>NC_090217.1:2342405-3542405 GCF_033026475.1 Channa argus
GTCAGCTTGGAGACACTGATGCTCAGCCACACGTGTGTGAAAATAATGTGTGTACGTGTGAGTGACGGACAGAACGACAAACGCTGCCCTGTGCTTTGTGCTTTGCCCTTGTTGAAAAGCGAGAGATGAGATGTGTCTAAACAGAGACTGTGACATCACTTCTTATCGGGCGGCTCCAGGGAGACTGTGGTGCCTGGGCCATGCAATCCAATCACAATATGAGCCACTGTATCCGTGTGTGTGTGTGTGTGTGTGTGGCATGCTGCGACCAGGTCAGTCACCACATGCCTCCCACAGTTAGTCTTTAATCAAACAGAGGGAGGTCAACCCACAAGAACTAATGGGAGCACACCGTGTGTGTACCTGTGTGTGCTGACGCGTCAGTGTGTTTTCGCCACTGTGCTACTTCTTGGTTTCCTTTTTTGTGTGTGTGACTGTGTCTTTGCTGTGTGTACACATGTGTGTACACATGTGTGTAATTTAATGAGAAGGACAAAAATGTTAGCAAAAAAATGAGAGAGGAAAACGGAGAATAGATTTTAAGAAGTGCATTAAAAGTGCAACAAAGAGAGAGAGGTAGTAGTGTGTATGTGTATATGTGTGTGTGTCCGTAGATGTAAAGGCGATGGAGAGAGTGCTCTGATGTGTGTGTGAGAGCAGCAGTGCTGGCGGTAAGGTGAAAAGGATAAAGACAAAGCAGACTAAGGGAAGAATAAAAGCAGCGGGAAGATGGGTCACGTTGCCTTATGTAATTTACAGGACAGCGTTGTGTGAGTGTGTGAGAGGAACTGATCTTTTTTTGGGTAGTTTTTAAAAGAAATAAAAACTGATCAAATCCAGTGGCCGATACTTTGGTTTTTAGGGCTCAAGTCTCCGCGATCAGTAAAACCAATTACACTGGGAATCACTGAAAATGGAACGAAATGTTTCATTCAGTTAATGTGGCAGGACCCACTTAGTCGACAACAGTTCGCCAAGTCACATTTCCCATTACGTCCAATGGCTCATGGTGACATCATGGATATAAAAGGTCCAGAGAATTAGAGGAGCTCATTAGCCTTTCAATATGACTCATCTCCAAACAGCACAAGTGTGTGTACAGTGAGCCTCTGACTCTGATCACACCCTGTGCATCAGTGTCTCTGCATTGTCTCCCATTTAAAACCAGCAAACTGGGCAGTGGAAACAGCTGGAAACAGGAGAAAAAGAGAAAACTCTAAAGGCAGATTTATGTGGAGCTGGGTGTAAAGCACACACTGCTTATGAACTTCTTCATGGTTTGCAGTACTTTGTCAGGATGTGAAGGTCAAGGGCAGAATGTTTGTCTACACCTGTGCTCCAGTGCCTCTCTGCTTTTTTTTTTTTTTTTTTACTGATCAAACTGATGCTGCACAACACATTTGAAAAGTGTTACCAGTGACACACCAAAGCATGCAGGGTACAGCAAGGCCTGAAACCTCAAGAGAACTGCAGACTGGGTTTATGCACCACGTCACTGTCTTCCAATACCGTAAGTGAGTTATTAGAAAGTCATTGTAATACAAAAATGCATCGACATCAACATTCTCCATCACAACAGATTTTTCTTTCCCAACTTTTCGTCAGTGCATCCATCACATCTCCAGCCATCTGCACACTTCTCGCTGAATCAAGCGATTGGTTCCCCCCCCCCCCCCCCCTTCCTGCAGTGGCCCCATCAGTCGGCACAATGTCCAACGATTTCTCATTATGATGATTAGTACAGAGCTTCTAACGTTCAAGCCGCGGGTATAATCAATACCTGTGCTGCGTTACAGAAAAATAACCTGCACTGTAGTAGAGGTCCTAGAGTATAGTGCAGCGCTTTGAAAAATAAAAAATAAAAAGTTGAAAAGTAGGTGGGACAGAGGCAAAATGCAGGTGAGGACACACTGGAAGACTAGCAAAGACTTTCACAGACAACATCTATCACAGCTCTCGTGTCTTTGACAGTCTGGGAACAGCACACACCTGACAACTGGTCAGAAAGGACTGAAGTCCTGGAGACAGACAAAGCGCCAAATCCTGTGAGGACAGACATTTGCTGCATGTTCTCGTTCCAAAACAAATGTAGACCAACCATCCAGCTCTGACATTAAAATATCAGAACAGGCACAAAAGAACAAAACGCAGTAGCTGAAGTTGAAGGAAATGACAAAAAAAAAAATACATGCCCTTGAGATAACTGCAATATTAAAATGATGTTTCTTTGGTTCATTACAGTTCCTCTTCCTCCCCCTTGAGCCCATATCCTCCGTTATCATCTCCTACATCACCATGGAAACCCAGCCGCTCTCCACCCCACCCATGCCTTGCGTCTCTGTGGTAACCTGTAGGGACCTCAGGTGGGTCTCCCAAGAACAAGAGCACGGAAACCAATGTGTGATGACACATTACGGAGATTCCAGATACACGCTTTTGTATTTTACAATCCGTGTATTTAAATACTTAAAGTAGGATGTGTGAAAGGGAAGAGCAAGCCTCAGATTTCACCGCTCTACCTGATCTTTCTGCAGGTCTGCTGTGAAAACACCTGTCCTGCCTCTAACTGAAGCCCTGAGAACTGAGAAGCAACACTAAAGCAAAAACCACAGCTCTGACCGCAGAGCAGTGTGTCTGTCAGGTCAGTCTAAAAATACAACGGCTGCGACACCTTCCAAATAAAGGATTTCAAGCTTTGAAGTCTGTTCAAAGCCGTTTGTGAGTGGGAGCTATTTTTAACCAATGCACTTAAGACAAGTTATGAAAGAACCAGAGCTATTATCAGAACGATCATCTCATGCCACACTGAGCTCTGTGGTTATGCATCTGTATATATAGACACAACCTGGAAATATTTGTTTCTTCTATAAATACTCCCACAATCCTTTGCCCTCACTTCAGTAGCTGTGGACACTTTCACTGAAACAACAATGAAACCTGACAACAACTGGAATTATTATATTCAGACATTCTCGTATGTATAAACTGTATGTACTTTAATGCCAACTCTTTTTATTTATTATCTTTATTTAACTTATTGCCTGACAGTTTTACTGGGATGAATACAATATATTTTAGTGGTTGTTATGAATGCTGCTACTGTGTGTTACAAAGTCAGTTAAGATCTGCAGCTGATAATTTGCTTCCCACAGTCTAACACGTTTCTAAATGATATAAAAAGACGAGCCTCAGGGCGAAAATAATAATAAAGTGTTTCTCTTCCCGTCCAAGGGCTTGGAAATGATGAGTCAGTGGTGATTTCCTCTTATCGTTAAGAGGAAAGAATGACATCTCTCGAGGATAAAATAATATTCACTGTTTTCTTCATTTCCATTTTTGGTCAAATGATCCACCGTAGACGTCGAGATAATTGTTAATTAGGAAATTACTTGTATTCCCTGAGGCTGAACTAAGGACCAACGAAACGTTTTGTTTTCGCCTCACAATCTCGCATCGCTACCAGCAGCAGCAGCGTAGCACATGGAAAATGATCATTTATCAATTCCTCTGCGGCTGAGACTTCACAGAAACTATTCATCCCACAGTTTCATTTAGGCAAATGCAAACATCATACTGGGTCCTATATGTTGAAGCCTCAGACTCGAATAATTCGCATCATTTTGCAAAACAGAGGATTTTGTACATTGCGTTAAGTGATGCCACTGGAAGGTTGATTTCAATTCATGAATATGAAAAAACGTGCAATTGGTAGGTGGCAGAAAGAAGAACTGGCATTTACAATCCACGTAAAGAGAAAAAAGATGCCATTTCGTCATTTTCTTAACACATTCAAACCCTGCAGAATGTCACCGTGTGATCACAAATTCATCAAATCCCCGTGAATTGTCACGCAGTCAGTTTACAAGCAATTAGGGTTTAGTACGGATTGATTGGAGCACAGGACTTCGAAAAGACAAATGACACTGGTTTCTGGTTTGAAAGCATCAGCCAGTGTTTCTCTAAGCTAAACTCCTTGTTGAGCCTACTAGCATGTGGAGCAGGTACCTACTGGCCCATATTCATGGTGCTGGGAGTAACATAAGTATCACTGAATGATGTGATAACATCTCTTTGTTTTTGGTGAGTGTCCTTCACCCAATCATCTAACTGGGGACATGGGGACAAAACAAGTCAACAGTTGGCTTCAAGTGTTCAATAGGCGAGTCTGCTATTCAGGACAATAGCAGGGCTTTATTCAGTCACAGTGAATCAAACATCTGAAGCAGGCTTTATGCCAAACAAGGCAATAAAACATCACTGATGTAGCTTTTGTGATTTATAAAATATGTGCACAGTTCTACCTCCCATTTCTGTCTTTTCTCTGTCTATCTGCCAGCATCTCACTAGAGGGGGTAGTTGGCTGCGACCTACTTTGTGAAGCAGAACTGGAGCTGTCCGTCATGCAGCTGTGCATCACACCGCCTCACCGACAAGCTGGGAGGACACCGCCGCCTCTCTCTGGGCCGCTTTCCTCGCTGCCACGCTAGAACCTTGTGGGCCGGATGGTATTGTCAGGTTTCTACCACTGTGCTCCCCTCTGGGATTCTCGGCCAAAAACGAGACACAGGGAGCGGAACTCTTTCTAAAAAAAAGCATGCAGCTGTTGCCTAATGCCACAAAGCAGGACGTCTGGTGATCATTAACCGGCTCCTTCTAGATAAGAGATGATTCAGGCTTTCTCCACGTCCAGGAGCTCCATTAGTGCAGGAAGCTGGCATTTACATCTATTATTTCACAATGAATAGCGACCATCAACTCCGTGAATGACTGCGAACCCATTAAACCAAACAGGAACTGGCTTCTTATACCTGCTCCTGACCTCATTACCTCAACTGACCAATTACCAAGACCGAAATAAAGCAGAGGGACAGCTGAGAAGGACAACTGAAAAGTACTTACATAGATATATACCATTAAAAAATCCTTCCATTATATAGTTAAGGACAGCATGTCCAAAAGACAATCGCTGCGTCATCACAGTCCTTGTTGGGATACTTCCTCACGTACTTTGTGTATTTTATGAAGGATTTAATATGTTATCCACTAGTGGGCAGAGTGGGAGGCAGCTAGCTGAGGTTTAGGACTAATTGCATTCTTTCAGCCACAGTGTAGAAATTAAAAGTTATTCAGGTTGTTAGTGTTGAAATCGACTTGCTTCTCCCCCGGCTGCAATGGGAAATCTGTCTAAAAGTCAAAAGTGTACTTCCACGTCCCCACGAGGTCACACGCAGCCAAATGCACTTATTATTGTTCAAAAACACAGCATCGGACAAATGGGACCTTTTTGCCCCCTTCAAATTTATTGCCTGTAAAGGCACGAAGAAATATTCACTGGTGTCCAGTGTGAATGGGAGACACAGATAAGCACTAGGCAGAGGTTAAAGGGTGAACTGCAGGACAGATTAGTCCGTCTGAGCGCTGTGCCGCCGGCCCCTGCAGCACGGCTGCCGCCATCGTTGCGTTCTACCTTTCAGTAAATTAACGCCGCACATCTGTTTTCCTCCTTCCCCGTCTTTCCTACGTGTGAAAGCGAATCACGTAACGGTTCCACAAACAAGAGCAAATTATAAATTGCCACTGTCATGCTGACGGCCAAATATAGACGTGCAACGCAGCCTCAGAGATTTGTGTCATAACAACTGCACGTCATGCTCAATGACAAAACAAGAACACAATTAGTCATCTCGGGGGCTAATTGTGTTTTTAGACAACCACTTCAGTTGATGCATTGTGGCAGAGGAAATACAATGCTATTCGAACTCCAGGGATGAGAAACATTAAAGTGGAAAAATATTTTCCTTCAGAAGAGCTGATTAGAGGCTGGTTTCAGTGGCACAGCCACGAAGACAGTGTGTGTGTGTGTTTTACGTACACACTGTCATCACTGCATGATTATTTCATTAAGATACAGATGCCTTTAAATATTGCAGCAGGCTAATTCTGCAGACCTTGCTGCAACGTATTCAGCATTCAGCACACTTTTGTGAGGCAAAGTGAGTCATTTTAACATATTTGCATTGTACTATACTTTTCTATTATGAATTTGATTGCATCATGTTTTTATAACACTATAGTCAAATACATCCATAACCTGAAACAACCACAGCTTTCTATGCATACACTTATTCAGCCACCCACACATGCATATGCACAGTCGCTCCACACTCTGAAAGCCCCTCGGCTCCCTGATAACCTTAGAATACAGATTGCATGATTGAGTCATTGAGTTCCAACGTCCACTAGAATCCAGAGGAGCTCGGCTTAGAGTCCGACTGCATTGATTCATGCTGGAAGAAACGCTCGTCCGCAGTTGCATCATTGCGCTGCTAGACTTTTCCAACCTAATGTCAATAAGCAGAGCGGCGTGACATCACACTACGGTTCCATCAAATGGTGAATCAAGCAGCCTAATAAATCCTAGTGGATTCTTCACAGCGCTGGTAAAGACAAGTACTGCAGCACAGACAGACATTCCTACACATGCAGATTACACCTCAATAATCTGCGTAACCATAGTTGGTAATGTGGACAAAATGATTGACACGGAACATATTGTGTCACTAATCCCACCTCCAGGGAATCTGTGATCAGCCGTGCATTTGTCTGCATATAACATGACTAATGCTGTCAGAGATGGAAGGAGATTGCTTCAGATTGGCCAATCAAGACACTAATTGGCCGCATTAGGCATGTCAGCGGCAAGCCAGTGCACGTGACAGCATCTTAAAATGCACTACTGCTGGTCTATATTCTGTGAGGAGTTGGTGGAAAACCTGGAAAAGAAAAAGGTTTAGCAAGATCCAGTTTGACGTCTCTTAACGCTGCCAGTCGTTTAACGGCAGCCATAAAGCATGAAACCTGTAATCCTCACATCCCACAGCAGAGCAGTGATGGTCTCCCAGTCAAATGCTCCTTTGTTCCAAACAATGGAAACGTTTGGCTTTGCAGAGACACAGTGGGAGTAATTCAGTTAGTAGTGTGCTGTATGAATAGCTTCAGCGTCTGCAGCACTGCAGCAGTATTTCAACACATAGCTCCCAAGAATACGGGCAAATCTGCAGACAGCGGCGTGATGAGGAATCCGCACAATGACAGCTTTTTTTTTTAAAAATGCACAAATGTGAAGTTCTGCTGCAGAAAAACCAACAGGGGTAAAATTGGCATTGATTGCGTGCACATTTCTGTCGGACAGGGGTCCATGACTTCACAGTAGATGCTGGCAGTATTTATTAGCATCAATGGGAAACTTTTACCAGTCAGTCTAACAGGTACAACCTGAGGCACCAGGGGTCTTGAGTTCTCGAAGGACTTTAAGGGGAGGTGTTATTAGATGGTTTGCATGTTTGGTAATTATTCATTTCGTTGTCCGACCTCTCTCAGCGATGTTCCTGGACGCTCCCTAAAAACCCCTCCAAGTAAGTTAAAACATAAGGGTTATGACATCACTGACACACTGCATTGTGCCAACACTTGATCAGACCAAACAGACCGACGAGCACAACATTTTCTCACGTATTTCTCACAGCCACTGCATCACTTGCTGTTTTAAAGCTTTGTTCAACACTGAGGCTCTGTTTTCCTGCAGAAAAATGCCTTAATGCATCACATATAGCGAGTCCCCATTAATCACCACACAATGTTAAACGCTTGTTTGCAAATATCAATATGTTGTTCAAAAAATAAAAACTTGAATTAAGACAAGAAGACAGCTGCACGGAGGACAACTGAGATTGTAACGTGCACGTGTGGTTATGCAGCAATGCTTCCCCCTGAGCTACTAATGCTTATCCTAAGGGCATTTCAACATTTATAAGGGGATGTAGCTGACTCACTTACACCAACATAATCCCAGCAGATGTAGGACACGTTTTCTAACCGGCGATAAATAAAACAGAGAGAACACCACCACTGGGTTTCATGGGGTTGATTCTTTCCACAGTTGCAATGCGGCACCGTGGTGGAGAGGACGTGGACGTGCTACAGTACATGATGTGCCCTGTCGGCTACCTGTGATAGAAGCTGGCCGGGCAGCAGTTGGCAACAAGAGGCGGGCAACATATGACAGTTCTCAGCACGGGGAACAAAACAACCAGCTGTGGGAGCGCTGGGCTGGTTGGCCCTGTCTTTAAAGGAAGCCAGGCTATGATTATCCCAGTGCAACATCAAGTCACAGTGATGTTAACATAACAGGCCACATAGCTAACACTTGATGATAATTAACCACTGCCACCTGCTGCTTACAGCCTAATACCAATCCAAGTGCTAAGTGAGCCGTCAATCTATTTTTATACTGTGCTCTTCCTACTAACTACTAACTCAATGTTAGGGATATTCCACTTTTGGGTGAAATTTCAGAATGCACCTAAAACGCACTATAACCTTTTACACGTGGACTTAATTTGACCTTCACATGTCCAATGTGCCACATGAACCACATGATATTCAATATACTAGCAAGACAAATACAAAAACAGTCAAAAGTAAAGTAATAAAAAAATACAAATAGCTAAAAATACATATGCAGAACAGTGATGGCGTCTTCTGTACTCACTTTGCTTAAACATCCTCACAGCGGAAGTAACTAAACCAATAAATAGTTTAAGATGAAGAAACTACTTAAAGGACAAGAAAACAGTATGAACAACCCAGCGACGTTTTTAAAAATCAAGAATGCAAATGCAATTATGCAATAGTGGGAACATCACTGTATCCCAATTACATGACATTCTGCAATTATTCAGAGGTGACATCACAAGGTCTACATTTGTGCAGCTCTACAAGCAAAGATACGATAAAAACTGTTTGTATGAGGGGATTCTGTGTGTGTTTTCAGGAGGTTATGTTACCATGCAGAGATTTAATACTATGACACTTTAAGTTCACTTCCAAACCTAAAATACACAAAATAAAAGCTGGGATACATCATAACCATTATCTAGTTATGTCAAGCACCTCTGGCTCATTGACGGCAAAAAAATGTTAGAAACAAGTTCGACCCCCTTCAGTCCTTTGCTACATAAATGTGGTCCATCACACTAGCAGTGGACATGTGAGTAGCAGTGACAATGTACTGTGTGGTGCTGGTAGGTGGAGGCATATGGTCAGAAGGACAGCTCAGCCACATCAGTGGGCTGGATGTGTGCTCGCTGCAGGGGAACAATGGGAAGCTGCCATATCTGCCACAGAGAGGAGGACGTTACAGTGAGGCGCTGACAGTTTGGGATGAGGCACCTATGGTAAGACACAGAGGATCAGCTCCTCGGAGAGTCGGAGCAACTCATTAAATTTCACCTTCAAAACTGGGGATTTATTCCTGTCCTTGACACACACAATGCTTTTGGTGCAGGGAGCAAATCATATATAGGTCATTTGTTGAGGCTATAAAAAGCTCCAATGTTGAACTGGGGCTCATTTAAGTGAATGCATATGTGGCCGTGGAGGTAGCTGGGGGCAGCGGGGGGCATCTGCTCTCGGAATCCCTCTCTATTGAGACTAATCAAATGAAACGTACAGCTCAGTTATCCATGCAGAAAGGGCTTCAGCTCTCTCGCCTTGGATCAAAGTTGTGAGGTAGCTGCTGTTTGCCATTTCTTCCCACGTGGTCGGACAATTCAACATGTGACTTTAAAATGAAACTAACCCTTTTTTTTTTTCTTTTTTTTCCCAGGATACAATAATAAACCCACCAGTGTTAAAACAGCAGCAGAGTGGGAAAGACCAACATCGACCTCCCATTGTACCTCAAAGTTGGACGGACACCCGGCGCAACTTGCTGAATGACTTATGGAGCGGCAGCAGCAGTGCAACAACAACTATCGAGTCTGGCCACCATCTTTGATCACTGCCCAAATGCTCCTTTCCCACTTGGCTGACATGAGAGGACATTTTCATGAGGACAATGTCTAACATCACCAGCATTTTAGCAAAATGAACCTATTATGCGACAATGGCATTGGATGATAAGATTAATATTATTAGTAAAGGTCTTTCCAATTCATCAAACAATTAAGTGAAAATGATACTTGAGTGTGGAGCATCAGTGGAATGTCCTTCATCTCTCCACATTTATAGGCGGCAGTAACAGATCAGAACAATTATAAAGCACTGAACTCTGAAAAAGAGGCTTTAAATGTCTTTTGTTTAACCCTCTCAATCTTCAAGTGCCCAAATTAATTTGAACGCACTTGTACTGAATATTAAACAGAATTAGCAGCATTAGAAAAAGCACCGATTGTGCACATCTGAAGCACAGTTACAGTCAAAAGCGGCTCGTCTGTGGTGATTCTGGGGCCAGTGTGAGCCGAGTGAGACCAATCTCACATTCAGAATGTTAGATTTCCTTTTAGATGTGCTACAATCAACAACAATTGATCTGATGTCGGCTCCTTGTACTGTGGGTGGGAGCAGTGAGCAGAGCATCATGCGATCGGGTCTCTTCTCAGGCCAAGAGCCAGTGACATCATGCTCCATTTCTGGCCTTCAAGTGGAACATTCAGAAGCTAAAAGGTGTCCATTAGGAGGGAACAGCTGCATGGTCTATACTGGAGACCTCCTCTGAGGAGCCGAGTGCCGCTTCCAAAATTAAAAACCAAGAGAAAATAGAATTAGCGCTGGTTTTTTTTCTCAAATCTGGTGTCAGAAATGAATCGGTTGGCCTACATCTTCTGCAGTGTGGGACATTTCTGGCTTTGAGCTAGTTATCAATGAAAAAAAAACCAGCTCATTCAAGCGTTTCAGCGTCCACAGACCGGGAGGAGGTAATATTAATGAATGGCAGAGGCAAAACAAACAGATGTAGTTGCTTTAGGAAGAAGGATTAGATTTCCAGGTCGGCACTGCGACGAGCGCTGAGTATTGGTCACAACCTCATTTCTCTGTGCTCACTTAAGTGGCTCTCAAGGGACCAGTTCTGTAATTCATTCAGGCAAAGGCAGCAAGCAGCATCAATGTGTGTGAGCGAGGATCTGGCTGTTGGTGTGTGTCTGTGTGTCTCTGTCTGTCTGTGTGTCTGTGTGTGTGTGTGTGTGTACGTGTCTCTTCTGTGTGTGCGTGTGTGTGGACTAAGATTTTAAAACTTCTGAATTTCTTGCCTCAGGGTCTGACACGAGCCCAAATTCCTTCCATGTGCTTCCATCCCACCTGCACACACACACAATCACACTCAGGAGATGACATCAAAGTGTTCAGAGTGCGTCTGCCTACACATCGTCACTTCCTAAACACAAATGAGTCATTAAAAAGAAAAAACAACACCTGGCAATTAGAGGAAATAACTGGACTTTATGGAAACTCACTGCATATTCTAAGCCCCCTCCCTCTCTCTCTTTGTCCCTTTCCCAGGTATGATGGAGGAGGTTGTGTGTTCCAGGCAATAATCTGGTAGCAGCACCTGGAAGTTGCTCATCACAGCAATGATTGTATTTTTGTTTGTTGCTTTCCGTTGCTCTTCTTTATTGGTGTCTCTCTCTCTCTCTTTGCTCTGCACTCACATCAACAGGTGTGGCAGCCACCCACACTCTGCCTGGACGTTCCTCCATTAAAAGGGATTTTTCTTGTCGTGTAAAAACCCTCGCCACATAAGTCAATGCTGCTGCCACAGTAGGTCAGTAAAGAGGTGCCAACTTACCTATGTGAGCTGTAACAAAGCTTTTAGTGAAACCAATGATAACCACCATAGCACACGGAGAACATACTGTCCCTCACAAGATGGAGCCACTGTCCCCCAAACACAAGTTAACGCAGCCTGACATAACTGCTGTCTGACTTTGTGGGAGGAATCTACAGCACCTATTAGTATTTTTGCAAAAAACTAAAATTTAATTCTACACTGTAGCTTTATGTATAGAATTGAATGTACTTACTTTGTACCACCGCTACAATACGTGGGCTGAATCCAGACACAGACACAGGTCTGGCAGGCGATTTATAAGCCACCACTGTTGGATGGAGGCATCAATGACATTATATTTCCAATTTCAGGCTTCTACTACACATACAGCTGATGTTACTGCTGTTGATTACCACGAAAGATGTGTCAAATATGGAGCACCTCCTCTTAAAAGTGGTATTTGAAGGAACCGAGATTAAAAATGAATAGTCTGCAAATGGAAAGTAAAAGCAGCACCAAATATTTCATTTTACAACTTGGTCTGTCATGCTCGAGTAATTACTTGCAATCTGCACAGACACCTCCACAATGGTGCAGACGGCCACATTGTCTGCTTCCGTGATAACAAGTGAACTTACAGCTTATGTTAAATTGGAGTCAGTTGCATCTATGGATTTATCACTGACTCACCAATGAACTCTGTTGTCATATTAGTGACTTTCAGCAGCGTTTCTATCACGTTTACGACCACAGATGTTTTACCATTTATTAACGCCGTGTAACTATGACGTTATGGTACAATATAAAAACTCAGCATGAAAGCAGCTTTTTTTTCCTCGTAACAGTAATTCAAACTTTTAGAAGCCTAACGCAACTTGCTGTGCCTTCTCACAGATGCAGTTAGCGCCGTCTTCCAGAATTATGAATCAGGTGAACTCTAGGAAATCTGAACTACAGTTCCAGCTAAAAGCAACTTGTCTGTGTGAGCTGAGCGAGACAGAAATTCAGAATGTTAGACTTCCACAATCTAAATTCTTAGTGTGATCTTTGAGCACACTGACTGAATAACCTCAAGGAGACTTTGCATGCAAACAGCAGCTGTGTCCTTGTTTGGCTGAGCTACTGTTCCTGCAACTTGCCGACTTCACAGCACTCTGGATCCCCACTGCGCTGTTCATTAGAGAGATAATTACATCTGCAGGAGATCCTTCTGCACCGTCTTGTCACCTTGGCATGTCTGATCAGAACCCTCTACCTCATCCCTTTCTTCTGTACCCCCCAACCAACCGGCTGTCAGAAAAGGGTCAACCAGCATCCCACACTTGGTGCCCGCAATAGCGCTGATGATTCATCGAGGGGAGGGCGAGACCTGTCTCCCTAAATCAGATCCCGACCTTTCAAGAGTATTGATCTAGCAGCTCTGTCGGAGCCATTATAGAGACTCGATGCATGCGCTGTTCGCCAAGGGTTCGCTTGTTTTTTGTCAATCCCCAGAAGATTAAAGGGAGAAAAGAATTAAGGGAAGACGGGAAAAACAAGGCTTTGTGGATAAATTGAGCAGAGAAATAAGAAGAGCTTTAGTTTGCAAGTCAACACTTGCAAGACAGGAAGATTATCACTACTATGTATCACAGCACTGTGACTAGGACATTAGTAAATTAGCTACCACCCTCTCGTTATTTGATCAAACTCAGATGTGTGCACGAATAAAGGTTTTTTTAGATCATATAAGTGGCAATGTGAGGAAAAAACCTAGTTAAATCCTGTAAAGTCCACATTAGCTGCTGCTCTTTACACCGTTTTTCCCATCTCTCCCTGCTACATATCAGCTGCACATTTAGCCTGCGGGCACAGTGAACTGGGACACAAACGATAACAGTAATCATGTGCTGCTTTGGCAGAGGAGACCAGCAACCAGCAGACTGGCTCATGATGTAGCCCGCAGGGCCTACTGTACACACAACAGAAAGACAGGGAGAGGGCAGAGCGTCGACAATGGGGAGGATTCACCTCTCACGCGCTGTGCTCAGCAAGCTGGGTCGTCGTGGTTTCCACACTCTCTTCTTCAGGGAGCTTCACCAGTTCCCCTCCTTCCTTCATCCACCCGTTTCCATTCCCCCCCCGGACGCTTAAAGAATGGTACATTCCGTGACTACATTTGAAAATATTGGCTGAAGCCTGGGAAGGATGGGAGGGACATGGCTGTGCGCCTTGTGGCGAGACCCTCAAAATGAAAAATGGCTGTGTCATGTATGATTAATAAACAGCACGGTGGAGTGGGGGGCGGGCTTGACTTGAAGTGCAAAGGTGCAACTGAACAGATAGAGATGTACATTGGTCTTATTCTTTAGATCAGTCAACTCTAATTAACAATCTTTAATTAAAACTGCAATCACTGTGTGAAATCAAAGCACAATCCAAAGCTTAATCACATGCAGGAGACACTGTGGTAATTTACATTACGTAGTCTGACCGTCACCAAACCTCAGCGTGTGACTGATCAATTGGCTACATAGTTTCTCAGTCGGATCAACACCAGCACATGGGTCCAAGGCCATGTTCTCGGTCTCATGATGACCTGCGCATTCACAGAGACTGACACATTTGGAAAAGTGACTCTGAAATTGAGTACAGGTTTTAGACAAAGCCACTGCAGGGACTGTGATGCTGCGATAATTAGCATTTTTGGAAAAAACAATAATGATGCCCCACTTCACACTTACAACCTTTCAGATCCCATTCAATTATTGTTGCATGCGATTTTCTTTTTCCTACATAACAAGGTGCAGCTTGACTCCTGGCGTTTGCTGCTGGGTTAGAGACGCCTGCTGATCAGCCAGGATCACATGCCAAAGAAAGAAAAGACACAGAATAAGTGTTATTTGTGTCTCACCTTTGCCAGGTAACGTGAATTTATTATACGTCTCATTCTCTCACGAACATCTGTGAGACTGAACCTTCAGTGAATCGGAGTTTGTGAACAACTACAAGCAGGTGCCAAAACCAAGATCAGCTGATGAAGAACAGTAAACAGTAAGATGTGACTAATGTAGCTGATTTTCACTTCTTATACTGTCAGCTTCATCCAGAACGATGCATCAGACTGAAAAATGATTTGATCCAGGTGCAGCCAGCAGACCTGAGTGCACAGCACCTAAAAACCATCTGTTAACACCAACACACTGCATTTGTTCATTTTCAGTCCATTTTATTGATTTGGGGGGGAGGGGGGGTCATTTAGAGTTTGGTCTAATTGTACTTGTTTTGGGAATGTGGGAGGAAACCTGAGCACCAGGAGAAAACCCACACAGACACAGAGAGAACATGGGTGGGGCGTAAGAAAGAAAGTGGAGTGTTTGGGGGGGGGTTGGAGGTGAGGTGGGGTTGAGGGAGACGGAGGACGCACAGGGAGAAAGAGATGGTGATGGGAGGTTAAAGGACAGTCAGAGGAGAAGGGGGGGGGGGGCAGCTAATGCTGTCCAGTATCCACCTCCTACATCCAACTGTCACAGTCAGGTTTCTGTTTTTTAGGTTTCTGACGCCAGGTCCCCGTCTTCTGTCCTTGTGTGTCTCTCTGGGCGTCCTCTTCTTGTTTCTTTAGCGTCTTCTCCTTCTCTCGTTTCTGCCTTTCTTTCTCCAGCATTGAAGTCACTGAGTCCACCTCGTCCTTATGGTGGAAGGAAAAGCGTTTTCTTTTCATATGCATTTTCACGCACAGCGCCTCAACTTCTGTTATGTAGTCCTCACGTCTTGTCTTTTGCTCTTCCAGTTCTGTCTTTTCCTCCTGGAGTTTTTTCTTGTCCTTCACGAGGTCTTTCTTGTCCTTCACCAGTTCCGTCTTTTCCTGTTTGAGTGTAGCGTTCTCCTGCTCCAGGGCGGCCTTCATCACAAACGCTGAGCTCTTGTCTTCTTCCGCTTCTCTCTTTTCTTGGGCCAACTTGTTATTCTCCTGTTGGAGTCTTCGCATCTCGTCCTGCGTCTGTCTGAATCTGCTCTCCCAGCTCTGGTCTTTCTCTGAGAGCTCTCTCCTCAGCTGCTCCTGCAGACAGGTGTATTTTGTCTGCCACTCTTCGCTCAGGTCGATCTCAGCTCGGCTGCTCTGCGGCTGACGAGTGGCCTCTGCGAGCTTGTCGGTGAGACTCGCTCGCTCTTTTCGGAGCTGCAGGATTTCAGTTTCTCTCCGGCCCAGCTGCTTCGATAGCTCGTTGACCTTCTCTTGGTACTCGTTCCAGATGTGGTAGTATTTTTGGGTCATTGAACCCACCTCGGAGATGTGCTGGTTTTGTTGTTCCACTCTCCTCCGCTCCTCCTCCAGCTGTGTAGCAATGCTGTCGAGCTCTTCCTTGCACTCACGCTCCCTTAACTTGCTTTTTTCCTCCTCGAGCTGGAGACGGTGTGTGAGTTCACAGACCGTTGACTTGGTCACCACGAGGGCCTTCTGGAGCTTCTGTCGTTCATCCTTGAACGCCCTGTCGTTCGCCTCCAGAATGGCCTCCAGCCTGCGGATTGCGTCGCTCTCATTGTTTGACGTGTAGCAAGCTGTCGCTTTCTCGTCCATCAGTTTTTGGACCTCCTGCACCAAGCTCTTGATCTGACTTTGCAGGTCGTCATTATGGCAGCGAGCTTTACGAAGGCAGTTTCTGAGATAACGCACCTCCTCTTCAGGGGGACACGGTGGTCCGTAGTACTGTGGACACCCCCAGGGAGCAGTTCCCTCATGTCTCTCCGAGTTTGTTAGGGCCTGTTTTGCAGCCATTGCTCGGACAAACAAAGATGCTTTAGAGAATTAAAGCAGCAGATGTTAGCTGGTACTGCAGAATTGTGTGGTTGTGTTGAGAAAAAGTCCTCTTGACAGTGAACCACAACACTCGTGGGTTGAACTTCCGTCTCTCTGAAACAGTTTCCCGTGTGAGTAGAATAAGTCCAAATGTGTCCGTCACACTGAGCTGAACTAGACTTGAAAGGGATCATCACCAAAGGTGACATTCTAATGGCTGTGATGTCAGAAGGAGGCCACGCCCACAATTCTGAGCTTTGATTTGATATTGTTTGTTCAACAATTCATAAACAAAGAAAAGTGTACTTGTTTTTTTTCCCCCCAACCACGTCCCCATTTCTACATTGTGGTATTTTTAGCCAAGTAAATAATCTGACAACTATTTCCTCCACTGGTTTTTTCCTCTTCCTCTTGGACAAGAGTCCACGAGCTTTTAGCGGACTTGAGTTACTACTTAAATAAAAAACAAAAATGAAACACATCCATACAGTTTGAAATGTATTCTTAGGAAGCATAGTTCAAACGGTTTATTTTGTTGTACTGTTATGTATCAGTGAAGATTCTCAGGTTTGGTTATCGGAAGATTGAATCAGGTCAACTGGACTTTCTTCTCCTTCTTAGTTTGAAATGTTTCACTACTTATCCAAGGATCTTCCATTTATTTTTTGACCTGGTCAGCAGATTCTGACCCACATACAGAGTCAATCCTTGTCAAAATTTCTGTGTGACCTAATCTTTGAATAATAAATAAATAAATGAAATAAAAAATAAAATTTGTGTTTTACAACGTTGCAATGTTACACAGTGTTACACATTGGTACACATTGTTACACAGTGCGCCTGCCTAGGAAACATTTAGATTTAAGGACTTTATTCCAGGACAAGAAGGTCATTTAATAATGGTTTACAATTTCATTGAGACTTGCTCGATGCAAGCTTTGTTGTGCCCCCGACGTTTTGTGTGACAACACTGAAAAAGTAATGTACTTATTAAACCTAGCAGCCCTCATCTGCTGCATCAACGTGACCTTGCTGTATTAACTACAAAATTCTTTCAGTGAGATTCTAGCTGTGAGATGGCAGCACCAACAGGTCATATCGCTGTGGGCTTGCCAACCACTGCACCGCCACGCTACCCACGGTGCCCAGCGTAATACTCAAATGTTTCAAAATGTATTAGTTACAATTACTTATGGGTTCCATTTGTAGGAAGTATAATATGTCTTAAAGGCTATGTAATGCAATCTATTTGCATAATTCTAGGTCATTTTCCATATTGTGATCTGTAAAGTGTAGCATATGATTTTGTACAATGTGATAAAAAGGAGAAAAATCTTTATATTCACACCATCTTGTTGTAATTCAAACTGTATTGTATTGGTTTTTATATTACAGTTTTGATGTGTTTAAGGTACAGTATTCTGTCTATTTTGTGTACATTAAACATTGCATTAGTGTTTTTCTATTTAAATTTCCTGACATGTCTTGCAGTGAAGCACTGGTTCAGCAATGTTTTGACAAGTTAGTGTTGGTGTGGCTCTAGTTTGCCACTGGAATGTTGTAAGTGCTGGGAATCCAGGGAAGCTTTCCACACTCAGAACAATCATTTTCAGAGGAATGGTGCAATAAATATGAAATTTAAGTCAGCAGCCAAGGCATGTCTTGCAGTAATGGGCATTTGACACATTTATGGCTGTTCATAACCGCTAACATTCTTCTGCTCATAACAAAAAAAGAGGCAGAAATGGAAGACAAGGTTTGAAGGGAGGCACTGTTTGATTGGTATTAATGGAAGTGGGGATGTGTTTTTGCCTGTAAGCATAGAGCGGGGACAGCGAATGTCACCCAGATCAGTCCAAAGTCTCATGATGTATAGCAGAGCGGTGACTTCTGAAGGAGAAAGAGAAAAAGAAAAAAAAACAACAACAAAGGAGAAGAAGACGACACAAGGCAAAGGGCAACACAACTGAAAAGACAGTAAGAAGAGAAAAGAGAGACGAAGAAGGGCGGGAAGTTTGAGGTGGGCCAGGGCCTAATCCTGCAAGCGCTTTGGGCTTAAGGAACAGAGGAGTGATATCAGTGAAGACACATTCACAGCCTGCCTATCGCTAAATGAGGTCACTTCTGCCTTAAAAAAACAAGCTCTGCTGCTGCTTCTCTTCTCATTCACCATCTCCTCTGCACACACTCCCACAGCAGGCAGCGACCTGGAAGCTGTCTGTTGCCCTCTTTAAGAACCCAGCTACATTATTATCTCAGCTGGGCCTCTAAAACTGCAAAATGACATCTTTATTAGAGTCGGCCAGCTACAAAGGGACTGTCGGACGCAGTAAAATCATTACACCCTAATGAAGAGCAAAGACATTCATAACATACCGGCAAAAAGGTCATGGCTGCTTCTGCGAAATAAGCCCATTGTGTTGGTCCAAAAAGGCACAAGCTGCCCATACGGCTCTTATCTGCTGCATATTGAACATGGGCACCACAGAGACTCTTTTCTCTTAGCGGAGTGTCTCTGTATAATTACCAAGGACCAACAAAGCTTTTCCAAAACCATTAGAGTAATGTTGATATCATACAGGCCAATAAGACGCCATCACATTAATTAATGGAATCGTTTGTGCCTGGATGTCGCTAGGAGGATCCCAATCAGCAGCGTGACATCCAATTTAAGCCGGGTGCAGAGGAGAGCACCAGAACACTGCGTCAGCTCGGTCATTACGTTACCACAGTGCTGTTACCGCTTGTGGATTTCAGAGAAATGTTATTTCACTCTGGCAGCTCTGGATGGTGGGAATGTTTGGACCACAGCGGAAGACAGAATTAAATCTGTGTCTGTTCTTCCTGACGCATCCCTCCGCAGTTTCTACCGAGCTTGGACCGGCACGGCACGGCTGGGGATGGGAATGGGGTGTTGGGGGCTCAGTGTGTTGCCCAGAGACACTGCCACACGTGGTCGGGAAGAGCCGGGCGCGAACCTCCGACCCTGTGGTCAGTAGGCGGCCACTAAACCCTCTGTGCGTCTGTTTTATGCCGTCTTCGATTCAGCGTTGGCATTTCAGATCACTTCAAACATCTTGGAGCAGCATTTTGTACTGCTCGAGCTTTTGCTTCTGTGTGTGCTGCTTTCAGCTGTATATTATGTTTTGCTGTGTAACTTCTAAGGAAGACACAATCCCCGAGGCTGAGGTTTGAGCTGGAGACCACATAACCTCTACAGTCTGAGACGAGTCCAAGATGAAACACAGCAAACTCTGTTAAAGATGCATCCACAGTGTCTCCTGGCATAAAAAAAATATCAGACTGGATTCATTTGAAACAGATGTATCATTTTGTCAAAGCTCTTTGAAGCTTCAGTTTGAGAACCCACCAAAGCTCATGTAGACAGAGCATGTGCCTAAACTGGGCTCTGAAACCATGCAGATTACAGTGCTATCGCCGGTGCGCCGCCTCCTCTCTCCACCAACCAACCTCCAGAGTCTTGGGGAGAACGTGTGACTAGAATTACTGACACACGTTTGAAAAGTGCTAATCTCTGTTTAATTCTTTGTTTTTCTCCCAATAAATTCTGCTAAAACATGAACAAAGCACACAGATTTCAAGCTACAAGTACAGATCATGTTTCAATGGAGTGATTGCATCCAAAGCACCTCTGCAGTATCAATACACACTGAATGAAAACCTACTTGTGGTTCCCAGAATTTCCGAAGCTAGAACGGGAGGCAGAGCCTTTGGAGCTGTGTGTTTTCCAGTGTGCAGCTACTGGTCCTACCAACCTGCACAATGTTATGTTGCTTTTTGTTGCTCTCACCCCAACCGCTCAAGGCGGATGGCCGCCCACCCTGAGAACATATCTGTATAGTCTTGACTTTATTAACTGCCTAAAAATAGATATTGATTTGCAAATCACCCAAAAAATAAAAATAAAAAAAAATCTTAATTTGGAATTACAGAGAAACCCTGAGTTGGAAATTGTTCACCAAATTTACTATCAGGGTTTGTAGGAATTGAAACCAATGCTGTACAGTATTTACCAGAGACACTGAAGCAACAAAAATAGACGAGCATTGAAATACTTCAGATGGAGCGTTGAGGAAAAGTGACACCACTACTACACACAATGTTTATTAAAAACTATCTAATTAAACACCCTACATAAAAAAAAAGGCAGGCATCCTGGTTGCTGAAGTGAAGTGCAAACAAAATAAACATATTCATTTTAATTACAGCCCTGGATCATTTCTCTCCATCTTTCTATTACACCCACACCAACTGTCCATCAAGAGCAAAATGCCATGGGATTAATTGTTGTGGCTCACCTGTGGCAGGGCGGAGCTGAGCTGACGCTGCAGGGAGTCCCGGTCATAGATCACATCCTGAAGGTGCTGCTGGGCCAGTCCGAGGCTCTCCTGGGTTTCCCTCAGGGTGTCCAACAGCCGGTCTCTCTCGTCCAGCATGTTGACCATCAGCTGCTCGAAGTGGGAGTCCGGGTCCGAGGTGCTGCTCTGAGAGCCACGCTGGCTCAGAGCCGTGTCCTCGCTGATGGTGGGCATCACCTCACACATCATCTTGGCTCTGTGGGACAGGACCAATGATTAGACGGCTGCGAGGACAGTGGACAGTGTAATTGGCGCTATATAGATAAAGTTGTATTCAATTGAATTGAAAATGATGCCTTGAAGGTAACAAGTATCGAGCTACTGTAGAATTGGGAGCGTCAGGTTGAACTTATTTGCGATAACTGATCTTCACATGTATCAACAGAGATGCTGTCAGTGGCCCGTTCTTATATCAGGTGAGTTACCTGGTGAAGTATCTGCTCAGATGCAGTATATTCTACAAAAACTGTTTACATTGCATATAAAGCATCACAACTTGCAAAATGCATGAATTTTCAGTGTAGTTTGAAGGTTGCATTTCCACCCTAATATACTTTGTTGATCCCCGTGAGGAAATTAGCCTCCATTTACCATTTCAGAGTAAATGTTATCATGCACAGCAAGCAAAGTATTTGCTAAATCACTCTAGACAGCCGGGTGAGTTATTCTTTGTTTTGTGAAGTGGAGATTAGGTTTCACTTTCTTTACTCACACATTCCCCGGCAGGATTACAATGAACTGTTACAAGGAACTGCACACATCTCACTATTTAAAACTATCATCAGACTTTGCACATATCTTTGAGCTGTGAGAATTGAACCAGTAAGTGATGTTTTAGTCTGAAGTCGCAGACTTGAAAAAGCAAAAATGATCATTTCATTAAAAATAAACTAAATAAACTTTTTTCCTGTTTATCCTTTTGTGACCCCAGAATACATATTTTGTGACCCACTAAATGGGTCTCAACCCCCAAGATTGAAACCATCTGAAAGTTATCTTAAAACTTCTTTTAAAATGATGTATCGTAAAGGTTTTCTACGTGAAACCTAGAAAAAAAAAAAAAAACAACAAAAAAAACATTGTCAAGCCAGTAATATTTAAGCTCAAAGTAAAAATTTGAATTATGTCATCGTACGTGTGTGAATCTCCATTCTGCATGGCTGACGCAGTTGGAGCCCTTCTCGTCACCATGGTGTTTCAAAGCTGCAGCGACGTCTTAGGAGGCTGGGCGTTCTGCCCTAGATTTCACGCTTGTGCTGTTTAATGGGCCAGCTCAGATCCAGTTGCATAATACACCATATCTATGCTATAGTGGATATGGGCAGCCATATTCCAGCCTCCCTGTGGGAACTCAAACCTGGCTGATGGGACGGTTCGTGGGCTAAGAGTCAGATTGCATCATCACGCTCGTGTCATTGGGTGATGCAATAAGCCACAAGAACAGCAGGTTGGAAAGATTGAAACAGACACGGTCAACATAAACCAAAAGCATAAATGTCGGATTAGACCACTGAAACGAAACATTCCCAGAGACAAAAATGGTGGCCTGTGTTCCTGTGCTACTGAGACATTAGTGTGGTGTTTTGGGACATTTTTACTTTATGCTTTGTGTTATTGTACCACAGATTCTGCGGTACTGTTCCACACGGTCAGTGCAGATGAGGGATTTGTATCTGTTTGTTGGGATTTTTATTTCTCTTTAAGAAAAGAGAAGATAATAAAAATAATTAAAAAAAGGAATTTTTTTTCTTTCCAGAACGCTGCTGGGCTGAGCATGAGCTACCAGTAAGTCGCCAGGCCAGGTTGATTCAGTCAGATTTCAGTATCCCTTTGCCCAGACTCAGCCCCCTTTGGGTGGGGTATAATGGCACGTCTGTGTCCCAGCATGTTCTGGCAGTAACCTGGGGTCTCCCATACCTTCTCCAGGCACCTGGCCAGACTCCTACCGGTGCACCCTTCAGCCACCACGAGCTGCCGTTTAGCTGCACATGGCAGCCTTCGCTTGGAGAGCGGGCCAGCCGACGGACAGACGGGGACATCGGTGGTGCATTTGACCAAGAATCCAGCGATTTGTTCCAGACTATGGCTCAGTACACGTTAGCTGCTGTATGTGCAGAGAGAAAGCGTTTTTTTAAAAATCCATCTGAATGATTTCCCATCATGAGTATGTCCTTTTTTTAAATTATTAGTGTGTCTCCATCAAGCTAATACTTTTTTAGTTAGTGGGATTTTAAAATGCACAATGACCATGGTCCAGATTCAAGGGGTCTAATTCAGAGGTTTGACCTTTACATTTAGTCTTTTACATCACTCGCAACCTGTCCTTGCACATTTCTGTTGTGTAATGCTGTGTAATTTCTCCTTTCAGCTGTATGAAACACCAAGTGTATTGAGGATGTTTTTCTGCTTCACGGCACATACAATCCGCTTTTGTCCTGTTCCTGCACTTTATGTTTTGATCTCACTGTGACTACCCCTTAAATCATTTCCACTGTCTATGAAAAATCAATAGACACGGAGGGGAGGTGAACTGAGTCACCTGATTGTGCCTGTTCCCTTAGCAGCCTTCCTAAACACTGAAAGCAAATCATGTCACTTAGTTAACTCCTAATTGTGAAACCCAAAAGACACCGGAGCTTTAGTTAAACTAGAGACTAAAAATAAATAAATAAAAGGTTTAGTCTACAAAAGATGGAAAATTCTCAGTAAAGACCAGAAACTTCTAACAGATGACAGGTAAAAGTTGTTGTGATCACCCACCACTCTGAAAGCTCTTCAAGCCAGCTGGGATGCAGATGTTGTATAGCGTGCGCTGGCTAACGGTAACTGAAAAGCCAATTTGACCACCATTATTAAAACAGCTATTTGGTCGACGGGTATTCATGAAGCCCTGAAACAGAATGGCGGCTGATAGGAGTGTCGCTCTGCACACGCTTCCTCCGCAATGCAACATCACGGCACATCATGATAATGCAGATCAGGAAATCTGCCCTCGAATCCCACTGGTGAGTCAGACGTTGGCTTAGCATAAACGCATGTCTAATATTGAATATGTAAGATTCTAGCAGGAGCGTACGAGAGAATTTGGTGCAGCTGGTTAAAGATGTTAAATGTGGGGCTCAAATGATGCAGGAACAGCCACACGCTCAATTGAACACAATGTGGACTAAAGCCACAGTAAGCAATGCACACAGACCGACAGACGGACAGACAGAGATCACTGGGCTTTTCTCTCCAACGCCATATGTCAATCAATGAATTATTCAGAGTTGCAGGAATGAGCTTTCCTTCCCAATCAGCCTCTTTTTTTTCCCCCCCCTTTTCCTGCCCAGCAGCCTCATCCGAGCTCAGGCATCTGGCTCCAAACTCAAGTGTGGCTGACAACGCACACTCGCTGAGCAAATTTGCATTGAACCCGAAATCAAAGCGCGTACTTAATATGATCAAATACTGTACCGATCGGCCGTAACACAACTAAAACTTTAATCAAATTTGGTTTGGCTTGTTCTTTTTCCATGGGCACATTTCAGGACTTTTCATCCACTGTAGTTAGTTCTCTCCAGCAGCCTCATGTCCCCAGCTGAGAAGAATTTCTACAGAGGCCATAGATGCAATACCAGCGATAACAGTGAACACTTTAAAAGGAAGCTTAGATTTCCTCGCTTCCTGACTTCCATGCACCTGGCCGATCACTGTGCGGCGTCGGGATTCCTCAGGCAAACGCACACCTCTCTATCTCTGACCAGGGACAGGACTAAGGGAAAGCGAGGCCTTTGGTGGAAGCATAGTGACAGCTTAAAGGACAGGTTCACGATGTTAATACAGTAGCGAGGTGCCTGTATGAAATAAAGGCCTTTAATGAAGAGCGACAGGGGACAAAATGCACAGCCCATGTTTTACGTCCAAATGTTTTCAAGCGTGTATCTACAGTGGATTTTGACTCTTAGCATCTCTAGTAGCAGAGCTCTTTTAAAGGCCTGCATGAACAGGATGATTGATCAAAGCAAAAAAAACTAAAGCTTGTTGGTTTAAAACATAACTTAAAAAAAATTTAACCTATTCCTCAACCACACCGCAGTGGGATTTTTATTTCATTTTTTGAAAGACTGCACTGGACATTTAAAAGTGATTAATGTAACCGACTGAAGAATCTGAATTGATTCAATTCAGCGAAAACATGGGAAAAGTGACTTAATAAACAGTGAACCCTGGTACTGGAGAGATGTCCTCAGTGAAGCTGAAGCAGGCAGGGAACCACAGTATCTATCCGGGACAGATGTAAAATGTGTCGCTTATGTCGAACCACTTCATTGTGGCAGGGACAAATCAGCAAGCTGCAGCCAATTGTCTGAATGTCTCCAGTTAATCTAATTAATGGGCACAATCATGTGTGTAGATAAGGAGCAGCACGCAAAAACAGCAGTGTGTTACGGAGCTGAGTACACGGCCACGTGAGGCAAATTCAGCACTATTCACCACCTGGGAAGCATCAAAAGACGCAGCCTGAGCATGACACACTGTGACTTTGGAGATGAGCTGTGCTGCTGTATGAGCCTACGCTAACTGCAGCATTATTTAATGGTGGTGTTTAAAGCTTTGGCATTGAATTCCGAGCTCTGTGACTCGAGGAAGGACTAATGCAAAACAGTGTAAGGGCAGAAAAAAGCCCAATCTTTGATTAAACGTGAGGTCTTGGACATTTGTAACAGCCCGTTGTGTCCACTGAAGCGCAGTTCCTCACCTCCTCACCTCATGAGCAATAGCACGTGGCCTAATTGTCCTGATAATATCGCACTTCACATGCATCAGTACTAGAAGCACTAGGCTGATTACACATGTTGGTCCGCAGCCGCCAGGGGAGCTGACTACTGGGAAAATCCACCTTTAAATAACGTCTGTGTTCATTTCCTTGGCCTGCAGCTGAGCACAAAGTGCATGCACAGGCTGCACTGATGAACTCCAAGGCTAATGGAAAAACTGTTGCATGCTGCCCTTTCCCACTTTGGCATCCATATCAGTCCAACAGGTGGGGAAAAGAGTGACACAGCGTTTTTGTGAATGGAACGGGCCAGATTGCACGGTGCACGCGTAGTGCTGAGATCCCATTCATATGGCTCCCTGCAACACAGAGACAACAGAGACACAGCCTGCCAAGAACAACAATTCAAGTCTTTTCGGTTTAATCACTGCCACAGGAACATGTAACAGCACACAAACCTGCTGAGCACATGGAGCACGCTATTAACTCATCTCCAACAGTGCAGCACTGTAATGTTCGGGGAAGATGCAAAAGTCCTGCATGATTTCTAATCATGTGGCTTTGATGAAAAAAGCAACACACTGCTCTTAGATGCTGGAAGAATAACAGAAAACCTGACTCGTTCTCATAGAGAAGTGTTACATGAGACTGCTACTACAGTCTCATGTCACTAGTTTCATGCAGGGTGAGAATTTGGGGCTTTTTCCTGACCTGAAGTGCAGTTTACACTCTTCAAATAATAGTAAAACATGGTGGGAAGATGGCTGATATTTGTGAGACTATTAAAAAAAAAAAACTTCAGAGAAATAAAGCTGCTCATGTACACAGGTCATTTTTAAAATGAGAGTTATCCTCAACAGTGATACACTCCGACCATAAAGCTACAGTGGATCACTGGGGGTTTTGCATAAAGCATTAAAAAATAAAAATTAAAATCACATTTACATAAGTTTGCTGTGACACTCAGATTTGAGCTCTGGTGCATCTTGTTTCCACTGATCATCTTGATGTGAGTCCACCTGTGGACATGATTTGGAAAAGCATACACCTGTGTACATCAGGTCCCACAGGTAACAGTGCATGTCAGAGCACAGACAAAGACATAAGGTCCAAGGAATTGTGTGTAGACCTCTGATCTGCGGAAGGATCCAGAAACATTTCTGCAGCATTGAAGGTCCCAACGAGCACAGTGGCCTCCATCATCTGTAAATGGAAGAAGTTTGGAACCACTAGGACTCAGCATCAAGAAGGGGCTTAGTCAGGGAGGTGACCAAGAACCTGATGGTCACTCTGAAAGAGCCCCAGCATTTCTATGTGGACAGAGGAGAACCTTCTAGAAGAACAACCACCAATCAGGCCTGTACTGTAAAGTGGTCAGACAGAATCCACTCCTCAGTAAAAGACACATGAAAGCCCACCTGAAGGACCCTGAGACCATGAGAAACTGAAGAAACAAAGACTCTTTGACCTGAAGCCCAAGTGTCACGTCTGGAGGAAACCAGGCCCCGCTCACCACCTGACAAACAGCATCCCTACAGTAAAGCATGGTGGTGGCAGCATCAGGCTGTGGGGATGTTTTTCAGAGGCAGGAACTGGGAGACTAGTCAGGATGGAGGGAAAGATGAATGCAGCAATGTACAGAGGCGTCCTTGATGAAAACCTGTTCCAGAGCGACGGTTCATCTTTTAACAGGGCAACGACCCGAAGCACACAGCCATGATAACAAAGTAGTGGCTACAGGAAAACTGTGAATGTCCTCGAGGGGCCCAGAGCCCAGACTTGAACCGGATTGAACATCTCTGGGCAGATCTGAAAATGGTGCACCAACACTCTCCATCCAACCTGGTGGAGCTTGAGAGGTGCTGCAAAGAAGAAAGAGAGAATCTGCCCAAAAATGGGTGTCAAGCTTGTAGCATCACACTCAGGTTGTAATTGGTGCTGAAGGTGCTTTTATGCAAACTTCTTTTATGTTGTCATTGTGGGGTATTGGGGGCCTGTGTGTCACACGAGCAGCATGAAGGATGCAAAGCCACTTTTAGCCACTACACCAAAGATGCTTCAGTGCCCAGCACTGATCCTCTGAGCTTAATTCTGCTACATGATCCACCACTGTACGAGCTCAACTAGTTAACCAAGGTGACACACTTCTGTCTGCACATCATCATGTAGATTTGAGTTACTGAATGTCTTCTTTGTGGTTTTCAGTCATGCAACATACTTTCCGAGTGAACAAAATGACAAAATGCACAGAAAGCTACATAGATACAAAGACCTGTGTACATGTCACAAAGAATCACGTGACGCTGCAGTTGTCCACAGAGCTTAGCAGGGTTTTAGTGTCTTCGTCCTCATTACATTGGTTTTATGACCTGAAACTACACCGTTGTGCTTCACCTGCTCAGAGTTAACAGGAAAGTGAATATTGGACTTACATCTGCCAGAGGACACAAACACGTCTGAGAGGAAATGCTAAATTTGCTTCCTGTCAAAGGGGGTCATGTGTCACAAAACAGGAGTCCGTGTCAGGTCTCGAGGAAACAGCATTTACACGTTCAGGTACTTGCCATGAGGCAAGTTCATTATGAGAGCACACTGACTTTTAAGGAATATTTCATTAAGTGTAATCACATGTTTGGAAGTGCTAAGAACCACTGGATCAGTCCAGGCAATAATTCCCAGAAGAATCGGTTAATTCACGCTTTATATTTGACGAAATGACAGTTTGTTCCAATTCTAAAAAGAATATTTCTCCCACATCTGGCCGATCACCTGGAATGGATGCCACCGCTGTGCTGAGGGTGGTCTTCACCACGGTCCCATCCGAGAACGTAAGGTGTCCCAATGTCACTGGGGTTGCACTGCCAACACTCCACACATTTTCAGTCCCCTTCCTCAATCTAAAATCTACTGACAACTGTTGCTTTTTTTGGGATATTATCCACAGCTGCTAAGTAACGGATCACTTAGTTATTCCAAAAGGTACAGAGAGAACATCCAGTGCGTGAGCTGTTGCAAATTAGTAACTGGTGTCCACATGTGAACTTGGACACACTGAGCAAGTCATGATGTTCACGCATGTAGAGTTGAGTGTGAGCATCTGTGATGGGGTTCTGATGTGTGTGCGCTCTACCGAAAGTCTGCGAGCACATGAAAGGATGGAAGGACGAGGTGTAGCCTTTAACACCCACAATCCCCTGCAGCAAGGTCACGCAAACCATCAATCGATAGGGAACGATTGAGAGCACGGACTGAGGTAAAGAAAAGAAGCTATAAATCTCAGGTTGTAAATTTGAAGTGTGCCGGTCGCGACCGTCAAAATTTCAACTCCTCATTCCGGAAGCTTTGGCTAAACCAAGCCCACGAAAGATGTTGTGAACCAAAGCTCCTTCCACAGGTGGACACCCCCACGGTGGATGTCTCCACTCCTGACTTATTGGACGGAGGCATTTATGTACATGGATGGGGCACATTACTGGAGATTCCCACGCTTTTAATGCAGAACCATTGAGAATCCTGACTTTGCATAGTGCATGTGTGTCACGCCTGGAAACAGCGCGTGCAACAACTTCAGCTTCATGCAATGCGAGCGAAAATATGGTCACGTTGCTTCACTGCCATGACTGCAAGCGTTAATTTTAATGTGCAAGATCAGAGGGAGAGCTTTGCCTGCAGCCTTTAACCTTCTAGCATCAAAGTAAGCCAGCACCGTTACCGTCACTCATTCATTCATTCATTCATTCACTCATTCTGAACATGACAAATGTGCGTGAAGATAGAAGATAAGGATGGAGGACAGAAAGACATGCTGTCTCCCTCTGTGCTTCTCTAGAATAGCCAGTAATAATATTGTTTATAGGAGGGGCAGCTGCTCCTCCTATGACAGCTCTTCTCTTTACTGTTATTAACTGCACGCACGCACACACACACACACACACACACACACACACAGCGGCCTGACTGCGCCTCTTCAAACCGCTGAAACATCTCCTCCTCATTCTCTGAAATCCTAATTGGAAAGAATGCTTGGCTATTGTCTCAAGTGCATTACATCATGCCAGCCTCTCAGTCTGCATCCCACCCCCCTGTAACTCTCTCCTGTCTCTCCACTGTGACAGCCGGCCGTGCTGCTCCCCCCCCCCGCAGAATCTCGCAATGTCAACCACACACACACACACACGAATCCACCATGTATCTGTGCACATCAGGAGCATCGGTGCAGAGTTAAGGCTGTGCAGAGGACACAGCTGAAAATCACCTTCAGCCTGCGGGGATGGGGCAATATAGGTCACCGCAACACCGGCGGCAACAGTGTGTGTGTGCGTGTGTGCGCGCGCGCGCGCATACTCACATTTTCTTCCTGTTTCTCTCGGTTGAGGCTCTGGCCGCAGATCAATGACAACTGCAGTCTCCGCAAGCTACAGCATCAAGCGGACGATCCTAGCAGGCTTCTTCAGAGCAAGCGAGCCGCGTCGCCGAGGATCCGATCTTGAAGGTGCGGCTGGTCCCCGCCGCTGGCATGGTCGACGAACAACACAGCAGGAGCAGTCGCCAAATTAGCCGCGTCGGGTGATGACATCTGATTTCCGGGGCTCCACACACCGGCTGAGAAATGATGGCATGTTACAAATTGTGCTGTGAGAAGCGGAGCTGGAAAAGACCATTGTTGCAGCTGACGGAGGGGAGGTGTGGGGTCTTAAAGTTGCAGCTGTGCAATTCTTCCTGCTCCAGAGCGAGGACAAGAATAAGAATGTTAGGATTTCTGAAGCATTTGTCCAATTTGAAGCACAGCGATTTTAAAGGACACTTACAAATGACAAATAAGTGTTCTCATAAAACAGGTTCTGAAGGAATTAGTAAAAATAAATCCACATCTATTTCCTGTCCACAAACCACCAACAATTGATCATGGTCACTCTGTAAAAGCCATTTTTACCTGAGTCACTAAGGCAGCAACAACTGGAAACTGTAAGTTCACCTTCCCCTGTCACACAGATGGTCTGTGCCAGGTTCCCAGTGGGAGTGGGATTGTTCTGAAGGGTCCATGACACTGTGTAATAAAGGTGGTAGTGCTCCACATGTTTAGAACATGTTCCACCTGCTTTATACTGGATTCGACAAAAAGCACAGATGGATTAGAAAACGTGGGCCTGATAAGTCAGGGAGCCTCTGGATGAAGTGTACTAACATGTGTTGATTAAAATTTTAGAGAGCTTTGGTAAAAGATGCAGATTGATCACACTGACACAAACAAAACCAAACCCACAAATATTGAAAATAGACACAAAATGTCAAGAAAAAATAGATGAGAAAGAGACACAAAATGGTCCCAGTGAGACAAAAAATGACAAATTGAGTACAAACAACAGAAATGACACAAATGTCAAAAAACAGATCAACTAAGAAAACACGAAATGATCCCAAAACACAGAAAAGGAAAAGAGACATGACCACAAACAGTTGAAAAATGACCAGAAAGAGACACAGCGACCGAAAACAGACACAAAATTATAGATGACAAAATGATACAACTATATGGCCACAAGAAAGAGTCAAAATGAGCAAAAGCTGTTCACTGAAATGACACATGGCCACCAGAAAGAGACGAAACTATTCCAGACAGATGGATGAAACAAAAGAACCAGAATATACATAAAGTGAGAAACAATCTGACTGGAAACTATGTGATTTGGGGGGTGGGGTGATGGATCTGTCTGTGCCTGGGACCCCGGGGCCTACAGTTAGCATCAGGACCCACACGTAGTAAACTCAATGGTTTAAATATAAAGACACAGTGTGGGTGCGATTAGCACTGATGCAGCATCTGTTGGGCAGAAACCCACCGAAGACAAGGGGCTGTTTTTGACAGTAGAGAACTGTAAAAAAAACAACAACTAACCCAGAGTTATATTGATCTACATTTCTGACACAAACATCTGGGTGTCTACATACTTTTGGCCATCTGCTGTAGCTGAACATTACATTTATGAGGAATTAAAATCCTTCTACTTGCCCTTTAACAGCCACTGGGTGATTTTTGTGCAGAAAGATGTAGACATCTTTGTTTTTCATCTTTCATTTGTGACGTTTCTCTGGCCAAAGTTTAGCACTAATACGAACACGTTATCACTCCAAACTAACCTTAATGTGCAGAGTCTTCTGTGCGGTTTGTTTCTTCCAGGCCAACTTTCCCAATAATGACTGAACTAGAACCCTGAAAGACATGAAGCCTTTTCCTGCTCCAACCTTTTCTTCAAAAACCACCCAGTCGCTCCTTAGCAAGAAGCAGAAACCCAGAACCCATAGATGTTATGATCACACATTTTTCAACTAAACAATTCAATCAATCCAAAAAATAAATGTTGGCTATAATCCCGCTCTCCATCCTTGCCAAAATTAAAGGACTAGCACGGACAAAGACTGCTGATGAAGTTAGAGGAGAGGAAGAGAAACTGGATGACCTGGGACATTCGGAGTGGGCTCTGACATCAGTGTCACTGACACGTCAATGTTGGCAAGAAACAATTCAACATGTGGAATCATCCAAAAAGCTGCTGATGGGGGTCTAACGGTGGTGCGTGACCACCCGCAAACACTCGGGTGACGCGGGCTCCCTGGCAGTCCAAGAACGAGGATCGGTTTGGTGTGTCGGCCGTTAAATGTCTTCAGTGTCAAAGGCCCAAGTTTAGTGTTTAATGGATTCACATGTTACAAGGCTGTAAAAAGGCTGTAAAAAAGAAAGCAGCCGCTCTAGCACATATATTTAGAAAGACAGTGTCCGGATCCCAGTTGGGTTTGATCAAGAAAAACCAGCTTGATTTGACAGATCCACCAGGGATCAGCTTGGAATCAGTGCAGGAATTACGTTTTATCACTGAACATTCCCAACTTTACTTTGATACTTCAGCTCTCCGTGACCCCTGTGCCTCTGCTTTCTCTTGTTACAAACTTTCAAAATCACGATTTATCCCTCCGTCTCAATATTTTCTCGTCCCACCGGGTTCTTCACTACACTCAGACAAAGCACCTGCAGCACAAATGTAATGACTTTTCTTAACCACGCTAACAACAGTTTAGTGTCCCCCACTTCGTTTAAGCTCCCAGACGGTTAACATAACGACGCTGCAAAGTCTCAGATGATGCAGTCTAAAAGCTTCTCTCTCTCATCTCTCCTCCATCGTCCTCAGCAGCAGCATTGGCTCGTGACAAATCGCTGCCTGTAGACTGACCAGAGATTGATGTCACTGTCCATGGTGCTGAAAGCTGTGCGCCGTGTGTAGTAGTGTGCTCTGCTGCACTGCGGCCTGTTAGAGAGCGTGTGTGTAACTTCTGCAAGCTGCTGCTTTTGTGTTGTCACATGGATAATTACATCAGATATTTATGTTGTTTCTTGAAAATCAATTACCATGTAGATCTTTGGACGGGCTTTTAGATTCGGAGGACGTCCTTGGATTCCTGGAAAACATCCATCTTGGTCGATTTATCACCCGACTCCCCGTCACTAGATAGGAAGCTTAATTAACATACATTACGCACTAGTTTAGTGTTTCCTGTCTTACTCTTCCCACTAAATGGGAACCGCTTCGTGCCCAGTGGATGATATTCTCTTTTCCTCTTGTCTGGTAAATTACCAAAGGACACGTAGCGCTAAGTGGTGGAGCAGAGCACCGGCTCTCCTCTCAAGTGGAAAAACACTTTGCTTTCAAGTCCTAAAGCCTGCACGAAGACGTTTGGACAATTCTCATTCTTCTCGATTCCACAAATCCAGTTGGTTTGGTTCTGTGGAGTTAGTATTTAGGGATAAATCTTCCTCAAACTATGAGAATGACAATTGACAACATCTTAAGCTGAAAACCAACGTTTGTTTCCTTTAGAGCCAGTTGCACTAGTAAAGCTTAAAACCCTTTGTGTGCTATCATTTGAAATGATGCTAAAACCGACGCCAGTTAAAAGGCAAAACGATCAAAACCATAAAAGAATCAATAGGAAGCTATAAATACAGAGCTGTAAAAAGAGAAGACCTGTGACCTGTGATGCCACTCAAATGTAATCCTCCCTCTGTGTTGACACGCTGAGTGTGTGAATGTCATTAAGCGAGCCGTCATTCAAATGGCCCGTTTTTCATACGCGTGTTAGTGCATGCAAATCTCACATCAAAATCCCAGCTAAGCTCCACACGGCCAATTAAAAAAAACACATCCTTCACAACTGCTGATGCCAGTGTTTGCCCAGGTTGAGCATGATTGGATGTCTTGATGTGCACTGATTCATAGTAATGAATTAATATTAACGTAACAGCCCTGTACAATATGTGAAAGCTGAGAGAATGTTCTCACAAACTCCACGGAGAGATGTGAGTGTTGGCTGGCAGATCGCCCTGGTCCTCCAGGTTGTTTCACACAAGATCAAAGTACATATGTGTTATCAAGCCTGACATTTTCCTCATATGTTATTTTTTTTTCTCCCATATTGAAAGTCCGTCATCTGAGTTTCTGTCCCTGCTCCTGCAGAAGCTGAAAATGCCTCCCACGATTTACCCTTCACAAAAAACACACACATCGACACACTGTACATATCAGCTGCAGCCTGCACCAAACCAGAACCGCCAGAGGTCCACTATCTCCATGACTTTGTTGAACTTGTGTTTTGAACGTCTGGCTAGAATCCTAAATGCAGCAGGATGACGACCTCGTGCTGCTTCATACACCGATAACAGAGATGAGCTTGGGCCGCAGTGTGAGACAAAAGGGAGAGAGATTACAAGTGTCTAGAATCCTGTGAATCCCGTATTTCTTTATCTGCCAGGCTCAGCCCCCGAGAAAGCAAAGTTATCGCAGCTGAAGACACATTTCCTCTGTCTGTCAGCATGGCAGCGTGAAACACAGCAGCCATGGTTCCACAGTGCTAACACTTTATGGTAGCTCTTTGTAGCTAAACACGCTTTGTGGGCAACAGTGGCTCAGCTGGTAGAGTGGCCACCTACCGTCCGTAGGGTCGGAGGGTCACACTCAAAGTGAAAAAAACCAGCGAAACACACTTACTTTGTCCCTATTGTGACTCAAAATGCAAAACTCCTAGATCCTACAATGAACTTTTAAACTCCATGCCTCCATCTTTCAGCTAAAGCTCTGTAGTCAACATTAGGCAAGCGGTTGAAAGATATGAAATATTTGGCAGGTACCTGTGACGTGGAAAAATGTGGAAAAGATTAACAACAAAAAAGCTACAATCGCACGCTACCAGGAAGTATAATGGCACAGAGAGGACACTGAAACATGGGAAATCACAGAGACGGCACAAGCTAATAAAAATATATATATAATTCACCAATTCTACATTTTAAAACATTTTTTTAAAATGTGCAGATAAAGTAAACACAAGCAAAAACAAAATGTGCTGCAAAAACACTAAATACAACAGAAAAGATACTGGGCAGCCAAGACAAGCACAACCAAAGAAATATGTGAATGATGTCATGGAAAGTTTCACAAATAAGAACGACTTGCAGTATTTGGTTTTGGTTTATATCTTTGCAGCAGTGGCTGAACTTGTGCTATCAGGTCGATGTTACGATGCAGTGTTTTTCTCAGTTTGTCCATTTGCATGTGTCTCGGAGGCCACTGTAGGAAACGCTGCCTCCACTTCACATTTCACTGTGTGCATGCGTGATGGAAACAAATCACGCAGCTGCCAGTGATTCACGCAGCATTAAGACATGGCCAACTCAAACATACTCATACAATTCTTACTCTGGCTCCATGTGCCCTCTATCTCATTTCTTCACAGGTTATACGATTAATCTCATTAGCTGGTATGTACGAGAGCTGTGAGAGAGTTTACGTTTGGTTTCACTTAAACAAGTGCATTTCCTGCAGGGGACAACCTAGACACATAGCTCCACTAAGATAATAAGCTGAGGGAATAAACAGACAGGTCGGATGTGTTTATTGCTGGAGCAGCTAAGAATAAAAGCCAGCGAAAACAGTTCCCATACAGGAAAAATGTTCATGTTTTTGCGGAGGGTGGAATGTATTCAAACTCTGACAGTAAGTACAGGAACTGAATGAATGTAAATGAACAAAGTGCTGGAGAAGAAACTTACGCTGATCTGGGTAAAAAGGTGACAAGCCGTACACCTTTCTGGGCAGAGAGGGAGAAACGAACGCAGGTGAAAAGCTGACAGCCTGAGTTAACTAAAGTGACACCTCGGCCAGACAGACTGATCTCACACATTTTGCAAGATCTCAAGGCTGCACAGATGGAAAATGTGACTTTTCCCAGCACAGGTGTGTTTTTCTTGAGACGGGAAGGATTTGAGTTTGTGTGGCAAAGCGCAGTGTGAGCATGAGATTAGCTGCGAGTTTACAGAGCAGGAAACCTCTTCTTGGATGAGTCACCACTGCTCATCGACGACGTCAGTGAATCTCATGTTTTATACATATCTTCACTAGAGCTCACGTAATAGGAGGGATATCCCCCCCGAAATGTCACATTTCATTAGAAGCACTATATAAACGATTTGTGTGTCTTTTCCATAAAGGTTGTCTGTTGTACTGTATTGTTTTTATAATTATAATTATTGATGTTTTTATAAGCTACTTTTATGCCCTTTTAAATTGCCTCTATGGGACAAATCAAGTGATTTCATTTGAAAGCTCGTTAAGTGGATACAATAAATACTCCACTACATGCAGAACTACCCCTTAACTGCATGTACTTCTGTTAAAAAAGAAATACATGCTCTAAATTTGACCTAAACTGCAGAAGTACAAGTACTGCAATATGAACACAAATTTGACAATTTTGTTCAGATTCATCCAAATTTGTTGGACAAACCTTCAAATTAGTAAAAGTACTTAGAAGACTCATAGTATTTAATTAAAGGGGAACAGAACAAAAGTTCTGGCAACAAAATCAGCAGCCAGTAAATGTACAGGCAGGTGGTTATTTAGAATTATACATCATAATGTATTGGTTGATTATATTTCTATAATCATGTACATGTGCAAAATGTCAGCAACTACACATGTCAAGTAAATATGTTGGAATGAATCAAAAGTACAATCATTACGTCTGAGTTGTAAACGTTAAAGTGACATAAAATGAAAATACTCTGGTAAAGTACAAGTACCTAAACAAGTACCTAAAGTACAGTACTTGTCACTCTTGCTTTGCTGATGATGATGATGATGTTAGCCCCCTTACTGTCAAGTTCTGGCCCTCAATTCCACTTCCTGCGGTGGACTTTTATTTTGTAGCCTTTTTTCAACCTTCCTGTTCCCAGTGTGTTCCACCAGCTTTACCGCTCACAATCAGTCATTATTGTTCACACCTGTTCCCCCACAGTTCCTGCTCAGATGCTCGTCTTACTCCCAGACAGTAAAACTCGCTTTCTCTGACCTGGGTTATTTGGATCCCTGACTCTTGTTTTTTGAACTCAGTTGCAGTCTCCAATCTGAGGTTTGGTCTGTTTTTCTCTCTGTTTCCTTAGTCATATATCCTAGTGTTCATTTTGGTTTTATAATATTCTTGTTCAGTGTTTCTGTTACCTGCTGTGTTTTTTCATATCCTCCTCTAAGGAAAGTTTTTTTGTTGTTGGTTCCTGAGTTTTTCCCTCAATAAACCTGCTCATTGGTTCAGTCCCTCTTGCTGTCTCTTTACTTGGGTCCATCTTTATACAAAACGTGACAGCAGGATCTGGCCAAATATCGGACCCTGGGATACATGGGAGGGAGACGCCATGAAACCGTCTGAGGTAGTAGAGTTTTGGCTTCAGTATCAAGCTCAGATAGACAGTCTGTCTTATTTGTTGGAAAACCCGGATTATTGTTCTGTTAGGCAGCAAATAGACCCAAATTACATCAAAGGCCACAGACGTGCCCTCAGCGTCCGTTCCCCTGTAACCATGAGCCTCCGATCACACCCTCCATCTCAGCTCCTGCACCACAGCCAGCTGAACAGCTGCCTGCTCTCAAGTCCAAATCATGACGGCAGATCTGCAGTAGCTACAAATATGAATGCTATATTTTTTTGCCATTTTCCTTTCAGAGCAGGTGTCTGAGTGATAGTCTGTCAAACATTTTCAACCATTTTTACTAAAGGGCCACTTTAGCACCCTGTCATGTCAGCATAAGATACTTTAATACTCTTGACATCAACTTTATCTCTGCCCGTGTCAGTTATGAGCCACAGCGATAATCCACAGAGCACGGCAAACATGGCATTTAGCTCAGGCCTCGCTGAAACCGTGAGTCAGAGGTCGGTGTCAGCGCGCCGAGGCCACCTCTTAGTGACAGGGGGGACAAGCACAGCTGCTGGAGACAAGTATTAATTAGATGTGCCTTTGTGCAATTCGAAATCCAATTGACTTGTGTCGGGGCAGCTCGATCCCTAAACCGCAGCAGAGCTCAGTGCAGCTCTGAGACGACAGCAACCCCTGGCGTGATGTAGTTTTTGCCAGCAGCAATTACTGTCTTATATGCCACCACATTTCTGTTCAAGCTCTTATCTATTTTTAATGCCGCTGTGCTTTCCACATTGATAAGCCGCCTTCATGCAGTGAAGCTACTGTTCATATCCCAATTGCACAAAAGCAGACGCTGTGAAACGCGCAGGGATGTGTGTAAAATCTACAAGTTACTGCCGTGATGCTGCTTAGACTGGATAGAGGCGAGTGCATCAAGTGGATCTGTAAGGCAGAAGATGGACTGAGATCATTATCAGATGTGTACAACAAGTGCCACGGGTGCATGAGCGTGAACACAATGTTACCCAATCAGATGCAGATTATTCTGAACTCTTTCGTAGGGATGAGGAAGTGATGGAAGCATGAATGCAGACTGAAGTTGAAGTAAAGTGTTTAGAGTTAAAAATGTGTTAAAATGTTTAGAGTTAAAAAAAACTGCAGTTCACTGCACCAACATAAACACATGTTCATACTGTAGCGCAGCATCTCGTCTCTTGCTCTATAGACACATTTAAATCTCAGTATATCTCATAGTAAAATGTAGTAGAAATAATACCTGCTTTGTAAGAGTAGTTTAACGTGGTGTTTCTAAGAATTAAAAAAGTGAAGATTAAAATGCATCACTTCATTCAAATTTGCACTTTAAATGTGCTGCAGGATTCTGAAGTGTAGTTGGCAAGTCTGCTTTGTAAATATGCTGCGTCATGTTACAGATGCAAAAGTCAAACTAGTCTTTGAAAACTTTTTCACTTCACAAGCGAAATCGTTCTGTAATATAAAAATAAAATAAACGCAGTGACTTAACACCCGTCCTTCAGACACACAGGAGCCGTCTCTTAGCAACGTCCCAGGTAGACCTTTAACAAATGAAGATGCATGGGTCTGCTCTTTATGTAATTGTATCATATCATGTGGCTGCAGAGGATCTACTGTCACAGAGAGAAGGACAATGTGACACAGAGGGGAATACGCTGGATCAATGAGGGCGCAGGGAAACTTTAAAAAGGTACAGAGAGGAATGTGCCGCGATTGCTCCTTAACAATGATGCATTACCTGTGTTCCTCCGCACGGGACATTAGCGGCTAGAAATGAGTCACTGAGCGCAGGGACAGTTTCTCTAATGCTTACTGTCTTATCTACAGGTGCATTATGTGGAGCAAATGGCCTCAGGCGTTTTATTTATTACCATAAGTCCCAGATGAATTCTGCAGGGATTCTGCTTCTGCTGCCGTGTGTCACATCGCTGACGAAGAGCAGGGCTGCTTATGTGTCTGCCTCACCTCCGTGGGGTGAGGGCAGCAATGGTGGGATTAGTAGTTTTTCCTCTCTGCCTTTTAGGCCATATTGGGGCTGTTTTGCTCGTGAAGGTTACAGGGACACTGGGGGCAGCACAGACCCCAGAAAGCTGCTGTTACTGTGTGTGTTTAAAATCATTGACACTAAAGCAAAATTAACTAAACTGGAGGAGGACTCTATCTTCCTCCCTTTTTCTTTTTTCTTTTTTTTATGTGTCAATGATGGAGCTCCTGTTCCAACCGTTCCTGATTGGCCGTGCAGGGTCCCGGTTGCCAGGCAACTATCCAGCGGTGTAGCTGACAGACAGCTGCTAATGAAGCACTAAGGTAGGGCAGCAGGTACAGGGAGCGTGCTGGAGGAAAGGGTTGGCAGACCTCCTTTCTCGTGTCTCGCACATCCTAGGGTCCAGCTACGGCGTGGTAAATGTACTGTACGGCAAGTACATCACGCACACGCGCGCACACACACACACACACACACTAATTAACTTCCTTCCAGTGTGTGAAGAATCCTCCCACAGGAGCCTCAGTCAGCTGCTCTGATGCAGTCATGTCTAAGGCAGCCCCCACTTCTTCCACCATCACCATCCCCCTCATCACCCAGTGACTAATATTTACATATGGAAGGAAGGGATGGCGTGCGTGATCAGTGCACGTGTTCAGGAGGTATCAGAGAGCAAATTAAGGCTCCTTTTCACTCCACTGTGTGGTTTCAGAGGTGTAAAGACACAGATGGCGTCCACGCACATATGACAGCCGCAGAGCAGAGTGTCGACTGCTGTGCATGAGTCACGCTCAGGTCACACATGCTGCACAGCGACGGACACTTTGGGAATTCAATGGGAATAGAAGCTACTAATGCTTTTATTTTATGTCCAGGCTTTACAGTATGTCAAATGGTGAGGTCAGAAGTTTGTGAGAGCACATATATATTATATGATTGTGCTGTTGCTCTGTTGGTGCACTGATGTACTTAGCTGCCTCCTCACTGCCTGTCGTAACATTCTGGTTGCACGTTTGGAAGATGTTCATGTGCTGCTGATGTAGCCTCACTTTGTCCCTCTGCAGAGCACGTTAGCAGCCACTCTGTGCTGCAGAGCCCCCAGTGACTCGCAGCATCACCTGTTCGTGGTGCAAATGGAGCAAAGCTTAAATCTACGGGTAATTTCCACTTTGCCATTAAGAGTTTTTTTTCCCTGGTTTGTTAGTTTGTAAGTGTCTGAAGTGGAACCTATTACATGTCTCTCCATCCTGGAAGTCGAGGTTTCTTCCAATTTAGTTTTCTTCTTCTCCTCGTAAAGAAGTTTTATCTTTAAGGGTTTATGGGTAATGATGGTGTCAGTGTGCAGATTGTAATGCCCACTGAAGCTAATGTGTGATTTGAGCTACTTGATTAACGTTTTACAAAATGTTCAACACAGCATTATTTGGTGCCCAAAAATCATTGGTGAAAAAACCTGTTAGTATCCTGGCAATGTGCAGCAAAAGCCACATCACAACGGAAATGTCTCCAGGAGCAACTAAAAATACATTTTAAAAACCTAAATGTCATGACAGTTGTCTACAACGGTCCATGTTTCAAGGTGCAATGAAAAGCTGAATTTGCTCCCATTTTCTTTTACCAGTGTAACTGATCGTATTATATTTGTTAATTTTATTTTATTTAAAAATGTCTTTACTTGGAAGTGACAAATTATCATCAGTGTTGATACAACAGTGTGTCTGTCCCGTATCTGTCCAGTCTTCTTCTTTATTTCAGAATCAGTGCCATGGACGCTTGGATCAGCTCGTCTCAGCTTGTGTTATGCCGGTAGGTAAATGGTTGCCTGTCATTCACACTGTTGAGAAATAAATTCATCATACACACACTTTCAAATAGATGGCGGTGGCTACCACAAAAGCTTCTCACCCGACCCACCAGGAGCAACTCGGGGTTCAGTGTCTCGCCCAAGGACATTTCGACAGGTAGCCGCGACCGGGGATCGACCCTGTGGTCCGTGGATGACTGCCTTACCAACTGAGCTACGGCAGCCAAGGTAATGGGTGGGTGAGGGGCTCCTCACCAAGGTCTTCAAGTACTCTCTCCAGGCATCAGCTGATTGATGGAGCTCCATAAAGGTTTTTATGAGACCAATGTCAAAGGGCCTTGTCCTCTCACCTGCTGCAAGAAATGATGGGCCACCTGTCTGGTTTGTCACGGGACTGTTGAAGCCACTACACTAAATATGTCTGAGTAAGTGGAGCTATTTATTCTTTTCCATGCGACACACTGTCTTTAATAACATCACTGCTGGTAAATTTCAGACAGTGTAGTTGCCTTTGATTGCTTATCTAACTGAGAGATAATGACTTTCAACAGATGGCATGTGTAAAAAACCTGCATATTCCCACCCTGCTGTCATCTGAACGATGCATTATTTCCTCCTGAATGTTGTACGTGCTCTGTTTCAAAGGCAAAGTGTCTCGGGCCCTGCTGAGAGGACAGATAGGCAGCAGACATAAATAATTCAAGCGATAGCAAGGGCAGGATACACAGAGGGTCCTGGGAGACTGGAAACCAGCAAATCTCACCAGTACTAGAGTGGTTATTTAGGCTGGCGTGGGAGGAAGGAGCTTATCTTAGCAGTGTCATATTCTGAGGTCTTTGGGAGCAGAATGGTTTAACACTGAGGAGAACGTCTGGCTGGATTAAGGCTTGCGGCTGTAATTGGCTGGGGGTTAAAAACCTGGATGGACAAATAGAAAAAAGAACCTGCAGCGATGTGCTTGAGGGGAAAGAGATGCAGCATGAATTTTGTTGGGTTTTTTTTTTCAGAGGGACCATTTGAAACATGCAGGTGGGTCAAGACATGAACACATTCTAATGTGCTGAGAAACGGCTTGAAGGAAACAATGGAGCAATGAATGAATCACGGAATTAATACAGTTACGAGTTGATTATTATGACTCATCTAGCAGCTCTCGAATCTGCTGCCAAGGATCCTCCATCCCCCTCCACTGGACTTAAAACGTACATCCCTCCTCCAGCAGCACTGAATGCTCTATATTTAGTTCTGCATTCAGCTGAAGTATAAATAACATGCCACAGCAGGCTGATGAGGTCTCCTGGAGAGTGTAAAAGTTTAGAATTAAGCAGGAAGCTTAATTAGCCAAAGCAAATGAGAGTGAAGCCCTGTGCAATGTACATGCATGCACACCGACCTGCCGTGGACGTGGAATACAGCTGTGCCAGTGTCTGAACCGGTCCAGGCCAGATGCTCACTGTAGGACTTCCATGTCAAAGATGCACAGAAAACCCTGCACACAGGAGAAAATCTCTTCAAGAGAAGACTTCTGCTGTGATAAGATAATGTAAACCAGGTGAATCCCAGTTTCATTGAACACATCTTAGAAATTGAGTTGGAAAAAGCTTTTTAAAAAATCCCTTCCTCAGATTTCAGGGGTATCACATGTCCTTCATCAGCAAATGAAGTTTGTTAGAAACAGATTTAATAATCAAGCCACATGATAACAATTTAACAACCAGCATCCTGTAAATGCCACAAAGGTTTTGCTGTTTGTGTGCAAACTGAGGGGGGTAAAGGTCCAGAATTCTGTGGAGAGTCTTTATCTTTAAGCACGATAAGTTAAAACTCATTAATGATTTTTATATTTGTTCTGTCCATTGTTCCTCCAGACTTTATACATTTGATGTCTCTGTTCTTCAGTCGTCTCTAGAGTCAAGACTCTGACACCCAGGGCTTAGATTATTGCCTAAGACTCCACTCTATCAGTCACATCTGCCATCAGCCTGGCTCAGCTCCATGGAAGATTTGAGTTTGATTCAATAAAGGAAATTGAGTTGCATTTGCTGTTTGTATCAGTCACGTAGAACCAACAGTGTTTGTTTTTTTTACCTTTCAAGCCATTCTTTAAACATGGCTGCTAAAAGGGTTCAGATGCTGAACTTGCTTTACAGTATTAAACTACATCACATCACAAATCGCATGTCCAACTGTGTGGAATAACTTAGAAGAGAGTTAATTAAGAAAAAAACAGGCACAGACATTTGTGACGGCAAAAAAAAGTCGTGTGTCTTTGTTCATTTAACAAACACAGAGGCAAATGGTTACTCTGCTGCCAGGCTGTCCAGTGGGTCTCAATGCTGGCTCACGGCTCAAGGATTTCCTGGCTCTAGACCAGCAAAGAGTTGCTGCTGCTCTGAAGCCAGTTTTCTGGGTTGAGAGCCTGTTCTTTGGCTGCGAGAACCTGAAAAACCGGTGGAAAGGGTTTTTTAAACAAAAGCCTTTTACAACTCTCCACATTAGCTTTTCTCAATTACTAAAATATGTTCAATGAAACTGGGATTGACTTGGTTTTCATCATCTCATCACAGTCTGCTCTTGAAGAGATTTCTTAAAGTTTTCTCCTGTGTGCAGGTTTTTCTGTGCCCAACTGTCTTTGACATGAAAGACCTACAGTGAGCATGTGGACTGGACCAGTTCAGACACTCGGTGTGGCTCAGCATTTGTACTGTTTTCCTTCTGTCATGTAAAGAATCCGGTTTTTATCATTTTAAAGTGAAGTCAGGGGGAAGTTTAATGACATTCACTTACACGTTTTACCCAAAGTAGAACCAGAGGAAGCAAGTTAAGGATCAGTGAAGGCAAAATCACTTAGAAACAGGCCAGGCTAGAATTTTCCTCCAGTCTCTTTGGTGGGCTAAGCTACCCGGCCCCTGGCGTCAGCTTCATACAGGTGCTTCTCTCAAAACAAGAAAGAAACTATCCACTTTCTTAAAAAAAAAAACAACTGATATCTAACAAATGTTCAGAAAAAACTAATTCAGAACTCCCAGTGTTATTCCATGTCTTGATTTCGACACCAAATCGAGACCCAGCGCTGAGAAGCTAAGTGCATTTAAAGCCCCGAACAACAGCAGCATGTAGCATAAAGGGCTGGACAATGTGGTGCTTCTTGAAGCCTCGGGGTTGAGAAGGTGCACACACTGTTTTTTCACGCACTAGCATTTAGTTTGGAGCCTCGTATGATGTTAAACTGAAGCCTCCTGTTCCTGTAGGAATGCGCTGATCCAAGCATTTGATAGCGGTCCACCCTTTATTGCCAATATTCAGCAGGGATCGCAGCTGGTCTCGCGAAAACACGTAGCGCTGAAAGTGATAGGATGAAGGGAAATCGACTCCCTCCTCATTAACAGTGTAAGAACGTGTGGAGAAGCAAAGGTCAGCCGCACTGGTCAAGCTGAATGTCTGAAGCCCAGAGTGAGGCCTGCTGAACACACACGTGGTGGGAGTTTCTCACAGGGCACGACTGTTGCTCAAACCTTTAAAGGCCACGTGATCCCGTCCAACGAGGAAGAACGGAACCGCAGCATCTCTTTGAAAAGGCCTAAATGACGTCCGTGCACAGCAGCAAAAGTGAAGTTAGCAGATCGTGTGCTGTCTGTTCTCTCCTTATTTCAAATTTTCTTTCATGCTTTGCTGCCCCATGATTTATTCATGACTGCTTTCTGGTTGGGGCCAACCTCACAGGAAAGCCTGGAGGTGAATCAATAAGAAGAGCGGTTCTCCCTCCTCTCTCCAATTGTGTTCTTCTCTCTTTCCTGCGGATGACTTATTTTGTTCTGTCAGCCGCTCGATTCAGAATGTCTCCTAACTCTGATGATTCAAGTACCAGAGAAAAAAGCTGCATGGTGAGACTCTGGGTTTTAAGATGACAGACACTCACAATCAATATGTTGAGGTAATCTGAGACTGTGCTCGGCTTATCAATGGATGCTGTGTGGGGGGGGGTTTGCTCCAGCAGATATAGTTCATCACACCTGACACTCAATGAAGTCCTGTTCAGGTGAGCACAGGTACGATTTCCATAATTTAATGTGAGTGAAAAAGGCAAAGTCCACCAAACGGCTTTAGCCTCTGCCACCTGTATTTCTACAACCCCGTTAGCATGAATTAGGAGGTAAAGGGCCCTGCATTGTTTTTGGTTGTCATTCAGTCTCTTCAAGTCATTTTTACATTTTATTTTAGTTTTTTTTTACAGTTTTTGTGTCCATTTTTGTTCTGTTGTGGTTACTTTTTTTAGGTGTTTAGATAGTTTGAGGTCATGGTTCCTAATGTTGAAGTCATTCTGCATCTCTTCCTTTTTGTTTCATGGTTGTTGTGCATCTCTTTGTGCTCGTTCAAGACAGTTGGGAAAAATCTAAAGTACCATGGGAGGTTCTGTGCCCGGCAGGTCTGTGCAGTAATCCAGGATCTATTTCTCCCATCCCTTGATTTTTGCAATTTAAAACTCAAGACATTCCATTTGAATTCATGGGATAAAAACAGTAGCTTCTGATGCAGTGATTCTTTGGTGGGATCCCTAAAAACTGGTGTTTCCACAGCAATTCTGTGAATACTGCTGCTGTCAGTGTGCATTCCTAGCAGTTATTCGATGCTAAAATATTCTGCTGTTTGACGGAAACCTAAGGAAACGCTGACTTCAGGATCGATCCGTGAGAGACAAAATAGAATAGACAAGTATAAAGTATGTTTAATGAAATCAAAAGAGGGGAACTTCAGGGTCTCTGTGGCTCCCACTCTGGTGTATATCTGAATTGAATGTGGTGACTCAGGAACTAAAACACATCCACACCTGCAGACCTGTGCAGAGACTGTTCAGATTTATCTTGCTGGAAAAGGCCATGTTATATTTAACTATTGCCACAGTTGACAATCCAGTTTTCTGTGTGGACAAAGTGGAGATTTAGTAACAGAGGCTCCATGAAAGAGTGAGTCAGCAAACAGGGTCACGTTAAGACATGGAAATGTGTGTGCTGTGGGTCAGGCAGGAAGAACTGGAGGTAGGAATGAGCCCTGCCACGCAGACACTGGAGAACTCTGTTAATAAAGTTCTGTACGTCCCCTATTATCTTTGTTCCTGCCATTAAATAGCAACTTGTCTGCACTTATATAGCGCTTTTCTACCTATGTGCACTCGAAGCACTTTACACTGCTTCTTAATCACACTCACACACTGGGAGCAACTAAGTTGGGGTTCAGTGTCTTGTTCAAGGACACTTGGACATGTGACCAGAGGAGCCGGGCATCCAACCTACAACTGAGATTGGTGGACGACTGCTCTAACTGCCTGCGCCACGGTTGCCCCATAAGTCAAAATTGCACCCTTTTGGTGCCAGACACCAAAATGGCAGCTGGTGAAACGTGTATTATTCTGTCATAAACATTTAGAAATGCTGGATTACAACTGTGCAAACATAGGATTTGGTTGGGTTTACACACACACACACATCAGGCTACGGCAGGTTTAGGCACTAATCAAACCTGGTTGGGTTTAGAAACAACATGCAGCAACAACACTTTGCCTTTGTCTCTTTTGCTTTGATGCTGTCAGGGTTTCTACAGTGAAACTAGTGGAAACAACAATACATGTTCCAGCACAACATAAAGGCTAAACGCAGCTCTCCAGTTGAGTAATTGATAGCATTAGTAAATGTTTGCCAAGGAGAAGTGGACGACCATGACAGAGTGTAATTGGTGCTTTGAGATGGTGATTTAATCTTTCTTATGAAGTGAGCGTTTGATAATGGAGCCTTTTCTCTGCTGTGTCTCATCCAAATGAAGGATATTCCAACCTGCGTCACCCACAGAGGTAATCGAGATAAGGGGTGTGCAAACTCTGAGAGTTAAATAAGTATTAAGACACACACTACACACACTTCTACCTCTCCCCCCTTCACCTGTACGCGAGTACAAGTTGACGCAAGATAGAGCAACCTGCAGGGAAACTTTGACGGTAGCAGAGACCATTCGTTTATCAGAAACCTTGGATTCACATCTCAGTGTGACGGCAGAAGACAGTGATGCTGTGTGTGAAAAAGATCGCACAAAATTCTCATTTTGTAAAGTACATAATCAGAAAACCTCTTCAATAATTTATGAGCTAATTAATCGATTAAATTAATCGATCAGTGAGCACATAGACTATGTGGACAAGTATTTGGCCAAATGTGTTAGTTCCTGAATTGAAGTGTTTCAATCAGACCTGTTGGCTCAGGTGTGTAATATCAAGCACCCAGCTGTGCCGTCTCCATTTGCAAAACGTTGTGATACAAAATGGCTCGTTACGGTGATAGAATGCCAACTTTGCAATAAGGTGGTTTGTGAAATTTCATCGCTGCTGGTTATTCCATGGTCACCCGGGTCTGGGTTTGGTGAGGCCGCGAGAACGTTACCTGGGTCGTTGCATTGAGCAAACTGTGAAGTTTGGTTGAGGAGACATGATGGCATGGGGCTGTTTTTCAGGGTTGGGGCTAGGCCCCTTATCTCCAGTGAAGAGCAATCTTAATTTTCTTAAATCTGCAGCTTTGTGGCTACACACTTGCAAAGGCCCTTTTCTATTCCGTTACGGTTGTGCCCCAGTGCAAAAAGCAAAGACGTGGTTTGACTAATTTGGTTTGGAAGAGCTTGACTGGCTCGCACAGAGCCCTCACCTCAACAATAGTTTTGTCTATAGAGTGTAACAACTGTATCACATGACAGCGATCAACATGAAACTACTGACTTCACCATGGAAAGGTTTTCTTTTCCTCTTGCGATTTGCTCATTGTTTGCGTCTTTGCATGTTGTTCATGGACCAGACTTTACCAAAATTAAAGAAACATCTCTCAGCACGTTGGATTTGGCCTCCAGGAGTTTGTTTTCTGCTTTGTCGTGTTGCTCCCCTTAAAATCTTACTGAACACTTCATGTTGTAGCTGCATGAGCATCTAAAGACAGAATCACATTCACAAACCATGCAACATATTTTAGTTTTGCAAAGCCCTAAAGTAGGCAAAAAGAAAAACACACACCTTTTTTTTTATTTATTTAAATTAGCCAAGGTCACACTCTGAAGTCAAATTTAAGCTGTCTTTCGTTCCCTGTCTCTTCCCAAGACGCACACACGCATGTTTACAGTGGGTTAGCCAGACATCTGCCGGGCAGGGAGGAGGTGTCTCCTAGCAACTGATCCATAGATGAAGCATTTGGTCAGCCAGCAATTTCCCGGAGCAGGGACACCGGCACAGCGTTGTGGTGGCTCAGATGAACTGACAACACGATGGAGGTCTGTTCTACAAAAAGACAGAAAACACTGCAGGATAGAAAGGAGGAGTTTAGCCTAAATCACAGTCGAGCCTGACAGACTGGACGAATGATGGTGCGCTGAATGACTTGGGGCTCTTATTATTCTTGGCAATGAGTGAAAATGGTGTCGTTGACTTCATCATGGCCCCGTCAAATGAATGCAGCACAGTAAAACAAAGCACTTCATCACGCGGGACATAAATTCCCCGGTCAGACAGATTTACATTGATTGAGCACATTGAGATGAGCTGAACACACCCCTTTAGGTAATAAAGTGCCACAGTCAATCACTCGTCAGACTCTCATCCCAGCTGGATTCCTGCCGTCGCGGCCTATCGGACAGGTTTTTCTGCAAGCTGTCCAACAATGCGCGGAGCCATGTGTGAATGCAGAGGAATGTTTGCAGGCACCAGGATCACAGGACGCACTGGCACAGCTGATTATAGGATGCAGCATTTCCCACAGCAGCATTCAAAAAAAATCTGCTGCTGTCGATTTATGTATTTGTACATAGTCAAACTTAACTTAGTTTGCTTCTCTTGCAATGTCTCTGAACTTCTGCATGTGACGCCCAGGGTTTGACCTGCTGTGAGTGTGTCACTTATGGAGCATATCTCGAATAAAAAGTCAGATGACACTTACTGCACAGGTATCCTGCCCAACTCAGGCCTGTCAGGACCTACATTTCCTCACTGTTGCTTGTAGATTGTGTTTGTCCCCTTTGGACAGATCCACACTGGCTCGCTGTGTCTTGGCTGTGGCAGCAGAGTAGAATCTTTCTGATTTACTCTGATTTCCTCACACTACCATGGGCGCACTACACCGAAAGGAGCCCCTGGGAACTCGTATGGCATTTAAAAGACCTTAAATTAATTTAAAAACCAATCTGAGCAGAAACTATTAACGCTCAGGCCCGTGCTCCACCCAGTCTCTTGTGCACACGGCTATAACACTGTACAGTTAATGACCGTTGTAAAAACGTACAAACAAAGGTTTGATGGATGACAGACATGTAGGTACGAGTATAATGGATAAGTATAATGAAACAGAGTGAGGCCAATGCCAACAGCTCCATCATCTTTTCTCTAACACCGATTGACGAGAAAAGTCACTAAGTTTGGCTTTAATAAAGTGAAAATAGCTTATTTATTCCCTTCGTACATTAGGAATCTACTTTTCTCAGGAGGTGTGGGGTTACTGTTTTCAAAAAGGGTTTGCAGGCCTATTGAGATTCGGACCAGAACAGAGTGTTTTTTGGGTCTAATCCAGAGTGAAAGAACAACCCTGTCTTTAAAGATCCATTCACAGGAGCCAAACCTCTATTGACTCTCTTTCCCCGTCTCTCTCTCAGTAGTCAATCTATAGCACTTTGGACCCACAGTGTATGATTATACCTGGGCAGACGAGCCAGGTCGCGAGCATCAGCAGGACCAATAGAGGCCGTTCACGCTCGCTTAGCTGGCCTGCAGTCCAGTCGGCTCATCCTCTGCAGAGGGAGGGACACGCCTCACAATTATCATCCATCAGTGTGATCTGCTGGGTCAGCCACTGTACAGATGAGTGCAATGAGAGCAATCTCATGCATTTACCTTCTCAACAAGACTTCAAACCCCTTCCAGAGGGCAGAGCACAAATTAGTGGGTCCCTGCCTCATTAAGCACAGTATTGTTGTGCTGCTCTGTTTGGCAGAGGTAGATTTTTGGCCTCTGTTAGCTCAGTGGAAACATAAAAGAAAGGGAAACGTTTCATAAGCCATGACTACGTTTGTCAGGATCATCAACACCACAGCATCATTAATAATGTCATTTTAAAGGGATCATCTATGTTGTATATGACACATACAAGACTTTAAATCCGTTCTTATCCCTGTTCTTGGGTTTTGCTGTATTTGTTTTGTGACCAGGCTGAGTATAGAGTGTGTGAGTGCTCCCTGAAAGCAGCACATTAAAGCAACGGCTTTCGGCTCGTCCCCTCAGGGGTCAACACAGCGGAACGTGTTCCGCACGTTGATTTGGCGTGAGTCACCTTGGTGCCCAGGTGGGGTCACACCTGGTGGGGTGGGATTCAAAGGCTCAGCCTTCTGCAATTCCAACTCAGCATGTATGACTACATTACCTTTATTTCATAGTTTCGGGTACTAGTTACTTTATTAAATTTTGAAATGATATCAGCTGCTGCTGCTGTTTCTGTTCCACACCAAGTCTCTATAGTAACGTACAAATACTAATTACTATGTTTTGTTTTGCATTGGATTTTTGCAGTTTACAGCCCAAATTTGAAAGGAGTTTTCAATAAAATCTTTTTCCCTTTTAAAAAGTTCAGTTTCGTTGGTGTGTAGAAGCCAACATATACTCTTTTACCGCTGCTAATTAAAGGCTCAATTAAAGAGGAGAAGAAATGAACGGTGAGTTTTTTCACCGACTCTAGTCATAAACGAAGTTTTTGAAAAGGTTTTACTGTCGAATCTTTACATGATTTAAACCTAAAAACACGTGAACATTTTAGATTTTTGCAGAAACTTTACTTATGAGGCACATTAAGAACAAATCTCGTCTAGATTTGTTATCAACAGCATCAAATCAAATAGTGTTTACACAGAAAAACTGAAGCCCTGAACAATCACTATGTAGCATTTAAGTAGTACATTTCAGGAGCACGTACTTCATCGTGAGAAAATAATTTGAAGTGGTACTTGTAGTTGTGGTGAGTACTTTTTTAGGCCCTCACCCACAACTACTGATTCCGCACTGATGAAAATGTCCTAAAATGAGAAGGACAATAGGCACTTAGAGCTTTTCAAGGGCAATTCCACCACCTTGAAAGAAAAACAAACAAAGATTAGAGACAAATGGTTAATTCAGACCCTGAGGGACAGTTGCATTTATTATATCTGATATTTGGCTGCTATTTAGAGGAAAAGATGTGTTGAGAAGCTTGTGGGTGTTTCCAAAACTATAATTGTCCTCCCAGGGGCCACAGAAGATGATTGTTCTGTTTTTAATCTATTTGCATGTCTTTATGAATTGTTCAAGCAGACCCGGACCTCTGACCTCTTGGCCCTCAGAACCACGTGAAAAGTGGATTTTGTTAGTTCATTAGAACTGAAGAGTATAATAATACTCTTGATCTGTATAACAGCGTTCAAAACAAAGGTACAAAGTCTTTAAAACAAGAGCTGCAGTCTGACTAGAAACAGCTGCACTGTTTTCATTAACTCCATAGTTGGTCTGTTACCACCATCTAGTGGGTTGTGGATAGTAGATCATTTTAGCGACACGCACGGGTTTCTGTGCCTGGTTAAACTGCTTGAGATGTGCACGGAACCAACAAGCCCACTGAAATGCAACAGTAGCGTGTAAAACTAAAAACACACGCACGAACTCTGCACCCACACGACGCACAACAATAAGACTGCAAACTTTAATGCGCAACACTATGCAGTGTCCTGTCCCTTCGGCCTGAGGGTGGGAGTGTGTGCAGTCCGTGTTGGATGTGGGGGTGGTCTTTGGGGATGGAGGCAGCCCTCACGCGGACTCTGGTAGAGGGCCTGCGTTCACCACCATCACATTAGTGCAGCCGCACCTCACGGTGCAGCAGCGGCTCAAGATGCTCTCAACAGTTGTGCTTTATTTTCTTGTCTGCTCTGGTTAGTGTTGCCTCGCAGATTTTCATTATTTTAATTAAAAATTGTGTCGAACCAGTTTATTAAAGCCACACTTGTGTCGACAGTCATTTTACTCCCAGTGGTTGCTAAGTAACGTCAGCTTTCTTCTTCTGTGTTGGAGGACACGACTCAGAACCTTCCGCTAGATGGCGCCAGAGGATGTGTCATCCGATTGGACTGTTAAGAGGCAGGAATGTGTTTAATTATCCTGGTGTTGTAGGAAAAGACGCATTTAAAGGCCAAACGTTTTATTATTCGGTCATATTATGAAATATTGTGAAATAGTGCAGGCACAGCAATTCAAGAACATCGGAGTAGATTTTAAATGCACCTGCGCGGCTGTAACGGGGAGGAAGAAGTCGTCATTCGGTGGGCGGGACAAACAAACGATGAGAACCAGCTGCGCGCCGCTTGATTAACACAATGTGCGAATAGTTTCAGAATCCATCTCCAAAGGTTTCGGTGTAAACATGAGTTCATTCGCAGGTCGAATGAAGGAGTATCCTACAATCTCTCTGGACCGGTTCGACCGGGAGAACCTACATGCTCGGGCATATTTCCTGTCCCACTGTCACAAAGGTGAGTTAGCCAGTTAGCTTCGAGGGTTGTTCGGTCTTCGTGGCGTTGCCGCTTTGCTCGCTGCTTACTGCGCTGTGTTCGTTCTCCACAGACCACATGAAGGGACTCAAAGGACCTTTGCTGAAGAGAAAACTGCAGTTCAGGTGACGAACGGACACCGTCAAAAATGAAAGGCGAACTAAATGATCCTGTTTCCAGCCGACGCCACAGTTTAGCATCCCTCGGCTGACACGTTAAGGTTTCTGCCCAAAAGGTTTTAACATTTAGATTTAGTGCCAAATAATGCGATGGTCAGAACGAGATTACAAAGAGAAATCGAAGGCGAAATAATTACGTTAAAGAAAATCAAAGTATATTTAAAACTAAAGACATGAAAACCTTGAGTTAGGTCAAAATATCCACATTTTAAAAGGTAAAATTAAAGTTATTTAACTATCTTCACATTATATGGCATTATCATTTGAATGGGGGAGATGCAAACTTAAGCCTAAACATGATGATGATGATGCTCTTTTGGGCTACGTCAAATGTTATTTCATCATCAGAAAAAATTCAAAAATGGTTAAGGGGGTGTATAAAAACTTTATTTACAACAATTCACAACAAAGTCATCTCAAGGCACTTTACAGAATAAAGCCAAGGCTACAAAGTTGTATAGAGAAAACCCAACAGTTCCCCCTTGAACAAGCTGTAGGCAACAGTGGAGAGAAACACTCCGTTTAACGGAACAAAGCTCCAGCAGACGCTGAGTGGGAAGTGCAGAGAAACCGTATCTTAGTTTTTACACTTTCCTCTTTCAAAATGAGCGAATGCAGACTTTAGCAGCCAACTGCAGTTCTACACTCCTCACAAACAGGTGGGGATATTTGACTTTTGGGTGAAATTTCAGAACCTTTACAGTTGAACCTGTCGCATAACATGTTCTGGATCAATGACAGTTTGTGTTTTAAACAGTCCTCATCACGACAGTGACATGTTCTGTCGTGGTTAAACCCACCACTGTCATTAGCTTTTGTTTCAGTAAATCATTTGACATGAAGATATTATCATAGCATGCTTCTACTTAAATGCCCTATTTTCATAATTTATCACTGGAGTATTAACTTTTTACATTTTGCATAAATTTTATCTGAAAGTTTAACATCCAAAAACAACTTTTTGGGAGTAGTGTATATTGTGAGAGTACTGAAAAATGTATCTTAATTTTTGGAATACTAGGTTATAATACTGTCTTTTTATTAAATAATTTTACTTTATGTGTGAGAAATTACAATAAGCCTTTTTTGTGATTGTTGTCATGACGAGCTTTTTCTTTTTTTAAAAAGCTCTTACTTCCTAGCTACTGTAATCAAAATGTAAATGGAAGCTGTGTATTCTCAACTTCTGCTTTCAGTCGCACAGTCAGACTCTACTGCTCCTTTGTGACCAAAGAGCTTCTGCTGAACAATCGGAAGTACGCGTTCTGGGAAGAATATATTGTAAGTGCCATCTGTTGCTTATTGCAGAGAGAAGCCACTGTGATAATCAAGTGTAGAAATGACAGTGTCATTGTAAACTGTGTCCTCTCATCCACAATCAAAGGTAATTGTGATTAAAAAGGAAACACTTTTCCTTTTCCCTCACTTTTTAAAAAAAAAAAAATGTGTTTTTAATTTGGCGAAAGCTCCATATCTGCTTTATGATTGAAATACAATTTCAGGTTTAGTTGAAATGCTTTACTTTGCTGCAGTAATGATGCAGTGCTGAATTTAACAACTTTGTATTGCTTTACAAAAATGATGTTTTTATATATCTCAACATTTTTAAACACATTGTTTGATTTGTTATAATCCTTCATTGAAGTCCATCATTCTTGTAATTGCATTCTGGCGTGCAAACGAGGCCATTTGTAGTGAAATTGGAATCTGCCTATTTCACCTGAAGAATAAATGTGCTTAGGTTCCGTTGGAGCTGGAGAGCCCAACCCAGATTTCCCTGGTGGATGAGTCGTCAGGAGAGGTAACGCTTATTATTTCTTGGATTGTTAGATTTCTAGTAATTGCAGGGATCACGCAGCAGCCAATAGGTCAACAGTTTGAATCTGACTCTGGTTGTGTTGATTGTGAGATCATTTCTGAATAAGGCTGCGTGATGTATCATTTCAGCTGCTCATTACAATGTGCACATCCTCAGACAGTGCAATGTTTTTTTGCTGCTCAATACAGACGGAAATGTTTTTTTTAATTGTTTTTCCAATTTTCAGGACTAATCTATAAAGTACGTCTGCCCCCACTTTTACTCTCTCTACAAAGTTCAAGAGCGCTATTTATTTTTTATCACAGCCGCACTTAAAGGATTGTTGTATCCTGTTCATCGTGCTACGTAGTAATTAAAACAAAGTGTGAAAGCTAGCAGCTAATGCTAGCGGGTGACGATCTGAGACTGGTAACACAGCAGGGCTGAACTGAGAGGAAGAGGGTCGTGCTAAATAAAAGCTGAATCGGTTGGAAGCTCGCAGTCATTTTGACTCCCCAGTTTGTCGGACTTTTGCTTTATAGTTCGATTGGCTTGGAAATAATTAGTGTCAGATCTTTTTTAAAACGGTGCTATGTTTGAGAATGAATGAATGAATGAAGGGAGGAAAGACAGAATGTAAAAGAAACATGTAGCACATTTTCATCACTAATGTAACAAACTCACCCAAATTATTCTAGAATGATTCATTCTTTTCTAATAGACCTATTAAAGATTTGTTTTTAATATAAAATATACATTATGTGAACCTATATCTATAACTTTTAATTGTATTTTTCTTTTCTGAATTGACCTCCAGTCATACATGTAGGTGTAAATTTAAACCTGTGTGTGTGTGTGTGTGTAAGACAGAGTGAAGAGATTGTGGTGACGTTGCTTCCTGCGGGTCATTGTCCCGGCTCTGTTATGTGAGTCAAAGCTTTGTTTTTTTTAATCTTTATTTTTTCCCTCAAGATAATGTTCAGAAAAACCTCCATCTGTAAATAGTTTTTACATATATGAGCAAATACAAAGAATTTTAACATTAATAGTGGGGAAAAAAATGTGGAGCTTATTGTCTTACAAAAGGTAAGTGCTGATTTGTAACATGACAGATAACTTTTTAATTCACACAACTGATATTTATCTACTGTCACGATCAGACATTAGAAACCCTCTAATTAAAAACCCTTGTTACTGCCCGTCTAGAAATGATCACATACTTTTGATCAGGATACTAGTGTTACATTTTATCCTGAGCTTCATTAAATCTCTGATCTTTTCTGGTGAATCCTTGATCAGAAATGAAAAAACATGAAATGGTTTTTGTGTGTGTAGGTTCCTGTTTGAGGGGTCCCGGGGAAATGTGTTGTACACAGGAGACTTCAGGTTTGCTGTTGGAGATGCATCCAGGATTGAGCATCTACACTCTGGCAGCAGGTCAGTCAATAATAGAACATGTAGAACAAATCAACATGGTGCAGATCATGACAGGAACTGAATGTGCAGTCAATGATTATTTTCATCATTTGTTTTTTTTTTTTTTTTTTTCTGGTACTTATTTATTTAGACTATGCAAAATGCTTGTGCTAATTTCCCACAACTCAATGTTACTCTCTCTCTATATATATCTATATCTATCTATATATCTATATATATCTATCTATATATCTATATCTATATCTATATCTATATCTATATATATATATATATATATATATATATATATATATATATATATAATTTTTTTTTTTTTTTTTTTTTTTGCCCAAAAGCTTCAAGAACAGATTTTTATAAAAATAACTGCAGATTAACAAATGGAGTAATTGTTGCAACTTTAAATGTACTTATTTTACCCACTTCTTGCTAAAGTTACAAGTTTTCTCCCTGCTGGTTCTGTCATGTTTATCCTTTTATGAATATACAGTGTAGACTTTGCATTAAACAAATGGAAAAAGTACCTAAAAATACAAATGCATCATGTGTTGGACTGTGTAGATCAGTAAATGTCAATTGATTTTTCCAAGTAGTTGTTAGCAATGGTTCTGAAAGACTGTGGTTAAAGAACCATGTTCTGCTTCATCAATCTTTTATCAGTTCCTTTCATTTTACATGATTGACACCTGCTTCCCTATGATTAAAGTGCTGTTCTTCTGTTTTGTGCCTGTTCAGTTCATCAAGTGACGCTGTGCTTTCGTGTTTCACAGGGTAAAAGATATTCAGAGTGTTTACCTGGATTCTACTTTCTATGACCCACGTTTTTATCAAATACCTACGCGGGTAAGTTTCTTTCTTTCCTTTAGTCATTCTGTTATTCTTTAGTTCTTTTATTTTAAGACTTGGTGTGAGATTCCAGGAATGTAAAGGCGCATTCCAGACAGGGATATTAAGCATATTTGTACAATTTACAACTTTTTATGAGTAAATGCATATAGCTGCCAGTTCATTAAGTGCACATAGATAAACATTATCCAGTACATTACATCTTTACTGCCATAACTGATGATGTCACAATCATACAGATGTATTTATTTTCTACACATAATGCAAACAAAAAACAGTGCAAACATTTTCTGCTCTTTTTTTTTTTTTTTTGGTTAAACTCGGGCACATTAACAAGGACACACAGGTGTAATGCAACATGCACATTGCATGACACCAGGCTGCAGCTGAGTATGTAGGCTGACAGAATGTTCTAACATGGAGTGATGCTTACGTTTTGTTTTAGTTTGCACTGTTTCACGGCTTCATAGTTACTCATTTGTACAGTTTAAAAAAAATACAAAAAGGTTATGAAGCAGCTTCTTATTTCACTACACAGTTAGAAGTGCTTACACAGTCTGTCTGTGTCGTGTCTGTGCATGTAAGAGGCTTTAGCTGGTGAACAAATGTTTGGTGGGACAGATGCTCATAGCTAAACGAATTCAAAGAAGCTAATTGTTTATTTGTCTTCCTTGAACACTGGATTATGATTGGGATGGATATTTCCTCTGGCAGCACAGTGGTGGAGGGGTTCACACTGCTGCCTTACAGCTAGAAGGTGGTGGGTTAGCATCCCCAGCGGTCTGTGGCCTTTCTCTGTGGGGTCTGCATGCTCTCCCCATGCTTGTGTGGTTTTTGTCTTCCTGATGCTATTGTACATCATAAGAAAGACCTGCAGATATTAAAATGTAAAACTGAAAACCTACTAATGAACAAATATCCACATAGTTGAATATTCAGGTTCAGTCCTAGTAATTGCTACACATGCCTCTGTGTGTCCTGCTCTTCTTTTTTTCTTTCTCCTCTCTCGACCTGTTGCACACCTGAGTGTGCTCGGATGGAGGGTGAGGGGATAAAAAGGAGGCAGGAAGTGGGAAGAGAACACATGTACACACATAGGCAGCTGCACTTGTGGTAAGGAGCTTTCTCCTTCCCTTTCTTTTCTCCCCAAGCTGATGATTCTCTACTCTGTTCACATGTAGGTGCTGGGGTTTAATGTTAGTTTGGGCTGCAGATCACCGGGAGTTCAGTTAGTTGATGGGGAGATGCCAGGAGCCACGGCTCACTGCATTGTTGGACCTCCATCTTCTCCTTGCCTTGTTCTGTTTGGCTGGAGTCTCCAGTCCTCTATTTTTGTGGTTTCTTTATTACCAGAAGCTTTTTATTACAAAGCTTGTGGGTTATGAGTTAACTTACTGGCGTCTTTCTTCGTATGTTGCATCTTCCAATCCACAGGAGTGTTTTTCTAGTTATGGTTGAGTTTCCTTTATGAATGGAGGGCGTTTCAGTAATATGGAAGTTCAGTTCTGAATCTTATAATCTTATCGATTACATGATTGTTGTAATTAACTGTATTAATTTGCTTTGGTGCAACTAAGGAACCTGAATGTAGGAAAAAAAAAGGAACATTGTGATTGTAATGACAAATTTATTGATGGAACTTGTAAGATCATTAAAAGGTGTGAAATGTAATGTTTACTCTGTGTTTCAACCATGTTATTGGTAACGATGTGTAATAAGGCATTTTTTTGGGGGGGGGGGGTGTTTGTATGTAGGAGGTCTGTCTGAGCGGTATCTTGGAGCTTGTTGGAAACTGGATCAGTCAGAGTTCTTATCATGTCGTGTGGCTCAACTGTAAAGCTGCGTATGGATACGAATACTTGTTTACCAACCTGGGAGAAGAGTTCAACACACAGGTGAGTTAACTTTGTCTTAATAGGGCTTTTAACATTAAAGGGAGGTGGGGACTGAAATATTCACTGTGCTCCACTTTATTTTTATTAATTGGTCCAGATTTAAATTGCAGGATGTATTGTGTAATAGACTTTTAACAAGATAAACGATGAGACAGAAGCCTCCCAAGCAGGGAGTTCATGGAGGCAGTAATGGTCCTTTTAATCTGATGGCTGCAGTTTGAAATTATGACTCTTAGCAGTGACATTTTGGTGCAGCCATACGTGAATTCATAAGAGTAATGCTCATATTTTTAGACCCACTGTAACTTAAACATTGATGAATTATATTTGATGTCCATACATATGGTTTTCCTGCAGATCCATGTCAACAGCCTGTCCATGTTCAAGAGGATGCCAGAGATCCTGAGTTATGTGACGACTGACCGCAGGACCCAGATTCATGCCTGTCGACACCCTAAGGTCACTACACACTCTCACATAAACTCATATCCAGGCTCTCGGGTTTTGTTTCTGTGGGGGTTAAATATTAAAATTATTGAATTTATTTAGAATCATGTTGTAGATATTTAGGTTGTGCTAAACAAGACAAATGTAATGTGGTGATAAAACCTAGAAAAGTAATGTTTAAAAATATTCCCTCATTGATAAGTGGTGTGTGCTATTTAAAACTAACACTAAAGCTGCCAGTACATGAGGCGTCTCAGTCTAAGACTTTCAGTGTATAGCTCTAATACTTTGACTTAGATTGTTGCTGCCTTGTACATCACTTGTAAGTCGCTTTGGATAAAAGTCTTTTCTCTAAAAAGCGAATCAAAAAAGCGACAGTGACTAAATGTAGATGCTGTGGTTGTACGTGTGTTATAGTTTCTGGGCCACTGTCACTTGGAGGGGAAAGTGTTTCATAGAAAGCTCGCTGAACTCTTCTTGTTTCATTTAAGATGTACTGCTTTTCTGGATAAGTGAAGATTAAATGTATTGCAGTGATCTTTAAAAGGCGTTAATTTAAGCTGTCTGCTGCTGAATACTTGTAAGAAATGTGATCCAGAACGTTACAGGTCTGACAAAGGGAAATTGCAAAATCACTTGTATATGTTGGGAATATCTACCTCAGTACAGTAATATCTGACAAGTTATTTTTGTGTAGGATGAGGAGTATTTCCAAGGCAACAGGTTGCCATGTGGGTGTACAGCTACAGACGGGACTCCTCTTCGTATCATCAGCATCAAACCATCCACCATGTGGTTTGGAGAGAGAACCAAAAAAACAAACGTCATAATAAAGTAAGATCAGTTTCTATTTGTGGACATGTTACTCCTGCTATGGAATGGATTTATGATTAATAAGGGACATTATGTGTCTGTTTCTTTCCAGAACTGGAGCCAGTTCCTTCAGAGCCTGTTTCAGCTTCCATTCCTCCTACTCTGAGGTACTTTACTGGTTTTAATTTTAACTAAAATAATATGACTGTGATCTTTTCTGCTGCAATATGTTCAAACCTTCAGTTTGGCAAAAAAAAGAGAGACATGTCACATTGGGTTGTAGTTAACCACTTTATTAACAAAACAGTTTGTGGGTTAAAGAACACAGTCACAGAAATTGATGTTAGGTGCAGACTTAGTCCAGAATAATCTGATCTGCTGTAAAAAACAGATGCATTTGTGATTATACATTTTAATAACTTGTAATCATTTCCACATGTACACTGATGCTCACAATGTTCCTCTTTATTTTTAGATTAAAGACTTCTTGTCACATCTTAAACCAGTCAACATCTACCCCAGTGTTATTCCTATCGGCCGGACACTGACTGAGGTTTCACAGATGTGAGTGAAGTTTTGTTCCATAATTTATTCTGCAACATTTTCTCAAATGGAAGTTCAAAATTGTCCATTTGTAGCTTTAAGGGTGTTAATTGTGTATGTTTTGCGATCGGCCCTTAAAGCGTTCGACTTCAACCTTCACGTGTGTGGTTGCATGTTCTCCTCATCCTTGTGTGTCACACACGTCCCAAGACTTTGATAGATTTCTAGTCTTTGACAGACTGTAAAGGTGAGGACAGCATGGACTACATCAGTCCAGTGTTCGGGGGAGGATAACTTACCTCCCACTGAACATGTGACAACAGGACCTTTGCTCAATTCAAAATTTAAATCAGTAAATAAGAACAGTCTGAAATCATAAGCATTTGATCAATTTATTGTAATGTAAACTACTCAAAGTAACATCACTGTTTGTTCAGGTTGAAGCTGATGTGCAGGAACCAATCTGATCAGGCAGCTTTCGTTTACAAACCCCTGGGAGTCCTCAAACGCAGCAGGGTGGAGCGACCTACATATGGTAAGACACAGGACATACACGCAACCACAACAGCAGCATGTAGTTTGTGTTCAGCACATTTACACTTGTGAAATGAGGAGGTAAATGGTTTGATTAGTCTAATGCATGTCAGCATATCACCTATTGTCTAAATGTCAATTTGAGTGTTATCTGAAGACATTTGGGACATTTTGTAGTCACTAACCTGACAAGTTCTATTTCTCTCTGTTTAGATTCAGACAGTGAAGAGGACTTGTTTGACAGTCTGGATCTGGCACCAGTGAGGAGGAAGATGATGATCCAAGAAGTGATAAAAGGTAAAGCAGCTAAACTGGAAAAGTGCTTAAGTAACTAAAGAGCCAAATATTAGATTGAAAGCCTTACAAGTAATTGGTTGAGTTTATGCTCGACATCAATGCTTCAGTTGTAATAAGCAGTTTTTTTCTAACAGGAAACTAGCTAATGTCACTTAATAATCAGAAGTGTATCACATTATTTCCCTAAACTGTCTCTTTTTTTAGCGACAAGACAAAGTCCTCAAAAAGCAGCGTCCTCTCTGTCTGAGGAGGAGCCTTTATTGGTGGCAGTCACTGACACACAGTCTGTAGCCCACAACTACGTAGACTGCACCGAGTCCAATGATGAAGACGAAGACAATGAACGGGAGGCGGAACCAAAACTGGATGTAGGTAATGAGGCAACAAAAGAAAAGATGGAGGAAAGCAAAAAGTCTAATAGTCCAAAATGGGAAGACTTCTTCACCACAGAGATGCTGAGTGACAGCCAGAAAAGCCAATCACAATCCTGCTGCTCTACCACCTCCCCCTCCAGGATGACCGGGTCACAAACACCAGACCTGTTCAGTGACGAAGAAACTCCTAACAATGAGGAGAACTTCAGCCTGACTCTGTCCGCCTCTCAGAACACGGACTTACCTGACACAGAGCTCCTCCAACCAGAGCAGGAACGAGGAGATGAACGGACCACTGGTCTGATCCTTCCATCAGAGCGCGAGGAGCTGTCAGGGTCTCAGGCATCTTCAGACTTTGACATTCCCTGCACACCAGAGTCAAAGGTGCCGCAACCCGACGAACTGTTCCAACTGTACAGGAAGCTGGCTTCAGGAGAGGAAGTGGTCATCAGAAAGGGAAGTCAGGGCTCTGTGTGATGGAGACACAATGAAAAGAACACTTTAAACAGCATCCAACCAAAAGCTGCAGCTTTTCGAACATTGACCACCTGCATATTTTTAGGCTCAGCTGTAGTTAATTAAAGGATTATTGTCATTTTCTATATTTAGAGCCTGGATTAGCTTATTAATCTGTGCACTACTGTCCAAAAAAACCCCAGCAAGACTAATTATCATTCTAATACCTTTTAGAACAGGTCTACAGCACAGAAAAACAAGCTAATGCAGGCTGCAGATTAAGTTATTCAGTAATAAAGCTACAAGTGAAAGTTTTAAAAATGTATGTTCTCAAAGTGCAAAAAAAGGTTTTAATGCGTTTAAACTTACCTCAGGAGAAGCTCTGGAACAGCATGCTGGCCATCATTACGAACTCCATAGTATTAGCAACGAGATGACAATCTGAAGTGAAGCTTCCCCCAAGTGATGTCAACTGGAGGCTGCTTTTCTTTTAAGGTAGAAGCAAAAGACAAGTTCTACATCAGTGAATGCGTCTTAACCAGTCAAGTTTACATTCAAACAAGGATCTGATTAGCAGCACTAGTTAATTCCTTGACCTAACTCACATGCTGGCAGTCTGCTGTTTCACATGTACACAGCACCTCCCAAGCTTCAGTCTAACCTCTAAACCACACAGACCTCAGTATGTAGAACATCTCACACACACACACTTCATTCCTGTGCACATCTGAACTCTTTACTTTTTCAGTCTGGATCAACTTGTATGTCCCTATTAAAAATGTGATTTCAGCTACACAGGATATGGTTTAATCATTGAACGATTATTAAAAGGAATAACTTTCAATGTTTTGAAATATTTACTGGTTCTAAACTAACGCAACAGTCCTGTAATAAAGACGATGTTCAGTTTAAAAGGATTTGGTTTTGCTGCTGTTGAGTATGTACATCATTTAAATGAGGCTAAAAAGTTAAACCTTGCTGAGTAATTCAGTTGATCATCATCATGTTTACGAGGGAGAATTTACTGCAGAGACATGACGACGTGGTGACCAGGAGACTGTTTCACCGCCTCGTGTTCTTTTGGCTTAAAAAAGTGGCACTAAACCACAGTGGACTGTAGCCAACAAAGTTCACCATAGTGTGACAAGAACTGTGGCTTAATATGCAGCAGGGTTTTAAAACCTAACGCCAGGAAATAAGTGTCTTTAGATGTTGGTTAATGAAAACTAAGTATAGAGTTATAACATTTAGTCAGCTGACAAAAGCATCATCAACACTAAATTCTTTATGCCTCAGGAGGATTAAATTTAATTAGAGCATAAAATGTTAAAGTAGTGGAATTTTAATGTTACAGCATCTGAACTGCAACAGCCAGACATTCAGCAGGACAAAGACTCAAATCCTTCATGTGTGAACATGCAGAGTCACTGACTTACCTCCAGGTATCGCAGTCACAAAATTACATCCATAAATCTGTGTAGAAGAAAAAAAAGAAAATGGAAGATTAGTTATTTGTCTTTTTAACAGATACAATTTGCCAAAGTGACAACAACCACAGAAACAGAACACGAGCACCTGCCTGTAGTCGACGTTACATCAGCACATTTGATGAACTTTCTCAGGGTTTTGGTCTCACTGGTTCCCAGACAAGTCTACAATTTGAGAATGAGAAAAAAAAAAAAAAAACTCTTTGACTGTTCAAGGAGCAACAGCTCCTCCTGTAGGGAGAAAAACTCAGGTACATGAACAACTCACCCACTGAACCATCTGCTCTGAATGAGGTGACGTCATGATAAAGACTTCATCAGTGCCCAGCCCCTCCCAGATTTACTCCTTATGACATTACAACAAGTTCAAATGCTACAAAACCTATTAAACAGAAATTGTTTTGGAACATTTTTACAGAAAAAAAAAAAAAAGTCACTGTGACTTTGATAGAAATACTGTACAGTCCTGACTGATCCATTTTTCTTCAACTGTTGCTAAATAAATAAAACTCTGCTGACAGAAGCAAAAATTAAATGACTAATTAAAACAAATGGACATTATACAAATTATTCTTTTGAATTACAGTAAAGTTTAACAAAGTAAATGGTAAATGTTCTGCACTTAAATAGAGCTTTTCTACCTATTTGCACTCAAAGCGCTTTACACTGCTTCCTATTCACACAGTCACACACACACCGATGGGGGAGCTGTTATGCAACTGGCCAACACTCACCAGGAGCAACTAAGTTGGGGTTCAGTGTCTTGCTCAAGGACACAAGGAGATTGGTGGACAACCGCTCTACCTTCCTGCATCCTGAAGTCCTAAAGTCTTAGTTTAAAACTAAAATTGTCTTGGTTTTAATCTCAGTAAATTTGATCTGCTGTTAGTTTAAGCCCCAATACACTTAAAAATTAAATGTCAAGTTTCAACTTTAGTTACTGATTTATCTGTTCGTTATTTCTCACTTAGGTTTGTTTCATCACATCAATCCAAAGTCAGTAAAATAAAAAAAATACGACTTCTGCTGATCGACTGATGGCAGATCTTGAACACACATCTACAATCTGTAGTCATCTAGTATGGGAAACATCGCATGAGGGGAAACATAAATGCAAACTCCACTCACATGTAAAACATGACTTTCATAACGTTCCTGTTTAAATCTCTAATGCTAAGATGTTTGACGTCATCACAGTAGTGCGAGTGTTTTAAAAATCCCAAACAAGTAAAGCTACATTTACTATCATTTTTATCAAGATTGAAAATGAAGACAGTAAAACCAATAACCTGTTAGTTGCTCTCAGGGTTTAGTAACTTTCCACCGCGTTTGTGGCTTTTAGCTTATTGGCTGCTACGGACGACAAAAAACGCTACTTAGATTTGTCAGGGACCATCTTCAGCAGCGCATTAATCCACGTTCGGTGTGATGCTCTGCTGAGACCTTGTGACCAATGGTGATGCAGAAACACAGCAGGGTCTGTCAGTTGACACAGAGAGACCCCACCACAATCAGATCAGTGTTCAACTGGTTAGAAGTGATCTGGTTTCATCTTTAAGTTCATGTGAACCGTTTCTGTAATATTGTCTCTTTTTACAAATCGGCTTTAAACACAAAAATTTTTTGTTCCTAGACAGTTTGCTATATTCACTATATTTGCACTTATTTAATTTTGATTATTTTACTATAACACTGACGATGAAAGAACATTTATACCAGCTGAATGCGCATTGTGCTTATGTTGGCTTCAGGTTACGTTTGTGAACATACAACCATTTCTACTCCTGTTGAAACTCACATCAGGCAGCTGAGAGCTTTTATTTTGAAGGATGCGTGTGAAGAACACTTATACGCTGCTGTTCACGGTTTTAATCCAATTTATTCCTGTGGTTTTCATATTTTTGCAGGGGGCCACTGTCAGCTTCACATATTAAGTGACTGACCTCATGATTTTAAACGACACTGAATCAGATTTATTTTCCAGGGTCTCACTCCAAATTAGCTTGTGATCGTTTCCTGGAATTACTGAAACTACATTTGCCAGTTATTGAGAAAACATGAAATATCCTTTAAAGTAAACAACACCACACACGGGAACATGCACAGACTCGTCTCTTCATTAATAAAATTACAGTCCTCACAGCAGCCTCCTGAGGGACATCGCGTCTCCGTGGAGGACATTTAATTAAAAACACACCAAATATAAAGCACCTGTTGTGGTAATTATATACACAGTACTTCTATACATACACAACCATGTTCAACACGTACTGATGTCTTTGGGCAACACACTGAACCCCATAGCTTGTCCTAGTGTCTGCTGCTTCATTTGTACGACGCTTTAAATAAACCTGTCGCCTAAATGACTCATTCTAATTGTAACAACTGCACTAGATGAGCAGACTGGAGTCACCAGCTCAGTGCGGACAGATTGATGCTGCCAAGGCTAAAAGACTTTGGGAAGAGATGCACAATGACCGAGAAGACGGGCAGCGGACCACAAAGCGACACAGGATGTCCACAAAGACAATCAAAGGACCACAAAGTGACAGGAAGAGGAAAAGACGCTGTGGACCCCCCTCGTTCTGTCATTTTAACAGAAATGTCTTCTTATAACCACTAACATCAGACAAACACAAAGTGCTGCTCAAAAACAATAGAACATTGTTACACGGAGAAGTGTGTGTGTGTGTGTGTGTGTGCTACCTCTCAGTGTTCCTATCTGTTCTTGAGGAATCCTGCTCAGGTCTGTGGGCAAACCCACATAAACGCCTCCATAGTTCCTGTTACACAAAGCAACACACACATTAGAACTGGTTAGTTTTAAATTGCATATTTGAAGGTGGAGTTTGCTAAAATGTTTTCTGGTGAACTGACTTTTGAATAAATCAGACTCACTATGAACTCGTTTCAGTGGAATTTGAATCTCAGAGATGAAAAATGACCTCGTGTTTTCCACATGAATAAAAACTCTAATCACTCAGTTTATTTCTATTTATTGTAACACGAAACACCGGTGGTTCAGTGGGGGGAGCATCAAGCTGGGACAAAGACCAAATCCCAGCCTGTCCACCAGATGTGTCCTCGGCTGAGACACTCTGTTCTACCTCCTCTGTGCCTGCTGTCCACTGCTTCCCCCAGGGCAGAGGACAAATATCACTGTAATATGCAAATATGCTGAGTGACGACAACAAAGCTTCTGTTCTGTCACGAGCAGTTTTCACCTCTGGACCCGATTCCACTAAAAACCGACTCACTTTCGTTTGTCGTCTTCTAGCATCCGCTCGTCTGATCTGTCGACACACAGACACATTAAAACACACACTAACACATTTTAGGGCCTAAATGTATTTGAAACAGGTCAAATCTACTCACACTTTTGATGAAGACTCGTTGCAACCTGAGGTCAAACACAGATTAAGTTTTTATTAGTCTGAGTTTTTTTTTAATTTGTGATAAAAAAACTGAAGAACAATTTTTGATAAAGTAACAAAGTCTAACTAAAAAAAGAGATGCAAAACTACTACAAACCAAAGGATCACAGCGTGACCCCAAAGACAAAGAATAACCACAGACAGACGAAAAATGGACAGAAACATCCAGAGAAACAAAAAGTAACAAATGCAAAAACAACAGACAAAAAAAGGGACTAAAAAAAGAAAAGCAACTGATCAACAAGCCAAAACAAATGCAAACACAGACAACAACAACCAGAAAGACACAACTTAAGAAGCAAACAAGCAAAAAAACCCAAAAAAGACCAGACATGCAAAAATCAGCAAAAGTAACTTCCATTAACATGCACAATGTCCACTGATGAGACAAACTGTAACGTGTCCCTGTCCAACAGTACATAAAACTTTACGTCCACATTAATTACAGGAGGTAAAGGGGAACTGCAAACATGAAGAACTTAATCTTTTTTATATCAAGCACATCATTTGTGTAACTTCTGTCCCATCACGTGTTAAAATGAGAAAACACTTTAAATTTAGTCTTTTAGCCATCGAGCTAAACTGTTCAACAGTTTCTGACGTCCACCGCTGCTGCTTCGTGAGGAGTTCCCACATCCCATGTCTCAACTCAAACCTCAGAGAGCAAAAAAGAAGCTCATAACAGGAAGACAGGCTGAGGACACACGATAGAGGAAAAAAACGCAACTTTCTAGCGAGTTCACTGCTCAGCACACAGGGAGGATCAAAATGATGCTGAGAGGGAGGAGACGGTGTGTGTTCACGGCTGTCTGTCCTGTGTGTGTGTGTGTGTGGGGGGGGGGGCAACATGGACGGATCAGGGACCATTGGGCCCATTTGATTGTTGAGTTCAAAGGCTCAGAGACAAGCTGGCACCGACACGAACTCGTCCTGGATCGTGTCTTTCCAACGTATGGACAGAGTCCGTGCTCAGGTTTTTACTGCACATTAGTTCCAGTTTACACAAACAGTAATCAGATTATTGTAACACGGAGCTTTTCCCAACTTTAAAGCTACAACCTCAGTTCTACATCAGGACTGTGTGAGACCTGTGGAACAATTCCCAATATTTTAGTGGGCAGATTAACGAGCGACCACCTGAACGTCCAACAGCTTAAAACAAACAAACTTCATCAGAGTAAAAAAAATACTCTGTGGAACCTGAGAAGCACCTGTGATTGTTCAACGACCTGAGTTTGGGATCCTTTACTACTACTACACACACACACACACACACACACACACACACACACACACTCTAAAGAGCACGTGAACGTGGACTCACGGTCTCTGGACTTTAAGGTGCAGTTCTTGGTTCGGAACACAGAGAGGCAGCGCTGCCACGTGTTTGCGGGATTCAAACAAAAGACTTTACGGTCTGACTGAAACGCATCCGAGTCCAAAGACTCGGATCCTGCGTTTCTCTGCTGCACAGTATCAGAAGTGAACACGCGCAAACAAACACTCACCACATGCACAAAGTGACACTTACGTCACTTCTGCCTGGTTTTATTTGAGCTTAATTCCTCCAAAGATCAAAGTACCGTCACAGTGACAACAATAAAACTAACGACACCAAACGGACTTTTAGTATTTGTGATTCTACTTCACACGGTGCAGCGCGTGCTGACACTAGTGGAAACTCATTTTTGAAAAACCTTATTACATTAATTAGGAGCAGAATCGTGAAGTCTTACCTGTCGCCGCGTGAGAAACACCTGCTGACTGTCGTTGGACCGCCACCTCCTGCAGTTCGTCTACAAAATGTTTTCTCCAAACTTTGTGTTCCCGCTTCCCACAGGTGCTTCACCTGCTGCAGGCAATGTAATCACGGTCAGGCGGCATCTACGGAAGCCCGCTGCTGCCAAAAACCAGCCAATTACAGGACGACGGAAATGACACGTGACTGACCTTTTCTGACGTTTGCACATTTAAACAGGGGCCTTTTACTTGTATAAGTGTCAAATATTGCCACCGGGCCATTAATTTTTAGATGGGGAACCATTCAAATCTAAAGTGGAGACTCATTATTATTGTTAAATCCAAATCCTCAGATAATAAACCAACACATGGTTGAGTGAGACAAAAGGCATCAAAGAAGAAACGTTTTTATCAGATCTCGGGTTCACTTACTTTTGACTTATTGCTCCAGTGGTTGTTGGAATAATTTTAGATAACATAATTGTGCTTCACAGAAACATAATTTTGAGTTTGTGTTGTATACATCAGCACCATAAACACAATTATATTTAAAACCTTTTATTACAGAATTTCCTTCAAGGACCAGACTTGGTGAGCAGTGACAGTTTAATTCTGACCAGGTCCAAAGCAGCATGCAGCACTGTGGGGTTTTACAGAGTAAAGACACCGAGTTTGGATGTTTGAGGTGTGACTGAAGCCTGCAGCCACCACAGCTCCGACATGGCACAGCATTCAACACCGAACAGTAGAAAAGTACAAAAACCTGATATTTGGCAAAAAGGAAGAAGGAGGCCTCTGAGTTTCTGCTGCAGAGTGATGCTGAGCAGGATGACTGACCTCTGACCCTTGCTAAGACGGGGATTCTGAGAGTCCGTACATCCCTAAATCCTAGCATTTCTAAAAACAGGATTCAGTGTGTGATGCACTGAGCATCACCTCATCACTTCCTGCTCCACATCTCAGCAGAGAAAGTCCTCAGGCACTGGATCCTTTCTCCTCCTGTGACCCCTTTTAAATACTATAAAGTCCTCGCTGCCTTTGCAGATCAGTCTTTGTGTTTCTATTGTCGTCAAAACTTCATGTTGTAAGTGTCCTGAGGTTCACCCCTGTCTTTTGTCAATGTCCCTTAAATTGTTGTTCAAATTTTTTCTGGTCTCGGACTCTCTGGTATTAAAGGGAAACAGGAATTAAAGCATCAGTACGTTTTTTTCACTTCTCAGCGTAATTTCTGTTAGTAATAAGGCTCCAAGTGAGCTGCTGGGTCACAGCATAAAAACAGCCACATCCATCCTTACACTTATCCCGTTGAGGGTCTCCAGTCTGTCTCAGGGCCAACGCAGAGAGACACACAAGGACACACAACCATTCACACTCCCATGGGAAAAATCTGCAGTGTCCGGTTGAATATTCGAACCGGGGACTTTCTAGCTGTGAGCAGGCGCTAATCATTCCCCCACCGTGCCGCCTTAGTTTCATTCTGTAACTAAATAAATCTTTGTCCCTGGAAATGCTGCGGCCTGTGAAGTTACTCAGAATGTCCACTGTCTGAACACTGATGATTTTTTTAAAGGAATAAAAGGTGTCAAAGTTTTCCACAAAGAAAGACAAATACATCTCTTACGTAAATCAGGTGGAGTCACTGTCAGGCCTCTTTGGTTACTCCACTGTAAGAATGGACTCGAATGTGAAGACAAACGGTCACTTTGTTCGGGTTCGTAAACAGGCTAGTGAGGAATCAGCTGTTAGCTCAGCGTTTCACCAGTACATTTCATTACACCTGATTAACACTGGTCCCTGATAAACAGAATAAATTAATAAGCAGCTACATTTAAATTCAGCATTATTTTGTAAATTGTTCATGTGCTTTTCCTGCTGGGACAAACCAAAGTGAGACCAAGCTTCCAGAACCGTCCCACTCTCTCCTGTTACCAGGACTTCTATGCCCCCAAACTCCAGAGTTCAACACCTCCTCAGAAAGTTTTTGGATTACGGTTTGGTTTGGAGGCACTTGAGCAGGACTCCGTCCAAGTGCCAGGCCACTTCAGGCGATCAGGGACTGGAGCGCCGCCACCAGACTCAGCCCCACAGACAGTCCTGTCCATGTGGGCCTGGTGGTGGCTCCACCTCCCTCCAGCTTTAATGAGTAGTTACAGGTAGGGGTGGGGTGATCGGCCGTGCCACTGGGTGCAGTCAGGGTGATGCGTTGTAACAGGAAGTCGTGCTTCATGGCCGAGTACTGATCAGGACCGTAGGGGATGTTAAGCGTCTCTGTCAGAACTTCGTGACCTGGATAGGAAACCTGTCAATAACAGAGACCAGAAGAAAAGGTGTAAATGTAATAATGAGAATAATAATGTGCTGTGCATCAGTAACAAGCAACAAATGCTCAATGAAAACTCAGTAACATTTTAAACAATGAATAATAAATGACGCAATAAATCATATAGACAGTAACTGGGATGTTTTTCTAACCTAGTTAACCACAGGGATCTCTGTGCAACCCCCGTTCTTCCACCAGAGTGTGTGTGTGTGTGTGTGTGTGTGTGTGTTTACTGTAAAGGTGTAGAGTCCAGGCAGCAGCAGTCTGTAGTATTCTCCATGTCGGTCAGTTCTGAATGGACACAAATTCCTGCGACCTTTGACCTCCACCACTGCGTTTTGCACAGGCTCACCCGAGCCGTCAAACACACGACCTTTGACCCCTGAATGTGAACAGGGACAGACAAACCCACAGATAGTGTCAGGCGATGAGAAAGACTTAATCCTGGTCGAGTTGGAGGTTAATAGCAGACACACAGACAGACGGTAAAGAGTCAGGGCAGCTATGGAAACAGAGGAGAAAATACTGACCCAGGTGGACCTGCTGGATGAAGGCCAGCAGAGCCTTCCTGTTTTCCGTCCACATACCAGGAAGCTGTGTGGGTGGAGGAAACTTGCAGCAGGACAATTCCAGAGTCAACTCCAAACACTGGGCCCACACATAGTTATAGTCCTGCATCCCACCTGCAAACACACACACATTCAGATTAACACACACGACATTACTAAACATATTCATTGTCACTACTGAAGACATCCTGCTGCCGTGATAGACAGGGGACACGAGATCCTGTACTGTTCATGTGTGTGCAGAGACATGTCCTCCACGAGGGAGCGTTTTGTTACTTTTGTCCTGCTGTCTTGCTTCAAACATCCCTGTTGTCCCGGGTCTATTCTGATTTGTGTAAACGTGTGTGTCTGTATGTCCAGTAATGTGGTCTCACTGTTGTTACGTGGACTTTCTGGGACACATTGTGCTCTGTGCATACAACATTGGGCTGTCTGTCCTGGAGGAAAGATCCCTCCACAGTTTTTTCTTTTGTGATTTTACAAGTTTGCATGTAATTTAGAAGGAGTGGCTCCACCCATGTCAGAGGCAAAGAGCTGGGAGCTTTAGACTGATGATGAGGATAATGGGAAGCTCAGGTCCCTCTCAGGCAGCGGGTGGTGTCAGTGATCAGGTTTCTGCAGCAGGAAACCAGAGGAGGCAGAGCTGCTCCTCATCATGTTTCAGCCTGGTCCTCATCTGCAGGTTTCCAGCCAAATACAAACATGTGGGAGCTCAAATGCCAACTATCTGTGCAGTTGCAGTCGGGGATTAGATCTTAATTTAGACAGGAAGTGATTTCAGATTAATGCAGCGACAAGCACTGATGTCTGCCGCCAGGCGGTGTCACCTGGAAGAGGGTACCACTGGTATCCGTTGGTGACGCCGTCCAGGAACGGTCTGGTTTCAGCGCAGCCGTTGCCCGTGTTCATGGAGGCGTGGTTGTGGGAGTACACCTTGGCCAGGTGAACAAAGACATCATTATCGGGGGTGACGCTGGCCCCGCCCACCAGCTCGCTGCCTGGATAAATGGACAAAAACAGACAAATGTCAACACAGTAACAACAACTGGTTAAACTTCAAATTGTCTGATCAGGAGCACAGTCAATTTGTTACGAGCTTCACTCTGAGAAATGTCATGGCAGCACTGTCGTACTGGATTCTGAATAGATTCTGATTTGCTAGTTGGATCATCATCATCTTTATCCCCACACTAATTCTTTGTGGTGCAGTGTCAGCAGCTGCCAGCAGATGGCGATCTCTCCTTCTGCAGCAACCCTCCCATTTTATCTGGGCTGGGGGCCGTCAGTAAGGGGGGCTGGGTGGGGGCCATTTACTCTTATGGAGTTATCTTCTCATTGTTGCTCGAGCCTCATCGTATCCTCACTCGACTACAGATGATAATAAACTAACACACACAGCACTGTTTCTTTCATATACTGCAAATCTCTTTCACTTGACTTTTTCTGTTTTATGCTACTTTCCATTTGGATTTTGCTACATTTTAGTGGCTTTTATTCACTACATTTAGATACTAGCTACTTCTTGGAACTTGATCAATAAAACAAAATACTACGCAGCAGTACTTCCAGAAGAAACAACTGTGTGTGTGTGTGTGTGTGTGTGTGTTTACCTCCATTGCTGTTGTCATAAGGATAACTGGCCACCAGAGCTCCTCCGTGAAGGTTTGCAGAGAGAACAAAACTTTCAGTGCTCAGCCAGCCCATCACAGCCCTGACCTGAGTCACACAGAGAAATAAAAGACAGAAGAAGAAAAGTCTTCACGACTGATGGTAAAGTGCCTTTTATGGAAAACAGCAGCTGTATGAATTTGAATGAGACAAGTTGTCAGCCAGAAAAGTCCAGTTGGGACTAACTGACTAGTTTTATCCCTCAGTAGTTTCTGCAGGCAGCCTGTTTGTCGCCTGAGGGGAACCACAGGGACAAAAAGCCCAGTGTTCATCTCTCGCTGCTGCTCGTTGAATCGCTCGCCCTGAGCTCCTGACAGCGACTGAAGGGGACCCTTCAAGACCCTTCAAGAGTGTTTCAACAGGTTGGCAATGATAAGATGCTCTCAGCTGACAAATACACGTTGAGCAGAAGTAACGAAGTACAGTTACTTAAGTGTTGAACTTAACTCCACTTTTGAGGTACTTACATTTCTCCTACTTTACACATGCTAAGATTTGCAGTATTGGAAAGAAACATATATATGTACATTTACTTCAATACTGTATTTAAGTACAAATGTGATTGACCTCTTTCACTTGAGTATTTCCATTTTGTGCTACTTTCCATTTTGAGTTCACTACATTTTAGTGGCAAATTTCAAACTTTTATTCACTACATTTAGATACTAGCTACTTTTTGGAACCTGAAAAAAACCCCATATTATTATGAAGTACACTAAACAGCGTCAGATCCAATTGGTTCCAACCTTTTTGACGTTTCTGCTCTGAATGATTTCAAAGCTTTATTGGAGCCAAAAATTATTTAAAAGTTCCCCATCTCATGCCCTCTCAGCTTTGTATCATGAGCATTTAAAAAATTCGTTTAACTCACAGTTTATAAAGTACTTCAAACCAGCTTCACCTTAAACACACTGATCACATTATTTTCACACTGTTGACCAACCTCTGCCTCCCTCTTCTCGTCATCAGGACGCTGTTGCCCCCGCAGACCAGCGAAAGCATCTGGGAAGTTTCTGTTCAGATCAACACCGTTAGAGTTATACCTGAAACAGACGGAGACAGAAAACAACTGTTTACTGTCCGACTGGAAACCGACTGACTCATTAGATGACACATGTTTTTAGGGATGTAGGTGAACAGACTCGTCATTCTCTCCTGATGGTGGTGGGTTTAAAGCTTTGCTGAGCTCATGAAGTCATTGCTCAAACACAAATGATAAACACTGGTCACCAGAGTCAATTAGAAAAACACACAATTCTTAAAAATAAACTCCAAAAACAAGTGGATTTCTGTCCTAAAGTGATGAAATAATCATACTTTAAAGCATTTGAATGAAACATTTCCTAATATGGTTGGAAATGACTGACGTTAAACAGACCACACACACACACACACACACACACACTAACCACAACCCAAGTCTAAACCCTGAGATGCAACACTTTGCCTTGTGGTGACCTGAGTGTGTGAGTCCCATTAAATGAAGCTTAGAGGCTTTTAGTGTGACTGTAATTTGTGTGATACGCATCTAAACTTCTGCTTTCCTGCTTATTAGAGTGTTTTGGGCGTTGGAGCGTTGCATAGTTCAGTCTATAGGCAACAAACACACACTCTGAGTGTGTTTTTAATCTCAGTGAACTAAAATAGATTTCGTCATGTCCTGGTATATTGTGAAATATCCCCTGTAATGTGTTGCATGTGTTCACACACTAGTTGGTAAAAGCTGGCTTTAGACTTGCAGCAAGTGTGTCAACTATTCTTCTTGATTAGTGAGCACCAGAGAATTCATGGCGGAGCAGGGACAGACAGGCTAATTTAAGTTGGACTAGCATTAAAGTAAAGGCAGTGGCTGAGAGAGCATCAGTAAGTAAAGCTGATCAAACTAAAAAATACTAAAACTAAAAATACTCAGAATGCACAAATCCCCACAAAAATACACACACAATCCTCCCAAAGAGACAGAAAAAGAGTAGAAATAGACACAAAGAACCAGAAACACCATCTCATTTGTAGAAGTTCAGTCTGGGGATCCGACTGTAAAACACACCTTGTTTTACAGACATTTAGCAGAGTGTGTCCAACATTGGTAACCTAGATTTGTCCATGTTTAAAGCAGTGCCATCACAGACGTGTCTGAACCAGCTGTGGCCCCTCCACACACTCATGGACCTGCCCGTCTAAACACATGGAGTGAGCCTCGTGTTGTTGAGAAACACATCCACACTACTGTTAGGAAAGCAGAGGACACGCTGAATGACGGGTTCTCACTTCTGGAGCAGAATTTCAGAACAATTAGCTAAAAGCAACAGAGAAATGTTCTGCCGTTCAGTGTTAATCCAGGCTTAATGCTCTGCACACCAAACAAGTGTTTGAGCTCAACACTGACGGAGACAATTTAACTGTATGAAAAGACACAGCTCCAGTGCTGCAGGGACTCACACTTTCACACGCCGGAAGCTCTTTCACACTTCTCACTTTCACAATTCAACTGTCCCTCAGGTGACTGTTAAACTGTCAGTCACCGTTCACAGCTCAAGGGCTGCTTACAAAACACACCCAAGTTACTCCCAACACCTGCGGTTTGACGCTGTCCTCTCCTACATGTGAGATGTGTAAGAGGGACTGGTCCTCTGCTGTTAGTTCTCCCTCTCCGGGAGCTTCTGCAGGCTAATGTTGAGGCGTTAACGCGCTCTTCTCGGTCTCTCTCGTCCTCCTGAGGAGCTAGTGGACGCTGGGCTCGTGTGTGTGTCCGTACCTGCCCTGGCTGTACTGACAGTCTGTGTCCGCCACATCGAAACCATCTGGATTCATCGTCGGGAGGATGTGGATGCGAGTGCTGTTCAGTAACCGCAGCGACCAAGTTTCGTTGTTACGGTAACCACGCACCATGTCGTCAATTAGCTGGAGCAGCAGCACCCGACCAAGAACCTGCAGGCAACACACACACAGAGTTTCTATCACTTCACAAGACATTAAACACAGCAACCCCAAACTTCCATAGTGACAATAAAGTTCTTGGATCTTTAAAAATCTGTTTAAATCTCCAATGACGATGGAGATGGATGCTTTATGAAATTCAATTTTTCAACGGCTCAGTTAAAATCACTCCGTTAAACCACAGCACCGCAGTCACCACAAGATGTTTCTCGTGTTAATTTGACAAAACTTTGAGTGAAGTTGGGCGATGTTGAGTTTCATCCATTTGTATCCAACGTGTGCTGGATGGAAACAGCGGGGGAGGAGGAACTGACGTCGTGGAATCGAAAATGCAATCCGAGGCGAGCAAGAGGCAGTTTTTTTCCTCAGGCAGATGGCCGATTGGGTGGCAGGGTGAAAAGCACTTTGTGAATGAATGAGGGCCTCAGGAGGGAGAAAGAGAGAAGGGTGGGAAAGGAGAAGAGGTATGTGTTCAAACACCGCTACACACAGACACACACATGTCAAGACTAGCTGTGCCTCTGGCTGTCATTCTGTTTCCTGCACCACTCATTCATTCAAAGCCTCTTCTCTCCTGTGCTGCAGCCACACTACAACACACGCCCATCTATACTTAAAGGATCAGCGTGGTGGATACTCGAAACCTGACGACAAGACCAAAACTAACAATGAATGCGTTTAAGTATCAGTATCGGACGTATCTCTGTCCTCGGTGCCATAGAGCTCCAACACATAAAAACATGTTCATCTATAATCACGGACGAACATCAAATGTTCTTGATCGTCTCCATCATAATATCATCGTCGCCTTTCAGCTGTTCTTCCAATAATAACGTGATGACACAAATACTTTTAGGGCTCATCCCATTGGAATGAAGTGGCGGGTGCAGAAGAGCGGATCAGCGTTGACAGGCATGTCAGCTGAGTGGAGGAGTCATTGTGTGATGTTGCAACGCGTGCGGAGAAATCAGTGGTGAACATACAGTAATATGCTGCATGTCTGCGAGGCCAACGTTTTAAGTGCTGGCGTAACCGAAAAACAAGTTCAGATCCAGTCTTGTGCCCCACTCTGCCATGGCAGGAACAAGTCATCGCCTCCAGGCAAGCTTCCTGTAAATATGTAATTCCGCTGCAGTTTAGTGGAACAGAAGGTTGCTTTTATTAAACAGGGCTGGATGGGACGTTATGGGGCGAGATGCATACTGATCCACAGCATTAGCTCCTACAGGGCGACTTCACCAATATTCAACTTGCTTTCTATGGCTTTAGTTTAGGGCCTAAATGTACAATAATGCTTTTAACCTTCCGCTGAGCTGAGCGGCGCTCTGGAAAAGCAGGTTGACCATGATAAACTCCTTGGTGAGAGCATCTGTTGCCATTTTTTAGGCTAGAAGTACAGAGATCGTTTAATATGGGGAAGTCAAAGGGACTTTTGAAGGCACGTACTATTCAAACTAGAACCAAGAGAAGCAAGTTCAAAATCAGTGAATGTGTCCTTCAAATATTGCTCCTTAATATTTGCGGGTCTAAACCAAAGCTTGAAGTGCTGTTCGTGCACAGTTCCCATTAGAAACCCACCGATCAGCAGCAGCAGGAGACGGCTGGGTTCCTTCTAAACCCAAGCAGGTTTAGATAACAGGATCAAACTGCTCAAGTGTTGTTTATGCAGTTGTGCATTAGCTGATGTAAGCTCAGGCTCCGTGTTGCACTAAGTAAAGGTGGAACCCACCAATGGAGCATGTGTACATCTGGAAAACACAGGAAAGCAGGCTCGCCCTCATTTCCCCCCCGCCCCCATGCTTACACAGACACGCAATGAATGGTAATAAACAAAGCCGATACTGAGACCAGATAAGTGTTGACGAGCGGTGGGTGTGTAGGGAAACGTCGCTCATCCTGTGAACTCGCTGGCCTTTATCCAGCATTTTCACTCCTCACATAAATCATGATCCCATACTTCAACAGCTGGCAGGAATTTCTGGTAGTGAGCTCACAAAAATGACAAACCTACAGTAGCTTCAGACTTTCCCTGCTCTTTACTGTTGAAATAAATAACAAATGTTGACCACCAACCTATAAAAAGAAAGTGAAAACATGTTTTAACATTTTCTGAAGTTTTTTCTGCAGTTTTCTTTTTTTTACTAGATGAACAGTCGGATGACTTTCAAAGTTTCTGGGGGGAACAGGAATGTCTGAACCGACTTTTATAGCAAGAGTATAGAAATATGCTAATTGGAGATCTGTAGATTAGATCACAAACAGGTTTTCAAGGGAATGTGAGTGAATCAGAGGAGCTGTTATGTTTCACCTTTACATTTGGAAGAGGTGTCTCTGATGTTGGCATTGCACAGTATTTAGATATTTAGCTTGTTTTTTAAGAAAAAGTATCAATAATTGATTATTATGTCTTACGTATTATCTACTCTGTATATTTACTTATTTTAACATTATTATTGGTTAATCCACTGGAAGCTGTTTCTTTTTTTGTGTGTCAGGTCAATTGGATGGACCATTTTCATGGTATGACATTAAAACATTAAAAATATGAATTCGTTAAAGGGCAAGAGGCAAAAAAGCAAATCCATCACACTAGACCTGAAAGCTGCTGAAAAACATCTGTTTGATTTGACGTCACTAAACATACTCAGGGTCAAAAATATTTGCAGACAGACTGTAAGAGTCTGAAACAAGTTCTGCCAGAACGTGGAGAAAAAGGGTCTGTTTGTTTCGGAAGTTAGTATGAACCACACAGAACATCACGGCAGTCCACCCAATGGCAGTCAGGAATAAAGCGGTAGACTAACAGACACTAAGCTGCACCGCTGATTATCAGATGGGAAAAGAAATACGAATCATACGTATTTCATTTGGTTGTGGTTATCTGCAGGGAAATGGTGGATTGCCCTCTTTGGCTCGGGAGTAAGTCGCTGCCGGAAGTGAAGGACTGGAAGTATCTCTGGGTCGTGTTGGAAAGTGAGAGCAAATGAAGCTCGAGATCAATAGGCAGAGAACAGTCTGTTTTAGTGGAGAAAAGCGAGCTCTGGGTAAAGACCAAATGAATACAACTTGGAATATAAGCAGACAAAATAAGTTTCTTCTTCACGAGCAGCCAGTTGACATGGTTCGGACATCTGATTAGGATGCATCCTTGGAACATCCCATTGGAGGACATGTCCTAACAGGCAGGAGACAATGGGGTAGAACTAAACCATGCTGGAAGGATTAACAACGGGCCTGGGAAGTGTCTATGGATTTTGACACAGAACTAAGTGTTTGGCTCCTACCGTGTTCTTCTTCTACGCTGCCTTCTAATGTGCTGCTGCGTACAGGCCACAGCGCCCCCACAGTGTGGGACGGCTACAATGCAGGTGAGAGCTCACACACGTGGTGTCCTGCTGAAAGCTTGTTTGACCTTTAAGGGGACTGTTACTGACCTTAAGGCGTATTCGCTCCTTATTCTGGCTTTGCAACTTTACTGCTTTGTTAAAATTAACAAAGAACTTTGGTACTTTCCACCACTGGATGACAGTTTCTTCAGTAGAAACGTCTATTTACATTAAAAACTAGCTGTGTGTGTGTGTGTCTGTGTGTGTGTGTGTGTGCTCGCTCACTGAAAAGGTCTTTTTCTGCAAGTTCCCTTGGAAGCGACACACTCCACTGGTTCTGTTTGCTAACCCGGTGAGTGTGTCCGGGCGTGACTTGTCTATCTACAGACATTTCCGTTGACTTTCACACACATCCAAGTGCGGTCAACCATCACCTGTCACCGTGGCAACCAGACGCCGGTCAGAGGTTGCTAAAGTTTCCTTTACACACTTTTCAATTCTGGCTGCTGGTATAGAGTTGCCTGAAATGTTTGCGACTGATGTTTGAAACACCATTAAAGTTTGAAGAGTGACTGTAAGGGTTGATGTCAAACTGTGCAGTCAGGGACATTGTTGTGTCTCAGTGTCTTGAAGACAGACAGACTGCACACTCTGCTGTCTGGAATCTGCCCTTCACAGATTGAGTAAGTGACCTTGTGCTCACTACGGTTTTGGTGTAAGAGGCTGCTGGACTGAGGAGGGATCAGAGGAGAGTCTGTTTCCTGGATCCAGAATAAATACATGGATTTAAATGATTTCACACTGACCTTGTGCTTGAGTACTTCTTCCGTCATGTACTCGCAGTATGGACTTTGTGTACTTTATACATTATATCTGATTAGATGAACCTCAATAAAACAGAACTGACATTTCCAGGAAAACAAACATTCAGCAGCAGCTTTCTGTCCGATTCAGTGACTTTGGGTAAAGGACTGTTCCAGTAAATTAAAACATTGATCTTATTTTTGTAGCATTTGCCTCCAGTTGTGCTTTTAAAATTACTGAACAGCAGCCAGAAGGTCCGTCTGCAAATGTGTCCAACTGAGAGGCCCGGTGATAATGTCACTGCCAGACTTTTTTTTCTGTCTTCTTAGCTTCTTACCCTGTCGTTATTTATAATAGTTATTGGTGCAATGTGCCCATTTAGGGTTTTGTTGAGGATATCAGGGCAGAAGTCTGACCCCGTCAGAGACCTTTTGTTGTGGGGTTTGTCTCGTCCCGTTGTTGTGAACGGGACATCTCAGGCACGGCTTGGGAAAACATCCACGGACTGATCAAGCTTATCGTGTCCATTTCACCCGTGTCCACTGAATATGTAGAATATCTGGCAGCAGCAGAGATGTGATTAACTCAGCACGCTGTCCGTTTGAGCTGAGAATAATACAGATCACCACACACAGTCTGTCTGAATACAAAAGTGTGTATGGAGCATGTTTGACTCTGAATGGCTTTTGTTGATCTCCTTTTTGTCCTGCTTCCTGTCAGCAGGGAGGGGACCTTTTCAGAGTGTGTGTGTGTGTTGTCTCACCTCGTTTCCATGCATGTTAGCCACATATTTGAATTCGGGGATGCCAACGATGTGGCGGCGAGGACTGAGACCCAGAGCCAACACCCACAGCTGCTGACCTGAGAGACACACAGAGCAAACACACTTCTTACATCCATACAAGTCACTTTCTGTGCAGTTTCCGTGTGGACCGTAACAATTCGGAGCGTCATGAGTACAGACGAATGAATGAAGCTCTGCAAGCCTTAGCAAGTCTTTAACACACAGGTCTTTTCATACATGTGATGCCATTCATTGTCATAATGCGTTCCCTGCCTCCCTACAACGGCCGACCTAATCCTGACCTTAACCGTAAACCGAAGCCTTAAACCTCAAACAGCCTTTCTGGGAACCAACCAAAATGTCCTCACGATGATGGTTTTCTGAGTTAACATTGCCCACACACCCCTAGAAAGACGTGCCGCACAGAACTAAACTACAGGAAAGCGTGTGTGAGTCATCACAGCAACATGAGGGAAAAACTGAGCTGCAGGAAGGTGACACATAAACCTCCAAACAGACACACAGGCTGGACTCAGGCCAGCTGGTGTCCTAGATTAGCTCAGATTAGATGGGTGTGTGTGTGTGTGTGGGGGGTAAAATTAGCCAGATTAGAACGTCCCACAATAAGTTAACCTCAGTCTGCAGTCCCACCCTATGATCACACACACACACACACACACGGCACCTAATCACTCAACCATTATCTCCTGTGTGTGAACGTGTACGAAAAAGTACTGGAATCTGCAGAATTCAAAAGCTTTTTATGAAGGATGAACACAATTACTGCTAAACTTCAAAAGTATTGGAACAGCGAGGCCAATTCCTTTATTTTTGCTGTAGACTGAAAACATTTGACATCAAAAGATGAACATGAGGCAAGAGGTCAACATTTCAGCTTTTATTTCTAGACTCAGAAGTCGACAGAAACATGCAACCAAACTGACTGGGAGATCCTTCATCACGCATCCCGTTTCCTAGAATCTTAGCTGTGAATCCCAGGAAGTTATGTACTTTATGAACAGATACATCTAAACTGCCATACACTGCATCACACTTGCTGTTTATGGTGCAAGTTAATCAGAAGAATGACCCATCTTTCCACAAGTTTGTGCTCTTTGATAAACTCAATGATAAATCAAGAAGATAATCAGCAGATGAAAAGATGAGGTAAATAACGTACCTCTGACGGACTGGCCAATGCTGTACAGGTGTGTGATGTCTGGGTTGGAGGCGTTGATCTGGCGGAGGTACTGCTCCATCTCATGGTTATTGTGGTAACGAAAGTCCAGCGTTGAGCCGGCGGTCAGGATGAGGAAGGGGAGGATGAAGAGAAAGAGGGACGACATCACTGCAGACCAAGCTTCAGGATGGAAAAACAAACACAAAAAGTCCAGTTTTAAATAACAAGATGGTCAAAGTAGGAAGATCGTCCATGAAATATGAGAACGTTCACACATCTTTTACAGCATGTGAAATATTCTATTCATTTCCTGATCTTTGTGTAGTCATCTATATCATGTTTAGTCATTGTTTCCAAGAAATCCTGTAGGTTAATTTTCTATCACCTCTTTTCGAGAAAGTTTTCATTTTATCTTTAAAGATGAACATCGTGTCACATGATTAAAAGCCCAGAATATCTACTCTTTTGTCAACTGCTGCCTCCAAGGTAGAGATTAAACTTTGAAATCTGAATATGTCAGCAAAGGTGTCTCACATCACAGGCATCAAAAACATAACGTGTTTTATTAAATAAAGACTGGTTGGACCGGTTTCTGTTTTTATTTGTGAAAGTGTAAAGTGGCACCGTGCTTGAATTTCAGTACAAATCTTGTACTGTTTTTATGCAGATGACACACAGCTATACATTCGCATTAAGCCAGCTGACCTGGATTTGATTATGTAATATATGGATGTTGATTATATAAAATCAAAACTCCCAAGGTCCAAGCTGTCATAGAGAGTCCATGCTTCAGGAGAAGGGCGAGAGAAAGAGCAAACCAGCAAACCAGAATGTTACATTTCATTTGATCAGTCTATTTGACTTTATTTTGTCTTTATGGTCCCATGAGTCGGCACTATTTTCCTTTGCACCTGAAGGTGTTCTGAATAATACCTGGGACTTCTTTTGCCTTTTTGTTTCCAAACCTACAGATGACTCGGTTCATGCTGTGTGTTTTGTCAGCGTTTGTGTCGTCTGTCCTGAATTGCAGCTTGGCTTGACTTGACTTGCTGAGCAGCTGTCACTTTCTATTAACGTCAAAAATTGCGTGTTTAGAAATGTAAAGCCGCGTTTTATCGTGATTACAGTTTTGTTCAGCAGGTCCCTGCAGGGACACTGTCAGCGTCAGATGACAAACGAGTTGCCCTGACTTTTTATTTTGGATTGTTGGATTTTAACCTCATATATTTGCGGCTAAATATTAATTTCAAATAGGTTATTCTGCTGATTATTTTTGTAAATTTACTGTCTCAGAGTCTGTGGTGGCATCATTAAATGACTCCTTTTGTCCATCCAATAGTGTAAACCCACAACGATTTTTTTGACAATAATATAAAACAGAGAAAAGTAGCAGGTAGACAAAACATAGAAGCTAAAACCTGAAATGTTCAAAAATTATAGAAACTATTAATCCATTAACCAAATATTTGACAGTTAGCATATATCAATTTGTACTTCCCCTCACCCACTGCAGGTTTTATGTCCTCTCTGTTATTTCTTACCTTCTATGCAGAGACAGTCACAGCAAAAATAAAAATCGTCATGTTATTATTTGCTGGTGACAGAGTTGTTATGTCTCCTCAAACATGGAGTCATGAGCAAGGAATGTGGGGACTGCTGTGACTATTTAAACATGTCAATAGTCTGTTGGGCACAGACCCAGAACTGTGTCTGATGACAGAATCATCTAGTGAAAATACAGTAAGACACTGATTGTGAGAACAGCTCAGTGGCGTCAGTGCTGCCGACATTAAACTCCTTCAGACCTGATTAGATGACAACACTTTATTCCTGGTTTATTAAAAAGTGTTTTAGCTCATCTAATTTCTGTGTATAATCATGTTCACAATGTTCAAATCCGTTTTAAATGTTTTAGTTTGTGCTAATGTTTTTTGCTACTTTTTTAAAATCATATCAAGTAATTAATGCACAGAAACCTCATTTTGATTTAGTTGTCTAAAAAAGATTCAAAATAACAAAGACATTGCAGGAAAGTGTCAGAAACAGGCATTTTTGGCAAATCGGCCTGTGATAAATCAGTTATTTTCCGGTCTCTCAACTAATCTATTATTTTACTTATTATTTCAGCCATTGTCTATTACCTGACAGACACCCTGGAGACCTGTCCAGGGGGGACCCTGCCTCTTGGCCAGTGACACCTGGCATAGGCTCCAAGCCCCTGTGAGCCTGAACATAAAGACAACGGATTGTTGATCATCAGGAGTTCAGATGATGTCATCTGGAAGGGTTCTGGAGGAGCAGGTTGACCAAGACTACAAACCCCTTTAACGGATATCAACAGTTTCACAAAACATCCCATAATGACGTCATCCTAGCGTACGTGGGGGCCTCTAACGAACCTACATGCCAGTCATTTTTTTTAAACTCTACGTTGGCCATTGTTGATGATCGGCGTCTCCTTCCAGTGCATAGCCATAACAAGATAATCAGCACCCAAAACTACTTCAAATCAAGCAAGACTCAGAGTTCACATTCTGAAAATGTAGAGTTATAATAAGAACTCTAACGTTGGTGTTCTACAGCAAAAAAGGAAAAGGCAGATGTTATTTGTTCTTCCGCAACTACAGGAAAAATCTGAAAACCACTGAAGCGGCTCTTTAAAGGACAGATGATAAAAGGACTCTTCATGTAGACTGATGTATTTCAGAATAACATACGTGTTTAATGTAGCAGCAGGTAAAGCTGGGAGTAAGCAATTAAATAGTGCTGAGTAGCATATGATTTCCAATTGATTAGATTTGACTGATTAGAAAGTTATTACATCCTAATTAATCAGCTGATTAGATTTTTTTTGCACAGTGTTGCTTCTGGAAAACAAACCTACAGGACTTTCCTCAACATACAAACAGACGCTGCATGTTTAATGTCACTGGTTGGTCTAAAAACGTTGGCCCCGGGTCAGGTCACCTTAAGGTGGCACTTTTGTGGGCTGGTGTAGCATGTGGATGACACCCACTGATCCTCTTCAGAAACCATTTTCAACTCCCCCGAAATATTTGTCACAAAGAATGAACATGTATGTATATGTTAATTGTCGGAAATTGATTTTTAAAACAGGTCTAAATAGGTTTGCTGCCTGGAGGAAACTGAATTTAGGCTGTTTCAGTAGTGCAGCCGCCATCGTTCTCTCTAAATTATTTCTTGTATTATATGTGAAAACCATTCATGTCATGTTTATTTTTGTATCTCTGTAAAATAAATGTTAAACACATGAAGAGTACAAGTACATACGACTCTCACCTCTGTGCAGGAAAGAAAGCAGCCTTCATATGTTATTTTACATAACAAAGGTGCTTTACGCAAAATGATTCAAATATTGGATTAGTTTACTGACTCATGGACTCAAAGCAGTCATTTGGTGCGATGCTGAATCTTTCTTATTCTTTGCACATAATCAATTCGATAATTGATTGAATTGAATGTTTTTTAGGTATTTTTTTGAGCATCCGGATTCAGTATGAGCTGCTGCTGACTTGGTTTCCATTAGCGCGCAGTGGTTTTAAAATGATGTTGGATCCATTTCGCGCAAGAAAAGCTCTCAGAAAATCAATGAGTCAGTCGTTGCTTTCATAAAAAATGAAGGGTTATTATTGACTCCGCAAAAGAAGTAAAGCTGAAAGTGGTGGAGTATTAGTACAAACTGGATCCTTCAGTGCGGCACCTGTACAAGTAACGTCGCCACCTCGGCGCTGAAAACGGAGCCACCGGAGCAAAGTTACACACACATCACTAAAGTTCACCGTCAGCTCGTGACACGACGCTTCCCGCTTCACATCTTACCTGCCCCGCTGTCTGACACCGGCACTGAGACGAGAGTCCGGCTCCTTCACAGCGCAGAGTCTGGATCAGCCTGTCGCTGCCCTCAGTGCACGTTAGTCATTCACTACCGGGCCGGGGAGGGGCGGGGTTTAGAGTGTGTGTGCGCGCGCGCGTGTGTGCGTGTGTGTGTGTGGGTGCGCGCCATGCATTACTCACACGGCGCTGTAAATCATAGATCCGACAGATTTCTAAAGGAAACTGATGATTCGTTTGCTCATCATCACCATCATCATCATCATCGGAAGTGACTGAAAGTAAAGATCCCAAAGTGAAGCAAAGGGACGCTGCCAATGGTTTCTGTGAGAAGGCTGTAAGGGGCTTTGAGGAGAGTGTTTGAGACTTAGGGAGGTTCCTGTACGACTCCTTGAAGAGGGCGTAGGGACCTTAAAGAGGTTGCGGGGGTCACTTAAGAGGCTTTGGGAATACTTGAAGACAATGTAGTCTGGAAGTTTCCATAAAGAGGTTTAGAATCCTTGAAAAAGTTGGAGTTGCTTTGAAGAACTTGACAAGTTCTTGGAATGAATAGTGTTGTAGTGACCTTGGACAGCCTGTAGGCATATTTAAAGGTTGTGGTGAGGTGGTCTTGGGGCTTTGGGAATCCTTGAGGAGGTCCTGGTGATCTTCATGGACGCTGTCGTCCATGAGGAGGTTGTTACAAACAGTAAGAAGGAAGAAACAGGTTTAGGCCCCTCAAGAGGTTGTGAGGACACGGATCACTCCTTGAGGAGACCACAGGGGTCCCCTGAAATGTTTTAGTGGGTCTGGAGGAACCAGTAGAGGTACTTGCAAATGTTGTATGATTGCATGAGGGACTTTTTAAGTTTTGTGATTTACTGACAAATGAATTCATGATTTTAAAAACGTGTAGAACTGACCTGTAATTATTGGTAATTACTGGTTTCAAAGACCTCATCCTGAAGTCAGCGGGAGACTGAGGACACCTACCTCACTGGTAAATTATTTAACTGCTGCAGGTGAAGTCAGCCCAGGTTCATCTGGTTCTCAGAGATCGATATTTTCTACTCTGGTGCCTCCAAGTGGCAGGAAACTTATTCCATCAGAACTCAACTAACCAAACCAGTGTTACAAAATGTCTTTAGCCCTTTTCCTTCTAAATATCACTGCCTGGTTTTATATTAATGTTGCTTTTTAACCCAAGATAATCACCCTTCTTCAAGTATTTATGTGTATTTTCTTGTTAGTATTGTTTTGATATTTAAATGTACTTTTGTCAGGATGGTTTATTACTTCTAAATAAATGTTATTTATCAGGTTTGAAGTTTGGTTCCTGTAATGGTTACGGGAACGAATACATGCTTCTTCACTGACAGCATCACAAGACTCTAACAAGACAAACATAAAACACACAATAAACCATGAACACAAAGTAAAAAAGCTTGTGACTAAGTGAAGAGCACTAATGCTTTCTATGTAATCTTGTGCAGATAGATTTCTACTACATATAAATATATTTTAGAAACATTATAAGCTGCATGTTTGCAAAAGAACATTTAAAGTTTAAAGATTAATGGATGTTATAACAAATTGTAACAGTTATGGGCACTTTTCTAACCATACAAACACACAACATATTTATCTCAACCAATCTAACATTGAACTTAAGTCAAACAGAAGCAGTTTCCACAGGACCTTAAAAGTTTCTGAAGGAAGGAAGGAAGACGTCCCACTGTCACCAATCAGAGACTCGGGTTGGATTTGTGGTGATTTAATGCCATCTGCCGGCTGCATCCTTGAACTACAACATAAAAATATCCATGCAAACCCGCTGAGAATAGAAATAGTGAACTCCTACTATCTGTAGCTTAAACTGTACTTAAAAACTAGTAGACACTGTTGTACTTGTACTTTTAAAACAAACTGTGAACTTACAAATGGTCTTTGGGAGGATTCTATGGTCCTTAGGGAGGTGGTGAGCTTCTTGAATAGGTTGTAGGAGTCCTTGAAGACTTGTTTAGGGTCACTGAGGACATTGTAGGTTTCACTAAATACATTTTGGGAGACCTGGAACAGGTTCTAAGGAGTCTGTGTGGTGCTGTTGTGTTAAAGTTGGACTGAAAAGGTTGTGGAGGTGCCTCAGAAGTTTGTAGGGAACTGGAGGAGATTATAGGGGTCACAGAGGACACTGTGGGCCTCGATGAGGCTGTAGAAAGGGTTAAGGAGGTTGTAAAGGTCCCTGAGTGGGTTGCATGAATCCTTAGGGAGATGGAAAGGTTGAATGGGCCTTCAACAGGTTTCAGAGGATTATAGGAAGATGTAAAAAGCAAAAAGAGATGTTGTGCTAATGAAGATTGTACAACTCACTGTCTAAAGTAGGTTGTACAAATCCGGAGAGGAAGACCACAAGGACAGCGTCATTCATGAGGGGTCGTGATCTTTGTAGATGTTTTAAGGATCACAGTCCTTGAAGATGCTTCCGAGGGGGAATGAGAGGATGACTGTGGGTGGAAAAATGAAACAAATATCAAGTCATAAAATCTCTGAAAAACATCTCACTGATCATCAGTAAAGTTTCTGAAAATGAATTTCTTGGTAGTGTTCACAACCACAAATCTTTTATCATCATGTTAATACAGAACTCTCCAGAACATTAACTTTCTAACATTAACTGCCAATGCAGTCTACTCTCAACATTACAGGAAACCTGCTAGGACATGAAAAGTTTCTTCTGTTCTAGTTGTATCAGAGCTGAAGTTAATATTTCCTTCAGTCAGTGCCAGGTGCAGTTTTATCCCTTTTCAGCTTACGCTTGCATTAAAGTGAAGCGACAGAGCTGAAAGGGCTTCTAATCCTCAGTCTTGTACGTTGAGGTAATAATGTCAGCGTAATTGTGGCCCGGGGGGCAGGGGGGCTTGCAGCTGGCTGACTGACAACTCATTTAAACAGACACAGTCAAGGAGATGGGAGGCGAAGCTCAGAAACAAGAAGTTAATGAAGCTGGAGGGATGAGCGACAGGTACATCAGCGATACACATCTGTCTCTGTGTAATTGAAACCTCATTTAGTAGAACACAGTGATGCTGATTCACTAGTTTTCCCTGAAGCCGAAGGCCACAGAGAAGAGTCTTCATTTACCTGAAAACAAAGAACGAATGTTACAGAAATTACCTGTGTTGCATGAGTCACTGTAGAAACCTGCAAGGGTTTTTACTGCCACTGAAGGAGCTGTGGCCTCGAAGAGGTTCCATCACTCGCTGCACCACCACACGCCATGACTGACCGGCCCACCCATTTCACTAAAAACCACAAACATCAACCTCATTGTGAGACTAGAGGAAATGTCAAAGGATCATCTTTAGTCCTGAGGATGCAGCATCAGGGGACCAGGAATCTTGGTTGGAAAAGTCTGTACATTTGAGTCGTGTAATGGATACAGGAAAAAAATAATATTTATTAGTTACGAGACCAAAATGACAATGCCACCTGTAATTATGTGGCCACGTGATACAGCACCTGTAAATGTAAAAAGACTAGGTTTGTTTTTTGTTCTTTGTCTCCTTCAACTTTTCGAGCTTGCATACCTGCTTCTTTGTCTGCTACATTGCAAACATCGTAAAGTGCTTTGAATATTTGAAATGTGAAGCTACGGGAGGCGGTGGGCAGGGAACGTGCTGCTGTCATCGATGATGGACTCCAAAAAGTAATGCAGAGACACCACCTCCACACCAAACAACATCTTTACTGAGCAACTGGGAAGTTGAGGAAGAGAAGTCCACAGAAAGTTAGTCTGTTTGAGATAAGACTCTATAAATCTTTGAGCAGCAGAGGAAATCTAAAATCCAGACCAGCATGTTTTCCATAATCTGCCTCATTCCCTAATCTAGGAGCCCAGACACACTCTTCTCTAGTCCCATTGTGCACCTGGCCTCTGAAACATTATCATAATCCATCCAGCCTGAAAACCGAGGCGAGCGACTCGCGCTGCATATTTTAATTTAATGAAGCAGCGGAGAATCACATAGCCAAAGTGCAGCCCACCTGTCCGTAGGAGACTAAAGTACAAGCTGTCAGCTTCATCAATCAAACTGTCCTTTTTTTGGCACGACTTCATCTTCTTAGACAAGCTAAAGTTTCATACGTTCATAGTGTGTTTACCTCTTCTAGGATGAGCTGTGTTAGGGGGGTTGGAGGTAGACCACTGGGGAGTTACAGGTCCTGCTGATCTGGAGGCCAACACAATGTCACCTACGTGACATCAATGATTGGTTGAAGCAGTTCGAGGTACAGGCAGCGCGGTGCCTGACCAGAGCGGTTAGAAAGTCCCCGGCTCTAGTCCACCTGCCGTCAGCAGCCTTTGTTTGGAGATTTCACGTTTTCTCCAGGTACTCAGGTTTGTACTACGCAATACACCTGTACATTTGCAGATGCAGTAGCAGATAAAGCAGGTGCTGGTCAGAGAAAGACAAGCGAGAGACCATGTGGAGAAAAGCTCAGCGTCCGCTTTGATTTGCAGGTGAGCGGGTGGTGAATACAAAACCAACAAATGGTAAATGCTCTGCACTTATATAGCGCTTTTCTACCTATTGGCACTCAAAGTGCTTTACACTGCTTCTTATTTACCCATTCACACTCACAATCACACACACATTCATACACCGATGGGGGAGCTGCTATATGCAGCTGGCCAACACTCACCGGGAGCAACTAAGTTGGGGTTCAGTGTCTTGCTCAAGGACACTTCGACATGTGACTGGAGCAGCCGGGGATTGAACCAGCAACTGTGAGATTGGTGGACAACCACTCTATCTTCCTGCGCCACAGTCGCCACAAATCAAACACACACATACCCGTATCTGTGACTGTACCAACAACACATCAGGACAGATGTTTGCATCTTCAGACATGTAACGCGCAGTATTTCCAGTAGTCATGGAGACCAAACCACAGTGTAGTTTTCTCGTGTATAAAGTGTTTTTTAGTTGTAAATGTACACATCAGCATGTTAGCACTGTGCTGATTCAGGCCCTTTGCTCAGTGTGAAGCCTCTCAGAGCGACTGGCTCAGCGTCCACTGTACACAACAGGGAAACAGTAAGACCACAATGCTCCACATTGTCTCCCTGAACATGAAATATACTGTCACTGAGCAAATGCTGCAATAATTCTTCTTAATACATCGCCCAGCTCTGCTACCGATGCAGCCGTAACCCGGCAGTAGAGCGAATCCAGCGCACATGAATCAGCCGTGCAGGCCGTCGGCCTTCTGACGGCTCCGCAGCCGTCGGTGTTGTCAGCAGAGTTTCACTGCAGCTCTTCACATTAATGTTGCATGAAGCCAAAGTCTGTTTAAGCAGATTTACACAATCTCCCTCCTCTGATGATGAGTCACATTCTGCAGCTGCCAGCAGATTCCCGGCTTCAGTGTTTTCACCGCTCCGAGGTTTTTCTGCGACACACTCGGTGCTGTTTGGTTTCTGGGTTCCAGCCTCAGTGACGCAGACATTATCCTCTTTTTCTAATGAGCTTCCACATTCACTCTAAAAGTAAATCTGGCTTGTTTTTGGAAAAAGTTGTCATCGCTGACCCTAATCACACTAATCTGAATCCCTGATGGATGTTTCCAGAGAACGGTTGTTAATGCATTTGCTGGAGATTAAACCATGAGGCCTGACAATGTACATGTAATGTTAAGGTGGAAGACAAACTTTTTATCAAACCCTGTGCATCTTTGTGTGGCGTTTAAACGACCGGAGGTTTTTGTGCCCAACACAAACAAAACAAAACGGCCGTGTTTGCAGCGATTCCCGCACGTTTGGCTGTTCGGGTAAAAGTCACGTCAGCCGCCAAAACATTTGCTGCTCAAAGGGTGTTTTTTCCTCCATATGTGGGGGCGTCCTGTTGGTTGGGGGTGAAAAGCAATGAAAAAACTTATATTTCAACAATGCACTAACTGCAGATACTGGAAAATTATTCCACTAATTATTAATAATTACTCATTATTAAGTACATTTTTACCAGCAATATTAGCAACGTAGCTCATTAGCTCACTGTATATCTTTTCATTTAATGAACTGTACTTTATGAGTTCATTAAACATTATAAAATCATCACATAGTAGTTGACTCCCTTTAATTTATGCAGCTAATTAACATGTTATATCTCATTTGTTTAAACATTTCTTGGCTCTGAGCAGCTCACAGGGAAGCGGCAGTGACTCCAGAAATGTGTTAGTTATTAAGCTGCGTAGTTGACATAGGCCAGTTTCTTTTGTACTCGTGGTGGAAGCTGCAGGTGATCAGCGGGACTTTTGCTGGTTTGCCGTTTTGTGCAGCGCTTCACAGCCAGTCAGCTGGAAAGAGACAGGGAGGGGAGAAAGAGCAGTGGGTTAACAGTTAGTCCCGTTAAGCAAAACCAAAAGTAATTACTGCTTTATTTTCTTGTCATTGAAGTTAAATGCAGAGCAAACTATTTTACTTCTTTTGTGATTTGAGCTTTTATTAATAAGAGTGGTGTTAATAAACAAAAGTACATACGTTACTACAATTTTGAAGTACTTGTGCTTCAATTTCTTCATGCTGTGGTACTTTTATTACAAAAGTTAACTCAACTACTTGTTAGAGAGCAATACTACAATACTACTACAAAATACATATACTATACCAATATACTAATACTTTTTACATTTACCCCTAGAAGTGTTGCTTCTACTTGTAGTGTAATACTCATAACTTACTGAATTACTTTTACTTGAGTATTCACTTTGTGTACTTTAACTAGTATAAATGACAATAATAAGGACATAAATAAATTGGGGCGGCAGTGACCGCCTACCTGCCATCGGAGGTTCGTGCCCCGCTCTTCCCGACCGCAAGTGGAAGTGTCCCATCCCCAGCCGTGCAGTGCCTAACAGTCCTACACTGGAATACACAATGTATAGTTCCTCTTTTCAGGAGAAGTCCTCAAAGGGGGCAGGTCTGGGTGACAGGGCTCAATTCCACCTGGAGAAACCTGATTATTTTGGTCATGTAAACCTTTAACCGAGTTTAATAAGGCTTTAGGAAGTGTGTGAAAGCCTCATGTGCACTGCTGCTGAATCCCCAGATTCACACACACACACACACACACACACACACACACACCCTATGCTAGTAATCCAAACTTCAGAGAGCTAATGGTGTGTGTTTCTTTTGTATTTATGCCTGTGTGTGTTCCTGAGTGTTACAGTTCGTGTTTGTGTGTGTGTGTGTGCCCTTCAGGGTAAATAGTGTCTGATTTGTACTGTGACTGTGCAGCCTTCAATTCTGTTTTCTCTCAAAGTCACAGACTGTGTGGTGTGTGTGTGTGTGTGTGTGTGTGTGTGCATTCAGGGTTTCATGTCAGCTTTTAATCCCGTCAGTCTCAGGAACCTGAACTGACATGAACGAGAGAGAGAGAGAGAGAGAGCGAGAGAGAGAGAGATGAATGACAGACATCCTCTCTCTGGGGTAACCATGGTAACACACCTGTCTTTGTTGCCATGGTTGCAGGTAGGAAACTGGCTGCCTCAGTGCCCCTGAGCAAAGCAGTGTCAAGGTGGATGAGATAATATGCAGTTTTTAATAGATCAGAAGAGAAATGTTTAATATACAAAGACTTTAAATGCAAGAAAAGTCAAACTAAACATGTTAACTTTATAAAATAGCAACTTTAGGTACCAAACACTACAGAAACTACTAAAAAACTAAAATAGTACTTCAATAAAGGGGAAACAAAGTGAATGTTAACGCTAAACAAGTAACTCAGAACAATATCAAACTAAACCAATCATCATTCAAACTAAAGTCAAACTAAAAACATTTACAAGAAAAAGAAGAAGAGACAAAGATCAAACAACTAGTCAAATAAATCAAACTAAAAACTGGTAAAAAACATAAAACTGATGAGAGAAATATAAAAACTCACATTAATATCAAAGCAAGGACAAGACAACTACCAAACCAAAGACAAAAACAGACCGAGACGTGAAATCTAACATAAACATCAGACTGGGACACTGGGACAGACAGAAATATTCAGTGGTGGAACGTAACAAAGTACAAGTGCTTTGTTACTGTACTTATTGAATTACTACTAATTTGAGTTTTACTCCACATCTAAGAGCAAATATCCAGATTGTTTACTCCACTACATTTCTAATCAAAGTAACAATCACGTCACTTTACACGTTTCATAATAAGCCACACGTGAAAATGAATCACTACAGAGAATAGTATCAGTTTCTTCTTCCATGGTCTTATTTGAAAGAATCTGGCATATTCGCAGTACTCAAAGTGAACAGCTATATCTCAACCCATCATGGTCCACAGGAAAGGACACGGAAAAAAAAGTCAACTACTTTTACTTTTAATAGTTTAAGTAAAATCTAAATCATGTACTTACTTACTAGAAATTTCTGTGGGTACCTATATTTTTACTAGAGTATGAAGTACAGTTTTTGAGTACATCATCCTCCAGTGAATATAAAGTACTAACAGAAGTATAATAAAACCACAAAAACATTCACGTCTAAACTAAACAAGCAGAAATATGAAACTGGGCCCTTAAATAATGAAACATAAAAACTCCTATAGACTAAACTGAGGAGCCTGAAACTCACCAAGATGCAGAACTAAACCCTGAAGCTGACAGAAATATTAACACTGACAAAGCAGCAGATCGATGACTACAGACCCTAAAATGATAAAAAGAAACACTCAAAATTGTTTAAGAGACAAAATATCAAATTAGACACCATCAACTCTAGAGACATGTCAATTGTAATAAAAAAAGAAAAGAAAAAGACTGAAAAATGAAACAATAAGTGATGGAGCAAGCAACAAAACTCTAATGAGTGGTTTTCAGTCTTGTGTTGTAATATAAGGTTGGTGAGAAATGAAACCTTCTTTTATTCTATTCTCCTGCTGTCACACTGCAGTACACCTCAGAGTGTGTGTGTGTGTGTGTGTGTGTGTGTGTCACATATTACCATATCAATGCTCTCCTCCTGATGGCTTCCACCCACTTCTTCTCTCCCTTTCTGCTGGGACGTAATTGTGGCTGATTATCAGAGAACTGTTCTCTCTCTCTCTCTCTCACACACACACACACACACACACACACACACACACACACACACAGGGTGTGAATCAGAGCAGGTAAATGCTGGAGCAGCAGAGGAACCCTTCTGTTGAGGAGAGAACAAAATCTATTGGTTCAGTGAACAGAGACACATTGAAGGAGGAGGCACAAAACAATGAGCCGGGCTGTTTGCAATGACTGATTTCTTTGTTCGGGCCTGGGCAGCGAAAACAAGTCGAGAACGCATTAACATATCATCACTTTTCAGCTGATAGGACGGGCAGCACCCTTTCCCATTTTCCAAAGCAGCTAAGGTGTGTGAATGTGAGAACACCACATGGTCCACGGATTCATCTGTGACCAAACAACATCTGGTGAAAGATGAAGAAACACTGCTTGCATGCTCAGTGGGAGGTGAAGTACTCGTGCTCGAGCTACTACTTGTAGCGTGAAACGCTACATTTTTAGACACAGGCCGTGTCCAAATTCCCCCCCTACTCACTATATAGTGCGTTTACCATTTTGTAGTATTCAGTAGCACTCAGTAGTTGTAGAGTGTAAATACTGCACTTAAACTATCCCACAATGCAACACTATAAGTGGTGAACATGGCATTTCCACTGCTTGGTGCTAACAACCCTGTCTTTAAAACAGCCCGTTGCTGCCTTACACTTAATGTTTGATGGAGCTTGTGGAATCTGGTTAGGGGGGGGTCTTTAAGCTCCAAGTGTGTGTTAGTAAATATAATTGACTCCTGCAGGAGTTCATCACCGACCAATGGCACATTTTATTTCGCACTAACGAGGCTTGATGCCACGGAGACGCACCGACACTGCTCCCAATAAAAGTCTAATAAACCACATGAGAGTTTAATATTTTGTGCTTCGTTAGCTGGTTGCGCAGTAATTAAATACCAATTAGCACCTGGGTCATGTCATTGGTCTATGGTGTAATGTCTAATAGTACTAAATATTTCTCTGCTCCTAGCTGAAAAACCCTCCAGATGACATCACCTGGAGGGCTTTTTCATCATTAGGAGTTAAGATGATGTCCCTTGGAGGAGCTTTGGAAAAGCTTGTGTATGAGCAACAAGATGACATACTGTAATCTGAATTGAAGGTTCCTCCAAGTGATGTCACCTGGAGACATTTTTTCAGCAGTAAGTAATCGTGTTTACACACAAACTGGCTGAAAGTCTTCAGGCAAATCTACGGTAAGGAGGAGAAACAAGGTCAGGTGGACTTATCATCTTACTCTGTCATTTGTTCCTGGAAGTCCACTTCTTAAAGACACGTGTCAATTATGTGGAAATGTGGCCATGAAAGAATCACAAATATATAAAACCAACTGAGAAACAAGCTGGAAGGATCTCTGAAAGTTGGAGTTTAAACACACACACACACACACACACACAGGTTAGAGGCTGTGAAGAGGAAAAATCATTTATTCAATATTCCATTACCTTCTCATTTGGGGCAGGAGACTCATTTATTCTCATTGTGAGAGTGAGAGAGAAACAGGATATTGTGAATTAACTCCATCAGTTTAATGATGTGAAGCTTTTATATAAAGTTTATAATGAAAGGCTGTGTGTGTGTGTGTGTGTGTGTACAGTATGGGTGGAGGTTCAGAAAACTGTCAGTAGGTCTCCCATGTACCACTGGGGGGCGCTGTATGTCTGCCCTTTAACACAACCAGTCCAGTATGACAGAAGTATTCCCTTCCTCTCAGCCTACCTCCTCATCTCCTTTCCTTGCTCTGGTCTTTTTTCTTGTTGTATCACCTGTTTTTGTCAGTTCTCCTTTGCACATCTCCCCGTTCAGCTGTGTTTTGTCCACCTTATTCTGTATCTCATATTCTTCCCTATCTCACCCTCCTATATTACCTTTCCTTACTTTTACCACCGTGTTTTCATTCGTCCTTTCTTCCCTTTATAGTTTTCTGGATGTGTTTTCTATATTATTTACAACTATGTTCCCTCATCTACTTCCCCGTTTGTGTCCCTATCCTCATTTTAGCTCTTATCTCCTCATTCCCTCCTTTCCTTCCCTACTTACTGTTTGATATTCTTCCTCACAGACTCCGTTACCCTGCCACTGTCATTCTTTCACCATTTGTAGCTCTGTCAGTCCTTCTTTTCTGCTATTCATCCCCCTATTTACCTCCTAGTTTCCTACAATCCCTCACCATGCCCACTGGTCAAAATAACCTCCCTTACATCCTTGTTGTTCTTTGTTTCCTTCTGTGCTCCCTTGTTTGTTTCTGTACCTCCTTTGGTCTCCTTTCCCCCCCCAGCTCCATTATTAAATTTCGATATCTCCTCCTCATCTCTTGTACTTCCAGCTGTCCTCATCCTCTCCATTACCTCCTAGTTTCTTTGTTTTTTCTATATTTTCATTCGATCCTCTCCTTTTCATTTTATTCTCGCCCCACAGTTGTCTTTACCCCCCTCGTTTCTATCATGACCTGGGAACAGTTTTTTTTTTCCTCTGTCATTTCTCCTTTCTCCATTAACAATCTGACTTTTGAGCAGATAGATGACTCGCTGTGAACAGATGGGTGGCCTTATTTCAGCTTCTCTCCTCCCTCTATTGATCCCTTTGCCACTTTATCAAAAATCCATCATCTCTCTATCAGTCTCTGTAAAAAAAGAAATGAGTAGGAGGAGGAGAAAAACAAAGACTCAGTAAAACATTTGGACTACTGCTGTAGGTTTTTTTTTGTTGGTGGCAAATCCCTCAGAGATTAAGGAAAATTATGCAGAACAGGAAATGTCTGGAGTTGGGGTGAAGTTTGCAGCTGCAGATGTTACTGCAGAGCTGTGAAAGCATGAAGCGTGCACCCACTCACTGCTTCACCAACTTTTTGATACGGTGAAGTTACTTTATTCAAACAAGTCGCCCTGTACTCAGTGCAGTGTCACCACGGGTAAAAATATAGATATTAATAATATTTTGCCATTTAATCTTAGGGTCTGAATCAGGACTGTATCCTGCTCCACAGAACAGTACAGTACTGAATGGGCAAGAAATGGTCACACTGTGTTTGCAGTTTGAGAACTTCTCGTGCCACAATACTCAAATGAAAATGCAAAATACTCCATTACGAGTACCACAGCATATTCTTTACTCAGACTGAAGTACTAGCTTACGTACATGCACCAAAGTGTACTTCTCCTTTAACAGAGTAACCCCAACCAAACCTTGCTGCAGATACACTACCACCCAACCTGGAAAGGTTCAGACATTTCCTTTTTCAAAGATTGGTTGAGTTTTTATTTCCATTTTAAAATGTTTATCTGTTTTATAACAATTCTATGGGTTGTTTTAAATGAGCACATTAGTTAATATTGTCAAGAGGTGCTGCAGATGTTCCTAGTAAGAATGACCGACCCAAACCATGGTGCTGTGGGAGGAACAACACTACCTACTAGACAGGAAGTGTGTGCTACAAACATCAAGCATCATTTGTTAACGTCCTATCATGTTTAACTGATAACTCCAGTCATCTGAGTGAATCGTACTGTCCACAGTCCACAGTCCACGGTCGCTCAGAGAAGTTGAAACCAACACTGAATCCTCTCTACTTGTGTTGGGTTCAGCCAGCAGCCTGGATTAGCTTGCTCACCTGTGCTGTAAAACACATCAGTCACTCTTACCACTGGAAGACATAACTCACACCCTGAACCTAAATATTGTAACTGAATTATCTCACACATGCACAGTTCACTGGAGTGTGTCTGGTGACATAAAACAACAAGTGTAAACCACACGTTTTGCAATAAAGGAATAACAACCAGTCAAATAAACAGCAAAGGAACTGAACACTTCTTTCCCCTTAGATACAAAATGATGAAGGTGAGCAGGCTAATCCAGGCTGCTGTCTGACTCGAACACGAGTAGAGAGGATTCAGTGTTGGTTTCAACATCTCTACGGTAAATGTGTCTGATAAAGGATGACAGACAGACAGAGAAGAAAGTTTTTCCAAGTGTGTTATTAAGTGGAATTGTTGTCCTGCGCCTTTAGGGAATTAGTTTGTTGCCTAGCGCTGCTCCCCTCATCAAAGCTGATTGTACATGAGAAGTAAGTCACAGTGTGTCCTCTGAGCATCTGTCAAAAACAAGGAAGAAGAGTTTGTCAGTATTCTCTGCAAAACAGGTCAGAAACTTTTTGTTAGAGAGAAAAGATGCAACAGCTCCTTCTTTGCCTCTGAACTCCTGCTTTTAGGAAAGAGGAGGTGTGGTGTGCTGCTTGTGTGTCAGCAGCAGGTAATCGGCTCAGCACAGAGCTCAGAGACCTGTCCTAGGGGATTGTGGGTGTTTTCATGTGTCAATTCACATCAGGTTCAACATGGGAGAGTTCAACACAACCACACACACACTCATCCTCTTTCTCCTGCATACATAACACACAGATGCCTGTTTCTTTGTGTGCATGTGTGTTTCTCTCTCCAAGTGTATTAATCATCCAGGTGTGGACTCAGCAGTCTGTCAGACAGCTGAGAAAGCCACACACACACCCTGGTCTCTCTCTAACTGTGAGGACACTCACTGCCATCATTTAAAGTTACCATCACAACTAAATACATAAACCCACGAAACTCTAAATAAACCCAAGTATTGACCTTCAAATGGAAGGTGTGTGCACTCAGAACTTGGTCTTAAGGAAGTTGGTGACACAAGTACACACACAACTAAAACACAGCTCCTTAATTTGACAACACCTCAGTCAGTGGCTGTACATGCACTCAAATGAGCGGGTTACACATTTCTAGACAAAAGCTACAGTGTGCATTTCATCCTTCCGCTCACGTCTACGGGCATGAGGCAGCATGAACAGGGGACCAGCAGTTGCTCTGCAGACTGCATGTTGAATGGCCAGTCATCAATAAGTGATGTTTAACCCTCCATGTTTAGATTTTCAAGCCAGATCGTCTCGTCTTCCGCTCAGTCTACAGGAAGTCCCATCTGCTGAAAACAGCTTCACCAGAGTCTGTGAAGAGGCTCTTCTCTTTTATTACACTCGTGTTGAATCCTCGCGTCCCTTTTTGTTCAATTTGCATCTCTTTGAAACAGTTTTGTGTCTCTTTATACCCATTGTGTGCCTCTTAGTTACATTTAAGGTTAGAAATGGCTGCGCTGCGTGAACACACTGGTCAGCTGAAAGCCACAGCGCTGGGAATGAGCAGTGCATCACTGGAACAATCCCTGCCTCACTAACACTGTGCTCCATTATATTTTGTATTTGTACTCCGCTAAAACCATCATTATTATAATACATTGCACACTTTTTCATACTTGCGTGCTTAAACATTTTGAATGCAGAACTTTCACTGATGGCCACTGACCGCGATGGCCAAACACACACGAGTTGTGGGAATCCCACAGCACCGCACATTAAAGTGAAATCACAGTGCAACAGATCCAGAGTCATCCCCCAGAGGGGGGAGATGAATTCATATGTGATGAGTCATACAGTGAGTTTGGATACAGCAGTGGCGATACACAATAACTGAACAGGTAAATACAAGGTGTGAGGAAAATAAGCAACAAGACATAAGGCTACCTTAAAAACACTCTTACTGAGACAGTTTTAAAATATAAGTTTAAAATATACAAATAAAATAATTAGTGTCATCAGTACACTGGTCCCACACCTCTGTATCTCTGTAGACATGCGGTGAAGTGAGGGTTGGCCATTCTCCGGATTTACAGCTTTACTTTAAACGGTCAACGTTCTACACGAGGATAATTATATTTACCTTTTTACAAACGTGGGAGACAAAATGAAACACACAAAATGAAACAGCTTTTTCATTATTCTAATTGTTGATGATTATACCGAATAATTTAAATAATAGTGTGTATGTGTGTTTTATGTTCTGCAGTGACAAAGGGGAAATCAGCACTATGTGACATCATGTGAGTTTTGCTATGTGACATTTTAGCTTAATGATGGAGCTACAGGATAGTGTCTGCTAGGATACATCGTAATTATGAAGGCCAAATGTGCACAGCAGACCCTCCACCAAAGTGGTGTTGAGATATGTGACTAAAAGCCAAACATCAACCTGCTGACGGCAGTACACAAAAAGCCAAAAGATGAATGTCTTTACTAAAGTCCAGTCTGGACTGACACCGTCATCCCTAGAGTCCTGCCACTAGCATGGCTACCATGACAACTGCTGGAATGGCAGCTCAGTGTGATTGTCAGGCATCGGGGGGCTACAGTACGGCTGTATTTAAATATGATTTGACTGAAAGTGACATCTACTTGGAACCATAAGCAACAGCTGTCATCTCAATCTGTTAACTCGGATTTCGACATAGTTGCATTCTGATGGGGCCTAAGTGAAGTGTGGTGAAAAATAATCAGCACGGTTCACACACAGCAAATATTAAACTGATTGTCATTGTTAAAAAGTGGAAATGGAGTCTCTGCTCGCTGATTAATAACTTTTCCATCTCTTGCTGTTTGCTTTTAATGTAATTCTGTTTATTATGCCGACACATTTTAGGAGATGTTGTTTCGTTAATGTTTAGTTGCAGCACAAGCTCCTTCTCTTTATTATACAGTGGAGGTTATTTCCTGTTGCATGAAAATGTCTGTACATGTATCTTTTTGTAATAATTGTGCAAACTGATGAACAGCCAATTGCTCGAGAGCTAATGGTGACAAGATTCATTTATGTTCAGGACGTCAGTGCAAGATGAGTCAAAAGTCAAAAAGCAAAAATCCTGACATTTGTTTGCATGAGCTGATTCATTGATTCTTTCTTGAGACTCATGATGGTCAGAGTTTAACTCAGCTTCACTTTTCCTGCAAGATTTGAGAAACTACTTAATATAAATGACAGTGTTGTGGTGTTCAGCTGGCAGTCTCTCTCCGTGCAGCCGTATGATAGATCCTCTGTCATGACTGCCCGCAGGTTGGTTCCCTCCAACCTTCCATTCTTCTTCTCTTCCTCTCTGCAGGAGGTGTATTGTTGAGTTCAGTCAGTAGAAACCACAGCAGTATCTTCCCTTTGATCCTCCTCTGACTCAGCCACATTGGATGATTCTTTTTTTTCTGTCTCTTATCACACAGTAGTGCAGCATCCTCTGGCTGATCGCTGATGAGCCACACCGAACCGACACCACAGGAGGCCGAACAATAAGAGGAAACTTGCCGCCGCCTGGTGAGTGACTGATTGGGATTCTGGCTCAAAAGAGTCAAGATGTCAAAATGCATGGAAACTGTACTTCTGGAGATGGTTGGTTTTACTTCTTGTGCTCAGTCCACCGAACATAAAATCAACAAATTAGTCTTTAGACCAAACAATGTCAGGAAGCAAAGCTGTGCACAACAAGTTGTAAATCTACTTGGAGTCTGACTAAAGCAGTTTTCTCATATGAACTCAAACAACGGGAGACTGTCTGTGTCCAAAATGGAAATAAGAGGGAGGTGTGAAGGGCACCATGCAAAAAAACTACTTGTTTACAGCACGTCCGGTTTACACCACTCGCATAACACAAATGTCAAAAATGCTACTTGTTTGCTGAAAGTCTGTGAACAACGACCTGCTTTGTTTGGCCAGACTCAGACTTTGTGTGTCCAACTGATGTGGACACAGATACATGTCTGGAAAACAGCTTCACTAATCTCCACAACTAAACTCTGGAAGTAAACTTAAAAACGACAACCAGTAACTAAACTCTGGAACTAAACAAGCTGAACCCTGACACCAAATTGGGAGGCTAAACACATCGATTATTCTCGGGAGCTTAACCTGAGGGCTAAAGGAGCAAAAGGAAACTAAGACATTAAATTAACTAAACCTGAGCTCAGGCTAAATGAAGTAAAACTGAAGGCAGGACCTGTGCTGCACTGTGCTGACAAACAGAAACTGTATCTGGTTCGGCTCAGAGCTACACTGGTCCACAGAGTCCACAACAGCCTCAGTGACAAAGCCAACACACAGCATTACCTCATTAAGTGTGGCAGACAATGTGCACACAGAGGCCGAGCAGCTCACACACAAGTTGTGCTGGTGCACGTTGGGGCATCAGCGACTCAGTGATCAAAATAATGTTAACTAAGGGATTAAACAAGGCTCCAATGCAATTTATGCTTTTTCTGTGAATTCAACAGATAATATTACATCCAATGATTCACCCTCCCTGTGGAAACTTCTGCTCCTTGACTGAAAACTACATTTCTGACCCCTGGAGCTTTCACAGGTGAATTTTTCATAAGCTGCTGCTCTCCTCCTCCGGTGGTCGACCTTGGCTCTTGGTTTCCTCCTGCGATTATCTCTGTATCAACGTAATTACAGCTCATTCATCTTTTCTGGCAGAACTCAAGGACAACACACACACACACACACACACACACACACCTGTTCTCCTTGTTACAGAAAGATAATTTGGGGGAAATACTTATTTAATTATGATTCATATGTGGGTCATTCATAACCATCACCAGCTTCAATGTCCTTCTGTAGCCACATTAGCATAAACGTTGCACGTTGTCTGGGCAACTATAGCTGAAGTTATCCGGTGAGATGAGTCCTTTTTATTTGATCTTCCTCATTTCTTTCCATGTCTTTTTAATTAATAATCCTGATTATTTTTAATGACATGCAGGAGCTTTGAGCTTAAAGATGTGAACAACAGTGCGATTTGTGTTACTGAAGCCGGGTTGTAGATGTGTGTTGGTGAGCTCCGTTGCCCCTCGTGCTTGCTAGACCATCTATCAAATTACCCTGGCAACACAGCATCACCCCATCCATCATCCAAAGGAGACGTACAAGAGAGACAGGACACAACAAGAAATTTGACACAGGGGAGGAGAGATCAATTTAGAGGAAAAAGGAAAAGCCAGGAAGAGAAGAAAATAAAGGGGGGGGGTAAGAAATTAGGAGATGGAAAGTAGGGAGGTCCAAAAAGTAAATAAAGACAGACAAGAGAGCAAATATTACGAGTTGAGGAAGAGGACTAAGGAAGTGAAGAAGAGAAGAGTAAATAGGGAGGTAATGAGAAAGAGGAGAGGAGTGGAAGAGAAAAAGGGGAAAATTCCAAACCCCAATTCAGAAAACGTTGGGACAATGTGTAAAACCTATATAAAAACAGAATGCAATGATTTGCAATGTTGAAACTGAGAAATTTTACTATTTCATGGAAAACATTAGCTCATTTTGAATTTGATGGCAGCAACACATCTCAAAAAAGTTGGAACAGCTGCAACTAAAGGCTGGAAAAGTAACTGCTGCAAATCAGAAACAAATGGAGGAAACATTTTCAGCTATTTAGGTTAATTGGCAAAAGGTCAGTAACATGTCTGGGTTTAAAAGAAACATTTCAGAAAGGTTCAACGTGTGTCCAACCTAAAATTGTGGAGACTTTGAAAATCCCACCATCTACAAATCTGAAAATCTGACATCTGAAAATGAGATGTGAAGAGAAGGATGAGATGACGGAAAAACAGAAAAGCAATAGGTAATATGAATATAAGGGGGTAAAAATTTAAATACAGTGAAGATGAGGATGAGATGGAAAATGGAAGGTAAGGAAGGAAAGAACAAAAAATAGGGGAAAGTATTGGAGGAGTAGATAAATAAACAACTAGAGGAGAAATCAAAGCGAGCAAGGAAAGGGACAGGTGACACAAGGAGGCAAAGGGAGGAGAAGGAAGGAAAGAGATTCCGGAGAAAAACAAGAAAAGGAGAGAAAAATGCAGAGGAGGAAGGACACTGAAAAACAGAAAGATAGGAAATAAAATGAAGCTGTGCCATCTGTCACAGAGGGAAGCAGAGAGCAGAATAATTCAGTTCTGCTGAAGTCAAGGTGAACTTGTAAATTGTGTCGTAATTCCCAAAACTATTACACACACACACACTCAGCTGCAGACGGAGGGGATGAAGGCAAATCCTCCGAGAGAGAGGGAGAAAATGACAAGAAAAGAGGAAAGACGGCAGACAGGAAGAAGATGAAACCGCTGTGTATTCAGGGAAAAGGAAGTAAGTGTACGTGTGGGTTTGTCGGCTGATTTCATTTCTTCCCTTTTAAGTCACTTCTTGTGCCTGTGGTAACTGAAGGCAGGTCACCGTAGAACAAGGAAAGGTGTTAGGAGGGAAGGACAGATGGACAGGAGGAGGTGGGGACAACGGGGGGAGGGATGCAGGTAAGTGAACTGTAAACCAGATAAGGAGTCAAAGACGATGCAAGCGGCTTTTTGAGGCCGCACAAATGCTAAGGTCTCCACGGTGACGATGCTCCACGTTCCACCATCAAGTGACAGTGGGAAAGTAAATGTCTTCTTCCTCTTCAAATGGCCACATTACACAGTTAAGGCGTCTTTTATCCTCCAAACACATGACTTTTACCGTCCTCGTCCCTTCTTCTGGTCTTATACGTTGTTCTGGACTGACATTAAAAGCCTGAAGTGACTGTTATTGATTGGATTCTCGTGTGACTTTCATTAAGTTTCATAAACAAGACTGTAAAAGTGTGAATATGAAGTTACCTGATATTGTTTAGAGGCAGAGAATTAAATTCATCTGTGGGGGAACAGAACTCCTACAAGATACTTTATTGACTTTTCATTTTAGCCGTGAGGCTGATGTACGGTTTTCACTCAGAATTTAATTTGGTTGCACAAGTGAGTGATTTAGCGAGTAAGGACGGGAACATAGAGAGTAAGCATGTTTCCTCCAGACCTCCTCAGCTCTCCACAGCAGCGAGCGCTCCACCTTACTTAAGTGAACTGTTTCTCCGTCGGGTAGCATCGAGTAGTAGTACTGAGTTTACTTTACACAGCTTTATACGTAAAAAGTTGGACTTAGTTCAACTATTTAGTGTTAAACTATATTATTACACGATGGTCACTGGGTTTTTTGGGTCCAAATAAATAGAAATGATAGTTTTGCGGAGACATGTTACTTGTTTTTGCATTTTTTGCCCATTAAAAGACCAAATCCACATTTATATTTATCGCTGTTTTGGTTTCACTTCACTTCACTTAATTTTGCTTCTTGCAGTGGTGGATGTGGATCTCAAAGTCTTCACAGTAACGATTCTTATTCTCTGTTCTTCATTATCCAACAGGTGCTTCAAGCTGCCACTTTAACTGATCCGTCTGTTCTGAAGTACCGTAGGAATGTGGTCACACATCATAGCATCCTCAGTAAAAGGGGACCCACCCCCAACACATACAGTAATAGACCCTTTCTAAAGAAAATAAAGTTGAATTTGTGCTGCTGATTACACACTAATGAAATGATTAAATGATTAAAATGATATGACAGACTACGGCTTTAACTCTTTTTCTGGGGTGGGGGGAGGGGCCATATTATTCCCCTCAGGCTGCCCACACTCAGCCTGTCCGATCACAGGAAACACCTGCAACCCCCGTTCTCTAATTTCCCACTGTCTCTCGTTGTCTTCTGGTCTCAGTCCACAATTACATCTTTCTCTTTACGACACGTCTTTAGTCTAACACGACCATCCGGAACTCTCTACGTTGTGGGTCATTTTCTTGCTCCAGGAAGTGATAGAAGATGCTGGTGAGGGGGTGAAGTTAAGCTCGAGGCTTCTAAACGCACCTTACAAGGGGGACAACAGAGACAGCGCAGACCTGCAGGGATTCAGAGGTGTAGCCTGAGGAAACAGACGTCTGTCAAAGCCAACGTCACTCATGTTCTGATCCAGGACAGTACTGATCTAATATGTACTAACACTGCTGCAGCCTCTGGGGTTTTTCAACTGTTACATCTTTCATTTAGCATGTAAATTACATCCATCTCAGTGTGTTATTATTGAGAGGAAATTTTTCGTGTTTCTCTTCTTGAGGGACACGGCAGCTGTTGGCAGGTGGGATACTGTAGAAATTGTGGAAAAGGAAAAAGACGTGGCAGAGGGAGTGAGTGATTTGAAGATACGGGGATGAAATAATACATGCGGATAAATAAATAAATCACAAAGGGATCTCGTTACCTCAGTTTGCACCTCACACTGATCAGATGAGTCAGAGGGAGGCTTTACCCGTTCACTCGGATTTTTCCTTTTTCCTCGTTAAATGAGGTTCGTTATGCAGTCTAAATGATTCACTGGCTGATTGTTTCTCTGCATCGGTTTGTGACTCATTCGCATGCAGCGACCGAGTCTAAATCCTGTGACTAACATCCTGCTCCACGTGACAAAGTAAAGAGCAAAAGGCTGTCGACTTCAGACATACGTACCACAAACTGATCTAACACTTTTTACATTGTATGTTTTGTTAACTGACTGATTTAATCAGCTTGTTTGCACATGCAGAACCTGTGACTTACTCCTCAGCTCACACAAATTTAGTTTTATGTCTTCCCATGCATCCACAGCATGATGGACGCTGTTGGTCAGGTGGTGAGCGGGGCCTGGTTTCCTCCAGACGTGACACCTGGGCTTCAGGTCAAAGAGTCTTTGATTCTTCAGAACACAGAATTATGTTTCTCATGGTCTCAGGGTCCTTCAGGTGGGCTGTCATGTGCCTTTTACTGAGGAGTGGATTCTGTCTGACCACTCTACAGTACACGCCTGATTGGTGGTTGTTCTTCTAGAAGGTTCTCCTCTGTCCACATAGAAATGCTGGGGCTCTTTCAGAGTGACCATCAGGTTCTTGGTCACCTCCCTGACTAAGCCCCTTCTTGATGCTGAGTCCTAGTGGTTCCAAACTTCTTCCATTTACAGATGATGGAGGCCACTGTGCTCGTTGGGACCTTCAATGCTGCAGAAATGTTTCTGGATCCTTCCGCAGATCAGAGGTCTACACACAATTCCTTGGACCTTATGTCTTTGTCTGTGCTCTGACATGCACTGTTACCTGTGGGACCTGATGTAGAAAGGTGTATGCTTTTCCAAATCATGTCCACAGGTGGACTCACATCAAGATGATCAGTGGAAACAGGATGCACGAGAGCTCAAATCTGAGTGTCACATCAAAGGCCATGAACACTTATGTACATGTGATTTTTAAAAAATTTTTTAAAAATAAATTTGCAAAGATTTCAATCAAACTTCTTTCATGTTGCCATTATTATTATGTGTTTGTAGAACTTTGAGGAAAATACTAAATTACTTTCTGTATGCTGTGTATAGGAACATGTTGTGTTTCATCATTTTATATTTGCATGGTGGGGTATACAGGTGTGAACATTCGTCCTCTCCGCCTGCAGTTTTCCTGGTGGCTGCTCTGTGTGACTGTCAAAGCATTTTGACATTTAAAGTGTCTTTGTTCCTCTTCCTCTGTCCTTATACTGTGAATGTGGAGCAGCTGTTTTCTGAAGGAGCTGCAGATAATTGGTGGACAAGTGGAATTTGAACGGAGAGAGAAGCAGCATTTTAAACATGTTTTGCCATTGAAGAAAACATTCTGAATTCCTGCCTGCAACAAAGACCGTTTCCGTCCATTAGCATGCTAACATCTTTAAAAGCTCAACGGAGCATTTCAGAGTTCTTAGAACTGTTAGAAAGCTGGTAGCAAGTCATTCAGCAGATATTTATTATCTAAAGTGACTTACAAGTAGGGAGCGAGGACGGGTTCGGTGTCTTACTCAAGGGCACTTTGACATGTAGCCACGAGAAACTGGGACTCAAACCACTGACACTGTGCAGACTGAGCTACAGCCGCCCCAGGGTCATAGTTGGTGTGACTGCATACAAAATACATGATCAGAGTTAAACTGCAGCGTCCTGTGTGGTTTCTGGTTTAGAGAAAGATGGTGGTTTGGTTAAAAGGTAAATAAACACATGGTGTTTGAAGGTTATTCAATCCAGACCACAATCTTTCCCTAATCTGGAACAAGTGTTATCAACTATAAACGAGATTTAACGACACTGTTTGGATATTGTGATGGAAGCAAATCCATTTTATTATCTAATTTATATAATTATCTTTCCATTTACTTAAATTATCAACCATTTAGGAAACAGGGTTGAGCCAGGAAAACCAGCAGACTTAATTTATCAATACAACATTTTAACTTTGACTTGCACTTTTATACTGTAACTGAAAAGTTGTTTTGATGCTACAGGTACTGAGAACGAGCCCATCACTCTGCTGACAGCACTGAGAGCTTTTCACTCTTTACTCAGGGAACATTGGACTAGCCAGAACTACAGTACCAAGCAGTCCACTAACACAGTGTTAGGTCAGAATCCTTAACTCTTTCATCTGGGTGTTGGCCTTCAGAGTTCCCCAAGGACTGAACGCAGGACCTCACAACTTCAAAACAGTCGCTAACACTCTCAGACATTTGACACTTCTGATCTCTAGTTCTTATGCTTGAGGTTTTGGAATTCAAAATTCACAGAGGATCAAACTTAGACTTGTTAGAACCGTTGAGTGTTGGATGTCAAAATTCAGTTCAGCGCATGAGGACTGGACCCAACCTCGGCAGTGGGCTTCAATGGGTTGATCATTTGACGAAACAAGCTTGGGTTTCTCTTCACATTGAGGAGAAAAATGCCTCAGTGCTGTTGTGGGAATGTGAGACATCTACTATGTGACATAAACACTGGACCCAGCTGGCTTTACAGGCCAAGGACACCAGTAACAGAAGCCACTGTGCTGTGCCGTTCAGAAGTCTGGACCTTCAGTCAGACAGGCACAGTGCAACAAGGTCTCCACCACCAGCGCTCGAATGCAGAAACCGTGAAGGACTTCAAACTCATAAACGCCTTTGTGACATTTGACTCTTTGGTCCTAACCTTCAAAATTTAAAGGATGAACACTCTGTGCCATTTGTTACCAATCCTATAGTCAATATGTCTCCTAAAGTCTGTGTAGGACCGAAAACCAAAGTGTTTTAGTCCCAAACTTTCACTCTGCAGGGTTCTTTCTTCACTCAGAACACATTTTCATATCACACCATGAACCAAAACGCCTCATTTGGGTTTCGTCCTGAGCTTTTCGCGTTTTCATTTCCCTTCAGCAAACCACTCGGTTCTGCTGTCCGAGCCTCAGTCGTGTGTATAATGAGGTGTCAGCCAATCGCATTCAGCCTGGGGGCAGACTCTGGCATGTGATTGGATGCCGGCTGTGGTCGGTGTATGCGCCTGTGTTTAATATTTCAAACAACAGCAACTGTTGTAATGTATTTCAGACAAGCCGTAGCCAGTCACTTAATGTTGCTCAGCTATGTGAGTGAAAGTGGTTTATGTCTGGTATTAATTAAAGCAACATTTTAATTGATTGTTAGCTGTTTCCTATTCCTCTTAGTGACTGTTGCACCAACTGTTAAGCTATTGTTCCATAACACAAATGCAGTTTACAGAGTTTGAACAGATTTCTTTCCATGACTTTGGTCTTCAGGGCACTGCCCTCCCCACAAGCCGTACAAGCACCCTCTTAAATCCAGATCAGGCCTGGGGAGAAATGCTGCTTGAAGGCCAAACCCAGGGAACAAATGGACTGAAATGCAGCACAGCTCAGCTACAAATATGAAGCAAACACATCTGACAGTTGTCGGAGCTGGAGGGTAAAGCATCTCCTACTAGAGGAGTGTGTCGATCAGCACTGGAGGAACAGAACCGCAATGTAAAAATACTCCATTACAAATCGTGCAGCATCAAAAGAAATAGTGGGCTAGTTAAAATGAAGGCACATGTTCCCTGTGGTTACTGTGCTCTTCTGTATTATTAGATACATGAATGTGTAAGCAGCATTTTATTGTTGTGGCTCGTTGAATTTGATTTTTCTGCAATTACAAACACCCAAGAAACGTCCACGTAATTGAGTGCTGACTTTGTTACAGGCACCAGATTCAACACCCACCACTCTTGGTTATTTGGGAAAATGACAGCCTGTAACGGTCATAGCGGGAACGAACACATTATCTGGCAAACTTTATTACTTCTACAGTGTCGTAGGATGATGGGTTTTGAGCCAGGGGCCAATCTGGAAGTTTAACATCCCCCTGGTTTCTTTGACTAAAAGACTTTTCTATTACCCTTTGAAACAATGCAGAACAGAAGCTCTGTGAAAGACAGAAGTTTAAATACATCACCAATAAAAAGTCGCATGACTTCAACATCACCGTCACTAAACTTCTAACTTGTAATTTAGCTAAATTAAATCCTTTACATTGTTTTCTTACCTTTACTGACCTGATAAAGTTAGTGATCGGGATTTAAAACACAAGGCTGTAAACGCAGATGGTCTCTGTGGCCACTTGTTAGAACATGTACAGTAAAAGCTTTAAAAATCAACGTGGGCTATTTACTCGGGATTTTTACGTCATAGAATGAAAAATGTGAATCGTGTTTAAAGAAATTCATCTGTCTGACTAATATGAGTCATGACTGCAGTGAGAAGACTCACTTTTGAAATTCTGGGGTATTAAGCTCAGACTGTAGGAGGGAGAAGACCCTTAGGTTGGGGACACTTAAGAACCCTGTGGTGTTTGTTCGCTTTCCTGACTCCTCTAAATTTCACTTTACACTGCGTCTGAACGAGGTAAAGTGACTCCCCTCTGTATGTAGAATTAGAAAAAACGGATTCGATTACAGGAACAACTGTCCTCAAACACACATGCTGGTTGTCCTCATCCAGCCTTTGGTGCGAGTGTTTGGTTGCCATCTGCCGCGGCTATTTTTCTTCTCTCATACTCCACGTTCTCTCTGAATTTGGTTTTTCCTCCTTTTCCAACCTAAATTTACTTCCTTAGGTTTTTCCCCTCACTGCTTCACGCTTCCTCTCACACACACACACACACACACACACACACACACACACACACAGACACACGGAGGGTGCAGTCTGCCAGGCTGTGATTAGAGAGGAAGGATGGAGGGGATAAATAAGAGAGGGAGAGACGTTTGGATGCTTTGAGCAACAAACACAGCTGATAGACTGCTGTGTGTGTGTGTGTGTGTGTGTGTGTTCACGGTTATTCAGGCGTACTTTTCAGCAACGGCTACATTTAAATAATTTAGTTCAGTTGTTTTGCTTCTTTGTTTCAGATGGACAGAAAGAAAGAGGTGTGTCAGCTTGATTGATTTGTCCTGGCTGGAGGGGAGAAACTCTCCTCGTAGTGTCTATCCCTCCCTCTCCTGCTTCACTGCTATTTAAATTCATTTCCTTGAGGGAAAAACTATTTTTCTCCTCTTCCTTTCTTCCTCTCCTCCTCTACTTGGTTCTCTACATTTCAGCGGCAGACATTTATAGGTGGAGAGTAAAAACATGAATCAAATGGAGCTGATGCTCCAGCCAGCCGAGCTTATTTAAAACCAAGCCACCTGATGGGGTGAAATGGCTCTGAGGGAATCATTTTACACCCTTTACACAAGCATGTGCTCATGGAACTAAAGTCAGATAGAGCAAAACTAATGGTGCATTCAGGTGCTCCTCATCAACTCAGACGCAATTTCTTCTATGTAACCAGTGGCCTTTTTGCTGGAAGGGCTAATGTCATGGTGAATCCAAGTGGTAACATGAGAACATTCAGTGGCAAACAGAGCAGCAGATCAATGGTGAAGATTCTCATCAAATACCAGTTACCCCAGTTCAAAAAAAGGTGGGATTTGCATGATGATTTGCACATCTCTTAAACCCATATTTTGTTCAGAATAGAACATAAACAACATATCAGATGTTGAAACTGAGCCATTTTACCATTTCATGGAAAATATTAGCTGATTTTAAGTTTGATGGCAGCAACACATCTTAAAAAAAGGTGGTAAAGGGGCAACAAAAGGCTGGAAAAGTAATTCACTGTGACAAACTGATTCTTAAAGTTGTGGATCAATTTCATGAAAATGTTCTACATAAAATAGTGAAGACTTTGAAAATCGCACCATTTACAGTTTAGAATATCATCAAAAGATTTAGAGAATCAGAAAAAATCGCACATGTTCTTAAGGCCCTCGGGCAGCACTGCATTAAAAACAGGCCTGATTCTCTACTGGACATCACTGCATGGACTCAGGAACATTCCAGAAATCACTGTCTGTGGACACAGACTATCAGGTTAGACTATCATTTCTAAGATGAAGCGAGTGGGGGAAGATGAAGTGAGATAAACTTTTGGAAACCAGTTGTTTAAAACTAAAATATCTGTTGTTGGTTTGAAGCAAGAAGTCATATTTTGTTCAACCACATCTACCTCCACCTCGCTCGTGTCCCATAACGTCTTCCATTCATCCAGTCACATAACTGCCCAGGTCAATGTCATCTAACATAAGAAGATAGAATTTCCAATGTGGCGAGTATTCTCATACCTTCTGTGAGGTTCGATTGTATCTGCATTGTCCGGATCCTAAATCTCCACCAACCAGAAGTAGGCGGAGCCACACCCAAAAAAACCAGGAGAAGAAAAACCTCTGCACATAAGAGCTTAGCTGGCATTGAACTACAACTATCCAAACACTGAACACTCATGAATTAATAGCATTTCCAAACTTTTTGTGAGACTAGATTCTGAATGACTTTGTGTAGAACTGTGTGCTTCCAGAAACACTGCTGAAATCATTAGAAGAAAACATTCACATGTTAATTCCTACAAGTGACCAGCCTGAAATGGATTGTGGCAAACTGAGGATTAAACAACAAACTTGTGGTGTGTTTCTGTCTCTCCCTGCAGTGGTTTTCTTTAAGTGGATAATTTATGGCTGGAGACCGTGTTTGCATAAAGTTCATTACAATACGAGAAGCCATAAATCACCCTGTTTTTCTCTGCCGTCTGTTGAGCTCTCTTTCCATTTCTCAGCTCTTTTCATCTTTCCTATTTATATGTGACTCAGCGGTTCACATTTTGGTGGTCAGGGGCTGTTCAAAGAGATATTTATCATTTATTTAACAGAAGCCAAAAACCTATAGGTTAAACATCTGAAATTAAAATTTCATTCAAGTTAGTTTTGTTTATTTAACACCCAATCTGGCTTTAGGTTTAGTTGCTGCTTGCAGTTTAATTATGACCCAAATTCAAGAGTCTAACAACAATCTTGTTAGGTACTAGAATAAAAATGAATTTAAGCTGTAACCAAAACCCCCCAAATACGACATATTAAAGTAGTGCTTCCATGCAGTGCCATCGTTGCCTTGTTGTGTGATGTGAGCCCTGTTTGTCTGGTCCATAACTGAGCAATAAATGAACCCTTTAGCTACAGAGACATACGCACGACGAGGACAATGTGGACCATGAAGCCTACAGAGGGAAATGTCGGTAAGATAACTGACATTTTAACCCCCCCCCCTCTATATTCACATGTACTTATTTAATGGTGCCCGTTTGTCATTCTGTTCCTCACTGTGTTTGAAGTTAGATTTGAAGAATGTGATCACGCAGATGCAGGACTCCGCTGATGTTATGGTTCCACTTCACATCTAAAGTTATGGGCACAAAATCGGTGTTTTTAGACTGGACTGCGTTACAGCAAAGAGCAGAACTTTGAAAGAAACCACATCTCTACTGGGACCATGACAGCAATGGTCCAGCACTTGATCATGGGTTTTAGGCAGGTAGGGGACCTCTCGCTTAATTCCACTGCAGCATCAGAGCCAGTGACACTACTTAGCTGAATGAACTGATTAGGAAAGCTGGCTCTGTCCGGGGGACCACTGTGGAGCAGAGGAGGATGATGGAGAACAGCTCACATCGTCTCCACGAGCTGCTGGTCAAACAGCGGAGCAGCAACGTTACAGGAGGTCACGTCTGCCAACAGCCTCTATGTCAGGACACAGACCTTCATCATTTCATCACAACATAACTACAATAACTGTAACGTAGAGCCACTGTTTCTGCAAATACACAAGAGTACCAACAGTAACTGCATTAAGGCATTTCAATGAACAATACAGGAACATATCTCTGGCTTTTTAGGACTGTTCACCTCACTAGACTGCACAACGTACAGTGTAGTAAGAGTTTTTTTTACTTCATTGACATTACTTTGTATACTGTAGTATTCTTGTCTTTCACAGTGTCCATGAACCTCCTCCTCAGCCAGCCTCAACATTCTTTTCCTGTTATACCCTGTGTCCGTCCTCTGCACACGCCAGAACCACCTAAGTCTTGCTTCTCTCACTTTGTCTCCACGCTGTCCTCCAATACACTCATTTCTGATCTTGTCCATTCTTGTCACTCCCATTGTAAACCACATGCTCTTTTTAAGATGAAGTTGCATGAAGACACTGGCACGGTAATAAATGAGGGGGGAATATGAAAGTAAAAATCAAAAGTATTGAAAACAACCAGACAGACTTCTAATGGGTTAAAAAGAAAACCACAATAAACTTTCTAACCTTTAAAAGACACAGCTTTCTGAGAAACTTTAAAAATGTCAATGACCTATTTATTTTGTCGTTACAATTCATTTCTTATGTTTAAACCATCGTTACAGTCGTCTGTGAGGGACACACATGGACACTGTGCTGTCTCTGTGAGCGCTGTGACATTTTTAAATCCCTGTTACAGGGTTCTGCATGGCTGGACTCTTTAATAGAAACACAGCGTTTCTCTTTTCTATTAACAAGCACAACAAATATTAAGTGTTTTATTTCCACAGGTCTTTGTTTAAAGAGGCTGTTTCCAGCTGCAGTGAGTCACAAGCGCTGCAGGCAGAAAAAAGGCCTGACACACACTAGAAAACAGTGAAACACACCAGTGTTTGATGAGGACTGCTTCTGTTTTAGCCTTTTCTTTTTTCTTTTCAATAGGAACAAGGTGTCCACATGTAGTGCAGCGAAGGAAAAGGCCTTTCAAAGAGACCCACAGAGAAAGCACATTAACCTTTGGCGACACACTGCTCTGCCCACAGGACCCTAACAAAGAAAACATGGAGCTGGGACGACCAAAGGTTGCAGGTATATGAACAGGTATGTGCTGGTGAACTACAATAACCTTTTCATTTTCAAAAAGAGCAGCCTGTCAGAACCATGATCTAGTCACAATGTATGACAGAATTCTGCGTTTTTGGTGAAGTTATGAATAAATTAGTTTGTCTAACTCCAGTGGTATTAAGCTTAAACTCTTTGTTATTGCCCTAAACAGAACTAAGGGGCTTTTCTTGCCTAAACCAAACTTAACCAACACAGACTTGGGTCTATGTTCTGACAGCACTGTGTATGTCCACCATTTATTCCGACCACCTTCTTGGGACTGTGTTTCCATTAATAAATAGCTCTTCATTTGTTCACACTGCACTTAATCCATCCAGTGATTATATTCTCTAAAAAACATAATCCGTGTTGCAGTTGAGAAGGTAGTTTTCAGGAGGCGGTGTTGCACATGGTGGTGTTGGGGGGACGGACTGCTACGCTGAAAGCGTGTGATAATGTGCATTATGATGTGTTTTCCTCTTGCAGTTTACATTTAAAATTCCTGTTAGAATTGGATGGAATATGTTGATGTGCTGCCCTTGTTTCCACCTCCAGCAACTACGCACCTGATGAATAAAGGTCAGTTTCTTTCTTTAAGCTCCGCTTTGTGGTCTCTACCGAGTCCGCAGGGAAATCTCTGGCTCCTTAGCTGCTAAATGCTCCCATATGACACAAAATGTGCAAACGAGGAATCAAAAAAATAAATAAATAAAAAGACACCACGAGTCTCAGGGTACAGTGTGAAAAGGCCAAAGAGAAGCTTCATCCAGTTTTGTTCACTGAGCAAGACACAATCTATACATTTCCTTTCTAAATGAACTGCTGGCACAGAGGGATGGATGGAGCACAGCTGCTATGTTACATAAGCATGACTGTATAATAAGGGAGATATGTTTACATTCCAATTACTTTGTAATCTTAATATTTTTCCTCTATTGGAATGAAATTTCCACAAGAGTTGCAGGAACTGGTGAAGCATCTGCGGCATCCTGGAAGAGGGACAAGACATGTTTGACGACAGATTTCCACTTCTGGCAGTCGTGTTTCACACTTTTATTTGTGCAACGCTTGCATCATTTTTACAAAACCTAATGGCTAAAATGGTGCAGTGTCAGCATCCGAGGGGACTTTGCAGCGTTAGCACGGAACTGGGGCACAGTGTGCACAGTCATTTGGTGATTATTATCCGTGCACTCGATTCCGAGGTTTTGTCTTAATGTCGGGTTCCCATCTGAAGATTTCAGCCAGGATCTGGCTCTTCGATTACGCTTCTCTTATTCCAGCTCCGACATGTCGACTCTCCTGCTTTTATCTTTCCTCTGCGACTGTACTGTGGGTATGTAACGCTTTTGATGTTCTCTTTCTCGCTGTATGTATAATGCATACTGTCCGTAAATCTCTGCTACACTGGCCCTGTTTGAGGAGGACAGGAGGAGGAGGAGGCTGGCATGGAAATAGACAAAGAGTGAGGAAGAGAAGCGAAGTAAATATGAGGAAAACAAACAGAGGAGGCAGACGAAGAGTGGAACAGTGGGAGGAAGAAGAAGATGCAGTGATAAAATTTTATTCTTTCAAATTAAAAATGCATAGAAACAGAGAAGGACATGAGCAGGATACATTAACTGGGTTGATGAGGGTCAATACAAACTAAAGACAGAATGAAGCAAAGAAACAAAACACAAACAAAGGAGACACAAAGGGTTAAAAAGAAAAAGACTGCAACCAAACCGATGCCGGAGTGAAGAGTGAAGAGTGGAAATGACAAACAGAAAGAGAAGATGCTAATGTGAAACTGAGCAGCAAGGTCAGGATGTGAAACTCAAAGTGCACATTTACTGCTACGTTTAATAGAGAAGCTGTTTGGAGATAAAACATCCAGAATGAATAAAGGTTATTTAACACTTCGATGCAAACAAATGTCCCTTAACGTTAACAGGCGTCGCATGTTGGTTTACAACAACTGTGGCCTCATCTTCACGCAGCTCCAACTTTAGAAAGTACATTTTGGAGAAAATCTAATGATGACTGATGACAAACGTTAAGCACAATGCACCAAATAAACTTTGGTACTGGAAACATGCAGCAGAGTAACCTCATATCTCCTCCACCTTGGACTTATTTTACCTGTTTAGTGACTTTTTCCTTTTTGTGTTCATGTCTCAGCACAGTGACAGAACAGTGCGAGAGAAAGGAAAATAAAGGGGGAGACGCACAGCTGATCCACAACAGGAACTGACTGAATTTTACAAATCTGCAGGGAAAGTGACTAATTTACAGTGGAATTTAAGGACTTTAGACAGAGTTCGTTTTAAAAATGAGGCGGCATTGACCTTTACTTTCATTCAGCCTTTCACTCCGTCAAACAGAAAACAGAAATCAACCTTCTCTGACAGAAATCTACCCGGGAAAACCAGGTTTCCCTAATCCCCTCCCATGAATCCACCACCAACAATTAAACCTGTTTTTTATGATTATAGCAAAACACTCACAGATTCAACCTGAGATTCACGACCCTGTGAAAGACCAGAAATGTGTCCCAGCATCCCAGAGGTTATGTCCTCTTTGCAATTCATTTATATAAATACTAATACCACTAAAAAAGGCTGAGGAAAAACTAATGAGACACAGTGAGGATGTGAGGGAAGGAGAGGCAGGAGATGCAGGAGCTACTGTTATCAGCTAAGCTAACAGCTAGTGAAGTAAGTAAATTAGCCTGACAAAAACAGCTGATTGAGCACATTTGTATGAAAATGAGTCTGTGTTTTAAAGAAATCTAGTTTTTAAGTGAGTCAGAAAGAACACAGGGTGGTTTGAATAGTTAAAGTATGATGATGATAAGGCAGCACTGATACCACAGAAACAGGACCCTCAGCGTTCCAGTCCACTAACTAACCCCATGTCAAACTATCAGCAAGTTTCCAGCTGCAGCTCGACCCAATCACCACCAGCGACCTCAACCTGCGAACAAGGCAGCACACACCTTTGTCCTCTGCTTAAATCCGACCACTTTCTCCACATGTGAATGGACACGTGTCCACACCTTCATCACAACATGGGAAGAATAATTAGCACACCTGAGGTGCTTAGATCACACACCTGCATTGTGTGCATCTGCTCGTGTGTGTGTGTGTGTGTGAGACAAATATCACTCTGCCACTCCAGATGACATGAAAGAGGGGAAGAAAGTTACCACACACACCTGCTACTGTTATCTTGTGTGTCATCTTGTTCCATTAAAGTGCTTCTTCTGCCCTTATCAGTCCACATCTCTCTCTCTCTCACACACACACTTGTCAGAAAACACTTATTCTCTTTCAACTGTATTAAAAAAGAATATTGTTCAGTTTCAAAATAAAAGCCCTTTGATGCTCTAGCCTTGCGTTCAGATTAAAATGGATTCTGATGTATGCAAACATGTAGCTGTTGCACGTTTTTAATCACTGTGTGTGTGAAAGGCAGCAGCTCTGGCTCTCAGACAGAGAGTTTGGCAGTTTTCATGCCGCCTCAGATTTATTTATTTTTTCTAAGAGTGCTGATTGATTCACATTGAAGGAAGCCTTCACTGATTTTGAGCTTCGTTTGCTTCTAGTTTGGGAAGGACATGTATATAGGTGCCAATAAACTAGTTAATAAACTAGTTTAGTGTGCTGAGCTGTAAGTGCTTCTGTGTGTTGTTTTTAATTTTTATTTCCACTTGTAAAAGGAGCTCAGTGGTTTGTACTGAAGACATGATGCTTTAAAAACACTTTATTTCATTTACCACAACAGCCACCAGCCATTGTAGCAAACACACAAGGAAAATGGCATCTGTTGGGGACTTTTGTGTGAGAATGGACCCAAGTGTAAACACAGTGAGAGGGATTGTGGTTCTACAACTGAACTTTATTTTGAAAAGGAAGGCGATGGAATGACAAATTTTCTCACCTTAACAAGGACAGAAAATAAACACCATACGTGAACTAAAGGAGCTAGACATGAAACTTGGAAATTGGAACTGAAGTATCAGAATATACCAACAAAAACCAGATGGGAGAAAGGGAAGTGGAGAAAAGGGCTACAAAATAAAGGTCCAGAATAGGAAGTGATGCCGAAGGGCCAGACAATCCTATTTTCACCAAGTTTATAAGTTGTGATAATTAAAAGAAAGCAGCACATTTAAGTATTATCTAGGTTTATTTGTTGTCACACAATTTTCCTATGTAACATGCACATTTGATTAATTTTGCTTTGTCAATACTTTAAGTGGTTTTATTTAAGCTGTAGTAACTTTATTTCTCTTTCTCAACATCCCCGTTCTGCTGTCTTTGTCTCGTTGATGGTTAAAACTTGTGTTGTAGTTTGGTTTTTTGGTACTTGAAGTTCGGCTTTGTCGACCTCTTTTAGGGCCCAGTTTTGTTAGGAATGAAAATGTCTTTGAATTTGTTGCATTTTGGGGCAAATAAAAACGCAGCTTTTTTACAAATTAAATTCTGGGCTTTACTCTGGTTCTATTTCACCCATTCGCATGATGCAACCTCCCCACTTTCTACCAGGCCTCGGAGTGACACTGTGTCTCACCCAGGGACACCCTGACATGTGATGGGGACCGTATGGCCGGTGGGCGGCCAGTCTACCAACTGAGCCACTGCCGCCCCAACACTTGCAAAAGATAAAAATTTAGATAAAATTTTGATTGAAGTTTGATTTCCAGCGACTAACATGGAGTCACTTCCTGTCAAACATGTCAGTTGCAGTTTGCTGAAGAGGCTGATTTCGGTCCAGATCCTGGCGATGTTTTAGTTCGGTGCATCCTCGTCCTTTAGGGACCTCCTCAGACACCTGAGGTGCAGTAGGAGCTGCAGGAGTCGGTAGAAACATGACAGAGTGGTAAATTCCTGCAGGAGCCAATTACTCACACACAGTCACACTACACGTATTAACGCACAGTGTTTGTTTCAATGGCAGAGTAACACAATAAATTAATAAAAAACAAAGCTCTGGGTGTCCTTGGGCGTTTTTCATGCTTTATTGCTTTTCCACTTTGAACGTTGGATTAATTAAGCTTTTTTGAAACTGTAGTCAAAAGAACAGGATTCGTAAATGCCACAGTAAAAACAAATCTCTACAAATTGATCTCAGGTAAACAAAACCACAACATAATTGATAATTTGCCAAAACCTCCCTAACAACGTTCATTTACTCTATAAAGTCGGAGATAAATTCAGCGGTTGACGCTTCGTAAGGAGAACAGGAAAAGGTCAAATTAAAGATCAGCTAGAGTTTTTCAGAGGCCGCGTCTGAGAGTCGGGACTCAAATGGAGGAATCTTTCAAAGTTTGACGAGATTAAAGTTGAGCTTTGACCCTGAGCTGCAGTAGTCAGCCGTCCATCCAGTCTCTCCCATCTCAGCTGCTGAAGCTTGTAGCTCCTTCAGAGGAGTCAGAGAAGTCTTCTTCACTTGTCTCCTCCTTGTGTGATCACCTTCCATTTCCACATGATGGATTCCACTGTACGTCAGGAGACATGTGACGACTAGTAATTGTTCCCTGACTTCTGCATTTTCAGAATTTTGCTGACTGGAGTGTTTTTTTTTGTCCAGGATGCTGGTTCACCAGTAACGTGTCCTTCCAGATTCAGTATAGGTGTAATTTTACTACAATCCTTTACATTGAACTAATTGTGTTAGACTATTATATTTATAATAAATGTTCGGACTTTGACATTAATTAAATGGATCAGGATTCAAAGATTTAAAAAAAAACATTCTCTCCCATAATAATCATTGGTTTCATCGTTACTGCCGCTTTGTCTTCATTCATGCTTGGTGATAAAATCCCCACAGGCGGCTGTTTCTTTTTTTTTAAATCATTAAAATCAGAGTAGCTTCGTGTTAGAGTTGATGAACTTCCTGTTTCTGGAATTCATTCCTATCTGGAGGGAAATCTCGAGTACAGTATGTCTGCAAGACTTTTCTTCTTTCACATCTCTCCTTCCAGTTAAGCGACTTGGATCTGTTTTGGTCCCAGTGTGTGTGTGAGTGTGTGTGTTGATAACAATGCTTGTCTGATGATCGTCCACAATTACATCCCAACAGAAAGAGAAAGTGGAGAAGTGGGTGGAAGGAGGACAGAACTATTGATATGGTAATATTGTGTCTCACATACACACACACACACACTCACACACACACTGAGAACTATTGCCGTGTGACAGCCGGAGAAAAGAAGGTTTCATTTTCTTTCTCCCAAACCTTTTATTACAACAAGAGAGTGAAACCACTCATTAGAGACAGCAAGAGCAGAGAGGTGTGTCGTATTCAAGTGAATTCGTGCAATTAAAAACTAAGTGTGCGACGTAGGTGTCGATGCCTGACTGTTTATAATTAGTATTATTATCTGACACATTTAAAGCCTATAAAGCCTTTTCACACCGAATCAGAGTTGCAAAAGCCAGAACGATCTCATGTGGGTTTAATGAGCGTCTTCTCACAGGGGCTTCGTTGTTATTTCGATAAATGCCAATTTTTCAACATTATAGACACAAAACTGTGAGACACACGGTCCCGTGTTCACATAGGTGTTTAACAAGCTTCCAGAATCCTCAGCCACCTGCAGCTTCCGTTTGAATGGCTGTTTTTCTTACTAAAGGTAAATGGTAAATCTAATGGTGGTGGCTGCTGTGCAAGATTCAGTGTCTTGCCCAAGGACACTTAGACACATAGCAACGTGGGACCGGGAATCAAACCACTGACCCTGTTGTCCATGGATGACTGCCTTTCCAGCTGAGCTACAGGAACTTCTTACTACTTAAGAGGCACAGTTCATTCTGATTAGTTACCCTCCAATCAGAAGGGTCCTCTGGGTTCTAACTAAGTCCGCGCCTCGAAGGGTTTAGAAGAAAATGGGAATCTACAAAACATTAGGCAGGTGGTGTTGATGTTGTGGCTGCTGGATGTATGTACAGCAGCTAAGACACAAAACTTGAACAAGTTGCCTTGAGTGCACAGCAAAAACCAATGAACTGTCCTCACTGTACCAATACTTTTGAAGGGACCTGTAATCCTCATACAATGATCAGGCCATTTTATCAAAACTCTGAGCATCCTCCACATGTACCTCCAGTTCTGCTAAAATCAGTACACTAGCCAGTTCCACAGCACCAAGAGTGAGTTGCTGCTTCTTCTGATCATGTTTAGCTACAGTCACAGTTTCATTCCAGCACTAAAGTCTTGCAGCCTTTTATTTGCAGGTACATGTAATGCGAAAAAACAAATTGTGCTGTGGAAACGCACATTTTACAAACGGTGCACTTTGAGCCATTGTGTGTTACATGTAGATGCCTCGTTTTATTTTTACTGTCTTTTTTTGTTCTTATGACAATTAGCATCATTTTCATCATTAAAACGACTGGACATTGGCTGTAGCTAATAAACAACACGTGTGTGTTTGTAACAGATTAGACTCATGTTCAAACTATTATTCCCTCCTAAAATACCTCCTGTTGTTTCCAAACTCAAATCAATTGAGTCACTTGCCTCAACCAGTTCTGAAGTTAAGTTTGAGAAAGTCAATCTGAACCGTGCACAGTCATTTGGCTAAAGTGACGCTGGCATTAATGGACTTTCATAGTGAGCGACTCTGACAGAGACGTGAGTTTTATATTCGAACTTTCCTGAACTGTACTCAGCTGCTACATATGAACTCTAGCTGACACACGCAGACACACAAACAGTGCAGCCAAGTCAGATTAATGGTGCCGTGGTGCATTCAGGGCCTCTGGCTGCAGATAGAACCTCAATCATCCATCAACCCTGACTGCTAATATAATTACTACACACACACACACACACACACACACTTTCACACACACAAAGAAGCTGTCATTTTCTTGTGTTTCCTCCACTTGTCTCAAGGAAACAACCAATTTTCTCAGAACATTTCAATTTACCTCAGCACCCCCCGCCGCCTGTGAGCCTCGCTGTCCACATTATTGATTAAATATTGTTTCAGTGCGCACACTTACACTTACACCTAATCAAACCAATTAGAAATCCATTGATTCTACAAAAAAAGTTGAAATTCAAATTCGGGTGTTTAAAACTAACATTTGCTCAGTAGATGTGCTGTTCTGTGTATCTGTGGTTACAGGGTGTAGTTTATTATTTATCTCCACAGATGGAGAAGGGTTTTGTACACAGCCCATTGATTTTTCAGTGTTCAGCATTGTTCTATAAATTGCATGGTGACACCAAACAAAAAACTAAAAGGAGTCACTCTGAACCTCAGCAAGCATCTTAATTCATCTTCAGCAGGGAGGTTTTTATTCAGTTAACAGGCCACAAAGACGTCTATAAATGTCAGTATCAATCATTTTAGATGGTAAATGTTGTGTTCGCTGCTGAAAACACGTCTGTCCTTTAGTCTGGCTCTGCTGCTCTGGATAAAGAACCATCTCGGATTTCTTCTGCAACCTGCAAACAGCTGACCAATCGACGTTCATTTCATCAAAATCAATACGAGAACAAACTCAAAAAAAGAAAAAAAAGAATAGATGAGTTTATGAGTAGAGGAGTTTGTTGGATGGACCTTCCTGGACAGGAATGGGAATAAAGAAGGAATCACACTTTCCTTAATGCCTTATCTCAGCGGTCACCAATAAGTGGACCACAGACCGGGTCTGGATCCAGACTCTATCCTGTCCAGACCAAGAGCCGGAACCGACCAATCATTGAGTTTTTATTCAGTTTTGGCGGCAATTAAATTTTGACTTGACATGAACAAGAGACACACACACACATGGGGAATCTGGACAGTAGCAACTATGAGGAAAAAGCTCCTTTCTTTGTGTTTCAACGTCAAAAAGTAAAAAAAAAACAACCAAAGGGTGTAGGTGCTTCACATAAACAGTGTCAAGGACACTGAAAGTATGAAAAGTGCAGCTGGTTTACAGTTTTTGCACATAACTAAGGCTGCAGACCGTTTGTGTCTCATCTGGGCTCTGGCAGACTGTGCAGATGAAAAAATATACGTCCCTGATATGGACACGTAGTATATGCAGCTGTGTGTGCGCATGTCACAGTAACTGTAAGTGCACGTTTGGCGAGTTGTTTACGGTCACAGAGTCCAGCCTGTCGGCTATGCAGCTTGAAGACACGTAGACACGGTCAGTGTGATTTGACCTTTGTGTGTTAATGCAACAATCGAAGGCAGGAAGACGAATTAAAGGCTCCAAAGTAGATCTGCAGTCAGTCAGTGTCATAACGTGGGCAGATGTAAATGTTTACAGCAGCAGGGTGAGACCCCTGCTCTCACACACGCTGTGTGTGGCTGCACCAACTCATCTGCAATGTGTGTGTGTGAGTGTGTGTGTGTGTTGTTTGCACAGAAAATGTGCCTGAGGACTTTTTATGTAAAATACTTTTAATAATACTAATTTCCAAAACAAAACAAACCTAAAAACTGAGAACAAGTGTGTGTGTGTGTGTGTGTGTGTGTGTGTGTGTGTGTGTGTGTGTGTGGCATGTGTTGCTGCTGCCAACTCATTTTAAAATGTCCTATTTTCTTCAAAGAATGAGCTAAAGCGATGTGTGTGTGTTTGCAGACTGACCAGATTAACATGCATCCTCCTCTCTGCCTCCAGTGGTGATTTGGATTTCTGTGAATGGATCTCTCCATGTGTCACCGCTCTGTGGAAAAACAGTTTCACCACATCACACAACAATCTCGAGTGTCTGCTAAATCCTAGATTTAAATTTTAGATTCAAGGATCAAAATGCTCAGGATTGATTGTGTGATATCTGCTTGTGGTCTTACAAGCACAACACAATTATCTTCCAGTGTTTTTATGTCGTTCATGGTGAGAAACATGTCTGTCATAAATTAGCATCATCAGCTGTTATTTGAAAATTCCAACTTCATTATCCTGTTGTTCATGTGCGTCATGTTCATTAAATGTATTTAGTTGAGACATTATGAAGTAATTTTGAAGGAAAAAACTTTCTGAGAATAGCTCCATGGATGTACTATGAGATCTGGATACTACATTAAAACATGGTGCTCATTTATCCTTATGAAAGCACTGAATACACACGCAGCCTGTGCACATTTGGTGCGGCCGAGGCTTCTGCTAAAAGGTCAAAAGGTCATGTGCAAAGTAAATACATCAGACTATTAGAGCTGTACCTTCTGATGATGCGTTTTCCTGTAACGTCCTTGTTGAGGATACGTCAGGATCCGTTTGCGTTCACACTACAAAGCTCTACCGTTAACTGCGTCTCAGACCACCCTTACACTTGTGTTTAGCTCTGCACATGGCCACACCGCTCTGAGCCAGTGTGGAGCCTTAATGAATGCCAAACTCTAAATATGAAATCCACAAATCCACTTGGTTTAATTTGCTACACGAACGTGAGACACACAGTGTCAGTATTTAGCGCTACAGTATCTAAGATGCAGTTTGTGTGCTGTGGCCTGTTATGATTTAGTGATGTGTAATTATCCACTTCTTTTGTAACAAGGCTGAATCAGAACTCACGAACAGCTGCTGCAGCTGGGTTCAGGACCAGCCTCCTGTTGCCATGGTAAAAAAAAAAACGAAAACTGTTGTTGCTCCCCGCTGCAGCAATTTCTTCCTCATTTGTCACAAACAAAGACAGAGGATACTAAGTATGACCCCGTCCAACACAAATGGGTTTGTATCATTTATCTGTCTGCCTTTAAAGTAGAAGCACATGCACAGACATGACGCCTCTAAGTGTGAAGAAAATGACATATGAATGAATGAATAGTCTGCGCTTATAGCGCTTTTCTACCTTATTGGTTCCCAAAGTGCTTTGCAGTTCACCCATTCATACACACACACACAGATGATGGCAGCTGTATCAGTGTCTTGCCCAAAGGGGATTGAACTCCCAGCTCTGGCATCGGTGGCTGACCCCTCAACCTCCTGAGCGAACAGCCACCGCATGAATTAAATTAATTCATTTTGCAGAGACAAAAAAATAAAAAAGCCAAATGAATATTTAGTGAGAATGTGTATATATGAGTGTTTTGCCTGAAGGAAAATCAGCTCAGCTTTCATTCATATTGAAATGAAGCAGCAAGAGAAGAAAGGAGGATTAGGACGAAAACAGATAGGAGAGGAGAGAGGGAATAAGGTGGAGAGGAGCTGGGAGGCTAGGAGAGGAAAGGAAGAGAGGAGCTGAGGGGGAGAGGGGAGCAGCACATAGGAGGAGTCAGTGTGACACTATCTTTGTTTCTTGTTTTGCTGCTGTCAGAGAGGAAACTAATCCACTGTCAACACACACACACACACTTTCAGAGTTAATATGAGTCTCTGCAGTGCAACACAAAAAATGATTTTCCACAACAAAACAAAAGTTCCTCAGAGGTCACAGCAGATTTTTAATTACTCAGAAAATGGAGAACTGAGCTGATGTGCATGCAGTAAACACACACACACACACACAGTTCACATACGTACTGAAAGCTTGTCTAACTCCTGCTGAGGCAGCAGAGAGGAGAGCGTTTCCGTCCAAATACAGATAGAGATTTTACCAGAACGTTGAGCAAACTGGCAAAGAAAGCAAGCAGCTGGTGATGGTGGCTATTTAAATAATGCAGTAATTGGTGAGAAAAATGTTGTTTTTTTTCTTTATTGCTCCACTTGTTTTCATCAGCTGCTAGTTTTTGTCTCTGTATTAACTTTTAAATCACATGGTAACAGTTTCATTTGCACTTTGTTACATTTTTTATTGTAGGTACAACACGTTTTTCACTTCAGCCAACACACACGATCCGGCATCACATTACGATCCAATGCCAATACAGCGGCTCTGCCATGAAATTTTTGGTTGAAGCTGTCAGAAAGGTGATAATTCTGTGTGTTTGTTATAGAGCAGTGGGCAGTGGAGGCACAAATTTAAAATCGCCTGTGGACGAAACTTAGCGTCTTTACCTGCTTTTACAAAGCAGCCTGCCATGCAGACTGCTCACCTGTCCCACCAGGTGTGGCCACCCTGCCACATTCAGGCGGCTGCAGCTCAGTGCCATCCCTGCCCCCCCCTGTGGTGATGCCCCCGAGAGGAACCTGTAGCGGACTTTTCCCTCGTCACTGCGGCACATGTGGAAATTGCTTTGCAGGATCACAAAAAGATGCAGTAGCTAAGTTAATATGATTTAACATTCAGCTGAGTTTCAAAACAACATTGTTTTTGTGGTTGATTAGTTTTCTTGCTGTGATCCTTTTGCCATTTCCCATAAACAAACTGAAAGTAAAAAGATGGCTCCACTGCTCCTGGCAGCTGACGCAAAGTGAAAATTACCTTTAAGCTTTGAAGTTTTCTATTAAAGTTGAACGAGAGTTAATAGTATTTACAGTGCAGTGCTGTAATGGAGAACTGTTTTCTTATTCTCTCTTTCCATTGACTGTAGTGAAGCTGTTGCCAGGGTAACCATGGATTATACTTATCAGAAAATGAATTAGTTTTCTCTCTCTTTGTCTTCCTGTCCTCTGTGTGTTATCTAAAACAGAATTCTCTGAACAGAAAGAATAACAACCTACACCCTGCTGCTCTGACTCTTCCTTTCTTTACCTCCTTCTCCTTCTCCTGACCTTTGCCTCTGCCCTTGTTACCTCCATTTTTTAAATACCTCTTTCCTTTTTATTCGTGCCTTCATTTCAATTATGGTCCACTATTTGTAATCCACCTTAATTTCCTTCCTTTATGATTATATCCTCCCTCCTGAGTTCCTTTGTATTCTTTTTCCTACTTTCCATGTCTCTGTTTTTTTTGCTATTCTCTCTATCAATGCTCTTTTCTGCGTGTTGTTTTTGCTCTTCTCTTCCTTCTTCATCCACCTTTCTATAAGTTTTCCACTTTCCCTTTAATCCCAATGTTCTTCTCCCATTCCCTTCATTCTGGTTCCTTCCTTCAGCTCCTCTTAGATAAACTCTTTTTGTCTTGAACATGACAGGTTCAGTTTGGTCTGAGTATAAAGTGGCTGACTGTCTCTTTTTCATTCATAAAACACAAAACTACTCCTCTATCTCCCCTCTTCCTCTCTCTCTGTCATCTGTTTAGCTCATTTCTCTCTCTGTCACATCCTTTCCGAGTCCCATTAATCTCCGTACACGCACAGAGACGCACACGCACACACACACAGAGTGTGAACTCCACGGTGTGATTTCCCATGATGCCGTGGGAAAAACAGTGCAGTCATACATCACTGAGGATAAAGCTCTGGAGGTTGCTAGTTTGAATCCCAGTCACAGTCTTTTTCCCTGGAGTTAAATGATATAAACCCTGTGCCAGCTGCAATTTGTCGTGATGTATTTTGGAAAAGTGGGCCACCTCACTGTTCACAATGTTTCCATGGCAACCGGTGGTAAAAGACAACGACAAACTTTACTGCCACTAGTACTACTACTGTTTGTCACAGTTAATTCTGCAGTGTTTACATTGTATCGAAGTGATTCAAATTATTTTCTCTCAGCCTTTGAGGGTTGTGTAGTTGTGTGCAGCTGTTGGAAGCAGCTGGCAGACCAGGGGAAAGTCAAGACACTGTAGCTTACAAGCAAACACACATTTGTAGCAGTGGTGTTGAAGAGTGAGGACCACAGCAGCTGTTATAAGCTGATAGTCGGCTGTGACACTGCTCACTGCTAATGTGGCTCCTGCGTGAAAACAAGTTAAGCATCTGTGTACACAGACATTCCTAACTAGTCTGTAAAGAAACCAAGACTTTTTTTTTATAAAGGGGCTTTAGATGTTTAGATTTCAAACATCCCAAAAACAAAAACGATTCCAAATTATTCCATTTTAAACAGTTTATAACCAAACACTTCTCGGGGCATTTTCAACCAGAATCACCAATTCTGTCACATGAGGTGCTGACAGCAGTCACAATTTAACCTGTCGGGAAAACTGAACAATGAATTGGATCTGTGTCAAATTCTGGGTTAGTTATGACAGAATTCTGTGGTTTTTGTTTGAGTAGAAAGACAAATTTCATGTCTGATATGTGAAGACTGACTTTTTTTTTTAAAGAGGAAGGGCACTTGAGGATTCCTCAGTTCTGCAGTACATACACCAATAGGGCATTAACATTATGACCACCTCATTCATTTTAAATAGGGCGGCCAAAACATTAGAACCACCTCTACTTATAATGCACAAGTTCACCATCCACTTTAACCTCGATAATAAACAGTAGAATTTCACCTTTCTGACAGTTTCCACCTACAAACTGAGAGATTTTAACCTGGTAAATGTGGAATTCATGGCAGAGCCACTGTTCTGGGTTAATTAAATTGCGCAGGTGGTCATAATTACCATAATTACCAATCTTGATGGCAACACTATGGAGCAATAGTGTCATCCAAAACTCTGAAGTCACATTCAGAATATTGTTAAAAGGAATTGTGAACATGAATACATCAAAATATATATTCTAAAACTGGCATTTTTCAGGAGCCCCAGCCAATATGAACAAGCCCTAATAAACAACGTTGTTCTGATTTGCTGTGCTTTGACCTTAGTAATGGTGGTAATTTGCATATTTAATCATCTTCCTTAGTGGAGAGATTGTTTGCCACTCTGGTCACAAAGATTTGTGTCCATTTGTCTACAATAGACAAAAGCGAAAGAAACTTAACTCTGTATTAAGTAACATATAGAAAATAGGGCAGAACTACACACATGTTTAACCATTTTAATGTCATTCAATAAGAAAACACAGGAAACCACAGTAGTGCAAACAGGAAGTAGGATTGAATATTTTGGAGACTTCCTATTCACATCACATTTTGGTCCCAAGTTGCCATCATCTCTAACTTTACCTCATCAACATGATCATAACGATCATAAAGAACAGCATTTTTATCCAACATCTTCAGAATCCACATTGAAATTCAAATAACATATTTGTATGACTGATAGTGTTTATGGTACATGGGACACATTTCTCATGTGCTTCTGTAAACCAAATTTCCCTGACAGGACAATAAAGGTTCAAAATCCACTGAATAATTAGCATATTGATTATTATAATATTAATTCACTTTTTCACATAATGAACAATTATCATTCATTAACACTCCACCATCAAGCACTGCCCTCGTCATAATCATGACCATACAAAACGGAATTTTCATTACTTTAATTAGAATGAACGGTGCAGCAGTCGTCATCACTGCTATTGTCTTCATCATCATCATCATTTTCATCACACCCACACACACACACACACACACATCACTGGACACAGTGTATAGAAGCAGGCAGCAGTTCGTTAATTCACATATGGCTCAATTAATAACATCAAAGCCGGATCTAACAGAAGAGGACTATCTCCAAAGGTTCACTGCACCAGCCTTTTCAGTCATTAAGCTTCATTTTCCAAAATTCTTACGATTCACATCTCCAAAGATGTTTCTGGTCTTTGAGTTGGCCCTGAAAAAAGTCCTAAAAGTGTATATTGTTAGCAGTTTATGTTTCCAAAACCGGCGACTCCATATACAGTTCAGTTTAGCATCAGTATCAGTTACATTTAAAACTCTCATGGGGAGAAAAAAAAAAAAAGAGGACGTCCACACCTTGGAAAATCCATTACGTTGTAACATCCATAATCATAATTCTGGAGGTTAGAGTACGACTTTAAGTACTGATCACGCTGCAGAGATTTCCATCGGGCCATAAAATGCCTCACAAAGCAGCATCCATCTTATAACTTGTCACTGTCAACGTTTGTCACGGAAGAACCCGTCACGACGTAACATTCCAAAATGGCCTAGTAAAGACTCTCAGACTATGCATTTCATTATTTCCATCAAGTGAAGAATCCACCACATTTACAGCCTTGTGGACTTTCCCATCACACTGTGAATTCCCCCACGCTACAGAATCCATTGTGCTGTAGAATTGGTCACACTGTCCAGTCTTTCCGGCTGTAAAAGTTCACAGACGATGAAGCTTGAAGCTTTCACGTCCACGTCTCATTCAAAAAGCCACATCATCTGCATATAATGACACTCAACATAAAGATAGATAACAGACGTTTTGTCAGTGATTTTGTTACCCCAGTTCTTCAATCGGTGATTTCAATTTTGTGTCTTATTTGTCTTTCTGGGGAAAGAAAAAAGGTTTGACTGAAAGCTAATTGTTGATTGGCTAAAAAGAAATTCTTTGAATTTGGTGTCAAAACGTTACTTTCTGTCAAGCAGCTGAGGCCAAGATGCTTCATCCAGCAACTTTCTGGGTTTTGTGCTTCATGAAACCACAGAGATATTAGATTTTTTTATTTGGTCAAGGTTTTTTTCTCCAAGGTGCAGTCAGTCAGAAAGGTTGTCATATCATTTATTGTTCCCCGACTCTACTCATTTTTCCACACACACACAAAAAAAAGGTTCTCTGCACACACTGGTCCATTTGTTGGGTCCTTCAGTACATTAGTTTTTCTAAAGTTTCTTATGGAACTACCGTTACTTTATTACTTGCTTTATGTAGCCACTAAATAAGGGGAAACCTTACTTTTTGCAAATGAGATTTTGGGAAAAGTATATTAAAAGTGAATTTTCATTATATTTTTTAACAAGCCTTTGATCTTTCTGCCTAATGTTAGCTAAGCACATACATATTTCTAGATGGCAAAGGAGACACAGACACTGTACACATGGCAGAGTGGTAACTGAATCATTTGTTAGATTTATGGAGAGATTTGTAAGACTAACCATGGCAGATTCAGTCTCCATTACAGTCTCCTTACTATGTACATCCCTTGTCCTATTCATTCATTTTCACTTTAAAATCTCTCTTGAATACTTTCCAGGTTTGTTTGATCAGACAGAGCGAGAATGTGACTGCCTTTGAGTGGAAAACAATTTGTCTACATTGAGTTTATGATGTGCTTTTATATTTAAAAGGCTCCAACAAAATCTGCCAGACCTACTAATATTTTCCAAACTGTTGGAGTTTTTGATCATGAAAAAAGCAACAACACAAAGCTGCTCTTTAATATCAAGCCGAAACAGTTAGAATGTTGTAGAGCGTTAATGAGTCTCAATGAGTCCTCTGAGCGCTGTGATCAGAGGACACTGAGTCCATGTAGTGTTAATTATAGCTCTGTTCAATGATCGACGTGCAACAGACTGCTGGGAAATCTTTTACTGTCTGCTGGTTTAATGTAGCAATTGCAGCAAGTTGCAACTTAAACTGTTGTGGGCGTCTAGATAGTGAGCAATTTGGACTGGAGCTGAAAGGAGCAAGAAAAACAAATGTGGCCTTATTCAGACAATGACACATCAACACGTTATGTCATGTTAGAGACTGCATGTTCTCTGAGGAGAAAACACTTTAAGCTGGAAGATTTTCCCAGATTTGCTTTGGCTGCTTTCAGGTCAAGAAGATTTTATGGTTTTGCAAAAGTCAGGGTTTGATTTTTAGACCAGTGAAGACTGTTACATCAGATATGAGAGTCTGTCAGGCAGACAGAGCAGGAAAGCTTCAGATTGCCCTGCTTCACACTATTTTGGCTGCTGCTGGGAATCAAAACTTTGGCTTTTAATGTCTGCATCACATCGTTGTTCACCATTATTATCACAAATTTTCCGAAGTCCTTAATCTCCACGACTTCTACAATCATGAGTTAAAAGAAGAGCCGAGCTGTTCCGATCATTGAAGGTTCTCAGTCATCCTAACGTTGTTATAGAGATGTTAGTTTAAACCACCGTAAAGGCTTTGAGAAAATAATGAACAGAGCCAATAAAGTTCACATTAACCTAAGTACCTGCGTAGGGGAGTAATGTTGTTGTGCTATATTATGTGCAGGGCACTGCTAACTCCTGTAATCCCATACAAGTATGCAGAGACTTTTACTTTGGCGGGCAGGGTCACTTCCGGTGCCACACATTTTGTGTGTATGTCAGTTCCATTTGTGTTCATAACTTTGTTAATCTGTTGTGGAGATTTCACTCATATGAGAATGTAAAGATCCAGAGCGTAAAATGTATTTTGTTAAAGGTTTTGTTCAACAGTTGTAGAGTTAAGTTTTACACGTGGTAGGCTGCTGTTTTTGTTACGTTTTGTGCGTAAACCTGGTAATTAGAGAATAAGTTGTCGAGACTGGTTCAAAGTAGAATCTGTAATGTAATTGTGTATTTTTGAGACCACATGCTAGTGTGTGACATAGTGCTGCATGTAAGCAAGAGAAACCCTATGAATGTCTCCTGTCTACAAAATAACAGGTATGTGGGTTTAGACGTGAATATGCTTTTCTTAAGGAGAATGTTTTCCTTTGTTTAATTTGGGGAATTATGGTCGTTTATTTTTTGTGCTGCATTAACCCCTTATTATGTGGAGGGGTTGCGAGCATGTACGTGAGAGAAAACCCTATGAATGTGTAATTTGTACACAATTACAGATGAACTAAGCTTAGCTGATGGGTAACTGATGGGCAGCTTTAGTCATCTAAACGTGTCTTCAGTGTGAAACCATCTTAGGCCAAGAAATACTAAATGTGTTCGAAATTGAAGTTCTTTGGAAACAAAACCAGTGGAGAAACAAGCTGAATAACCAGTCAGGTGTCAGTGTCTATTTCTTCAGTCAGATTTTCTATTCAATTTGACTGCATCTGTAAGTTTGCAGTAACTTCACACTAGCTAGCAGACGGAGCGTTAGCCGAGAGCGGGACTCGGAGGTTTGCGCAACCACTGGTAAAACTGCCGTCGATAGAGACGGTGCCAGCGCACGTTTCCCTCTACGATCTCCAGCGCCCGTGGCAAAGCCGGCCCAGCCCCCACACCACTGGACTGGATGAAGTCCTTTAACTGATGAAAGAAAGGGAAAAGAGAGAAAGACAGGGAACAGTGGTGCGTGGTTGAGTAAGGAGGAAGGGGAGATGACAGAAAAGGAATCCGAATATTAGAATTTTAAAGCCCCCAGCATTAGAACAGAAAAGAAAAGCAGAAAGTTCATTGCTACTCCCTAATATGAAAGAGTTTCACAGAGCAAACAACGTACTGATGATTTATCTACTCATAACTTCTTCAGTAGTGCATGTCTTTAGTTAATGTTCTCCTGAATGTGGCACTAGATTATGGAACCATTGAAATGGGATGAAAAGGTCACCAGTTGTTGAGGTGCAAACAATACTACAATGTCTAAAACTGTTAATGTTCTGCTATTCTGCTGCAGGTATTTGTTCCCTCACACAAGAGCATCCGTTACTGTAGGTGCAACACTGACTCCTGGCTACAGGTCAGGGGTTGGAGTTTGGGTTCATTGCAGGTCAGTCAATTCTTCTACATCATAGCAAGAAACCCACTAGAAGTTGATTTGTTCACCAGGATGTTGTCAAGTAGAAACAAGACAGACTCTTCCCCAAACAGGCTTTTATGCAAATAGCTTGTGGACACACGCTGATTAGTTATCAGCGTGTGTCCACACACACATGCTAACTAGTCACATAGTTATTCAGGCTTGAAGTGTAGGACGCAGCAAACGCTTAGACAGACAGCAGTCCAACATCTTTTTGTTTCAGTAAATGAATCATTTCATTTTTAATGGTTTAAAGGCAGAGAAACATTCCTGGAAAAAAATAATACGCGAGTTATTAAAGCTAAAGTGTCTTTTAGGAGGCAGCTAATTAAAGAGAAACCGTTTTAAAAGGTTCATAATTACGTGGAAAATTTCAGCATGAAAGTCGAGGTATCAAAGCGAGATTTTGTTAAGGACGGCAATTAAATACAAGGTTTCCAGCATGAGGTGAGATATTAAAGAGAAACTTTCTCTGCTGAAAAAGAAAGTTTGTAGAAGGTACAGAATTACAGTAGTTAGATTTTTTTTCTTTCTTTTTATGAGTTAAGGACTGAAAGGGAAACTTCCGAGTTTGACAGATTCACTGGAGCGCAGGAGAAAATCCATCCCTTCAACTCTCTTTAATACAGTTGATATTGTTAACTCTGCTCTGCTCTGCCCTCCATACTCTTCCTGCCACTTTCTCTTTTATGCTGCTATTTCAGTTTTCTTTACACTTTATACATTTGAACGTTCCTCCTTCCTCTTCCCATCTCATCTGCCCTCTGTGACTCACCCCTGGACACTTTTTCAGATTTGTTTATCGGGTGATAGTGGACTTTACTTTTCTAATAACCCTTCAGCTAAAGCAAATAAACACGATGCGGTTTTAGTACGTGGGGGTTTTAATTCATGATGATTTCAAAGACACCAAAGCCCACGCGGAGGCTGGTTTTTCTTTTCTTTTTGTTACCATACCAACAGAAATATTACATATCTCAAACCAAATAGATTTTCATAGAAACAAAGACCAAGTTCTATTTCAGAAGCAGCCTCAATTGTGTAGAAAATGTGAGGTGGTGATCATGAGAAACTGAAATGAAAATAAGCGTTTTTCTGCCACTTTGCTTTTGCACAGCGTCACGTACTTGCATTTTATTTATCTTAACCCTGTAACTTTATAGCTTTGGCCAAATTCACTGTAGACCTTAAAAATGTGCGTGTATGAGTATGTGCACTTACCTCATTGAGTTCTTTCTCAGTGTTGAGGAACTCGGTGACTCCACTGATGAGTCTTGAATTCATGAACAAAGCTTCACCATAACTGAACAGAGACAGTATAGGAGAGACAGTCAGTTTCTAATGTTACAAGTACTTTGTTTGTTCAGTGCAGCACGTGCAAATGCTCCACATGTACCAGCTGACTCTCACCGTGCATTAAGAACATCCCACTTTTCTCTGAAATATTTCCAGGCCAGGCTTCGACCCTGCGGGTTTCTGCCAACGTGGATGACAACGTCGATGACATCCTGCTCTGGGACCAGGTCTGAGGTCAGGGACAGGTTTAGTAACCTGGGGGAGACAGAGACACACAAATTGCAGACAAATATTAAGTAACAGGTCCTCTTGAGTAATAGAGACCTACTAATGTTATTATTTCAATTCATTTCCATGTATTTATTTTTTGTAATTTAATTTTTAAATGTATTTTTAATTTGATGTAGATTATTTAATTATTTTTGTAGCTACTCATTTTAATATTTGTCCGCACTAGATTTTTGGTGACATTTTTAGTCATTGTTGTGGCTAAAATTGCCGTTTTTGTGACAGAAAAAAATACACACTGTGATGACAATGACAATAAAAGCCACCTGACTTGAAATAGCAAAAATGTGTTTAAAGCTAAAACATTAGCTTTTCTAACTTGACATGTTTTAACATACAAACTACATTTTTAATCAACAATATGAAATGAATCTGGAACCTTTCAGCACAGCTTTCGGTATCTTCTGTACAAAGCTGGCATGGGAAACTTTTATGCTCTGAGTCATATTTACTTTTATCTAACTAGCAAAATAAAAGTGTGGTCATGTTCAGTTATAGGGTATAATTACGTTAACAATTATAATGATTTAATTATTGTTACATATGTATATATATATTTTTATAGGGTATTTTTGTGTGTAATTAAATAAGAACTGCACACAAAAACAACAGGTTAAACACCTTTTCATATTTTATATGCATGCTAAAATATTATGCTGTAGGTTTAACATTAAAATGACAATATATGTGTATAACTTCAAAATGTTAATGATAATGATGTTAGCGCTGCATCCTGCTCATATGCTGATAAAATTATTACGATTACAGATTTTTTTTACGCTAATGCTTGTTAGCATCCTAAAGTCTGTGTTTGAAAAATTTTAAGTCAGCCTGTAAAAAAAACTTACAAATATTACTGCAAATAATTAGCATTAGATTGATAATAAAATGGGGGAACATGTGTAAGCTGTAGCTGTGAGCTGCTAAACCTACAATCTGTTTATGTAATTTAAGCAGAAAAGTTCAAGTTGTCTGATGGAAATTGACATTTTGCATTTCTTTGTTTTGTTGTTTAAGCCCCATTGAAGGGTGTTTCTGTCAAACGGAGAATAACTCCTCTCAAACACACACAGCTCATACTCTAATCTAATTACTCTCAGCTTGTCAGGGATGAGGAGAATTTGGGGATTTACAGAAACCTGGTGATCACACAAAGAGTTTAGCTGTAAAGTCCTGATGATACGTGTAAACACATTAATCCAAGTTTCTGAAGTGTTTTTTTTAAGATGTGAGAAGAGAGTTTAAGAAAAAGCTGAGGTTCACTCATCCAACAGTGTTCAGAGTTTACCTTCATCTTTACTTCCTGTTTCCATTTCTCTCAATTTTAAGTCCATCCACTCTGTGTGTTAGTGTGTGTGTGTGTTGCTTGTAGCTGCTGCTGTCTTTTCATTAAACCCCAAAATCAATTTTCTCTCTCTTTTCCCACAATCCCTCTGTGCTGAAACTATTTCCTGTGTGACCAATCTGTGTGTTTCTGTGGTGTGGTTGTTGATTTGTTTGTGTGTGTGTGTGTGTGTGTTAGCTTGTGATAGCTGCTATCTGAACATGCAGTACTACCTCTCTGATTGCAGAACAGTTTACTGTGGCTGGAAAATCAATGGCTCACACACATGCACACAACTACACACACACAAAAACAGAGATTTGTCTCAATGTACAGCTGTAATTGTGTGTGATATACCTCCTCTGCTATTCTCTGTGAGAGATAGCAGCAGTTAGCTTCTGTTGTTAAGACACACACTTATGCACGTACACAGAGGGCTAGATTTATGTACGTGCAAGCCCTCGACCAAATTTTCTCTGCACCTTTCATTTAGTCTGCCATCTATTTTGTCTTTCAGTGCACCACAGAAATCAACGTGCACACTGGAAACTTGCTGCAGTAAAAAAAAAAAAAAAAAAGTCAGCATTTAGTCCACATTTTTCGTGGGGTTTTATTATTGTCATGATAATGCAGCTGAGGCCAGGTAACAACTTTAAGAGTCTTGGGCAAAAATACCTGCTTTTGAAGCTGCTCAAATCCACACTGATATGTTAACAGTGGAAGCATTAGACAATGCGCAATGTAAAAGAGAAAGTTTACAGCAACAAAGCCACAGAGAACCATCACCCAGCTCTAAAGCAGCCACAAGCTCTATGGAGTGTTTCTAATGTCTGTCAACTCATGGTTTTGGTTTTATGTCTCCACTACATTGCAGTTTGGGTTCAGTCTCACAGCTCTCATTAATCTTATGTCCAGCTGCAGCAGGAAGTTGCCTTCACAGAAAATGCAGCACAAAAACAGTGTACACTGTCCGCTCAGCGGCAAACAGCAGTTAGATGGTGAAAAAAGTGGAGCATGCAGCAGCTGAAGAGCCAGATGTTTTTCTCAGAAGTTGGTGGAGAACAAAACAGAGCTCAGAGAGTGTGAATACTGAACTTTGAGTTGGCAGAAACAACCCAAGTTGGAAGTTAGTGATTGTGAGTGTTAACACAACGAAGCTGTAGATGAGCCTCCGTGTGTGGCGTTCCTGACACACAGTCCTCCATAGACTCATCTTGTTAGCGATCACTTCTTTAAGACATGTTAAAGCAAAAAAAAAAAAAAAAAAAAAAAATATATATATATATATATATATATATATATATATATATATATATATATATATATATATATATATATATATATATATATATATATAAACAAAAAACAAACAAAAAATATATATATATTAATGGCTAAACTTACATCATAGAATAGAAAATGTGAAATTCTCTTGACATTTTCTTAACAACAGACCTTATGTTTAGGCATCTAATCAAATCCTATTGAAAAAAGCATTGATATTAAAACTAGGGACTTGGACGTCCTCTGATTTCCGGATTTTAGGACATTTTTTTCAGGCACTGGATGATCATATTGGCACTTATCTATGCCCACTTGTTTATAAAAGGATTTTCTTAAACTGTATAGGATCCTTAAATGGACCAGGAAACTTTGGAGAAGCCAAGCAAAGTGCATTTGGAAGCTGCATAATTATATTCAGAGTGGGTTCAGTGGGACTAGCAGCCCTTCAAAAGTACAGAGAGATTTCTATCTCAGCGTTTCGATCAATATTATTGATTAATGTAGCTTTAAAAGCATAAAAAAGTATTTAAAAAAAAGCTTCCTTCCACATCAGTTGACAAGCTTTTCATTATGTTGCCACAGTCCAGAATCCTTGACCCTCGCAAACAGGAACTGCAGTATCATCTGTACCTGTTGAGGAGGAAGGTGTTGTCTGAGCAGGTCAGAGCCTCCAGCAGGATCTTCTTCTCTGAAACAGCGTTAGATGAATGAAACTTCATCCAGATGAACTCCCACACGTCCTCATCCATCAGACTGACCCCGGTGCAGTAAACTATGTCTCTGATGTTTGGAGGAATCCTACAAACACACATCAAATCATTGGACAGATTAAAGGTCAGTCTGCTTGAATACATTTCTAATACAGCAAAACTTGTGTTTGTGTCACATTTCAGGCATGTTAATAACTATTTGATTTGACTTGTGTGCAGTGAAAGCAGCAGAGGCGAGATGAAGTGTGAGTGAGAGTGTGAGCCAGGAACGGTAATAAAACTAAAACTCCTGATAAGACACGTCTGTGGGATTAACGAGGACTCTCTCTGGATGCTGAGTGAGAAATTCTAACTCCATTAAGAGAGAGCTCCATTAAAAACCTCCCTTCACTTCTCCTCTGGTCTTAAATTACAGAGATGGAGAAACACTTAAAGAGCCTTTCCAGCCGAGACTCCAAAAAGTCTCTATAAGCCTAGATGGCATGTGAATTATTACAGCAGCGCTAACTACTGATAATGTAACTTCAGTTTCCCCTGATATTCACCAAGAGTGATGTCACTCATCTCTGCAAACTCCCATTATAAACTTAACCTGCTTTGATTTATTAACAACCCATTCTAGTTATAGGTTTGTATTCTGTATGAACCCAGCTTCTACGATAGAATTGTACTTCTATTCAATTCAACTTTATTTGTATAGCGCCAATTCACAACAAAGTCATCTCAAGGCACTTTACAGAATAAAGTCAAGACTATAAAGATGTATAGAGAGAACCCAACAATCCCCCTTGAGCAAGCCCTCGGCAGCAGTGGAGAGGAAAAACTCCCCTCTGTACTGAAGTGAAATGCAGCAGACTGTTATTTATGTGTGTTTCATGTATACTGTGTTGGCTAAGTCTGTTCTGCTCCACTGTTGCACTTTGCTTTATCGATACACCGACTTTTCCATCTTAGCGAAGAGATTCTAATTTGTTCTAATCTACTCAGGTTGGGCTAATACACCAGTAGAAAATATGCATAAATCCCTGTGACATCTTTGACCTGGAGTGAAAAAACAGAAACAGCAACAATTCATTCCTCCCTTTCATTATCAAGCCTCAATGGGGTGTAACCATCTGGAGCAGATACTCTCAGAGCTGGAGTTACGACAGGTAACCACCGCGTTTGTTGTTACACCAGCTGCTCTCTGGCCTGAATCGTCAGGGAAGCAAAAAGATTTTCTTCCCAATATAATGTGTGTTCTCTAACAGAATTGTTAGTAATCGAAAGGTTTTCGTCACGACACAGTGAAATCAGCTGGTTACAAAATGATGTATTTTGTGTGTGTGTGTATTCTGAGTGTTGAGTGCAGAGTGACTGATGCAGGGACAATTACATCATTCACCGACCTGGGAAATCATTTGAGAGATGCTCCACTTAAGAGCACACACACACACACACACACGCAGACTAACTTCCACATTACTGCTGACTGTAGCGTTAAAGTCCTCCTCAGTCGACATCTGCCAAACACTGGGCTCTCGAGTGTGTGTATTTAACACAACATCCTGTCCAACCCACTAGCAGAATATGTATCAAGTAAAACATTAAGTACAAATGCAACTGTCCACAACCACTATTACTATTTTATAAGATGTACTTCTACAGCTGCTGCAGCTAAAAATCTCGAGTTCCTCTGCAGAATATATTATGGACCGAGTCTCAGGAAACCTCCAGGTGTCTCTGATCCCATTAACTAACACAGTCTGTGTGCATGTGCATTTTAACTGTCAGTCGAGGATGTTTTCTGTCCTAAATCTCCACCTTTCTCCTGAAATCTCTCCTCCTCACTCTGATTCTTGCTCTGCATCAAACTCCCACTCTGACAGTAAACATGTCTCCCCACCATCTGCTCTGTGGGTGTATCCATATGTCTGTCTGACTGACTGCAGTCTAAATGTCACTGTGAATTCAAAAAAAGAAAATGACTTTCAGGCAGATAAAACTTTGAAAGTACCCAACAGAGCAACATGAGCTTGGTCCGATATTTCAAACTAAAGATGGCTGCTCTGTTATTAAGAGAGCTGCACGTACTGTTAGTTCCAACATAACATGGTCGATTTGGGAGATAAGATGTGTGAAGCACCCGGATTTACTGAATCCACTTCTGTTCTGTCGTCATTCTGCCACCATCACATCAACCGCTGTAAGCTCTACATGCTCACAGTGAGAGTGGGCGACTGTCTTTGATCAGGAAAAGTACAGTTGTATACATGTGGTGCTGAGTTCTCAGGTGGAAAGTAGTGATATAACACAGCAGCAAATTGACATCAAAATGTCAATATACTGTTTTGGTTTTATATGATGAACTTAAAGAAAAAGGGGTAATGTTGGCATCCAACTAAAGCAGTAATTACTAACTCCCCCCTTGGCAGACATCACAGCTTGCAAACACTTCCTTTCTTTGAAGATTCTTTCTATTTTTGATTAATGAATGTTCAGCCACTCTTCCTGCAGATCGGTTTAAACAGGCCATATTAGCCATAATTTGGGGGTTTTTGTTTTCACTGCAGGCTCTAGTGAAATTATTTTGGACGACACTTCCCAAAACTGCTGATTGTATCTTATGTTGGGCTGTAATGAAGAGCCTCATCTTCACCTCTGTGCAAAACAGTTTGCTTTAGCTCCTGTCTCTTTAAACATATAGACCTAGACGCTGCATTGACTGCTGGAACATACGTCAACATCGCCGCCATATTGGACCAGGCAAGACTGAAACAAACAAATGAAAACAGAAGTTCATTCATTTTTTTGTGAACTAATTACATAAATAATTAGTATTGGCCTTATTATATAACAGCTTTCTACACTTTCCATAAACAGTCATGCTACATTAAAGAGGGACATGTTCACAGATAACAAAAGGAGAAGTTATTTTCCACCATGTACTTCACTTGCAATCCTATGTTGACACACGCCCACCTCAAGTTACCAGCAGTCAAACTATCGGTGTTGGGCTACTTGTTGACATTGTTGTGCTGTCTTAAGTGTTTCAGGAGGTTTGAGGTTGTGTTTCCTGCAGTGGAAATAATCCTAATAGCTGCACACAGTTTACAAGTTACAATAAAGTTCTTATCCCATTTCATCTCGACAAAAATCGAAGAAATGGGTTTATTCAAGCTGCTGAATGAAGGCTCTTCTGCACCACCTCACTGCTTATGGTGCTGCTATTAGTGGGCGACTGTGGCGCAGGAAGGTAGAGCGGTTGTCCACCAATCTCACAGTTGTTGGTTCAATCCCCGGCTCCTCCGGTCACATGTCAAAGTGTCCTTGAGCAAGACACTGAACCCCAACTTAGTTGCTCCCGGTGAGTGTTGGCCAGCTGCAGAGCAGCTCCCCCATTGGTGTATGAATGTGTGTGTGTGATTGTGAGCGTGATTGGGTAAAATAAGAAGCAGTGTAAAGCGCTTTGAGTGCCAATAGGTAGAAAAGCGCTATATAAGTGCAGACCATTTACCATTAGTGACGTGTGCTGCACATATAAAATGTTGGATTTTTAATCAATTAAGTAACGTAACGATTTTTTTTTTGTTCAAAGGAAGTAACTGTAATATTATTAATGAATAATGTTTAACTTATTACACTACTCACCGAGTGGGGAAAGTAACACTGCTAACTATTGAAATACTCCATACAAAATGTTTTTTGTACCACACTCATCAAATCTTTGTTGACAGTTGAAACTAACTGACAAATAAAAACATTGTAATGCTTTTTATCCAGAAAAGCAGAGCTCCCACAATTCCTTGCATATATCTAGAGGTCAGTCTTGCCTGGTCCAACATTGATATACTAAAAGCAGCCTACGAGGCATCTCTGTATATAAAAGCAGTTAAGTTACAACAAAAAAAGCATAACATGCCTATTTAAGCTTTCTTGCAGACGTACTGTATGTTTAGGATGCGAGTGGAAGAGCTGCTCTAAAATCTGCAGTTTGTCTTCTTTAAGCAGTTAATTTTGAGGTCTGCTTTAGATCAAAATGACAGGTGTGAGGCAGGTATCTGTTGGACCACACGCCATCTCTTACAATGGCACCAAGATGGCATCTGTGCCCAGTGTGCCCAGAAGTTTAACAGCAATTCCAAAAACAGAACTCTTCCACATCTGCCTATGCACTTGAATCTCTTAAAAATAAAAAACGTCCTTTCTGCTCTTTCTCGCACTTGCATCTCATGAACTGTGAACACTTTTCTGATGGGACTTTGCAGTGATGTTTTCTCCTTGACTTAGATTCTTGCTGCCTTGTACCTCACTTGTAAGTCGCTTTGGATAAAAGCGTCTGATAAATGACTAAATGTGAATGTAAACTCATTCCCATGAAAAACTTTTTGTGACAGTCCACTCAGTGTTAGAGTTCCTTCTCCACTACTGGATGGTTTGCTGTGTCTTTTAAACTGGTGATCATGGAAAAAAGCTCAGTAGGAAAGTCAGTAGGACTCATTCTCTGGAAACAGTGAATGTTTGGACCACATTTTATGGCAAAAGCATCCAGTAGTCCATGATGGCCACTGTCCCTAAAAACCTAACCGTGAAACCTTTACTAGCTCAATACTTTGCTTATTTTCCTAAATACAAGGCAAATCTGAGCCTGGCTACAATTTCAGCAGTATTACTGAATACAATGCACAAAGAGTGAAAGGAACAGGGGGTTAATGGAGGCCCAGAAGCTCATTGTTGCCCCAGAACCCCCTACCAGGTTAATCCAGCTCTGGCTGCAGCTGCACTAAGATAAATGTGAAAACTAATGTTTTTTGATCCATTTAGGAGGCTCATTTACACTGAAATCCCAGTGGGACATGCTTATTATTCCAGGGGGTGTAGGTGCTAAAATATTAGCTGTTTCATTGCAATAATTATATACATCGTTCTGAAAGGGATTTCAGTCGGAGTCATATTACAGCATCGTGCTTTCTGATGCCCTTTTTAATGCAGGAGGTGCAAGTGTGACGTAGGTTCTGCTGTTTGACTCTTTCCTGTCAAAGGCTGATCTCTGTTGATGTCATAGTTTGGCAGGAATTATGACAAACAATCAGAACGTACGCACACATGATTACATGGAAAGTCCAGCTCCATGTATTCTCTGCCTTTCTCTCTGTTTTCAGAGGATTCGGGGAATTTTGAAGCGAGGTCAAATGAGCTCTCTCCTGCCAGGACTTCTAATTATTCTACCAGTGTATAAAACAGACCTGTAATTAATACTCGGGCAGAGGGAAGAGAATGACATACATGTGCTCTGTCCAGATGGGACTAAAATCACGGAATAGAGAAAGACTGAAAAGCCTTGATGTTGGAAAGGGCATAAATGGTGGTGACTCCAGGAATATTTTGTTGTGATAAGTGAACTTTCACAAAATTACACATAAATTTGTGGTTGACTTTAGCAAGAAACTGCTCTGCTGCTCTTTCTGCTCAGAAACCAGTGTTAACATCTCTTTCATTTCAGGTTTTTCTTTCCCAAACACACCTACAGAATTATCAGCTCCCTGCTGTCCTGCACAGAACACCAACATCTAAATCTATTTAAATCGAATAATAAAACAATAAAATCGAATTCTGCTTACTTGTTAAGGACCCAGAGGGAGGAACAAATGGTTGGAAGCTGTAGAGCTCTTTGTAGTGTCTGGATGTCAGACGGGCTTCACACGGCTCAAACTTCTACTTGTAGTCATTTAATAGTTTTCACCTCTGATCCAAAAATGTTCTTCATTTTTGGATCAGAGCCCTGCGTGTAAACTCTGTATAGTCATCCACCGGGCGTCAGCCACTGGGCGTCGCAAAGTTTCGTCGTCATCATCAGTCCACAGTACTCAATCCTACTGTTTTAAATCTGATCTGTCATAACCCTGTGTTTATGTTGACTTTGTCAGACGATGTGCTAATTGTTTTAGCGCTGCTTTACTTTTATTATGTTTATCCTAAACAAGAATCATAAGCCTCTTCAGACATGTACTCCAGACTTTGTTAGGAGAATCCAGCCTCGGACATTGTCTCAAGTGTAACTCACAGCATGTGATCGCTCAGTGAGAAGCGTCCTCAGGTATGAAAATCTGCTAAATTTCCATGCATGATCACCGAGCCCAGGAGGCACAACGTGCTATAACATTCTCCAACTTACAAATTTGTACAATCCCTCTGCATTGATGTGCTTTTTTCTGGGTGTTTTGGCCTCAGGGTGAACCAGTTACAGGATTTGAAATGTACAGGGATGTGGTGTTTACTGAACATTCTCATGAATTTCTCAGATGCTGGAGCAATGAATGGATTGACAATGGCCCAGTTTCTAGTATAAGTAGCTGCAGCTTCCGCATGCTGTACACATTTGTACATTCCCACAGTGGTTCTACAGCTCCATACACTAAAGCGGGTGACTACAACACCACACATGAAATTGCAGCAGGGCAACAACCCCCAGGCCTTCTCTGAGCCCGTTGGTTAGAGCTGTAGAAGCCTTTATGATGCGAAACGTCTTAAATAAATATAAGCAGAAGTCCAGTTGCCCCTGAACAGCACCTTTGGAATTACATTTGGCAGCATTATGTCCAAAATGATGTTATTCCCACATCCACAAACAAAGAGAATCATTTCCTTGTTTGTGTGGGTAGTAGAGCTACAGCCTCACAAGTGTCTTAAAAGGCTGGAAGTCAGTTTTCTTAGATTCAGCTTTATGTTTAAGATAGAAATGGTGAAGGGGTTTAAAAACAAAACTCTGGTTCCAGCCCCTTAATCCTCCGCTTCGTCTGTACAATACATATCCTGAAGCCTTTGTGTTGTTAGCACAGAACTACTTAGCACCAACTAAAGTGTGTTTGTGGTCATTTCAGCCTCTGACAGAACTCACCAGAAACTCTTCTCTTTCTTTATCCTCTCATCTAACTACATTTATGAATCATTTTCAATTTGAACAGACATGTCTTGTTATACCTTTTTGTGTTGCCCTGGGACAGTTTGTGTCTTATTGCATATTTCCTTATGCTTTCTATGCAATCACACCACGTTTGCAAAGCCAGATGGTGCTGAAGAAGATGACCAAGTCTGGGCTGTGCACGTTGTTCACAGGATGGAACAACCCCCTTCATCTGAAACCAGCTTTAGACCACGTTTACTACAACTGCTATATCAATTCAAATAAAATCTATTTGATTGACATGTGCTCCTGTGCCACCTGCAGCTCTAACAGCCCAAAGATGACATGAAACAGGGATGTCCTGATACTAGGTACCGGTATCAGGCACCAGGCCCAGTAGAGGTTTGTGTACTTGTACTCGGAAAACTTCTCTGACATTTGCCCAACACCACGTTGACTCAGTAGGTAGGCGGAGGTGGAAAACTGTCTATGGTTGAGAGCTGTTTTATCATAATTGATGATGACAAAAGTAAAGGTGAATACAAACTTTGCTGTGCTAAAGTCTCACATTTCGCATTTCACATACTCACATTTCAACGTTTAATTATTTGTGAGTGACATAGTCAACAACGAGGGTCATATACAGTAACTAGGACATTACCTAAGTGTCCAAACTTTTGTTTTCCAAAGTTATTTTACCTTTATATTCATGTGCAGACTCTACACTCAGTGTTGTTGAGGGATTTGCTTAACTGCAATAGATTGATGAGGACTTTACTGTCTAGCACCTCATTCTAGCAGCAAAAGAGTTTAGTGTTGTACTTTTACTCAATCTAAGAAAAAGTGGCATCAGGACATCACTAACACGAAGCCAAACAGTCTGTGTTACTTAAGTCATACATTGTGTGTGTGTGTGTGTGTGTGTGTTTCTGTCTTCAGACCTGTTCTTGTTGCTGGAGATCCAGTCAGAGATGTAGGCAACAGCCTGTCGGTGGCACTGTTTGTTTCCGAAGCTACAAGCTAGCATGATGAGCTCCCTCTGTAACTCCCTGCAGACACAGACAAACAAAACTGTATATCACTTGACACCAACATGCAAAATGTTTCAAAATAAAGTAATGAGCCTTTTAACATTTTAACAGGTGCAGCATCTTGGCAAAGATGGTTGGGTCTCATCCAGTCAATGTGAGTATGGTGAGAGCAGTAGGGCAAACAAGTAATAACGCCAGGATTAATGTTAGATACAGTACAAAAGCTTAGGAGGAGGCGGAGGTAACTGAGGTAACGTGTGGGAAAACCATATCCCTAAGAATGTACTCTCGAGTCTTGGAATATAATTCCAACCATGAACTGTGACATACGGCTGGTTCAGATTTTAGGAACGTTGACACAAACGTCGCCTGACAGCAAGTGTTCTGCTACAGTTATAAAAAGGTAAATCTGACAAAATCTCTGAATGTGCTACATGAAAACACCTACACAGTCTTAATGACACTGTGTCAACAGTCTGTTCAACTGCCAACTATTAATCTGCTTAAATTCAATACATATTTGAGCTTCATCTTGTTAGTGGGCAGCAGTGGCTTTATACATGTGATAATTTTAAACAGGGACCTTCATTATCCGTACTATTTGTTATATTTTAGTTTTACATGTGAAGGAATCTTTTGGGATCCAACAACTCGACAGGTGTAGTATTAATGCCAAGACTTTCAGCAGCTGCTCCTGATCTAGTCTTAGTAGTTTGATCTAGTCTTTTAGTGTTTGTGCAGAGCTAAGCCAAACACACCCTTTACCTACAGCGGGTACATGATATGTGAAGGTGTGTGGCTTAATGCCTGTTGCATACTCAGTCTGGTAGGATGCCTGCAGGACGTTACCCTCAATGCCAGGACCATTCGTTGGCCAACCCATCTGATGGTACCGTGAAGCAACTTGTTTCAGCACGTAGTCCTGGACACACACACACACACCATCGAGCATTAATTAGCACTGACACCCAGCTGTCAGTGCTAAAGAGACCGTTTATTCTGCTAACATTTAACTGTGACTGACTGACAGATGAACTGCCTGAGCTAGTGATTGACTGATTGGGTGTTTACACTGAACAGGCTGTATTCGTCCGTGCGGTCCAGCAGTTTATCCAGCTGGTAGAGTGCTCTGCTGGCAGCGTGCCATGGCAGGAAGGATGTCTCCTCTGGCAGGTAGCCAATCAGCTGCAGGGGAACGCCTTGTGGGAGGTAGCCCGCCCTAAGAGAAAGAGAGAGGGGGTGGGGAGACGAAGAGCAACCGTTACTCTATAAGTGCAAAAAAATAAAATCAACTTCTGCTGGTTGAACGCAGTTATAGTACTATTCAAACAGTACGAAACTGATTCCAAATCAAAAGCTCTGTAAACTAAATTACAGACAGGACATGTGGTGGACAAGAGAGAAGGAAGAACATTGGCATCTTGAGGTAAAATGGTAAAATACCACAATTACACAAGTGGCTACTGAAAAGCAGTGGGTGGACAAACAAAAGTGTTGCTGTGTCCATACTTTCATGCACTAATTGAAGATGTCTGAAACTGTCCCCAGAGGCTCCATGAAGTGTTTCTTGTAGTGTAAGAAGCTAAGCTAAGCTGTTATAGCAAGGCTGTAAACAGAGAATCACCAGCCTCATCCTGTAAAAAGACATCACAGCTGTCATATTTTTAATGTCAACATGGCAGAAAAAGAAAGAAAGGTTGTCGAAATCATGGATGGATCACTGAACGGACTTACTGGGCACAGACCCAGGGGCCCTATCGCCCAGCGACTTTGTAAATATATATATTTCCACAAACAGATATAAAAACAAAACAAATTTTCAAGAGGCACAAAAAAAATCCAAAGGACCCAAAATTAGCAAAAATAAAAATGCAAAATACTATTTAAAAAAGATACAAGAACCCCTAGAAAACTTCCAAAAACAAAAATAACCACAAACATCCAAAGGAAAAGGGGGGCGGGGGGATTGTTCTTATGACCTGTCCACGGCCAAACTTCCCATAATGTTCCCAGGCAGATCCCAGGTCCCTCATGGCTCCATACATTTGTATGTATATCACTTGGCTTTTCTAAATGCAAACGCGAGTGTTTTGACCCCTTTGAGATTCCGTACAGTAATTTTTCTTGACAGTTTCAATGCACTTTAGTGTGTGAGTGTAGAGTCCATGAGGCACAGAGGTGAATTCTGGGACACAGATTCACTTTGTGTGTGTGTAAGAATAAACTACAGTATGAACACATTAAGAAAAATTTGGCCTCTAAATGCCATGAGAGCTATTTAGCAGCTCGGGTTACATCCACCGGTTCATAAATATTAACACACTTCCTTGGTGCATTCATTAACATTCATGATGTTATTGAGTGGGGTACTCACCTATTTCCTACTTCAACCTTCAGCCCCACCCACAGCTAATGCATATTAATGAGGCAGGACAGTCGAGGACAGTAAGTTTAGTCGAAGAGGCGATGTTAGTTTTTTGGTTTTATTCTGATTACTGATGTTCAGCAGAAAGGCAGAAGAGAAGTGTCCGATGAACTGAGGCCAAACAGTGACCTTTAGTGAGGAGCTGTCCATCAAAATGACGCACGGCTACACACAAAGAGGAGGAGAGGAGGTTTGATGTTCTCTAAGTGAAGTGTTTTTTAGGACAGTTGATGATTTACACAGACCAACAGACATGTTGACAGGGAGACAGACCAACACAAGAAAGTTAATCTTTCGAAGTCTTTGAGCAGGTAGCGGAGGAAACTCTAAATTCCAGACCATTATATTTCCATAATCTGCCTCGTTTCCAACACGAACAACCTCTGCACATTTATCTCGGTTCCCATAATGCACCTGGCCTCTGGGACATTACCATAATCCATCCAGCCTGCAGAAATTTCCTGTTTACAGGGGTCTGAAACACTGATGAGACTCGAATGTAGAGAAAGAGATGGTGGTCACCATGGCAACAACATCGAGCAACTGATTTTTTTTGCTCATCAGTGTTTTATATTTTTCTAAACCATCAATCACTTAACCATCCATCATCGAGCCTCCACATCACCTCGCAGGTGCAGGTCTCTTTACTCAGAAACACGTAAACTATTAACAACATTAAGTTGCATCCTGGCTGCTCAGTGATCCGCTGCAGGATGCACAACATTGAAGTACACTGTCAGCTACTTATATATTTATATGTATAAGTAGCAACTACTTTAATTTTTTTACCACTTCCAAAGAAAAAAAGAAAATTTGGACCATCCTGAAATGCTGAGATCATAAAAACACAATAACACAATAATGGACAATCTATAATATATTTTGACATATAATGAAATATGTGTAATTGCTTTATTTCTGAAACTAGATATAGAAAATGTTTCTAAAATTAAACATGGAGATGCAGCCAGCAACTCGTTGGTTTAGTCAACTATATATTCCAGCATCAGCATTGTTTAATCAGTCTCATAAAACAAAATGTATTTATTGCAAATTGTGATTTTATACATCTGATTATTTCCTGGCTGGGACCAGTAACTTCCTGGAGTCTCCACTCGTCACCTCATGGTGACCAGACTCTGAATAGAAAGTGATTAAGAACTGGTGGTGTGGTTGTTCAGTTCATGAAGTAGCATATGTGTCAGGAGATTACAGAGTTTTACTTTTCCCTTTCAGCTTTAGTCTCACTGTGTGTCTGCCCCTCTCTCCCAGTGTTGCTGTCTTAACGAGCTCATTAACTCGTTAACATCGTTAAGGGCCCGTTAATTGTTTGTCCATTAGCCATTAGCAAGGCTCACTGGAGAGCTAACGAGGGACCACTGTGGTCACATGGACACACATGCACACAGAGAAAGAGAGGCGACATCCATCACCATTTAAGGACACACTCACAGAGACACAGCCATTTATTACTGCTAAACTAGCTTTACACACACACACACACACACACACACACACACACACACACACACACACACACACACAGTCCTGCTGCGACCAATCCGCATTTAATGCTGTGTGCATTGCCCGGGCTTCAGCCAATCGAACTGTAAACTGAAGCATCAGCAATACTGACATTAATTGAATCCATAAAACTGTCATGGATACTAACACGGAGCATTTGTAAAAATGCTGAATTAACGGCTCTGTAACTAAGAATTTTAGCTGCATTTGTGTCACACAAAGAGGCAGCGTCTCCTGTCTGCTTTTAGTCATTAAGCTCAGCTAAATACATTTAGCATGTTTTTCTACACAGAACACACCAAAGGTGAAATTGTTCTCCATCTTTTTTTAAGCTGAGCACAGCTGTAGTCCTCTATGTGTATTTTTGTCCATTATTTCTACTAGTAACATTGAACTCACCAAATAGATTTGGGTGAAAGTGCAAAAACAAGAAAAGGCCAGTAGGGTCAAAAAAACATGAGCTGCAAGACAACAAGACTATATTGTTGTAATGTAGGGTAGGGATGCTTGGTGGTCCCAGGATGTAAAACCTTTTCAGGAATTCCAGCTTTTACCTGTTTCAGTAGAATAAAGAAGGAAAGTTTAGTTTCCACGGGTTTATTGGTACCTAAAGCCCTTTACGCTGCTCGTCATTCACCCACACACTCAGCTGCTGTAGCTGGCCTGCACCCACCAGGAGCAACTAAATTAGGGCTCACTATCTTGCTCAAGGACACTTTGACGGGCGATGGGAGGAGCCAGGAATCAAACCATTTTAAACCATGGGATTGGTGGACGACTGCTCGACCTCCTGAGCCACAGCCAGTTTTAAACTTCCACTTGGTCTACAGTAGTAGATCTGGGCTGACGCGGGAAGCCACTTGGCAGTAAAACTCATATGATGACATTTCCATTTAGTCATTTATCAGACGCTTTTATCCAAAGCGACTTACAAGTGAGGTACAAGGCAGCAAGAATCTAAGTCAAGGAGAAAACATCAAAGCAAAGTCCTCTCAGAAAAGTGTTCACAGTTCACGAGATGCAAGTGCGAGAAAGAGCAGAAAGGATTTTTATTTTTTTTTAAGAGATTTAAGTGCATAGGAAGATGCGGAACAGTTCTGTTTTCAGCAGTTTTTTGAATATTGGGAGTGAGTTTGCTGAGTGTGCAGAGTTTGGTAGCTCGTTCCACCATCGTGGGATCATTTTGCTAAACAGTTTTGCTTGGTGTAATATTTATTGGCAATTCAAAAAGTTGTCCGGTAAATGCTTGGACGGGAGAGCCGCGGTTTTCCCTACGCATCGATTATGCACTGGTTCGCGATTGTTTCCTTCTCGGACCACTGTCGATAAGAGCATCTGTTGCTATAGTGACAGATGCAGGCTGAAATAAGTGAATCCTTTGCTGTCAGTGTGAATATTAATAGATCTAAAGCACCGTCTCTTTTTTTCTCCACAGATGGAAACCTCCTGCTGAGTTCCTAACTCATCAACACACGCGCACACACTCAAGCAGAGGACAACAGCGGTGTTATCTCTAGCTGTTGCTCATTCAACATGACAGAGGACAGATGGCTGAGAGAAAGAGATACAGAAAAAGAGAGACACAGGGGGGTAGATTGAGTTATGGGGTTGGTGTCAGAGCAGATTTTGGTTACAGCGCTCAAAAAGCTTCAGGCTAAAAACATCACTATGAGAGAAGACTCCCTCCTATACCTCTCGATCTCACTCATTCATCACAGAGTTTACATCTGGCTGTGGTTGTTTTTGAATATCTTTCAGAGGATTTTTATGCACTGTAGGTTGTTTACGCTTTAAAATGACCATTCTGCTGTAACAGGATATAATGACAACAACCACAGCTCTGAGATCAGTGCAGAAGCTAAAAAGAACTTCTGGTATTTTTCAGCTTGGTTTTATTTGCATGTTTTTGTCAGCTGCAGTGGCTTTGACTGCTACAGCAAATGCATCTTGACTTGTGTCTGCAAGAGAACTGTGCAGTGTAATAAAACAGTTTGAACCTTTTTTTAGCTACAGGATCCTAAAAACAAGGAGCTAAACCTACATTTTCTAACCTGTGTACCACTTCAACAAAGAAGTAATAACAGTAAAATTAGGCACATTTCACTGATAATAGATTAGAAAGTTACCCTACGGTTCTCCGTGTTTACTAATGTAGTCAAAGAGCGAAAGTGAATCTGAAAACGTAATCTCCTACAAATATAATGGTAATTTACACCTATGAGTGCATTGATTATATCTACATGGAAAACATGGAAAAATGTAGAAATAACCAGAACTCAGGAAATCCTGCTGCTGCAACATGACAGTCCTAATCCCTGAGCCACACAGTTCTACTTATCATGGAGGTGGAAAGTGAAGGAATCCACCGATGGCAAAACCCCCTCCCAACCTAAAGTGAATGAAAATCTATAGTACAAAAACCTCTGTATATACAGCTGACTCTGCAGCACAAACCCACCTCTCTGGAACTGCTGAACAAATGATGACAACTCCATCAATTTAAAAATTTAAGGCATCAAAAATGAATCATCACATCTATTCAAAAGACAGACGTGTTATACGGAAAGAATTAAAATACAATAAAAAATACAATACAATGGACTGTTGCATGTCTAGATGTCTCACGGGCCAAGGGACAGACATGGTACATGATAGTAGGAAGAGGTGGACACTTGACCTGTTAAAATGAACTAATTATTTATCTCTGTTGGAGATGTCTCCATATTGATGCTGCTATCAGCCATCAGGGTAAAATACTGCCCTTGTTAAATCGCACGGGTTCTTGGAAAACTTTAAAGGTTAAACTCATGTTAACGTGGTTGAGCAGGTGGGTGGAACAAAGTCTGACTGCGAGCTCTGCTCAGCTCAAAGTCATTCTCATATTTGTCAAGATTATTTTAACATGTTTAATATTTACTAGTGACATCCATGAAGACTGAGGGAGACCTGCAGTAAATAGAACTTCACCTGAACTTTGTTTTGACTCCTCAAACTGTGTTGTCCATGACTCCCCATCCAGCATTGGAGCTTTCTTTTAACCTTTTTTGTTTTTATTCTTTTCAGCAAACGTTGTTGATATCACTACAAATTTATCGGCAAGTACTGAAATCTAAGTAGTTGTACTCTGTCTAGGAAAAGTCCTGATATCTTCTTATAGTGCTTGAACAAAGCAATAAAAAACGTCCTGCAAATGGTCAAGAGGAGACTCACCTGGCCAGGTTAAAGGCATCGTCAATAAGTCCTGCTCTGTTTCCAACAGAGATGATCTGAGACAAAGAGAGACACTGAGAATTAGTAAAAACTTAAATAAATAATACAGAGACAGGGTTAAACAGAGAGACACAATCAGACAGGTAGACAGGTTTACTTGGGGGTTGGTGTGGAGCTGCTGAATCAGCAGTTTCCAGTTTTGGAGGTCATAGTTCACACGGAAGTAGCCCGTCTGGTTGATGTTGCCCAGCAACCAGGTGTTTTCATCCGCCCACCCAATCCTGTGTGTTTCTGAGGCAAAAATGATATTATTATTTTTATTACTAAGGAATATTATTAAGTTTAAGCTGAAGGTCATCAGTTATGGTCAGCTGAGCTCCTCACAGGATTTTTAAAGTTGCATGAAATTGTTTCATTACTTTCTAAATGTTATTTATCCTCCTAAAAGGGATTCGCCTCCGTGCCAAACAATGGGTAGTTATGTAAAGAAATGCAATTCAAAGATTTTCACTGTGCATCATTTGTGTCACACATTACAGTAAATACAGCGTGGAAATAGCAGTGATAACGAGCATCAAGTCAGAACTCGTTCCCCAAACCCTTTAACTCCTGTCATTTCACAGCCCACCGTTCCCATCTGTCCTGGATTTTCTGATATACAGGAGCCATTCATTGTGTTTGTCATAGTATTCCAGCCCTCTGCTCCTTTCTCTGGATTTGCTATTACCCGACTGCCTGTCTGGTAGCTCCCTGCTACACCTTCCCCTTTTATTTCCAGGCTAAACTCTCACCCCTATGAAATTGCTTTAGAGAAGCCAAAATATTGAACTCACCGACATCAAGTTTCTTATTTCCCTGTTATGCCATCACACCATTTTCCCATTTTCGATCTGTTTTTTACTTGTGCCCTGCATTTTAATTTTTCCCGGTAAAGCACTTTGGTCATCACATGCTTTAAATGTGCCCGATTAATACCTTTGCTTTGACATAGCACTGAACTTTGCCACAGAGGTTTGCTGAATAAAGTTTAGGTTTACCTTCCTCCCTTGAGTCATGCTGTTGGGTCACCCTGACCACTAAGACTTACTAAGTAACTCAGACCTTAATTTAGATTTGTCAAGGTACAATTTAACAGACACCAGTCTGTGAGGTTACTTAATGTTAACCTTTTAAAGACCAGCTCTGCATTTATGAAAACAACGTGTGGATTCAGAGATTAAACACAATGCATGTGTTTTAACCCGTGAACATGGAAACAGTCACCCCCTGCAATTCCTGTCAAGATAAATTGAGTCAACTGTCAAGTCTAATTCAAGACCATCACCCGTCATTACAGAGGGGAATTACAGAATATGACATGAATATGGGATTTTTCCAGCATTCTGCAGTAGCTATTTTATGCAATGTATAAATCTGAAGCTAATATGATGTATGAACCCTGACAGTGAAAGACTGTGCTGATTATAGTGGCATCACAGCCTCTCACGACAACAACAGCCTCAGAGGTAATAAAATTAGGTTGTAAACTTTAATAGAGCATATTGTGGATTTTTTCCAGACTTTGTGTAGCAGCCAGGTGGGGAAACAGGCAAAATAGCTGCTGACCCAGTCTGGCCCACTTCCTCAAACTTCCCTTTCTGGGATTGAAATAAACAGTCTAGAAGTCCTGAACCACAAGGCTGCCTCTTTTGCAACTAGTTGAAGTTGTAGCAGAACGCATTCTCTAGTCCAGAGATTATACTGCCATCATTTATTAATAACCACAAACAGAAAAAAGCCTCACTTTCCAAGGAAAGAACTTATTCTGGACCAATTTTTTAAGAAACTAAAAAGCCAAATAGATGCAGAATTAGCTCTATTCTCCCAAAACAGAGGGGATTTTGCTTCCCCCAAACAGAACCAGCATTGGAACATTTTTTTAGTGAGCTTCACTTTATTCAAAACAGTCAGAACAAGTAGAATTAGGGTTTATTACCAGTGCAAACAAACAAAATGTGGACAATAAAACTTGAGAGGTAGAGCACATACCTGTGAGCTCCAATGTTTTAAATCACTAACAACAAGTCACATGACAGATCATAGATCATTTACTATTAATATAACTAAATCATCCCCACATCAGACTGTTTTCTCAAGGTAACCAGACAATTAACTAGACAACAGTGAATGAATTCCCATCACCTGAAGCATATCAGCATCACTGTACCTGTCTTGTTGTTGATCCAGATGAGGCTCTCTGAACAAACAGTGGACGCATTTCCCACAGCGACTGTCAATGGAACCTGCCACTGTAAACTATAGAGAGGGAGAGTGATATCAGTAATGGTCAGTGGAATTGGATTGGGTTTTATTGCCTGCAGTTATCAGATGGACAGATATTAGAGAGAGAGAGTGATGGTCAGCGACGATCATTCAACATCAGTCAGCTGGAAATGGAGCGAGCGACAGAGGGAGAGACACAAAGTGAGAGTGTAATAGCTGCAGCTCCCAGCCAACATCAGTCAAGGGGAAGTGGCTGAGGGTTATTGTCTTTTTCACAGAGTGAGAGCGGTTAAATGTGCTGTCCTCTCCAAACCGTGAGTGGTTAGTTTGCTCATTTTCACATTCTCAGATCAGTTAAAAGATACATACATTCGTCGTTGCTGCATGAGCAAATTACTTGACCAATCAGACTCATAAAGCCGTTTAAAATCCAATTCAGATATCTGGAAATGCCATCGCTTCTGTGATTAAACCAGGCTGTTCGTCTTAGTTCCTGAGAAGTTGACATTTAAGAATGTAATGGCTTTTGAAAAGCAGCAAGATAGAAAGATGTGAGAGAAAAATCAGCTGTGCAGAATACAGACTTAAAAAGGACACAGATGGACAAAGTACAAAATGGACAGAAACTGTAACCTGGAACAAAACACTGCTTAACTTATAGTAACTGTGTCTTTCTAAATTGTATATTCAAATCAGTGTCTAAACTTATTGATTCCAATTTCCATGAAAGCTTTTCTTCATGTCAGAAAGAAATGAATCATCACATTTACCCAATGAAACTTAAACCACCACATAAAACAACAAATTACACACAACAATGAATTTATGATACTTGGCCTTTTCAGAATGGGCAACGGATTTATGTGATTAGAAATGAATATTTATAGTGATTCCTAATTAGAAACTCAATATACGTACATCATTTCATTATGGTAAACAGATCAGCGGCTTACGACTTGTCCCTTCAGGGGTCTCCACAGCAGAACCAGCTCCGTTTGTGTTTTACATTGGCTGCTTTTCCTGTCACAACACTGCTTGGTAACTGGGCAGGGACACACCTGGTGGGGTGGGATTCTAACCTGCAGCCTTCTGCATCCCAACCCAATCCACCACATCCCCATATAATTACATCATGTATATACATTATTTCTTGTGATAATTTGTTCATCATACTGATTCATTACTGTAATCTGATTCTGCTATGATTTCACATGTAATTACATTATCATTTTCTCTCTCCTGCTCTCTACTATCTGCATTTGCTTGAAATGAAAATTTCAACAAATTTTCCTAATCCATAGGGCAATTATTAATTTATCCCGTAAAATATGACCAGGTAGGTCATTTGTACAAGCAGGAAAAACGACCAACGCGTAGCAGCTGTAGTGAACGTTACATAGTCAACTGGTAATTAGACACGGAAAAGTTGGTCAGAAGGACGTTGAAACCACAAGAAACCAGAGTTGAGTCCAGTGTGAAATGTCAAATGTCCGGTATGTCATGTGATAAAATCGGTGAAAACAAATCATCACCTAACAACCATTTTTATTTAGTACTGAAGCCAATCTAAGCAGGTTTCAGAACAACCAGAGAAGCTGCAATGCTCCAAACAAATTCCCTCTGTTTACACACACAGAGCATCAACCTCCTTTCAATCTACTGTATGCGAGTACTGATGACACTAATAAGAGAGTGTTTGAAGTGAGAGCTTCTCCAGTTCCAATAAAAAATAACCTCAAACACTCATTTTCATATTTTAATTAAAGACTTTTTTAAATTACAAACAGCAAACAATCAGCTTTACACACTGAAATCAATTCAAAAGTGTGTGAGTGTGTGTGAGGTAGGGGTCAGTGTAACGAAGATCAGCCAGAGAAAGAGCCATTAATCAAACTCATGCCAGCCATCTGTCGCTGTGGGAAACTGTGGATCAATACGGCTACCTAGCAACCAAATATTTAATCTGATATTTATATTAACATGACTGACAGGAGTGGAACTCAAATTACACACACACACACACACACACACACAGAAACACTCAGTCACACAGTCAATCACACACAGTCAGCAGCACAGGCAGCAGAGTGTGTGTATTAATATTTGATTGAAATGACTGTTTAAGACAACAGCCTCCGTGTGTGCGTGTGTGCTCACACTCGATGGTTTATTCATCAAAAGCAGAAACCAGCTGCAACCCACACACACAGTATGTAAAGGCAAAGGTAGCATGACTGTTTGGATAAATTCTCAGAGGGGAACTTTAAAAACCCTTCACACAGCCGCTCACACCGCTCTGTCTGCACATCCTCTTCCTGCTTTGAAGAACACGTTAACCTCATTTACACGTGTTATTTCAAGGTTCTTAAATCCAGATAAAATCTGAAATTAACTTCAAAAAAGCCAGGATCAGAATACACGATATCGACCTGATAATGACCCCAGCAGTGTTTGTCCTCCTGTTATCCTGTCAAAATGCATTTTATTCATGCAAAGCTGCTTTTCCCTTGTTTTAATCAGTTCAGCGTTAACTTCAGTTCCTGCAGAACAGAGGCTAATCTCACAAATGGAAACATGCTAGCACCACCATATGCACCTATTTGGAAACTAATGCAACATAAATTAAAGCCACTAGTAGATCAAGACCCCATACAATCTCCTCAGGTGCTGTCACCTACAGGTGGGCACTGGTGTTCTCTTTCCAGCCTTGTGGGTTTTTTTTAAGATTATTTGTCTAAAATAGACGCCAAATTATTTATCAGCACTTCCTGTTTGTAACACATCCATGAACGAACATGCTTTTTGTGAAATCAGAGATGATTTATGCTCATCGCTGACCAGACATTAGGAAGCGTGTGTGTACAAGATGTGACTGAAATGTGACTCGGAACTTAAAAGTTAAAACCAAATTCAAACACATGCACCACAGCATATTGTTTCTCCCATATTCCACTGCTTACTCACAAGCTAATTAATGGATTTTTTCCTATTTTGCATCGTTGCTATTTTCCCGTTGTGTTAGTGTTTGTTTTATGTCATTCCCTTTGTCGATTGTGCATTTTAATTGTTTTTGTCAAGCACAAAATGAAAATCTTCCTGAAGATATTGCATTTAGAAAAGTAAAAATAACTCCTATCACAGGGCGTCTGTGGACTAAAATAATCTATCACTGTGCTCTTTAGCATAAAAGCTCATTAAATCAAACACAGCTGTCTCTGTTTACCTCTCGGCTTTTTTTCTAGCATCACAAACAGGAGATGTGATGTGTTTAAATCCAGTCCTGTTTGATTTATTTTCAGTATCATTAGCTCGACCTTATCGTTAACTCACACTGTCCTATGGTTTCTCCTCGTCTCTCTTTCTGCCAGCTAAGGTTTTTAAAAAGCATTTATCTCCATCACTGTGTTGGCTGTTTGATGGTGGGAAATAAAAGACCCAAATTTGAAACGTCCCCCTCAAACAGCCTGAGAACCAGAGGAACAGAGGAATGTAAAGTGTTTGACAAAAATAAACTGATATCTAAAATGTCACCTTAACATTTTAAGTTAAAAATGCAACAAAAAGTTTTACTGAAAAGCCTCATTTCCAAATCAAAGTTTTTAAAAGAGCGAGATGTCTGCTGGTGAGGATTTAGGCCAGTGATTGAATTTAATACTCAGGTGTCTGACATTTGATATAATCTACAGTATTTTGCAAGAAAGACCTGGGATAAATCATACAAGACAGGTCAGTAGCAGGTCCTGGCAGTATCAGGCCTCTCATCAACCTACTCCCAGTGTGTGTGGTGTTGAGCACAAAATGTACATAAACTCCGCAGTGGGCAGTGCAGTTATAATGTATGATGGTGATTCTTTTTTATGTCCTGGTAACATGCGAGTTCAGCGTATGTGGAAAACACATCTCTGTAATGAGAGTCTATCAGAGTTTTAACCAAAAAGCCTGTTTAATCAAACGCATGCAGCTGGAAGAAAGAGAGACGGCCTGTTTTGAAAGGAGAAACACACTGAGATAAAAGTGCAATCTGAATACTAAGGGTTTTTTTTAAGTGTTTGTGTGTTTTGTAGAAGAGCCTACAATTTCCATTTCCGTTAAGAGTGGAACATTGGGACAATCAAAGCTCTGCGCTCTTGTTCCAAAAGAGAAAAAAAAAAATGAAATTTTACAAGATTTCAAATAAGGGGTACTACACATCAAAGCACGTTTCCAGGTCCTGGGAACTGTATCTGTTTCGTGACTCTAGAGGAAATTATGGGATGGTTGGATTGGTTGGATTGCATACAGTAAGAAAGAATGTCATGTCTGTCAACAGTAAAGTCTATAGTCTAATGCTAAACGGGTGAAGTACTGTTTCAGTAAAAGTGGCTCCTTGGTGTTAAGAGGTAGACTGTAACCTGGAGGACACCTGGTTAGTGGTACGTAGAGACAATGACAAAAACATGGTATCATCAGCGTAGAAACGCACATTGTTGTCCTCAGCTGAAAAATGCTTATGTATGAAGACGTCCCACTTTCTCTCATTCATGTCCTGTCTGACAGTGATGAGGGCATAAAAGTAGCAATTATCACATCGTCAACAAAAAAGGAGGAGGGCTAATAATCATATTACAATGATAATAAAATGATAATATTAAACCCTTTCTAACAAAAGCATAGACTCTACCAGAAAGATTTCATTTGAACCAGATGTAAGGACAATCATTCAACCCCATGGAAAACCGCTTTTTCTACAGATCTACAATGTGCTGCAAACTGTTGGCTTCTGACAAAAGCAATGATTAGTCTTTAGGACAATTTTGCCAATTATTGTTAGCACATTTAACAGATAGCTGATTAGCTCCCCAATGCTACCTCAGAATATATTTGTATATTTCTAAGGATCTCACAACCCAATGTAACGCTGCTGTGCTTCTGAACGCCACTCCACAAGATCAAACAGCATCGCCGGCTTCTGAATCAATCCACCGCTGCAGCTGTGTTGTGCTGTGACGGCGGATCAGCTAAAAGCACAACAATTTCCTTCTACAAGTGTTGGCGAACGCCCTGGGACCACAGAGTGTGTCTGAACGCAGCCTTGTGAGAATCAACAAGAGCAAAAGAAAGATTTCAACTCCACCTACAACAAACAGCTTCAGTTCATCAGCTGAAAAGACCTCGAGAGAGACTCTGAGCAGAGGAGCTCAAGTAAAACACAAAAGACTCCAGATGACAGAGGAAGAAAAAAGAACAGAGAAGGCACATAAAATAACAAAATAAAGAAACTGAGCAGGCCGGCATGATTGTAAATGTCAGCTAAGGTGCAAAAATGTGACAGGATGAAAAGAAAGAACAAACTTATAAAAAAGAAGTGAACAACAGGTAAAAACCTAGAGGAAAGGAGCTGATGAAGTATTGATGCAAGAGAAAGTGGGTCGATAAAACAGCGAAGAGAATAAACTCCAGAGGTTGTGAAGGATGTGAATAAAACATATGAATCAAATATAAATGAAATATAAATGATGTAAAGGTAGTAAAGAATGTGAAGAAAAATTTAAAAAGTGCCTTTGCAGGAGAAAACACAACGTGTTCATTTAGAGGACAGACTTAGTGCTTAGTGAGGTGTGAAACTAAGCTTCAGGAGTATGAGTATGAAGAACTAATGGAGGATGTGTACGGCTCTAAATGTCGACTCCCTCGAAGCTGCAACATCCAAAACAGTTCTCAAAGGGTCCGTATCAACCATGATGATCTTATCGATAAAACCCAGAGACAGACTAAACCTCTCTCTGCCTCCAGCCTTTCGGCAGACAAAGAAGAAGGGACCACATTTCCTACACTGCAGCTTGCCCACCATTCTATTTTAAGATGAATCCATCTCACCTGCTAATTAGCTGTTTTAACTGCTTAACAGCTTTACTACACACAAAGCATTTAGTGTGAAAACACACTGTAGGAAATTGGTTCCTATTTATTTCTGAACCTCACTGATTAATGAATCCCACCATAACTTCACACATCTCGCACCTGCCAAAGATGCAAGGCCCCCCTCCTCCAAATACTCCTCATTTATTAGAACTTTCATTTTATAGTGCTCATTTTGGATTATTTAAAAAGCAACAGGCAACACGTTCACATTTGCTGTTCCCTGGTTTACATTTACATCACATTTGTAAATTGATTTCCATACATTCCGGAACGAATCCTTTCACGACTAGCTACCCTCTCAACTCTACTTCACTTAACAGCTACACAATGAAGTTAATATGGCATAATATTTGATGTGGATTCAGCTAGTTGTACCTTCATAATAAAAAAATTTAGTTTTATTTAATTTATCAATGAGGTTGCAAAAGTTTACCGAGTGCATTTTTTGGTTTATACACACTCCCTGACCATGTTTGGACTCTGATGATGGAAAAACATTTGTTCTGGCTGAATGTGCATGATTGTGTCAGGTTTAAGTTTACTCTGAAATAGCATATAGGGGGATACAAGCACAACCCCATAACTGCACATTCAGCTAGAATTGTTCTTTCATCGGAAAAATCTAAAATGGCCAAGGAGTGTGTAAAAAAACAAACAAAAAACAAACAAACAAAAAAAACGAAAATTATATTAGTGCAAATGTAAACAAATTCATTTCTGATGAAGAAAATAAATTCATTTCTTTGTTTTACCCTTTAAACCTTTGCACCCAACTGTTACATTTTTTTTCCTACAAAAAACTGATTTAAACAGAGTCTTACCTGTTATTGTTTCTGATTTCCTGTCCATACAGGAAGTGCTCCTGGCTGACGGTAATGTAATGAGTAGGGAGCTGCTCTGATTGGTTCTTGCTGATGGTGACGACAGGGTAACCCATTTGTAAAGTCCACCTGTCCATCATCTCTCCAATGTCGATGTCCCGCCCCTCTGAACGCATGGCCTGGACCAAACATGCGACATATGAGAAGTCACTGACTAATTACTTAGTGATTATGAACATTGTCAGGGAGGTCGGCATCCATCCTAACAGCTCATCAATAACCTGGTGAGAAATTGCCCAACGTTAAGTTGAAAGCCAGTCAAGTGCAGAGAGATGTTAGGTAATTAAAAATGGGACTGGCTGGCAGCTAATTAAAGAGCATTTTCGGCGTAATGAACAGCACTAATGAAGATGAAACATGATTTACCAGAAGATTCCTGTGTGTAGGATAAACAAGAAAACAAACCTCTCCTCCATCTGTCAGTCACGTTACCATGACAACAAGGCATTCACCATCTCTTTCTCATAAAGTCTGTCTTAACTAGCATGTCTCCCGCCTTCATTAGAATTGTTTCATTAAACAACTACCAGCCTCAGTCAGTCTGGCTGCTGTTTCCCTGAAGAGCTGCGTGTGGAGCAGCTGCATGTTTAAACCCCCTGCGGCGGTTCTGAGACTTGAACCCTTATAAAAGCACTGCTATTCTTCCCAGAGGCCTGTGGGCCAAGAAACCACAGAAGGTTCAAACAGCAGAAAGACAGCGAGCGTTACCTGAGAGAGTTTCTTCCAAAGGTCATCTCTGGCTGCGTTGCTGTACATGTGACTCAGCAAATAATCCTGGAAACAACAAAAGATGAAGAACAGAGCTAAGACTGGTCACTCAAAGCACAGAACACAGTAGTTTGGATAAATGTAGGGATTGTTTTACAAAATAAACATTTGTTTCATTAGTAAAACACCTAGTTTTGTGGAATACTATTAAAATATCTGGAATTAAACTTTTTCTAAACATCCAAAATATCATTTGGTTATTCATTTTATTTTTTGTTCCAACTGCTAAACTTGAATGTAGCTCCAGCTGTGGTAAATATGTCTTTCTTTTATCTCCGCAGATGGTTTGTTCACCTACTACTGTTGTGCATAATATCCACTACTGTTTCTGTTTGAGCAAAACTGCACATACTGTTTGTGGGATTAAACCATTATCAGCATAAAGACACATTTATTGGCTCTACAAGCTTTTGCTGTCACTGCTCTTCATCTACCTTTCAGTTGGCAGAGTTGTTCAATCACTAAACCTTCTGAAGATGTAGGAAGCAATGAAGGCTGAATTTGATTATCACTGCATTTACTTCCAAACATGTTAACAAGTGTAAACTGGTTACACGTAGACTCTGTTCAGGAACATTTTAACACCTTTCAATTTGGCAAACTTTAGTGTAAAGCAAGCAGCAAATTAAATTTTAATTAAAAAATGGAAACTTTACTGCCACAAGTTTACACACAAGAACCTATGTGAAAACATATTGGATTAAAAAAAATCTACTCATTTAGGAGAAAAGCTCTTATTTAGGAAATGATTGAAAACTCAGCTTTTGCTCAGGTACATCCTGTTTGCATGACTTTACGTAGGTCTAAAACTTGACTGGAATCAAAATGTGGCAAAGTGAACTGACTGAATGCAGTTCAGAATGGCCCACATACATAAGTGCCACAATTCATACTGTGTGTCAGGACAAAAACCGAACCATAACGTCCAAGAACTCTCTGCTGACCTTCAAGATTTATAGACAGGGAAACACTACAACCATTTCTAAAGCTTTGAGTATTTCCACGAGAACGGAACTGGAGAATCATAGACTCTTTAGGACGATCTGCTGTGGGACAAACTGCCCAAATCCAGGTGTGCAAAGCTCGTAGAGACAACTCAAGACTGGTTATGACTTTTAAAGACTTGACAGTTCACACTTAAAGACACTTTTCATCAAGAGTACAATGTCTTGTACCTGTCGTCCTGTCACGCACACATGGCATTCGTTATGGTGAAATGTCCATTTCCCAGCGGTGTTTGCCTTAGTTAACTTGTATATTTTGGTGACAATGTAGAACAAAAACCGGAAATTCTTTAACGAGAATCTCTAAAGCATCTTAAAACGCTGGGTGTCTAATCTCAGTAGGGCTCATGGTGCATTGACTACAAACCTCTACACGTATCTTAAGGAGACAATGAAAAGTCTCACACAGAGAGCAGCCCAGTTCCAAAGGGGACACTTTGATTTTTACTTGTAATTTGTCAGTGATGCTCCTTCCTGGTTTGAACTCTGCTGCCACAGCTCATTGCCAGTGCAGTGGATTGGAGGTTATAAAAGCTCAGAGTGGATGGTTGGGTTTACGGTAAAACAAGAAAAAGGCAGGAAAGTAGTACAAGATAACACAGAACACCTACAGAGAATAAGTGCTAATCTGTTTCTCAGTGATGGGGGAGATTTCTCTGTCCTCTGTAAGTGTGTGTGTGTGTGTGGAAGCAGTCAGCGGTGATGGTGTGTGTGTGGAGGATGATAAGGCAAGAAGCTCTTTACAGGAACAAGATGACACAAGATAACGACACACAGAGCATCTGTGTGTTTGTGTGTGGCTTGATACGAACTCTGTCGGTAAAGCAGACATGAACCGAGCCCCCCACCACAAACACACACACACAGACTGATCCCTGATTCCACTATATAAAAGTTACAACAGCATGATGCACCTAAAGCAAAATGTTTACCGTGATAACAAGCATCCTGCAGCAAAAAAGATAATTGTGAGTGATAATAATGTCATTAAGAAAAATCCACTGAGCTGAAAGATTTGGAGCCAGTTACTGAAGACTTTTCCCACATTACAGCTGTGACCCTTGACCTCCATCTTCCATCGACTCAACATTTGATTTATTTATTGATTTATTTTTTATGGCCTCCTGGGTTCCTCTAAACTGTGAAAACTGCCTTAACTTCAATTTCCCTTTAGGACTTTTAAAATACTCTATGAAAATAATATGTATTTAGTTTATTTTGAACATTACCTGAGTGCAAGTATTGATGTGATGTGTACTACATGTAATTATACTGGATATGATTTGTACCATTTCCACTTGGTAAGATTCACGTTTCTATGTAAAACTGAGTCGTACATGAGGTTTAGGAATGTGAATATTTCATCATATTTGTGGTAATGTGGTAATGATACATGAATTATTATAAAGTCGTGCATAAGGGGCACATCATCAGTTTTAAAAAATGCTGACCTACCTTCTTACATCTTAGGTTTGAGTACAAAATGTCAATGTTAGATTTATGGAAAGATTGGGAATAAATCCTAAGTCATAAAGATTGAAATAGTTTAGATGTTGCATTATTAACTGTACTGGTCTCAAGCATGAGTTGCTGTTAATTATAGAAGAGTCATGTAGTATAACACTCATGAATTCATAATAATCCATGTCCTGTTAGCATGAAGTGTTTAAAATAGCATAAAACAAAGACAGACACAGCAACCAATCAAAAATATGTGAAAGTGAAACAACGTATCTTCATTGTACTACACAACTAAACTACAATATCAGACATTTGGAAACTTTTCCTGGACTTTAAGTTATTATTATGGTCAAAAGCATTTACATTTGTCATATGATTCATCATGTTGTGATGTGGGATGAGCATTTAACAAGGGCAGAGTGTGTGAATAACAGGCAGTACTGTGCTTTTCTATCATCAAATAGTTTGTGTCTTAGCTTGGATTAATGGGGTTTTGTTGAGGCAAAATTATTGGGGTTGTTTGTATGTTTTATTACATTTTATTATCTTTAATAGATATGTGATTAGAGTGTAGAAATCATTAGATGCATTTGTAAAAATCTTTGATTGCAGAGGGACTCGATTCAGAGAACTACTGAATAAAATATAAAAAAAGATTTTTTTAATGCACATGAGGAATTACACGCTGTTATTAGATATTGTGGTGTGTGGTGTAGTCGCACATTGTAATGGATCTGTAAAACCCACACACACACACACACACACACACACACACACACACACACACACACACACACCACATTATATTGTCTGTGTGTTGTGCTGCTGGATCAGCAGTGTTTTTATATAGATTCTACTTCCTTGTGTGATCCAGGTCACAGAGTTGCTGCATGAAAAATCAGGACAAACTGTGTGTGTGTGTGTGTGTGTGTGTGTGTGTGTGTGTGTGTGTGTGTGTGTGTATGTATGTATGTATATGTGGTTGGGATGTACACATTTTAACAACTGTATATGTAACAAAAACTATATTTATGTTTATTTATTTGTGATTAAAAAAGTGTTTTGTTGCTGCTCTGATGTTTGAGACATTAACTAGCGTGAACCATCAGAGAAGCAGTTGGCAGCCACATAAAGATAAATGGTAAATAATATATCACAGTTTGTCATTAAAGCCACTGATGTTCTCCACTGGGAGTTTTACTGTTAGTGCTATTAGCATATTACTTTCTATACTGAAGCATTAATATATCTCATTATCTAATTAAGTCTAGTAATCATATCAAAGTCAGGGTTATTTTACTATTTTCTACCTACCTGTGCTCTGTTTCAACACAAAATAATTATTATTTTACAAAGTAATAACCACAACTTTCAAATAGGTGCTATTACTATTATTACCTATGTTTCATTAGATGCAATAAATATTATTTATGTTTAAGAGTATAATAATAATAATAATAATAATAATAATAATAATAATAATAATAATTTTTTTATTTTCCCATTTATTACTATTTAATTAGCAGAAGTAAAAAGAGAAGGGAAAAGATGATTTGTGTACAAACTACATGACAGCATTGTTGGTTATGTCTCTCATTCTGGTCTCAGGCTGGTAATATGCAGTGGGTGGGGTCGGGGGCTGGTTATATGCAGTGGGTCGGGTCGGGGGCTGGTAATATGGAGTGGGTGGGGTCGGGGGCTGGTAATATGGAGTGGGTGGGGTGGGGGGCTGGTAATATGCAGTGGGTGGGTAGGGGGGCTGGTTATATACAGTGGGTGGGGTCGGGGGCTGGTAATATGCAGTGGGTGGGATGGGGGCTCTGTGTACTCAAACTGTTCGTGGCCTTTGTGGAGTTGTGGGAGTTTTCTCATTTAAAATTCTTAGATGAAAGAAACACACTTACTGCACGTATGGAAGGATCTGAGTTTGTCCAGATTCCCAGCAGTGTGGAGTCTTTCAGCAGCATAGCAACAGCTAACTGAATCATCCATTTTGTCTCCTGCTTATCGTGTAGAGGATGCAAAGGGTGCTGGATGGATCCCAGCTGTCCTGCACAGGTCACCAGGATCATGCAGGGCCACCCTAACAGAAGGTGTACTGACCTGGACTGTCAACCTCAGCATATGTAAAACCTTGACCACTGTCCTGGATACTTAAAATCTGTCTTTTTAGCATTTCAAATTGAAGCTCTGTAGGCTGTGAAAAGTTTTTTAGGTCTGCTACACAGGCTTGTGATTTTGACATGGCTTTACAGCGGAAGAAAAAGTAGCAGAACCTCCTCTCAAACTGCCCCTTCAGCCAAATCCACTTATTTGCAGCCCATCTGAGTGCTGGGTGTGTGCAGGACTGAGGGTTCAGCCAAAACTGCACGGAGCACAGATACACACACAGCTTATGTCTGAATCATTTCACACTGCGTTGGTGACAATTTGCTTTAAATTTCAAACCCAACTGTCCTTGTTGTCCGCGGGTATGTAGACCTCAGCATACACAGGTGGAGCAGCAGGACAAACCCCCCCCCCCCCCCCCCACTTACATTAAGTCCTTTCTGGAACAGGGGCTGTCCCATCACGTTGGCCAGCATCCGGATCAGCGCCGCCCCCTGCACACGGCAAAGAGAAGCACGCGTTCAAACATGACATCAGGTGAAAACCGTACCGGCTGATCGATGCATCTGGGTACAACAAGGTTTTATTGAAGATAAGACTAATTTAATTGAGAAAGTTTTCCCGGCCTGTTCTCTTGCTGTCTGCTCTGTCTGGATAAACACGTATCTCACATCTCTGCTTGTATGTAATAACAGGTTTGGACTAATTTATTTCACTGTACTAACTGTACTTACAGAAAAAGCACAATTTCAAGCTTATTAATACATAAATCAAAGATATTTTTGAAATTGTGTTGACTGAGGCATTTTTTATATGATTTTTAATATAATTTACTATTAACACATCAAACATTTTGTTTGATTGCAACATTATTTATTGTGAGCCTATTACAAAAGATGCTGCACGATTTTTAAATGATAAATAGTTTTATTGATATTTCAGAATAATCTTTATGCTCATTAGTTCTTAGCTGCATCTACAAGTTTTGGCAAATGTTTCTCACTACTATGAAGCATCATTGTTTCAGCAAATAAAATTTCATTTGTTTGTTTTATGAATACTTAGTTTAGTAAAGAATACAAAGTAGCAGGTGAACCACCCCCTAAAGCTGGATTATTAGTTTATTAGATTGTATTGCAATTCGTTCCTCCAATCAAATCAAACGGATATAGCACCTAAAAAACAGCCTGTTGGCCAAATGACTTAACATAATTTAACAAAATTTAAATGAAAGTGTCATACTCAACCCAAGGAAAATAAATAAGTCTCAGACAATGATTTAAAAGCCAGTGGCTGATTGTACATTTTGGGCTAAACTTCTGCATAGTTGAGGTGCTGAATCACAAAAGCACGGTCTCCCCAGCATTTGTGGATCTGGCCCTTGGCCACCTAAAAGAAACTGACTTGATGATCTGAGGGATTCTGCTGGCTTGTGCCACTGCAGTGATTCACTAAGTTAGGGTGGTGCCAGTTCATGTAAAGCTTTAAGAAACCAAAATCAATTTGAAAGCGAACTGGAAGCCAGTGAACACTGGCCACAACTGGAGTTATATGGTCACATTTAGTGACCATCACAGTTTTTCGAAGCATCTAAAGACGAGAGACACCAGAGGACGTTAGTGTGGTAAATTTGTTTAAAGAAAAGAAAGCTCGGCTTCACGACTGAGTTGATCGGCTTTTGAAATCTCAAATCACCATTACACGTCACTCCTGACTTCAGACGTGTCTCCGTCTCCAGCTACATATGTTATTAGCAGAACTGATCTTTATTCTGTTTTCATTTGTGATCAGGAACGCACCTTTTTGTAGGCGATCCAGTCGAAGACTCGGTCGATGTCCGTCGCCTGGTCCACCTCCTGGGAGATTGGGTGGGAGGACCTTAGGCCGTCCAGGAGCATCACCTCATGGAGGACGTCTGTGAGAAAGCGCTGCTTCTCCTGAAAACACCAAAGCTTGTTTCAATCACTTAAGGGGATTCTGGAGGCTGACCCACAACCTGTAAGCCTGAAACTGAACTTCAATCCTATTCTGACCATACAACCACATCTTTTTCAGAGAGAACCACATGTTGTTTTGTAAACCACATTTTAGCCCTAAAAACATGGAAGCAGATGTTTTTCACTCACTTGAAGTGGTGAGTCCCCATCATAGTTGCTGTCTGATCTGCTAATTCTTCCCACAATGTGATTAATGTTCCCCATGGTAAGTTTTGTAATCTAGTGAGTTTCTTCTCAGCTCGGATTTGACATGAATAATTAAGCTTGGAAAACGTTGGTCAACGAGTTGTCATTTAGCTCAGCAGCTGGTTCAGTAAATAAATGTTTAGTTGTGTAATTATCCTGGTTAATCTTTGCTGTGAATCAGTGTCGTTTACTTCTTCTCCATCTAAGTTTTCCTTCTGTCTTTCTTCTTCTTCCTGGTCTCCTCCGTTCTCTTCTCCTTATTCGCCACCTTTCCCCTTCCTGGATCATTCTTCTTTTCCCTCTCTCTTGTCATCCATCACTCCTCCTCTCTCCACATTTGCTCTCCAGTTTCCGGGTTTGAATTGACATCCGCAAACACGCTGAGCTTTAACGAGCTCTGTCTAAATAACTCTGGGGATGAGGCTAAATCCAGAGAAGTGCGGCTGTGTCTAATTCGTGGATTATTGTGTTTACTATAGAGATTTGGATTCTAATGAACTTCCATCTTGTTAAGCTATTGAATTGGTGGCTTATTACGTTTTCGTCATTAATGAACAGGAACCTTTTTTGTTAATTTACAATATCTTCTGGGATCTGGCTAATTTTTGGCCCCATGCAGATATATTTAATACATAGATGTAAATTGAATTAAAATCCTCTACATCTAATGAACAAAAGCCTCCTTATCAGAACACAAAGATTCTGATTGTGCCTGTCGCTGACTGTTTCATGTGTTTGTAAAATTTTACCTTTTTTTGCAAAGGTAAGTCTGAACTATGGAAACAGCAACTGTTAGGTGGCTATGTCTTGTTTTGGGTTTCAGATTCCTAAGTCTTTGTAATTCTGTGGTTGCTGAGCCTCAGTGTCTCTGTCTACTACTAGCTGAGGCACCGAGGTTATGAGTCGATCTCCAAGGGTAAACAATAAGTTAACTGACAGAAATAAATCCTGTGTTTATACAGTAGCTACAGTAATCTATCCACAAAGCATTGGGCTAATTCTTGGACAAAAAAACAGACTACTGCTTTCACCTTAGTCCACACACACACACACACACACACGGGATTTCACCAAAAATTACGTAATTAGTTAATTAGGTAAATGGCACATTTGGATGAAACCAACACTTTTCTGTGCGACAGAAAAAAATCCAGACTAAATGAGACATCAGCTTTAATTAACAGAGACTTTAAATCACCTGCAGAGGCAAACAGAGAGAGAGTCCATCTGGTTCATAATGACCATATGGACCAGATGGACCCACATGTGGAGGAGAAGCTAATAGGCCAGCAGCCAGCGTAAAGACAAACACACGCACAAACACAGACGGAGGAACCCGGGCAGCTGCTGAGCTTTTAAACGTCAGCCCGTCTTCCTCCTTCCATCATCGTTCATGTCCACCCTGTCACTCCTCCTCTCCTCCCTCCATCTTTGTTCTCACTTCAGTGCCATTAAAAAACGCACAGCACTCTCATACCAAAGACGTATTCTCTTATCAGCGTCACAGGAAATTCTCATTTCAGATTGGCTGTTAGGTGTCTGTTCAAATCCTACGAGTTGACATGCTGAAAGCCAAAGAAGCCACAACTTGTCTCCTTTTCCCTGCTCATCTGTGATTTGTACAGGTTTAAGTTAACAATGGCAGTTACATTCATAAACGCTTTGGTAAGCGTGTGTGCGCCGACTCCGGGGGGGTTGGGTCCGTGCTGCTGACTGCCATGTACATCTCCCTGTGTTTGTGAAGACCACCGTGTACAGCACCAAACTGCCAATGTGGGTCTAACATACACACACAGACTTGTCTCACTACAGGACAGCGTTCATATTTAAAGTATTTATTAGTACCATTGCAACAGCAACACTCAGTTGTCCTTACTTTTTAAACAAGGCGTCACATTAGCTCCGACTTATCTTTAAAGCATCTAAATCCCAGTTTGGTTGAGTGAAAGAGTGAATATAATACAGCCTGATTGGCTAAGTAACTTACTTATTGGTCGTAATGTAAACCATTTCCAACCTCCGCAAAATTTTGGTTTTTTTTTTCTCCTGCTGTGTTTTTCCTTTCCCCTGCAGCACTGTGACTCACCGCTGATGAAAATGGCTTTTTAAATAAAAAAAAAAAAACAGTATTATAAATAAATTGCTTTATCAGGAAGACACGACTTTATCATCGTTTTGCTTGTTATTGGAGAAACACTTTGTTTCCATTAAAGTGACTAGCAGTGCAGAACCACAGTAACAGGGATTTTAAAATGCCATGTCGCTCAGAAACCGACTGTGTGTGTGTAAGATAAGGTATTTTAGTGTAACACCTTCTTTATTGGAAGCAAATCACAACATACTTTGGCAGAAACAAAGCAGGAAGGACTGTGTGTGTGTGTGTGTGTGCTGTAAGTTCTGCAGCAAGCATTGTTTCTCAGAGTATTTCATGGAGTTTCAGGGGGAGGACTGGGAGATTCACTGAGAGTTTCCAGCTCATTTGAGGAAGAAATCCTAATTTTATTGTGTTTTGAGCTGAATCACCCTCTGCAAGGATTTGTTTACCAGCCTTAGTTCATCTGGCTGAATGTGATTTGCTGGTGTGCAGAAACACACTTTTCGTAAAAAAAGGAACCAGATTGATCGGTGCCAGTGGAGGAAGGAGGGAGGGTTCAGGAAGAATCCTCACAGGTCAGGACGTCCTCCTCCTCAAAAGTCAGTTTTAACTCTTTTCTCAACGTCCAAATGTATTGTGCATTATGTAAAGTTGCACACAACAGAAAAAAGGTAGGCAGGAGCAGAACACAGAGCTTTTTCTATACTGTTTCTACAACAGGTAGTGGTAAAAAAAATAACACTTTCACAGCAAAAGCAGCAATATGTTTATAAAATAGTTAAATGTCTGATGATTTGTTAGATAAATTCTTATTTTTCAAAAGTTGCTGGCAGTGCAGGTGATGCAGTTTGAATATCTTTCATATCTTCCTGAAATACTTGCCATTTTTAGTGTTGGAGCTTTTCCCTGAAACCATATGATATCCTGTATTTCTGTTAGTGTCACAGAGATTTCAAAAAGAACCAATCGAGTAATGTTCTTGTGTGTGTGTGTGTGTGTGTGTGTGTGTGTGTGTGAAACCTACACCAGTCACTACAGAACAAATGTGGATTCATCCACCGATGAAAATAGTCCAGTGAATATTTTTCCTTATTCCAAAAACAACAGAATATTAAAGCTGGGCAGACACAGTGTGACTTTACATGGTAGCTTCTCATCTGCCTTCCTGCTTGGCCAGAACCTCTGGATATATGGACCCACAGAGGGCTGGAAGAGGCGCACGATACTGTGCATCTGTTCTACAAAATTCCGTTTTATGATGCAGAATATGTCAAACGTACAGCTCCAGCCACACAGCAAGTATTTTGACAGCAGTGACACTCACATTGCAGCACAGTCAGCACTCATGAGAACTGTCCACACACGTGGCCTCAAATAAAAGGACAAAAGAAAATCGTCTTGATTTGATGTCGACAGCTGCAGTAAACAGTTTTTATACCTTAGTGGACAGATGCTTCACATTGTCTTCCTGTTTGTGAACACGATCTCTCAGGAACACCGTAAAAAATGTCCTTCAAATTTGGTCCCAACGTCCACTTGGACTCATAGATGAACTAATTACATTGTCACTTCAGTATAAACTGCAACTTCACTGGTTGCTGGAGAACAACAACCATGAGGTGCTAATTCTAGTTTTTAATCAGGTTTTCAGTGTGATGTATGGGTTGAATGGAGATTTTGCAATGTTGACATATACGACTGAATATATCCGGTTATACATGTAGTGCTGAAAAGTAAGTGGACCTTTAATGTTAGATTATTTCGGATTACATTGTTTTAAAGGTATGAAGACACTGTCAGGGTCGGGGTCTTTCTCGCATTTTCTTTAGTTACTAAAAAAAAAAGTCTGTAAAATATTGAATATTTTACGGATTTCACTCACCATGTTCCACTTTGGGAAGAGGAAGTCCGTGCCGACATATTCAAAGAAATGAGCGAACCCTTCTTTTAACCAGACGTCCTCCCACCAGACTGGAGTCACCAGATCACCAAACCACTGCAAGACAGATTCAGAGAAGAACAAGTTCAATGCTTGTGTTTTGGAACATTCTGTATCGTGACAGTTGACTGACAGAAGCTGTGTTTTTTTTCTACACGAGCTGTCAGTTGGTTAGGGGACATGTTTTCCAGTAAACTTTACAGATCAGACTTAAATTTAACAGTGCCCTGTAACAAACACCTGTTCAGCAGAAATCACAGGAGTAGAGGGTTTTTGGGCTGCAGCTAACTCAGCTGTAATGTGGGGCTTTGTATACTTACAACTAAAGACTGTGAATATATGAGGTAAAATCTTTGTTCACTTGACGTGTGTGGGAGGCATTCAGGGGCATTTTGTCAGCACTGAGTCTGTATCAATTATTGGACCCCCCACCCCTCACCGCCATCAAACCACATAGCTTCCATATTTATCTCCGACTGCGAAATGAGAAATAACTGCAAGTTCTTTGCATTTTGGATTCAGTGCTACCTCCTCAGTGGCACTGAAATTTAGCTCGCAGAACTTGTCTCCAAAATAGGCTGAGGGTGGTGTTAACATTGGCACAGCCTGAACCGATGGGTATAAGTGAGTTCCAGTAATCTACTTCTTTCTTTCCCACACTAAAGTACTTTTCTTGTGTTAAACACAGTCCCTGCACTGTGAACACCCACCGCCCACCATCTCTGGACTTTATATAGAAAGATCGTTGCCTCTTTAACTATTTCATTACCGGAATTTCTAGAAATAAAAATGAGTTTGAGTGTCATTGCTTTTGTATTTAATCCTAAACATATTTGACAAATTTTAATTTTGACACGCTGAGGCTGCTACAGGAAAAATCCTAACAATCCCTCCTGAGGGGAACATGTCCACATACAGTAATTGTCACGTCAATCCAAAAGCTACTTCCACTGGAACTTAGAAGGCTTCTATAATCACTGGGATTCATCCTCTGAGGAGCAATAATGTCATTACAATTTCATTGTAATCTTTTCGATATTTGTTTTAGATATTTCTGCCTTCAGATATTCAATCCAACACTGCCATCTCTGGAACCACGTTACTGCTGCAAAAATGGAAATGCCAATGAAAATTCCAGTCTAGCTTCCGCTCTCCCAAAGGATTGACTTGGCCTCAGAAACCCAAACTAGCAGAAAGCCAACGTAGCAAAGCCAGAAGACATGACGAGATACAGTGGGCCTTGTTCATCAGCAACACTGGAAGGCAACCAGCAATGTTGCTCAAAAGTGTGACACAGGGAGCAGTGGGCTCGCTGTTCATTTCTAGGGCCTGCTACCAGCTAATTAGAAGTCTCAGCGTGCCTCAGAGCCGTGCTGGGGTAAGCCACAAGTTTAGCAATAAAGGTGGAGCAGATCAAAACTGTAGATTGAACTTTGCTGATAGTGAAACACACACGGACGGACTGTTTCCTGGCAACACGGTTTAAATAAAAATGGCATTGGGAACTTGTGTGTGCTGCCAGCTTTGTTTCTAAGTCTGAAGGTTCGCTCTAAACCTTCAGCTGCAGAGAAGACGGCTGACGACCATAACAAACAAACACACACTAACTAAATGCATGTTAAACCTTCATCTGACCTTCTAGATTTAACATAGCTCAGGGTCAGTGTATTATTTAGCCATGCAGTGGAAACAAGTGGAATTTTATTATATAGCTCAGGTTGGCATGAAAACAACAAGCAAACTAGCCTGTGTTTGGCAGTAGTGGGAGGATGGATCAGGATCAATGGATCAGGACAACAAGGAGGTGATTTGTTTTAAAGTGGAGGAGGAGCACTCAGCATCTTAACCCAGATCAGAAGCTGCTCTTGTTATGTAGCAGCAGAGGGTGCAGACCCTCTTCAAGGGAGATCAGAAGTCTGATAATTAAAGACTAGCAGGTGGTGACAATGCTCTGGTGACACTTCTTTTTAAAGAAAGGTTGTATATTAGCTTGAAGCAGCAATAGTTAACAGGCAGTGGGCTGTTATCAGCTCGTACTTTTAGTTCAGTTGCTGACTTTTTACCTCCCTGTAGGTTCATTATAAATCTATAAGTCTGACAATGAGGCAAAATCTAGTTTCCACAGTAGAAATATATCACAACAGTAAGTAAAACAGACTTTTATTGACGTAGAGTAAAGACAGAAATTCTGCTTGGTGAAGAGGTTGGAGCTTGTAGCTTCAGCAGGGTGATGCCCCTTTATCTAAGAGTCAGACATGACCCTTTTTAACACACTGTACAAAACACATTTATCAGCATTAATGTTCATTTTAGCTGCGGCCTTAGTGTGAAGTCCTGACACCAAGTAATTTTAAAAAAACTTGACATCAAAATGAGCACAACTTTCTCTGGTTTGAGTCCAGTTAGGCTAAAATGCCAAAACTAATATCTACAAATGACAAGACAACGCACACAAATGGCAACAGCAACAAAATATGCTCATCAAGGACAGTGTGCATGCTCTGCAGAGCAAGGCAACGCAAAGCATCACTGATTATAACAAGTTTTGACTCGTGCTGAGGAGCAAAAACACCAAGTCATAAGCTCTTGATAAAATGTTACAAGCTGCAGATACACACAAGTCCAATGATAATACCAAACACATAAGTCCTGCAGTACCTCTTGTTTAGCTGTTGGTACACATAGAATTTAATTCAGTTGTCACACAAATTGCTGGTTCATGTCGACACAAGTGGCATGTGGTGTTTTAATGTGCCAAAATGAAACAGAGGGGAAATAAATGCTGCCTGTCATGCTCACTTCGATATCTTAGCCTCACATGAGGACGGTTGTTGGTCTGACTGTCAAACCTTACACAGCATAGGTGTCGATTAACTCTAGACAATGTCAATGTAACCGTTATTATATTGTCTGAAATTTCAAAATTCGACACCTACAACATGTAAGTTTTGACAGTAAGTAGAGGTTTTCCTGGTGTAAAAATGTTTTTAGACTTAAGTCTTAACATCATTTAATTACATGTAATAAATCTGATGAATATAAAATATGAATATAATATGAATATAAATTATGACATTTCTAGATGTTTTTGTTGCATTTATGTCATATTGACACTAACCTCAGACAAATCAGAGATTTACTGTAAAAGTAAATCTCTGATTCGTCTGAGTTAGCTCTGTGCTTCAAACGACTTCTAATTCCAGTCGTACATGTTGCATTTTTACTATGAGCAGGATTTTTTCACATTCACATTGTGGCTCAACAATGCTCAGGTGTGGAAGACACGAATCTTTACCACCTCCATCCATCCCACATGATGTGCGGGTATATGTGCATCTCCCACTGCCCTTTTAAGTTTGTTGCAACATTCAGTTTCATTATTTTTTTATATACTTGGCCAGAAGCGTGTCAAACATGTCAGACGTCTAGTTTGGTGCATTGTTGCCTCCTAAAACTACATGGGCCCATTTTGTCTTCTAATTAAATCTCTTAATTCAATGTTTGCACATGTACTCATTTTATATCTTTTGCATAACTAAATAAACTGCCTTTGTCTGTGCTATAAACCAAAACTCTATCTTCACCCGTGTGGACACACAGTCCCTGGCTCATTAAACTTGCAAACGCAGTGAAGCAGAAGATTGTGCCCAGACATGCATACTAACTTCTCCCACTTTCTCCTTGGCAGGGTTGAGCATGGGCAGGGATTCAAACCGTCCACCCTGAGGGAGCTGGCAAACCGTTCAGCTGCTGCTGCTGCTGCTCGGCCCAACAGGCACCGGTTCAGCCACACACAAGACCACAACAATTTATGGAAAACAAAACAGTGGCGGATGAGATGTGTGAGGTCGCTACTTCACCTGCAACCTTCTACACAAACGATGAAATGTGACAACAAAGCTGTGAAGTCCAAAAACTGCTGTTTTACCACAGCACTGATCACGTCCCTTCTGGGCAAACGGTTCCATTCTGGAGCTCCAGCTCACAGAACTGGATACAACAGAAAACCGGTAGCAGAGTGTTTATGGACTTTGGACTACAATTTGCTGTTATTCTTGTTACAGAACCATTACGTTTCTCCTGCTGCAGGAGAGAGAACCAGAAAAGGACGTGTGTAACACGTATACTGAGTTAGGTGAAAAAGCTCCTTTAGTATTTCTGGGTATAATAAAGTCTGCTTACATATCTGCACTTGTATAACTGTATGTACCGAAACAATGACAGCGTTTCCCGTCCTCATTCACATTACAAATGTAGTACTGTAGCTACTGTAAGCACCGAGGGGCAGTCAGTCAGTTTCCATGTTATAACACATGTGATATTGGCCTATTTCACCTAGATGTATCCATATACCAAGCTGTTATGCAGTTATTACCACAACAGCTTTTTACAGTTACGTTATTATTATAACCCTGTTCTTACCCCACTATCACTGTGCTATTACCTGGCTACTACTTGTATATTTACATTCTCTTATTTCTGAAATATTACTCCCCTGTTACCAAAAAGCCACACACATCATGTTTCTGTCCTGGTTGATGCAAAAGGAAAAGTAGCTGAGTCTCTAATACAATATACAACATCATTCTGCGTTTCCCCTATATGCATTAAGTAGCAATGAAATGAAACGCATTACACTTACACTGACTCTCATTCTCATCTACAAATACTAGCGGTGCTTGTTTTTTGGAACATTTCATCCTCACTTCAGAACTTTTGTATCACGTTAACACTGAACAACTAGTGATCCACCGCCCGAATGTAGACAGATGCACCCTTCATACCAACACTCTCCTGTTATGGAGCAGAAGGACTTTTTAGCAAAGATCTTAATCAGACACGATGTAGTAGGTATTTATGAGCACATGAGTGAGCCTGAAGTCATTTTACATAGCGTTCACTTTGTCACGCTGTTGCTTTATTATTTAATATGCTTGGAAGCAACAGTACTGTCTCTACCTATAACCACACTGCATGTTTGAGGAATATTACATTTCAGAGAATGAACGAAGGGGGAAGGACACAAAATGCAATAGTGCATTTCAAAGCAGAGGCACCAACTTTAAAAAAATCACCTCAATCATTTTGGAATAATTCATTTTTTTTCACCCAAGCAGAGCTATTCAATCATCTGCTGAAAATGTCTTTTTATATTTCAATATATTGCAAGAGAGAGGTTCCCAAAACAATATAGGCAGATAGATTGCAAACCTACCGTATGAAGAAAATGGATGTGGGAGGTCAGAGCTTCATGGCGTATTTATTCTTCATTCACATACAGTAATAATGTCAGTGGCTTTATCAGACGTTTTTGGGCATTGTTGCAGGGCAATAGGTGGAGTGTCATGTGTGATCCTCACATCACGGCTCAATGTCCGACAGCACTTCGCTTCACAATCAAAACCTCAGCTCAGCACTAGAAAAAACGAACCACCAGGTACATTACAGCTGATGATGAAAAGAGAGAGAAAGAAAATATTCCCTGTCCAAAGGAAGGAGAAAGATGTAAAAAAAAAATCACTACGTGGATATAAATGTTTAGTGGGATTTTCCCTTTAGAGGTTTCTGTATAATTATTAAGCATTGTGATCAAAGAATGGACCTTTACTCTGCAGGAAAATCAGCTTTCAGCACTTTGATTTTTTCCCCCTCTATCAGACAAACTGCTGCTGAGCTGCGCTTTCATTAAACATGACAGTTTACACTGGATTTTTGTTCTCCTGCTTTGAAACGATTTCACCCTTTATCCAGCAGGCTGTTAATGTTTGAAGTGGGTCAGTAAGTTTTCATCAAACCCTTCATTTCGTGCTGGTACACTTTGTTCAAGTCTCCCGACAAATAGAAAATATAATTAATTTTACACAGTAGAGATTTTTTTGTTTCACTGTGACAAACTGAGCGAAAAGGACGAATCCTCTTCAGAACTTCTGTAATTTTTGCTCCGCACTCGTCCTCACTTGTCTTCGTTAAGTGTTGCCATCTCTCATCCTGTTTCAGCCTCATTAAAACATAAAAACACCCCCAGCAGGTCGGCCATTTCTGCTGGGGAAGCTGCTTACGGATGTGCGGTTGCCACAGTTACACAGATGCATCGTGGGTGGGGCCTGTAGACTGCAGAGGGGAAAAAAACAGAGAGGAAACGATGCAGAGCTGAGTTAAAGTAGTGCTGAGGTGGAGGATTCGTGAAGGGGGGGAAGATGAATGATGACGAGTCAGAAAACACAAGTCTCTTACTGAGAGTCAGTACAAGCTGAGAAAACACCAGCACACATACTGTTTATACACACACACACACACACACACACACACACACAGTGACTGTCTGGGAGGGGCTACAATGGGCCCAGATGTCCTGCTCCATTCAAGCACACAAGGTGATAAACTGATAAAATTATCTGAAGATTGAGACATTAACACTATGACTAAACCACGGATGGATGACTGAAGGAGCGAGTTTCTACTGTGGACCCCCAGCTTTAGATCGGTTACACATCCTCAGCCTTTTTTTTTTTCGACAGAACTTTTGCTCTTTGTGTCTTTTTGTTATGCAGCAAATTCTGTATTTGTGCTTTTCTGTCAGTGAACAAATCTCGACGCACTTAATTGAGCTTAATTGAGCTTTTGGCAACACTGAAGCAGTTTTAGCGAGCAGTGCTCTGCCTCCCTACAGAGCTTCTGTCAAGCCGTGATGTGGTGCCGAGGAGGCTGCTCTTTGCTTTGCTGGGCACAGTCATGTTTCTAACAGGTGAACATTGGCTGCAGGTTGATTTACAGATGAGTCAACATGAACGTGAGCTTTCGTAAAAACAAACTAACCAAAACAAAAAAACAGATCTGTGCTTTGTACAAGGGAGCAGTGTCTAGAAGTTTGCCTACATTTCATTTCTGAAACATAAATATCCTTCAGAATCTGGAACATTTTCCATTTGTTTTACACGTTAGTACTTTTTGTGCTTCTAAAAGCTCAAACTTTACCTTCATGCAGGGAAAGTGGCAGCTCGATAAACGTCAGACTTTCCCGGTGCTACAACAGACAGTAATGGGGGAACCATGTTAAGGTGACACGGCAGTGTAATGGACCGTCCTATTTGGAGGAAGGGTATTACAGTTGCTGCCATGCTTAAAATAAATGTGCCCACATCACAAATACTATTTCAAACAAATATGCAATGACGCACAGAAAACAAGAAAAAGACAGACTAGATCAGTACTGCTCTTTTCTTTTCTCCATCTTTCAGTCTTTTTCTCTCTTAGAACAAAGTCAATCTATGCCTTTGATCATCCTCCTCTTCCTCACCTCCCTCCATTTGACCCTCACTGATAAATATTCATTCCTTTCCTCAGCAGAGCGACAGAATCGGATTTTCACCTTCTGTATGGATGAAGCTGCTCACAGCTCTACGGCAGAGAATGAGTCTTCGTTGTCATTTGGCACAAATTCTGTTTACATCTACACATCTCTGAAACTATAAAGTCGTTCACAGCATTTCCAACCGCGACTGGCTGAATTAACGTAATTACCAGCAGTCTCAACAAACTCTCAAACCTCCTGCTTAATTAATCTTTGTGTGACTGCTGTGATGTTGGGGAATTGTGGCGACTGGCCAAGTGCTGATATCTTCTGGAACATTATTTTGGCTAATGGCCTCTGCTGCAGATTTGCAGAGCAAGAGGACATGAAAAACCTGCATCTGGACCCAGGATGAAAACCATGCTTCAGCTGGACCAGAGTTATAGGAGCCAACTGGTCTAGAACTGTGCAATAAACAGTGCTGGCTAGTTTACCAAGTACCAAGAACTCCACAGGCTCTTAGTCAGAGCCTGGACAAAAGCCAAATGAATAAATGCAAATGCGGAGCCTGCCCGGAGCATTCTGGATGAGGCTGAATGTTCCCTATTGACCCAGGATGAGCACCTCTCTGTGCAGTTTGATGTGCAGTTCAGGATGTAATGCCTTTAAGCAGAGTTCTGCATCAGCTGGATGAACTAGACTTTGCTACAGGCTTCCTGGGCACTTGCATCAGGGCAGAAAGTACGTTTCTGCATCTGGGCCAAAACAGGATAAAAGCCTTAGATTGCCACTTGTTACAGAGGGTCAGTACAGAGTTCTGGCCTCGGCTAAGAGCCCGGCTATGGAGTTCTTGACACTTCAAGCATTAGATAATAACCTTGTATAAAAGAGCTCTAGACTACTTGAAGTAAAGTGTTGCACTAGTGAAACACTGATGAGTCTGGCTGTGATGATGTGTGGACACTTTAGCCACAGGCTACACACCTTACTGCATCTGAAACAGATGGAACTGGGGGATATGATCACTGGTGGGCAAAGGTTTTCATGCACTGAATATATGTGCACATTCTCTCACCGGGTGAACCTGGTTGTGGAGTTTTGGGCTAACACTCACAGAACATCTGGAGCAGGTAGAAAGAGGCTTCCTGCAGAGTTCTGGTACGTGGTTGAGAACAGTGCTGGAGAGTGCTGGACCCATCTTATCTGTGATGTGTATTTAAACGTTTCCCACTCTGACAGCTTTGTCACAAACCAAATGTCTCAGTAACACATCTGTAACCTGCTAGTAGACGACACAAAGAGGGTGAGGGATGAGATAGAAAGACAGATTTGTATAGTGAGACAGTTTGTCAGAGAGACAGTTTAAGCTGTGCTCATCGTTTCTCTTTATATCACGGTTTTCGTGACAGTTCTGCTACACTCCCATTATTCACTCTGTGTGTGTGTGTGTGTGAGAGTGTGTGTGATGCTTAAAGTGCTTTATAAAAACAGTTGGCAAAATCATTCTGTCACAGCCACGAAACCTTTGATTTACGACAAAACTACACAGCTCAGTGTGTGTGTGTGTGTGTGTGTGTGTGTGTGTGTGTGTGTGTGTGTGTTTCAGAGTTATTTTGACGTGATGTGTCAATTAAAAGCAAAATGAATCAGTGCAATCAGCCTGAAACAGAGAGTGAAACAGAGACAGCGAGTGGTGTGAGCAGCTTTGCAGAGGTGCAAATACTGTAGATTCCATGCTGTGATAATAAACAATGGCAGCAGAAATCATTGATTTTAACAAACAAAGCACGAGGAAACTACAGTTAATTGAATGGTGTTTGTTATTAAAATGGTGATATATCATACGCCTGCTCATTGATCCACATTTTTATTTGCAACTTTGGTTAAACAGCTTCAGCAGTTCTCTGTTAATCTGCTGAAGCTGTCATCCACTGTCGTCCTCAGCTGTGTTGTGCATTAACCATTAATTTGGAGCTAATTTCAAACAAATTAAATCCTGGGTTTGTCTTTAGCTTAGTTAATTGGAAAAAGACTTTTTGTCTTCCTAATTCCTGTTTTCTTAGGGATATTTGTGAGAGCAGCTGGGGACAGATTGCACAAGACCTGAAGTTAGATGAGGAAAAAAAGAACAACAACCTTTATGGTAATAGAGCACATATACATGTTGCACATACATGTTACAATGAAATTTACTCATCAAATTCCACTATGTGGGGACACGGCAAATAAAACTTATTAAAGGTAATACTTAACGAACAATTTCTGACAGCTGCTGGTTTGGGTGATGGGTCAGGTCATGCTCAACATGGTTGTAAGCAAATGAAAATGTTGCTCATTTCTCAAACTGTCGATCCAGAACCTGGTTTAATCCCTGCTTTATTTATGCATGTTGGCCTCAGGTCCACACACAAACTGCATTGCAGTTCACTAAAAACAGACCTGTGAAAGGGAAAAGGAGCCACCTGGTTTCCTGCAACAGGCAGTAGTTGTTGAAAATGTGCCTTCATGTAAGCAGGCAGGCTTTTTTAGAATTGCATCCTATTTGTAACAATCACCAAAATGGTGGCTGGTGTAACCCTATTTTCATTCAAACACAGTGGGCTGGTTGCAGTTAGGCATAAGGGCATCAGGGTTAGACTAAGACGGCAACGAACGCTTATATATAGCAGGAACAATATGAACAGGAGTTGTAATTTTAAAAATCACTGATACCTTAACGTGTCAATGCGTGACTGGTTACATCATCACCAATAGCTGCAGTTTTCACACCAACACCTAATAATGGGTCAGGGTTAGAAAACTGGACCTTTTTTTGTTTGGTTGGCTTTTTTGCCTTCGGTTGTGTGTTTACCAAAACACAATTTATACAATATAATTAGCACCGCTGTGTATGTGGTTCATTGTAGCTGTTTCTAAAAGGTGTGTGTGCGTGAGACCGTCTAATGTGTGGTGGCTGCAGGAGTGTGTTCAGTCTCTCTAATAAGCCTCACGCAGACATCAACACAGGCAACACACACAGCAGTGAGAGACACATTTAGGGTGTTAGATGTTTGTGTATGATCTGCTAATTAGCCTCGGACATGAGCAGGAGGCAGTGTGACACACACACACACACACACACACACACACGGACTAAATATAACTATTCCTCTCACACATTATTATTTACTAAAACCTCCTGTCATTCACAGCTGTATGAAGGTGTTTGTGTCCCATTTCATTCGAGTTTTGCAGAAAATGTTTTGCTGAGTGACGTCTTAAGGCTTCAGAGAAAAAAAACGGAATTACAAATATAACTTTGTGTTTTCTGGATTGACTGATCCTCGTGGGTCAAAGTAAGGATGGAATAATGTTTCTAAGCATAATATGGATAAAGAAGAAAACAAATTTAGGCAACCGAACAGTTTCACACTTTCTGTGCTACTTATTTCTATATGTACTTATTCATAGTTTTATTAACTTCTGGATTTAATCAACAGTTTCTAAAAAGAAAACACTGAATGAGAAAGTATCCAAACTTTTTGCTGTTTCTGTTTATTTAATTTAAAGGTGAAGCTGAACCTCATGAAATGTTCAGTATGTTTTAATAGCTTTAATGTTTAATGTTTAGTTTAGCTTTAATGAAATGCTGCAACAGAAGAGAAAACCGATGTTTTTTATTGTTATGAGCTCCACTACACTGCGTGTGCTCATCTGTAGCTAATGATGCGTTCACTGTACATTGGAGGTCCAAGATGCCTTGACATTGAATCCTGATGACCCTGGTCAACCCCTGACTATCCCTGATGTCACCACGAGCTTTGCATTAGTGTCCATCAGTTTGGACAGGCATTGCTGCAGATTGTCCTCCCCATAAGAACAACAGCATCTCAGCTATTCAGACATTCCCCTGACAGATTTCCTCTTGTAGCCTTTGCAGACAGCGACTCTGTCATACTGTTAATTTACATCATCACAAACCATTCAGCAATCAAACAAGATTTCTTTTAACCTTTTGTCACCTGCACATGGTTTGTTTTGGAAAGAAAACAGCCAATTTATTAAGTTGGGACCTTCTACAGTAATTAGCAAAAGTTCACTAAACATTGAATTAATGCATTTTATAAATTGCAGCCGAGTTCTTGTCTTAGTTCCTGTTCCTCTGCACAGACTGTAATTTGGCTTTGAAAGGACTAAAAAATGCTTGTCACGTTTATGGATTTTCAATATTTCATTGAATTTGTCCAGACTGGTTCAGCGTGAGTTGAATGTTGTCTCTCGTTTAACAGATAGGGATGTGGAGAAATCACAAGAACAACAGTTTTCAGACTTTTGGAAACTTTGTAAAACAAGCATCAACAACATCTCAAGTGCTGGTCAGAAGGTCCAGGGTCAAACGGGTCAAAGGCCAAAGCAGAGCAGAAACAAGTGCAGATGGAAGAGGCAATTCTGAAGTGACAGGGAAGGAAAGTTGAGTGTTATATTAGGTAAATATACTGAGAATGAGAGAGGAGACACACACAGGAAAAGTGAGGCAGGTAGAAACAGAGGGTGGGAATAACAATAAGATGATTTATGGCTCCTTGCTTTCTAATGAACTCTGCAAACATTGTCTGCAGTAATAAATGATCCACTTTGAACCAAAACACTGCAGAGAAAAAGTTACACACTGACAACTTCGACACACACAAACAGCAGCGTTTATGCATATGTGCACACTGCTAGACGTCTTATGAGGACCGGACATACGCTTAAAGACAGTATTTAACTGTATTTATCATTTGTATTGTTCTGTTGTAACATGTTAAGAATACAGCTACACGAGTTGTTGGTTCCATCTCAGCCCCTCAGTTGTCTTTGTGCTGAACATTATATGTGTGGCAGCATTCAACTTGCATTTTCTATTCTCAGTCACTCAGTTCTTCCACTTAAATTGAAGTTGGGAAAATGAGTAATCTGAAAGGAGAACACGGTATATAAAAGTCAGTGGTGGATGAAGTACTCAAAAACTGCACCTAAGTAAAGGTACAAACACACAAACAAACATTTACTCTAGTAAATTTTACCTGAAGTTTTAGTAGTAGTAATTTTGTTTAGTATTAAAAGTAAAAGTACCCTCACTCCTGCTCTATTTTTGTTCTCCGTCTCTTTCCACGGACAAGTGCTGCTTCATTTTTCTTTTTTTCCTTTTTATTTTTTCTAATTTATGGTTATTGACATAAATGATGGGTTGAAGCAGTTTGAGCTATAATCTGATGCTCTTTTAAGTTTTATTTCTACACTACTCATGTTGTAACATCACATAGTGACTAACAGTCTAACAGCACAGTAATCTCAATAATAAAACACTGATAAAATGCTAAGAGCTGGAAATAAGCTCAGGGTGCACAGAACAAAGAATCATAGAAATCTGTTAACAAGGACAAAATATATGAGTAAAAGTAGGTTCCTCTCTTGTAGAAATATTTTGTTACTTGCACCTGATTTAACCCAAGTGGATGGTCGTGCGTAACCCCAGTGTGCACTAGCTCATATAGCTGCTTCCTTCAGGACAGGAGAAAAAAACTAATCTCTTCGGTCAATCAACCATAATGTGTGAATCAGCAGGGACCAGCTCTGTCCTCTCATAGTGCTGCTTTACATCTGCCCCTTTCTGCGCATCGCCCCCCAGATGGAGAGGTAAGCTCAGAGAACGTTTGGAGCCACCCTAGTTATATTGTTTGATCGACTTTGACACAGCATGACGTCAGCAGCTTTATCTCTGGAAAAAGACCATCATTCCTGTGCAGTAGATTCAGACCCTTGTAGACAGAGCAAACTCTGCACAACACACCAAAGAGTAAAACCTTCTACCACTGATAAAGGTTGAGGGGTAAGTGGAACCTCTGCAACTGCTCCTAGAACCCATTCAACTGCAGAGGTGCTCTGAAAGCCTTTCCAGAGCCCCTCAAAGTGTAGGAAGTTAGACAGGGATCACCGGTGATGGAGGCAGCATGAAGCTTCACCAATGAGCAAGAACCGAAAATCAAAAAGAGCAGCAACCACTGTCTCTGTAGTTTACAACGTCATTAGATAAATCTTTAGCCCCTGGAGCCAAACAGATGTTGCTGGATCCCCGTTTCTTTAAAATGAGGTGTATTTTAGCAACAAACTCTACAAGACACACATGATTTTGTGTTTGTGCTTTTGTTTAAATTGCAAGTATTGTATTTATCTAAAACAAATCAATTGCAAATCTGGAGCCCATCCATGCATTTGGCCAGCAATGATGATGTTGATGAAGATGTTGTAATAAGTAAAGGACATATTGGCACACAGAAGCATGACAACACAACAACTGAGCCAAATTAGGCTGAATACTGAACGTAATTTGGAGCTGGCTGGTTGCAGATCTCCGTTGTTGGTAACCAAGTGGACTCACAAAGGCCTCAAGAGGCTTTGAGTCACATTATCATCTAATCTAAATTCATTGGTAAGTATCCAGCTGCTATCAAGCTCCTGGTTTTCAGGCTGAAATCTCTGGAGGGTTTCAGGGTTTTGCTGAGTGAGATCTGTAGCTGTGATCCCAACCTGGTTATGGTTAAGATGTTAGAAAAGGAAAGTGAGTGTGTCACTCGGGAATGATGCAAATATACAAATGTGTACACACACACACACACACACACACAAACACAATAGCTTGCCAGAATTCACACTGTGCTACTTCCTCCTGCATATGGTTGAATTAATGTGTGAGAGAGAGAGAGAGATCAACAGATGAAGTGAGTAAATCTGTTTTCCTGAATCTCATCCCAGTGTTTGCCTTTGTCTGTTTTAATTAACAGACAGATGATAGGAGTAAACCCAGAGCATCTTCTGGCAAACACAAGCCTGTGAGAGAGAGAGAGAGAGAGAGAGAGAGAGAGAGAGAGAGAGAGAGAGAGAGAGAGTGTGTGTGTGTGTGTGTGTGTGTGTGTGTGTGTGTGTGAGTGAGTGAGTGAGAGAGAGTGTGTGAATATGAGCTTGTGAAAGTGTATGCGTAAATGTGAAATACAGAGTGTGTGTGTGTGTGTGAGTGTGTGTGAATAAGAGAGAGAGATGCAAAGTGCACATCTCAAAATGTTTTTAGCTGGTTAGTGGATTCCAAGCAGTGAGTTGTGACACTGTGATTTTAAGGAAGGTAATATTTTTGCTTGGGGCACAGAAACCATCGTCCTGTATTGTGCAGGGACAAAGGTTCAAACATGTGCTTTGTGTCAATCGACCAAATATAGACTATGACAAATTTCTGACAGTGTCAATAATGTATAAGTGATGTGATGATATGACCTAAGTCTACTTGTCTACTAACCAACCAATGGGAAGGCAGCAAGAAAAGACACACTACTCATAATATCATACTACCCAGAAGCTCTTTTGGCTCACTGTTGGCCTATTTACCATAGTCACAACCGAGTCCTCATTCTCCTCTGATCGTTTTCCATACACAGAAACATCACAACTGTGAGGGCTCAATTATTAGCTTCATTGATTACAACTAGAAGCACAGGGATGACGCAGACTGATGACATATGTTGATTAGGGTCAAAGCCTAGAGATGGCTGAACTCATCCTATTGCACAGTCAAGTGGACACACACCTTCACACTGTGCCTCCACACAAACACCGACAAGTCCAGCAGTGCATGTCACCTGTACTACACACCACTACTATACGTTTGCCGTCATGGCTACAATAGTAATTATTGCTGCTCTATGTTGGGTTACTGTTACCGTTTGCTGCCTGACTGTTAAGGCCCTTGTTTCTTTAAAATGACAAAGGATTTGCAGACTGTACTGCCTGATAGCTCCCAGCAAATTTCATTTGAGAGAGCAACACTGCGTGGTAGACTGCAGAGATCCTCATCAGGAAATAACAAATACACGTCACAAAGCAGGAGATCAAATAACACAGGCTACAACCACCTGCTGCCGGATGGGTTGTGTGTGTTGTGTGTATTGGTTGTTCTGCGTCGTGATGTCTGGTTGACAAGGCCCGATGAAGATGTCACACTCTTCAATTAAATTCACTGGGAGCTACCAGCGTGTGTGTGGATCATTTGTCTGACTTTTGCCCTACATTTGTTTCTTGGATCTTGTGCCTGTAGAGCTGTTTTGGATGTGCAGACCCTTCACCCTGCGTGCACAAAAGAAAGTTACCGAACCATAATAACATCAGCAAACGTGCATGTGCTCCTGACAAATGAGAGCCACAGTGCTGTTGTTGCTACACTGTGGATGTCGGGTTCATATTATGTGCATGTGCATGAACAACTGATGCTTTTGTTTTTCTAGTAAATCTCCAGAAAGAATCAAATTCCTCCTCTAAACTGCAACGGGAAATACATTTGCTCAGAAATGTAATTTGGTCTCATGTATGTTTGAGAGCAGGTTTTTGGATAAAGGAGACACTTTACTAACAGCTACAGTTTACTAACAGCAAGTTGCTTTGAGGCAGTTGGTGGGTGCCCAGAGTCCTGTCTGTTGTTTAGCCAATAAATGCACGTTGGTTTTGGAGACATCCATGTCACCTGCATATGGCCATAACCTTTATACCTGTGGGAACATCCTGAAGCCTGAGGGTGCAGGTGTGACTACAGAAGACAGTATCCACAGCAACAACACAGACACCTCGTGTTTTCTTTATTAATTACAGGAGCCTACGTTTTCCCTTTGACTCTGACTCTTCATGAGTCTGTTCTCACCTCCCCTATTATCCACCTAACGAGACACAAGGCCCACTCAGAGAAGGTTGTCCCAGCCAAAGTTCCCTCAGACAAAAGATGCTGCTTTGTTGGAAAAGTTTCTTTACTCATCCAAGAAGAAAATCGACCCAGTGACACGACTCAGTCTTCAGGTAACCAAACCTGGATGACTGAGAACCCTCACAGACATAACCTAATATGAAGAACACTTGAAAGCCGAATGATCACAGATTATGGCTTAGACGTGAAATATCTCACAGTGCTTTCTGGCATCACCGTGTGCTGCACTCTGCAGGCTCACTGTCCTGCCATTACCATGTCCTGTGGTCAGTAGGTACATGTAAAGCAAGTTGCAATTGAATATAAATCAAACATCAAATATGTTTCCTACAAAATGAATTTCCCATTTATGTTTAGTTGCTTAGGAGCCTTTTGGTAGACAGGTGACTCAAAAAGGTATGAAAAAGTAATAGAATCTCATCCCGTAACACTACAGAGACAATCTTTAGGAAATCTTACCCATCACACTATCTGACAGAGTCAACATAAACACATCTGTGTGACAGAGCAGGTTTAAAACTAGTGTTCACCAAGAAGCTTTTGTGCATCCACAGAGAGGAGGATCCAGTTCTGTGGACTGGGGATAAGGAAGCGACTTTGTGGCAGCTGGTACGGCAGCTCGTTCGGGTTTAAAAGACTCTGTGATGGGCTCGTTACTCAAACAATGTAGTACATTACTCGTTAGTCAGTTCTAAATATTATTATTATTTTACTAATTGCTCCATGTCAAAAGTAACTTGTTACATTGCTCATAATATTACATTTCAGAATGGTCACGGCCTAAAAGATGGAGACAGAGACAAAAGTGGAAATGGACAACACTTCATCCTTCACATAATTAAAATTCAGTTTCAGTTGTGTAGCTATTGAAGGGCTCATAGGCTGCAGAGGACCCTCTTTGTTGGGGTGTACGACCACGAACTTTTGTCCTGTCTGAAGTCACGAATCTCAATACAATAATGTTCTTATCACTTTTTTACCCTGATAAAATCTGAGCAATAAGATTATTTACAGCTGCTAAATGCAGAAACAGCGATAAGGGCAAGTTCATCCCACAAATATTAAATGTCAGTTTGCAACTAAAATCGTGTTGTGACGGTTAAAGTAACATAAGTTGTTTTTGGAGAGAGTAAGTGTAAAATAAGTCCTGGAAATTTGGGGGAAACGTTACTGAGTAAAGTAATGTTATTACAGCAACGTGTTGCTATGTGGTATCGCCCAAAACATAATGCAGTTAAAAAGTACGACACCTGGATTCCTACATGTGTAAATGGACCAGTATCTTTGAAAATAGCCACCAGGAGACTTATTATAGAAGCTGACTCTGGAAAGTGAGGCAAAGGTGTGTTGTGACACCATGGAGTCAGCATCTAGTGGCAACCAGTTGTACTGCAGCTTAAAACACTGGCTTCACACACGAAACCCATCAGCGTTGTTCATCTCAGTGTCTGAACTGTTCTAAGTCCATCTGTGTTTCCCTCAGCTGAAAGCGGCCTGTCTGCTCACATTTCAGCGCACATGCTCTCCATCTGTTCACTCAACAACAAAAGCAGTGAACAACATATGCACTCTATGCCTGTCAACAACACATCTCCAACACTGACACCACTTTAATTTCCAACAGTCTGATGGTAAAATCATGCACTTCCTGTATAATGATCCCAGATTTGGAGTCTACACAGGATTCCCGGGAGGTTCAGGCCATGAAGTGGAAACTAAGTCTGAAAGTAAAGCAAAGCCGTCAGCCTTGAACATGAAACCAGGGTAACGATCTGAATTTGACATAATTCTTCAAAATTTCACTCCTAAATTCCTCAAATCATTCTGCTGTGTCTGATGAGTGTCGCCATAAAAACGTGGCGGCAGAAGGAGATGCTAATCTGACAGATGGCCATAATATTTTCTCTAACACACACATATAAGAAGATGACTTTGCTGAACCTGTGATGTGTCCTCTGCATCCAAAAGAATAGTTCTCGTTTTGAAGGGTTGTGATAAGACAAGCAAAGTAATTATCTACAGTGCAGTGTAATAAACTGGTTACTGGAAATCCATGAATACAGACTTATAATAGAAGTGTAGCTCACAGATTGTAGCTGTACAGTCACAAAAGATGCTGCTTCCTGACTTCTGTTTTTGTGTGTGTCATGTGCTTCCCAGCAGTAACAGCGTAGGCACAGAGACCGCAGAGCTGCAAAACACAAACTTTCTGAATAAAAAAAAAAGGGGGGGGAATTCATGCTAGTTTCAGTTTCAGGTCTTTCCTTTCATCCAGCCTTTCAGTCCACTGTTGTCCGCAGCTTTTGATCATGTCAGTCCATGCAAAACTAAAAACCCTCCACAAGTAACACCATCATTTTGCAGGCAAATTCACACTTTTTGTTAACTACAATGAGGAAAGAAATTAATATGAGGAAAAACAGAAAAAGCACTTTGTCTAAATACTTTGGGATGCATTTTGCGGACAATAAGGACTGTGCACGTTGACTTTCTATTTCCTCTAGTGCAGGCACTTTTCTGTATAAGTGAAACAACATGGCCACTACTGTCAGTCCTGTAACAAGACCAGCCTGAATTTCTAGGCAGTTTGCAAATCATAACAAACCCATCACACATAACCGCTGAACTCATTAAGTATTAAAGTCGGAGTTAGGTCTCTGTTCAGAAACAACCACAGTAATTAACATTTCCTAAGAATGTTTTCATCCATATGATCTGCACAATGTAGCTGTGAGAAGTTTGTTTTCCCCACAACAAAATGAATATGTAGGTCTCACACACACACAGACAGTTAATGTTGAGCTGGATTCAGAACAAAAGTCTGTTTTCCAGGTAAACTCCTTTCAACTAAACTAGTCGATTATTGAAAGTTTGAACAACTTTCACTCTCTGTTTGCGTGTGTGTGTGTGTGTGTGTGTGTGTGAGAGATAAATGGCTTCAGGATGAAATGAAGTGCAAAGCTGCAGACAAAACACTACTTTATCTGAACGCCTTCTTCCCGCTGTCCCCCCGAACCTCACAAAGCAGCAGCAGCAGAAGAAACAAAAGTGAACAAGAACCAGAACCAGACACAAACACCATTCCTACCGTTTTATGACATGTCCAAAAATATTTATGAGTTAATATACTGCAGAGCATCCCACTCTAAAGCTTAACATTGTTATTCAGTTGCTTTTGCAGCACACCAGCAGTAGCCTGAAGGCAACATTCATCCAGACTGGGCAGAGAGAAATATGAATCTGAGGCCGTATCCTGAAGAAAATTAAGTGAAACGACACATTCCTCACTAAGGCAAAGGCACTGCAATATTTACACTGCAGCTTTTCATTTCCATCATGCAAAATGACCCCATACAACACAAAGATTACTAGGCCACTTCAGCTGGTCTGACACTTAAAGGGACAGTTTCCCCAATTCACAACAAATCATTTTCTTACAAATGTATAGGTTTGGAGATATTGCGAAATTTCTGCCCCCACTTCAATACAGTAAATTTGATGCAAGTGTCCTTGGGCAAGACACTGAACCACAAGTTGCTCCCAGTGGGTCAGGTGAGCACCTTGCATGGCAGTGTGTGTGAATGAGTGAATGAGAAACAGGCATTGTGAAGTACTTTGGATAAATGCTGTATAAACAGCAGAATATATCCACTTACTGTATTTCAGCAGAGAATAATAATCATAACACATTTGCATGTATGCCCACCTCTAATATACTATTTAAAATATACATTGATAGTTGTAAAAATAATCGCCCTCCCTGCTCCACGATGCGCCTCTATTGTCTGCTATGCTCTGCTATCACTGAATTCATGGCATAGACTGACAGCGCCAACACAAATATGTCCCTAATATTTCCCATTTGCCCCAATAAAACTCCAGACTTTACCACAAATCGGAGACTTCTTTAATTAAGCCTGAGGGGAAGAACAAGCAACGCGTTGTGATCACGGACGTCAGGGACCTGCCTGTCGAACAGAGCTGCAGTAGATGTGTAATGTAGACAGGTGTCTGACTGTGAGCACCGTTAACCACAATCACAAGCATTTGAAATGGATTCTGAATGAAATGGGAAACAAGTGTAAAGCAGTCGATATCAGAGTCACATGAGATTTCTTTTGAAATTTTATAGGTATTTGGTTAAAAGGCCTCCCAGAAGAGCTCGAGCTCGATTTATCAGTTCCCATAATCAGTGTGTTTGAAAATGTGGACAGTGTGTGGTGTGTTGTGCCGCTTTCTGACAGAATAAAACCAAACTAACGATGAATAACGGGGCAGAGACAGTTTGAATGTGACATTGTAATGATAAGAGCCATTTGGATAAACAGAGTCTGAGCACAAACACAAACACAGCAAAGTCACCAGCAAAACTGGATGAAGCCAAGTGTTTTTACAACGTCCTGTCTTTGTTCGTCTTTTTGTATCTTGTTCCTTTAATGGATGTCATCTCCATTCGCGCTCTCTTCCACTTTGTCTGTGCATCTCAGACATTTGTATCTTCTCTCTCCTCATTATGCAGGTCTTTATTATTTAGGCTCCTTTGCCTCCACTTCCTCTCGCTTTGTCTTCACTGACTGAAGCCTTCACATTCTCTTTAGCTTCGTCGTCTTTGTCTGCTCGTCACATCTTCAGTGTCGTACTTAAAAAATCTGCTGTTGTTGCCCGAGGAGCTTTGTTTCACACACACACACACACACACACACACTGATGTGACTTCTGTCACATTCAGTCTGTTAAAACTTGATCACTTACATCGGTTAAAGGAAAATCCCCCCCCACCACCCCCACACACACACCCACACACACAGTATTTACGATGATCTTTTTTTTTTTTTTTTAAGTCAAAGTGTGGTGCAGTGAAACGTGAAAGACCACCAGTCTTTTCACATGAGCAGGTTCAGGCTCAGGGATAGTTGTGGGTCTTCCAGGGAACATATTATCATCATTTCCTCTAAAAGAAGACACATTCATCATCAACGTGGTTTAAACGTGTGTGCTGGTGTTGTGACGTACATATAACATGAAAGCAAAGAGTTGAATTCTGAACAGCTTCACACTCGAATCATAGGATAAGGAGAGGCTTAGAAGCACTCTTTACTTTTACCAGGGATTATTTAAATCTCATGCTAAAGTGTGCACATCTTCTTCAGATGGTGAAGGGTCCAACTACAGACCTGAATTCAAAGACCCCCAAAGGTCTGTGAGCCGATCAGAGGAAAGTAAGAACCTCAGACGTAAGATGCATTACTTTCCTTACCAGACAATATTCTTTACAATTAAAAATACAGTATTTATACGTGTGTTGACTCTACACCACAGTTCTCTAGATTCAGATCACAACAACTGTGCTTGGTCCACTTATTTCTTCTGCCGACCCGTTTAGTGGCAGTACGAACATCTTCTTTCGACATCAGCTTTATTTAAAGCCTTGCAGTTCAACATCTGTTAGCTTCAACTGCAACATTATCCACTTAGTTTCACTGAACACTGCATAAAAACAGCGACACAGAAGCTTCACGTCAACATGATGACAGCACGGAACTAACACACACACACACACACGTGTAAATGCTCCAAACGTCGTGGGCCACTTGCATGGCCTCTGCACAGATTCAACACAGGACTGTAAATCCTTTACCCCATTCATCTGAGCTAAACAATTTATTTGCCATAATTACAAGAGGAGACCTTGTGCATGCACGGCTGACTGTCTGACCTCCGACAGCAAAGTTCTCTGAATCTAATCTTTTGCTGCAGCATTTGGTAACAAACATATTCTCCACCACGCACCTACTAATAAAGGAAGTCATCACCCAGTGGAGTCGTGTGCTTCACTGATACGTTTTTAAGGATTATTGGACAAAAACAGAGGTTTATAGTTGGTTTCTGTGTCTGTATGGGAAAGTGGCCGATGTCTTTAAAGAGGATGTTTTGCTGCTGTTTGTAGGAAACTCTGATGCATATAGTCATTTCTTTCTGAACTATTTTCACTTATCTACTTTACAACGCCGTCTCCTAACTTTCTCTTAAAAGCTTAAAATATTATAAGTGTGTACTGCATTGTCTGCTTTGCATTATGGAGATATCCTGTGTGCTCACACTGCTGCTTCTATCAGAGCACTATTTGCTTCATAAGAGCAAATATCCGTAGTGCTGTTGTGAATTATAGGATAAAGTGAGTTTGTCCTCACTGGCTTTTAGGATGTTTCAGCATATTTGTGTCTTGGTAATTAACTAGCCAAAGTATTTGACCTCACTGAGTTTCGATTACATGGTTTTTAAGATCGATGTTTAGCTTATTTTGTATTGTTAGATATAAGAATTTTATGTGGTTTTATCTTCTTCTTTCCTGTCATAAAATGAACTTAAGGAACACCAAATTTTACCATATGTGACATATTGGCTGTCTTGGGAAAATTGGGATGTCAGCTGTCATTACAGTAAAAGGTAAGTAAGTAAGTGAATATTGCCCATTGTAACAGTTTATCTTTCTGAGGTAAATAAAACACTGAACAAACAGTGAGTAGAACATTGAGGCCCTGTGTTAAATACTTAAAGCCAGACGTCCTACCTGGTGGCAGATCTCGTGGACGACCACCATTGTGAGTTCCATCTGATAAGATGACGACGACACCTCGGCATCCAACAGGATCTTCTGTTCCACAAAGATGCTCAGTCCCCAGTTCTCCATGGCGGCATAGGGATGTTTGGGCACCGCCAACAAGTCTGAGAACACACACAGCAACACATAATGGCCTTTTACCACTCTCTGAATGTGTTCCTCCATTAATAAACCCCCGATCACTTTCATCAAGCAAACCTCCACCATTTCAATGAAAGGCAACGGTGGCTCTGACAGGATGACTGCTGGCATCAGAAGAGATCCCATTCTGTGTTTAAATTAAACTCATGACTCATTTTAACAACCTGCCAAAGAATCCTTTCACCCCCACTACATGAATATATGCAGTTTTTCAGATACAAGTCATACCAATATCTGAGTGAGAGAAACGCAGATACACACAGAGACAAGGGAAGACAGAAGTCAGGGGGGAAAAAGAAAACAAGAAGGAAAAAGATTTCTATGAGAGAAAATGGGGAGAAGGAAGTGGAGGGAGTTGACCTTTAGTAATTGAGGGGGGGGGGGGGGGGGGGGGGGATATTTAACTGACAATGTTAGCAAAAACACACATCAACTACAGACATGGAAAAGTTACGATTCAAAAATGCCATTATGTGAATGACAGTGCTGTGTTGAGTGGAGCTTGTGCTGAAGTTCAAATTTCTAGTATTTGTCAGAATTTATACACTTTCTACTTAAAGTCTGTGTAATTGAAAAACGAGTTCAATGAATTACCTGCAGATCCCGTTAATTCCCTCACTAAAGAGAACCATGTTGCTGTAGCACCATAACCCGCCCTTCCTGTCTGTCTGGCATATCAAGTTTATTATTAGAATAGTTGACATAGGTGTTGATTGAATATGAGGTTCAGATCAAGGGCTACTGGATAAAAAAGACAACATAAATGTTGCTCACTCATCCGCAGAGAGATGTCACTAACTCTGACAGTGTCAATCATCTGAGCAAATAATGACATCGCTGGAGTTTGACAGCTGTCAATCACCACGTGATCTGTGTATTAGTGCAGCTGCTGTTGCTGAAACACTCAGTGTGTGTGTGTCAGAAACTGGAAAAGCACATCAACTAGATCCAAAGAACTCGGGCCAATGTTGAAACAACACTGCTGTAACACTGGTGCTGGGAGAGCTGCTTGTTGCCGAGGATCGTTTTTCCTCTTAAGTCACTATACAGACTGTTTATTTTGGCAAGTCACAGAAAGCAAGAGAACACATTCACAAATAAAAGTGAACATCTTGTTTTCTAGACGCATTGTGGTCAAATTAGCAGCTATGCTACATGCTCTCTAACGGCTTATTCGTACGTTCTGTTTACCTTTGTCTAGAGACGAATGTGGACGGGGACACACAGGTGCTGCTTATGTTATTAGTACACCTCAAAATTTACATCAAGGGCACGATGGCTCATCTCTAGGAATAAATTCTTATTAAAACTAATACCAATCAAAAAAAAGCATTGCTTCTTGTCTAATTTGATCTCATCTTGCAACTCGTGATGGGACAAGAAGACAGGACTTTCTTTTAAGGGCTACAATGTTGGAAATCTATGATAACAGGATAAACATAATGCCTCCAAGTTATGAGCCAAAATATGCTCTAAGCAAAACAAATCCTCTGCTTTTTCATGACTTTGTGCACAGGCTCACAGCAGAGAGCCAAGCTCTGCTCTGTCACTTCAGATTTTTGATATCTGTGTTTAAAAGCAGAACTCTGCAGCAGCTGTCTGGAAGTTAATCAGATTTGAACACATGCCATGATGCATATCCTCGGACCACGGGGTGGTCTCTTTTACCCAGCATGCATCTCTGTGAGCAGAGTGATGGCAGTCACTGTGTTAAATGTTCTGAGGTAACAAGAACACTGAAGACCGAAGACGTGGCTTCTGAGCGTGCGGCTTTCAGAAGTGACGAGAGAAATCACACAGCAGTCGTTTCTACTGAATTTTGTATGAAAGGATTAACAAACAGGCCAACTGGACACAAGCTGTGGGGCATAAGAGGCCTTTCCCTCTTTATGAATAATACAGCTTTTATTATTTGAAAGTCAGATAAATGAGCACAATTACATGCAAAAGCTTCGGAAATGGAGACAAAATAAGCGCAAAGGGAAACAAAATGACGCATATGACGCACACAAGATGTTCATCATAATGAAAAATCCAAAAAGACAATCTGATACTGGTTACAGAGATGTTTGCTGTATACACAGATTCACTTCCCCAGCTCTGCCTGCAGCCTTTTTTCTTGTATTAAACTAAAATGCTTGTTGGGCTCTGCAGCCAAAACATCCAAGCCGAGTCCAGGTCCAATATGCACTACGCAGTCATTAGGCCAAGTCCACAGATTGAAGGGAAACACTGATTTTCTTTGTAAAGATCAGCTGGAACAGGACTGAGCCTATGAAAACAGTTGCTTAATGTTTTTGCCTAATGGCCCTGGAGATGTTTTGTCACAGCTGGAAGAATAATCCACCAGGTAGCCGGAAACGGAAAGCTTGCATCACAAGTCTTTACCAGCTGGTCAAATATGGCCAACAGACGGTGCCTCTTGTTTTAACTTGCAGTGCCACTTATATCAAACTGTGGGTCTCACAGGACCCACAGTGAAGCAGCAGAAGCTGAGATAAGCTGACGTGTTTGATCAAGCTCCAAGAAAACGCCGCCTTTTCAAACAATGCATTTTACCTCCACGCCTCTTTGTTTTAAAACGCCGCACCTCCTCAATGTGACATTATCATAGTTATTCATTAGAACTTGGGAAGTGTCCTCCAGTGCCACAGAGGACATTGCTTTTCATAGGCTGAGTCACGCTCCAGTGTAAAACCAGTGTAATGTTCCTTTAATATTTACCAACATCTGGATCATCGTACATATTTATAGAGCTTTACATTATAAACAATTTCGTCGTTTTTCTTTTTTTGAATTTTTTAACTCACAAGAATAAAACTAAAGCGTGAAGGTTCAGTTCTGGCCTCTTGGTGTAACGGGTCTCAGTGTCCCTGTTCAGATCTAATCCATCACATCATATTTTCAGTGTCAGGCTGCTCACCTCTGATTTATCATCTAACCAGCAGCTGTCTGTGCCAGTGTCTGAGTCATCAACCAGTGAAGTGCTTTATAGTGGGTCGGAGACAAAGTGTCCTCTGCAGCAACAAGTACCCACACAGCCTGAGCCCTCATTCATCATTAGCTATTCTCTCCTATACCCTCATCCTCCTTATATGCTCTTTAAAAGGTGTTAGGGACGTTGTCGGGGATAATTTGATCTTTTGATTTCTTTTCACAAACTTCACATTAAAACAGGATCATATGATGTAGTTCTGCACATGTTTGTTGCCCGAGTTCATGATCCCAAGGATCATGTGGTCTTGAAGCTGTTCACACAAGCCTGGATGGTAGAAAGGTGTCACAGTGAATGCCTCACAACGTCAGAACTTCCTCTTTGTTTTTGTCATTTTAGCCATTTTCAGTGGACAGACATAAGGTATGACGTGCAGCTAAGGTCCCCACTTATGTGACGTGCTTTAACCAGTCGTCCATCAGGCTGCCCTGGAACCTCCTCTATAAAGCCCCAGTATGAGATTTCTACTAGCACAACACTGAGCCCCGACTGGCAGGTACTGTGTAACTGTCAGGTTCCATTCCAGAGACGTCATGCAGGAGCTGCAACGCTTTATGGTGCAGCTCAGTAAGATGCTGGAGCCGTATCCTCGTGACAGTTCGTGCCTCAAGTCTGTGGTCATATGCAGTGTTTATGCACCGACACAAACAAAATGAAAACTATCGTTATATTACATACATATAATAGAAAAGTCAGGATTTAGTGTCACTGATCAATTCTGCCGTCTAGTTAATACAAAGTCCAACAAGCACAAACACTGTGGTTGATTAATCACAGCTAAAACAAAGGGCACACTCACACACACCAAACTATGGGACGAGAATTCCAAAGCTGTGAAAAGCTACATCCTCCGCAGGTGTCCAATCACGTGTCAGCCTCGGCTCCTGCGCTGAATGTGATTGGCTGACAACTCATTACTCACATGACTGAGGCTCAGACAGCAGAACTGATTGGCGAGCTGAGGGGAAATGGAAATGCGACCGGTTCTAACTTAAGGGGGAAAATGCAAATGAGTCCGTTTGCTTTAAGGTGGAATATGCAAATGATACTTTATACTCAATAGACATTTAAATTAAAATGAAATGAATCGTTTCATTTTGCTGCAGAATGAGCCCTTCAGGAGGTTTTCTGTGTGCCAAAACACACACACACACACTCACACTAATGTAAAATATAACCTAAATTAGATTCACTTCACACTCTGTTGTCACTCTCATGTGGTTGTTCTGGTGTTTTACCTGGGCTCTGTCTCAGCCTTCGCCTTCAGCTGCTTTTATTACTTATTCTGTCTTTTTGTCATTTTTGTCTCGGCTCTGCGACGGAACAATGCACGTTGAGTTCAGGTGCAACACGCACGACAGAATCATTTTCCAAATCTAAAGATTAAGAGCAACACTGCTTTTGGATATAAAGATCAGTTTACTCAGTCTCTGCCTAATGGCCTGAGATGTGTTTTGTCAAGTCTGGGACAACAACCAGAGGACGTGGAGACACAAAGATGTGGATGTTCCCCAGGTCTAATAAAAGATGCTGTTGCATTGTTGCAAAATTGGATTGTAAATACTTTTTATTAAAGGTACAAGTAGTTATTTTTCATTTCTAATCTGTCCCACCAGCCACAGTAAATTACTGCAGAATTGTTGCAGAGCAATTATAAAAAAGCCTAAAGTCTTCTATAGATCCATGGATTGAGACGCTACTAGGAGTCAGCAGAGTTTTTATGCTACATTTCTGCGGTTCCTCCTTCCTTCCTCCTACAAGGGTGGATTACTCAGCACAGCTCCAGTCGCCCCAAACTTTCTTCTATTTGGGTCCAAATTTGATCAGATATTTGTTGCACCACCAAGTTACAATATGTGGATTCCTCCACCCTTAGTCATAACTTGTGTCCAAGCCACTTTTTATGATCTGTTCGTTATTGTATTTCATAAAATTGTTCAGTGTTTATTGCCCATCGACAGCAGGGTCGGTGGTTTGTTCCCCAACTCTCATATTTTTCCCTGGGCAAGACACTGCACCCTCAAATCCACAAAACTCAATACAAATTGAATGTATTTGATGGCAGAAAATGATTACTCAGCTAATTCCTGTATGCAAATTTTTATCTCACAGTCAAAAATGTAAACTATTATATACCTCCTATAAATCATAAGAGGAACACAAATGCACCGCGCCTTTCTAGCATTTCTAGGGTGCAACACTTTGGACCACTGCATGTTCTTGTCACCACCAGGCAGCTGAGTGTTTGTTTAGGGCCAATAATGGTGCTCGTTGGATGGCTGCATTGTATCAGTAATGACTCTACAGAACTTTCCTAATGGCAGGTCCTTTACCCAAGATTCTCATTACTCTGCTGTGTTTGGTGTGTGAGCAACACACTCAAACGACAAGCTCTGCTCTAATTGGCTGCATTAGGCAACACAACACCACAGCAGCATCCAAATACAGCATGCAGTGGATGGCATTGCATGCGGGTGTCATATTTTTCCATCGCCTCTATGAATCATGGCTGAATCATGATGAACATGATGCTGTCACTGCTGCTGGATGGTGGCTGTAATTGGTTCAGTATCAGATTCAGGCTGCCTGCCTTCGTGTGTGTGTGTGTTTAGATCTGTCAGCAGTTAGCAGGCAGGCTGAATAATTTAGCTGATAATGAATCTATGTGGACAGATTTTAAATGGCTTCTCTTACAGTGGCTTAAGACCAAGATTTAATTCATGTCATTATTGTCTTTCCACAAACTTTATAACAATAAGAAATGATGAAATTGACTTTTTAACACAATAAACCTGTCTACTTAACATACTACTGATTTACTGATACTACTGAATATAGACGAAATTTATGTCCAGTGCAGAGAATTGTGTCCCTAATGCAAACCGTCACGTTTACATTATTAATGACCAATGCAGATTTGTGTCCACTGTGACACAAGAGTATTAGAAAGTCCATCAGTCCTGTCACTGACACGTTGCAAAAATTAGGCCCACTGACAAAACCCTGGTCTGTCCCTAACTGTCCCTAACCTTCACCAAAATATTTGGTTTTTGCCTCAACTTAACCACACAGGAACCTGTGCAGTCAGGGTTCAAGTCAGTCTGCGGTAAGAACGTGGTGAAAACTGCCAAAGGCATCTTGGGAGCTTCAATTCGTGAGATTGAAGACATTGGCAGGCAGCAGTGTCTCAGGAGAGCACACAACATCAGAAAGGACCCCTCCCCCCTGCTCATAGGCTCTTTGCCCTGCTGGTCTCTGGGAGGCGCTACAGGAGCCTCCACATCAAGAGAAGCAGGTTCAGGAACAGCTCTATTGTTTACCATGTACATATGCACTGCTAACTGAATGTTGTTGCTTTGTACCAACATGTGCAATGACAATAAAGTTGAATCTAATCTAATAAATTAAATGTTTCATTCAATATTAATAATCAACTGTTGGATATTCCGTTAATGTAGAATATCCTAATCCTACTGTGACTGTTGTGCTCTTACTGTAGGTGCATAGGACCCCGTAAAGCACTTTAGTTGAGGGATAAGTTGGGAAAGATGCCTTGACTAGTCTAGACAGAACCATAACTCCTCAATATGAAGTGTTTCCTGGCTGTGAAGGGAAAGACCTCTGTGGAATTTTAATGAAGGGTTCTCCCTCCTAATAGCATTTATTTAAGATTATGGTTTTTTTTTTATCATGCTACTTTTACTTGCACGGGTCATTTTTCTTTCTCAGCTCACCGTCACGTTTCACTCTCTGCATCTCCCTTAACTCAGTGTTGCAGTTTGAGCAGCACCCAGGGGCGTTTCTGCCCCCTCCCCATCTCCACCACACACATCAACACACATGTCCTGCTTTCAGTATCATTCGCCCTCTGATTTTTGTCTGTTTCCTTGCTTCCTCTCTCTCTCACTCTCTCCCCCTCGTCCTCTCTGCGGCTGAGCTCCACTTGTCCACCAATTATCTTTAGCTAGTTCAGATAAGAGCTGCTCCATATTCAACAGACACAAGAAGCGAGAACAGAGAAGAGACTCTGAATGTTAAAATTCCTTCACAGCCGCCAGACAACCTGCAGCCACAGAGAGAGACCAACCTACAGCACACAAATAAACAGCAAAAGCAAATACTGCTTGAGGCTGAAATGTTCATTACTCACCTTAATATGAATTAATAAAATACTGATGATTTCGCTTTTCTTAGACGTTAGTCCTGAGGGTGCTGCTAAAGGAAGCGTGGTGACGACCTTAAAGCCTGAGGAAAAGAGGAACTGTGCTCAGTCTCCAGGTTAGATTTGGTAAGTATGTGGACATGTGTGGTTTCAGTCTTTCCACATGATGTTTAATTTGACCCTGACTGGCTGAGGGCAGAGCCAGTGAGCAGGCCAGTCAAGGTCTTCTGCACCAAACATGGAGAACGGTTTCTTTATGTAGCTGGCTAAACGTGATTACGTGCAGTAACGATATGAACATAAAAGGTCCACCTAATGTTTGTATGGTTTTCTGAACAGGGTCTGGGTTATCTGATGTAGTTTGTGCAAGTCTGTAGTCTGTATTAATTCATTTCCACCTGATGATGCACATGTCTAGATATCATGCTAGATATCACTCAGTGGTTGTTGTCATCACCATAGATATGGACCTGCAGCTACCCGCTCCACATGCCAGTAGGTTCAGTAGGTCGCTATCATGCAATTATTATGGATCACTGTCATTCAGTGAATAACAGCTGCTCACTCATCACTCAAAGACACGATTACACTCAAATTGGCTGCTTGATGATAAAATTGTTTGATGTTTCAGGAGTAACTGAGCACGCAAAGACTGATATTCACAGCAGATTTACCCTCATGTCTTTGGGGTCTAATAGATTTCTCCACTGGACTGTTTCAAAGTGTTGAGAAGCTGCACCGAGTCATTTCTATAAACTCAAGCTGTCAGAGGTACTGTGCTACTGGGTACTGTGAAAATGTTTTAATAAGGTCTGGGCTAAGTGGGCAGTGAATGTGTCCAGAGAGATACTGCACTGTACAAGCCTAAAACCCAAGCCTTGAAACAGAAACAGATCTTTGGAGTTATGACTGAAGAAATGTCCTTACAATGCAGAAATAAGCCCACAATGATGGTTTCACACAGCCATACTAAGACACACACAGATGCAAACCGATGAAGATTTTGAACCGTCAGTCCTGACACAAATTCTAAATGGTAAATGTTCTGCACTTATATAGCACCTTTCTACCTATTGGCACTCAAAGCACTGCCTCTTATTCTCCCAATCCCACTGACAGTCACCCACACCCACACCCCTATGGGGGAGCTGGCCAACACTCACCGGGAGCAACTAAGTCAGTGTCTTGCTCAGGGACACTTGAAAGTGTTATCGGATCAAACCTGCAACTGGGGGATTGGTGGACAACTGCTCTTCCTCCTGTGCCACAGCTGCCCTCTGTGCCCTCTGTAGCTCTGTGGAAAATCTATATATATTTGTGTGTGTGTGTGTGTGTGTGTGTGTGTAGAGGAGAATCAGAGGACAGTGACCATCAGATCACCCGGGGCCGGCTGATTGACTTGGCTCGCTGCCATCCCGGCCAATCGGAGGTCTTGATTTCCCTGCAGCGATAAGAGCTGAGAAAAATTTTATGGCCGAGCAGAGTCGACCTTTAAACTAAAGTGTCATAACACACCTGGAAATGTATAATGTAATATTATAAATGACCTGATTAGTCTCATTAGCTGCCTGCTCTGTCGACAATGTTATTTTTAGACGTTCTCTTGTAGGTCGTGATGCTGCAGAGCCGTGCTCTTTACTCTGTTGATGTCTAACTTAGTCACTTTCTCTTTGTCTCGTTTAAAAATGAAGCTGGATGAATGGCAGCCTTATTGTGGTAACAAATATAAGCCTCTGGCAACAAACGGAGTGACGAGGTGGATGAGAGACCTTCAGATCTCTGCCTAATAAACCACTTTACTGTTACACAGCTTGCTCATTGTATGTGCTGAGATCTGGGGCAATATGAAGAGAGAGAAAGTTTTGAATCTACAGAGAAGGACATCAGTTTGCCTTTATTTTTAGAAATAGGAGCTGATGCTTGAAAAAAAAAAAAAAAGCCATATGGAGCTGTAAGACATGGACCCAGCTGATAAATAGTTGAGATGAAAATGTCGTCATTTCCATTTCATCCACATTTGAAAATGTTACCAGAAGTTTTTTGAAAAGGTGGTGATGACATTCTACTGAGCATCCAAACAACGTATTTTTTTCAATTCCCCCATGACACCATAAATCCCCATTAATTACATGTTTTCAAAAAAAGAGCCTTGTTTCATTATGGAATATTTATCAGAGGAGGGTTGTTGTTTGTGACTGCAACACAACTGCATAAAGTCCATTTCCTTAATCTGGGTCAGAAAGCATCACCTAAACCAGTTCAAAGACTAGAGCTGCCATGCACTTGGATTATCCAGCTCCTCCCATGTGATTACTTCTCACATTTGTGTGTGTGTTTTCTTGCCTTATAGAACATTGATGACTTGGAAAAGGCAAATAGTTAATGTGCAGACTAAGGATTAATGATTATCATTATTTATTGGAGCCCTAGAGTTGCACATTATGCGACAGCAAAATGTAAAAGCTTTTGTGCATTAAAAACCTGTACAGTAAAAAGACCTTTATTTGAGACCACTGGTGGAAAAGAAAAGCTATCTGAAGACATCGCCTTGAGCTCTTGGAATGTTAAATGAAAATATGTCACATTTTTTGATGATATAGACCAAATAACTTGAAATTTCTTTGTTTCTGTGCAGATAAAAGGTGGTGGAATATCAGCGCTGACGGCAAAAAGCAGATATTTACTGGTAGTTGTTAACACTGGCTGAAGGACAGAGGTGGTAAAGGGTTGGGCTGTAAGGTCAACTGGTTAATGAAAAGCCTCTTGTCAAAGCAAAAAGCCCAAGAAACTGTCCAAAAATACCAATTTTCTAAAAAGAGACAATTTCCTGCCAAGGTTAGACATCAACCACAATCTCAGCGCTTTTTGAATCGGCTTTGTCTGCAGCCCGTGAGGGTTTTTCCACCACGTCATCAATAACCAAATTCAACATGGTTATTATTGTTTTTGTGTAATTGTGTAACATTTATTATTGTTAGAATTCTACATACATATGATGACAAAATTGTTGGTACCAAAAAAAATCCATAGTTTTTACTGAAATATCTTGAAACTGACAAAAGTTTGAAAAAAGAAAAAGAAAAATCTGTCTTCCTGTTAGTTCAACAGATTTTTTTTTTTAATAATACAACAAATTTATTAGAGAAGATCATAAATGTAGGACTCATTTCACCTATTTAAGTTGGATTTGTTGTTTTAATATAGAAATCAAAAATTGTAACCAAAGGCAGATTTGTACTTCTTTTCCCTCCTATGTTTTAAATTCCATTTACAGTTTTCAGTTATTTTAACAGAAAATTATAGTGTTTTGTGTTTTGGTGGGAGGGGACCACAGGGTAAGATCTGAATTCTCTTGTATTTAGTTGCCTTTCTCTTGTTAAACATAGGTTAAATAACAGAGCGTCAGTGCTGATTGCTAATCTGAGACAGGAAGTGAAGTAAGAAGACCCAAGGCAGCAATGTGAGCTGACTATTATCTTAAAGACTGTCTGTGGGCTCAGAGTAGATGACTCAACTAAGCAGCTGATGTTGCTCTCCAGCCATTATCACTGGCGGACAGCTGTCGCATTTTCAGGGCTCACGTAAAAGTAAAATTAACAACTCCGCTGCGGTTGCCATGGTCGCACCTAGTGGACAGACAGAAAAGTTGTTCCTCAGCCGCCATGTTTACATCAGTGAGAGCAGAGGCGGCTGCTTCACATCGAATCTCCACCTGACAGAGCGACGAGTCGTGTTAGAGATGGATGATAACATCTCCGTGTCTGAGCACAGTGCATCTCATTAACCAGCAGATGGGCTGTTTATGTAACATCTTTATTCGGCCTTTCTTTTCTGCTCTCGCTCTTACTTCTCCATCTGTTTTGTTTATAAGCTTTTGTTCTTTTCTCCTCCCTCTTCATTCCCGGGCATCTTTTTCTCTTCATTTCTATCTTCTGTTCTCTCCGTCTGTTCATTTCTCTTTACATTTTGTCTCACAAATCACTCTTTCACTCGGCCATCTGTGTCTTTCCGTTTCCTCGTGTGTGTGTTCAGCTGACCCAGCGTCAGTCTTTGTTTTAGTGTTGAGTCTGGAATGTGGCGATGTGACAGAGCGAGCTGCAGATCTGTGCAGTATGGTGCAGGGATGTGTCGCAGACATTTGCCTTCCTTCAGAACTGCAACAAAACCTCGCACGTGAAAAGTGTCCACAATATGTCACATCTGTGAAATTCGCTTTATAAATACATACAAGGTCTACAAAGGGCTGAAGTTGTGGGTTGATTACTGAACAGGCTTAGCAGGACCAAGCTCAGTAGAAATGTCAGGGAGCCTGTGGACCAGAGGCTCTGAAGTCACGGTGGATTTTTCTTGTTTAAAACAGCTCAGTGAAAATACCCAAAAAATGACAAAGAATACACAAGCACAAAAAGATGCAGAACAACTTAAATATAATAGACAAATGACCTAAAAGGCATAAAATAACCCAAACAAATATAAAAACAACTACAAGCCGACAAAAAAAGATGAAAAATCTGCACAATGCAGCCAAAGTTAGACACACGTCAACACACAGACAGAAATGACCAAAAGCAAAGAATGAGGGGGGGGAACCTTATTAAAATTCCTCTCAACAAATCACAGAGTGAGTTTGGGGGCAACAAGTTCATCACGAGAATGATGGAATGTAGAACGTGACAAGCAGAAAGACAGACAAGTGGGCGTAAAGGGAAACAACAGACAACAATAAAATGATTTACGGCTGCTTATATTGCTAATGCTGCCTATGCAAACAGACTCTGTGCTAATAAATTATCCACTTCAAACACAAATACAGCAGAGTGACAGAACGAGCCAGTACACAGGATTAATTGGGCTGGTTAATGGGCTCACACACACAAACACACACACACACACACACACAAGGACAGTATAAAAAGTTAATGTAGTACGTAAAACATTTTTTTTCAAAATGTAATTTGGTTCCACATGAGTTTTTATTTAACTCTGTCGAGACGTCGACATACTGCACATTAATTTCAGTGTTGCATCCAGATTCCTGCAGAAAACACCTAAAACACCATGTGTGACGGTCACAAAAGAGGCCTTACTTCTAACCTTTCTACTCAACAAAGGCTAAAACAGGAGATTAAAATGTCATAAAACTACACGCCACTGTCCTAAACCAGTCAGAATTCAAACTCGAGTACTTGAGTAGAGACAAGTGTCCACATTTAAATGTGCAAGCAAATAATCAAATACAGTACAAAAACTGTATTCTATTGAAAAACTGACATTTTGTTCCTGAGTGCAGTAACATAAATATTGAACTATAAAAAGAAAGTCATCACTGCAGTACAGTTACTTCACAACGTGGTACAATTATTTGACATTTAGAGGGTTATAAAATTAAGAACTTAGTTTTGTTTAATTAAAGATGAAGGTACCATAAATCTTTTTTTTCCAATGATTTAGTGCCTTATACAGCACATGAACTGAAACCCTAGTGAGTAATGAGCCTAAATCCAGAAAGATGTCATTAGTAGTGAGAATTTATAAGAGTAATTATGATTGAATGTATATGTATAATATGTGAAATAATTATTGTTGAATAAAATGTGTTAGCATCAAAATTATTATTTGGTGCCATTTTAACTAATGAGTGAAACATTTAGGACATAAATAAAGTTAGAGAATGTGCTGTTTTAACTGAGTGGGAGGAACATTTCAGCCTGACATTCAATAACAGAGTAAAGTTAAGCAGCAGTAACCTTCATAAGGCAAATGTAGTGAAGTGATGCTATATGGGTTGGAACAGCTACAGATCAGCATCACTGCTGATGATTAGTGGTGAGTTATCACACTTATTAAAAAAAGCAGAAACCTCTTTTTAAGTTGAATGTTCAACTACTATAACTATCTTTTCCAAGAAGCAAAAATGATGTCGATCCAACATCCACAGTACACTACAAAAAACAAGCAGCAAACGACGCACCGTTCGTATTACGTGATGTGTAACCACTGTTTTTAATCCAGTACTTGGTTTAGAACTTCCTTTGTCGAGTGGTGCCAACACCCGGGTCTGCTTATAATAAGGTGTCGTCACTACTGTACAATTATAAGATTAACTATGTTTTAATCCACTTATGAAGTTAATCCTCATTTGTCCAGGCAGCCTTTAGGCTAATGATCAGCCTCATTATGAGGATGTCAGTGTTGAACTGAGTCCTGTCCACTGGTGTGTGCACGCAGCTTCAGGCTGAACCAGTTCTGTCTTTAATAACACATATCTGAACATGTTAAGTGAGGTTAACTAGCAAAGCCTCAGGACACACGAAAGGCTGCACACTGCTCCTTATTATCCTCTCTCTTTGAAGAACTCTATTGTTTCTTCCTTTTTTTGCAATTAAAAGCTCGTCTGTCATCTGGTTTGGCATAGAATGAAACAAAGATGCAATGAAAGGAGATGATTTTGTGCTCATTCGACAAAAATCTGAAAAAAATGGCCTCAGCAAAGTTACTGCCTGCTAATAGATGTGGTGCTAAATATTGGGATCATAGTGGTGATGGGTAATTCTGCTTATTTCAATGGAGAAATAACCCCTGCTGTTCACTGAGTAAGAACATTTTCAAACTGGTGAATGTGGCCGGTTCTTTGAAATCACAACATGAGGCTCCTGTTCTGTGGAAAACAAGAGCAAAGCTGAAACTCACTCACTCCGACTCCGTCGTCGTGTTAAAGAAGGCAAAACATGTAAACTGTGATTGGAGCAGAAGTAGGACTGGTTCAGTCTCCAGGAGGTTCGACGTTATCTTACATACAGCAGGTCACACTGAGCTGGATGTGATGAAAACGCTTTAGATTACAGGCCGAGACCTACAGGGTGAGTACAGTAATCTTACTGTGTACACACCTATCATCCGAAACTTAATTATTTATCACTAAGTTAGTTGAACTTTAGCATTTTAAGCAAATTGGTTTTAAGGCAATAAAAATAGAAGCATGATTGCTATTTATTATACAAAAAATTAGTATATCTGAGTATATCTAAACCCCTTATTACCTGTTATTAAGAAGTAGGTACAACAAATGAGGGCTGTAATTTATAAATATGTTTTGTTTTTGATCAAAAACGTCCTTCACAGACAGAACAATGAGTTTCAGATCTGATTACCATATGGAGCAGATCCATGTATGTTTTTGGGAACATGAAGCGTACTTAAAGAAGATAAAAGAAAAAGATAGAAACGGGAACAGATGGATCAACACTGAGCCAGGAAAACCAGTAAAGCCCCTGTTGTCGTTTTTGTGTTGATGGAAATTTGAGTCGACAACTTTCTGATCAAAACTCTCCATGCTGGAAATTGCAGCCCCGTCTTTCTCTGTCACCCTCCTGATATCATTAAGTTTTAATACATTGATTAATTCTCCGTCTCCTGTTTCCTTAATCAGGGCACGTTTCTAGGACACGCAAAGGCCACGTCATCGCTTCGGAGACCACAAACATTTTGACGGGTCCTAATTTGGTCATTGACACGTGTCCTAATTTGTCCATTTAGCTTCGGAGGAGGCAGGTAATGACCAACAATGTGTTGATGCATCAGCAACAAGAACAGCAGAGAGTCTGGCTGATGTGCTGCTGAGTGTTTGTGTAGTGTATGAAAAGGTGTAAGATAAAGCTGTAAGATGCACAAGGTAAAGGCTGAAGGAAGAAAAAATGGACGTAGCGGGAAAAGAAGTAAAAGAATAAAATAAAATAAATGCATACGTGCAAATGAAATAAACAGCCACAAATCAACAAAAATGTAAAAAACAATAACAACAACAACTTTGGCAGGAAAGTAAAAATGGAAATGTGGCATCAAACTACTGTTGCTTTGAAATTAGGCTGCATTCACATCACAGTCCTGAATGTCCAGTTCTACGATGGAAGGATATATTGTTTGAACATTGTGGCTGTGAGTCGTTTACGTCATGGTGTTGCAGGACATGCAATGTCAATGTTAACTCACACCACGGATGTAACTGTTTTGCTGCTTGATACAAAAGGAAAACTCGCACAGCTTTTGACACAACCGCCGTTTTTGGTTTTCAGCTAACTGGGATCAAACATGGTCCCACTTCCTTTAAATCTTCCACACAATTCACACAATGCAGGTAAAGTCTACAGACGTTCAGCGTTGCAGCACATGAGTGAAAGCAGCTTTTAAAAGGAGTTTGAGAGTTTGGCCCCCAATTCCAGGACCGTTGTATCCTGTTACCAACGAGCTCACTTCAGCCTCTGAGATGCTGACACTGAATGATTTGCTCGTGCACACAGGAGGCAAATATTAAAACAACAAAACACATGAATTTTGATCTGACCATTCTGACAGCTGTCACATTGCCATGGATCAATATGAAGGAGATCTAGCCCACATCTGATATTACAAAATAAACCTCTTAAGTCTTAAAGAAAAAGAAAACCAGACTGAGAGGGCTTTCGCGTACAGTGGCTTCACAGAAAGATCCGAGTTTTAAAAAACTTTAAGAGGACTGGAACATTAAAGTGAATGGGTTTAAGCAGCGGTGCTACTGTCGCATCTAAAAGCCCCATAATGCATAATATGCCATTTTCAATCACACGCTGTCTGGGCCTCTTTACATCTTACAGCTGCGACGTCACTTTCCTGCGTTCTGTTTTCCATTTAAATGTCTGATTTATGGTCCGACACAGAAATCAGGAGCAAATAGCTGATGTGCTTACAGTAGCTCTTCACTCCTCAATTTCTGCCTGCTTCATGCAGCAGCTAAATCTAACTTTACTTTCTCACACTTGCACACAGAGTGAATCATACAGGGCAGCAAGCTGATCGCTCTCACTGTCATTTACAACTTTCACACTTTAGGATTTATGTACTTTTAGAAATAGCCCAGCTTGCAGACAGTTTAGGATGGTACATTAAAGTCATCTACAGAAGCATCTGGTGAAGTTGTGGCTGAGAAGCTCTTTACGGGGTGATTGACCACCCTTAAATGTTGCTTTGGAAATTTAAGAGCACTTGTAGAAACATGCTCTACTTTGAATATAGTTAGTGTGACGGGAAATGGGCCCTGGCTTTGTGCACATGAAACTCCACACAGCCACTTAGGACCACGAGTCCACACATCATGCCAGCAGTACTTTATTAAAAACAAATTAACAACTTCTACCATAGCAGTCCAACATCTACCTCTTCGTCCTATCACGTTTTAGCATATTTACTGTGGACAGACAGAAAGTATCTGAGTAAGGAACATAATTGTGATTACCAACATTTCAAACTTGCAGAACTCACCCAACCACACACACTCAGAGAGAGACGTGGATTTTTCCTGCTAAAGCACCAGCACCATAGATTAAACTGCACTGTTGTGGAAACGCACAGTTGCTTTCTCTTCCGCCTGCCAATAAAAGAAATTTGAATTTAACTGAGAGGGAGAGCAGATGGATGCAGAGATGGAAAAGAGTGGGAGAGAAGTTGTCATGGCAACAGATGTTGGGTCACTGAGCCGGTGAGAGGCCGGCGAACTCTACTCTGGATTCTGCGAACATGTGTGGTGTGTGTTTGTGCAGTTCTGTTCTATATTTACTAACACAGAGGAGGTGTGTTCTAGAAAAAACTATGTGGAGAAAGCGGAAAAAAGCAAGAGGGCGGAAAACGGGTGTATGTGTGAGTGAGAGCATGTTCAGTTTGATGTCAACATTTGCAGGACATTGTGCCCAGTCTACACAACTTCATGGAGCTGTTAAGAGTCAAGACATTTGGGGTTAGAATTAGGATTTAGGGAATGTAGTGTGTGTGTGTGTGTGTGTGTGTGTGTGTGTGTGTGTGTGTGTGTGTGGTGATGCCAGGGAATATGAGTCAACACGTTTGGCAACCCACCAACATACACACACACACCTGAAGCCACATGCACAAACACACCCCTGCCTACAGGTATTACTTTAGTCGTCATGGTAACTGATCTGTGCACCTGCTGAGCTGTGCCGTTCAGCTGCCAGTTCAGCTCCACCTGTAACCTCACTGGATTTAACTCTGGCCACTGACAGGATTCAGGGTGATACACCTTTCATCCAATCAGCACTCAGTATGTCATAAATAATACCTGGAGACAGGATGTTATACTGAGGTGATTCTTTATGACAATAATAAAATAACTGGTCTTACAGATACATGCGGGGCAGCAAGTGAGAGGCAGTTGTGCATCTGAGCCTGATCTCCCCCTTTTCTATTGTTGTCCAAACAATATTAAAAACACATTAATGAGCAACATGTTGCAATCATCACCATGATCACACACTGTAGTTTCCCACATGCACCAACCCGCTGCTACAAATGCTCGCTAGAGCATCAGAAGTGGATTAAGCCTTTGCTAAAAACAGACCAACAAAGGCACCATTTCTGGAGCCTTTTTGGAAATTACACTTCAGACATTTTTGCCATTATATGTAGTTCATACTACAACAGAAATAATTCTACCCCCATAAAGGTTAGAACATTCAGGTGTGTCCCCAAATCAACTTCTAATAATCCCACTAGGCCCTTGTACTGTATAACCTGCAGTAATTGTACAACTAGTAAAAACCAAAATCAGGCAAAAATGGGTCGGACATAATATTGGAAACACGTTTGCATGCGATGCATTTAAAGGCATCACAAACAACTTCCAAAATGGCCGTGTTAAACCAGTGCTGCTCTAAAACAGCTACAGTATTGTGATAGTCTGTTTGTAGTCAACCTTTTTTTCACCCACTGGGTCGTAGAGCTGACCCTGAGTCATATATTGCTGCTTTTGTTCTTTTAAAGCTAAACTACCAAAAACTGATCTTGTGTTAAAGCCTGTGGCATCTCAGATAGGTGCAGGGTTCCACTCTGTACTGCTGCTGTTTGGAGTCTTTGTCACAGGGGGCGTCACCAGCACCTCTCCACAATAAGATGTTAGGAACAACTTTCAGCTTAATATATATTTGGAAAAGAAACTCCTACTGCAGCTTTGATGTGGAATTAACCAGACCTTTACTGAAATGTGAGCAAAATGAGCCTAAAAAGGTCGTATTTGTAGCCATCAATGTGAACTTTATTTCGTGGTTACAGCAGTAAATAAACCTGTAGGTATGTTTACTGCTGCAGGCACAGAAGGAAGAAAGTTCAGCATTTTCAGCTGCGTTCCTGACTAACGAGGTATCATGAATTTACCCGAGTATACGGAAACGTCCAGCTGCTGGTGGGTTTGACAAGACGCTAACTCAGATGGCGTCAGCTTTCCCGTTTTGTTTAATGTTATCGTGCCCCAAGCAACAGGTCTGAATGTGCAGCTCATGCTTTTGTCGCTTTCAGGTTTTGGTCAGAAAGTCAAAAACATAACGACACATGGAATCGATCTCACGTAGCTTATTGCGCCTGCATTTCATACACATTATACCGTCTGGTGTCTAAGGTGTTTCCTTGCAGATCAGCAGCAGGACGACCTGTTACAGGAACAAATCTACACTTCATGTCCACCAGCTCCCTCCCTCCTCCAGTTGGTCGTCGCAACTTCACAGCTAAGCAGACGTTCACTCAAGTGTTTTAAAAGTTTCAAACCGCACGAAGCCTCATTACTGCAGAGACAGAAGGATCCGCTCAGACCGTGGATCAATACTGCGATCGATCAGCGTCTCCTCAGGTGAACCGGTGTCTGTGTTATTTACTGTACATCTCTCAAAAAAAGGTTGATCCTTCCCCTCTTTGTCTCTGCTGAACTGGTTATTATCTCCTTCCTTTGTCTCATTTTTCTGGCATTTGTTCAACTGCTTGTCTGTAATTGTGACAGCAGGGAAGCACACACACCGTGCACAGTCCTTTAGACTGAATGTGAATAGTCCAGTGTGTGTGTGTGTGTGTGTGTGTGTGTGTGTGTGTTACATAATGAGCTTTCTCCTAGTCTTGAAGTGACACTAAAATAGCTGCTTCAACCTCACACTCTGTCTTCTCTCTGTCTTTAAAAGCACCAATTAGAGACATTTAATCACTGCACTGGCTCTCTGGACAAGTTACACTCACAAAGAGAGAGAAACAGTGGGAGACTGTCCTCTCCTGCCTCTTGGAAAACCCTGCTTGTTCTGAATAAACTGGAAAAGTCTCAAATTCTCCTTAGAAACTTTTGTATTTTAGTGAGGTTTGGGTCATTTCAGAATGATTGTTAACATTACGCTGCCTAAGCCACTGAACCATTAAAGTTCTGCTGACAGGTTTTCACAACCAGACACTCTTCTGGCAGAACCTCAACAAACAGCTGCCAAACCAGGAAGCACTATGAACACTTTCTTCTCTTCCTTGCAAACACACTGCCCATTCTGCAGCTTCCTGCATAAATTCGCTTGTCTGCCTGGTCTCAGCTTCATGGCTCCTCAGAAAGGTGTCATCTGAAACTCAGGTTAAGGATCCTGCTGTTTGTTATTTAACACTGACTGAGGATCAGCAGGTTTAATGATGACAGTCATGTTCATGCTAAGCTCAATATGGCGGCTTTTTAGCCACTTAAGTTCTAATTTTCCCTTAAATTGCCTCGTTTACTACTCGCTATCGAAGGAACCCTCAAGTTGTAAAGTGTTTGCTGAGTCCAGAGTCTTTGAGTTAGAGTCCAATTCAAGTCTCTTGGGAAGGACTCTGAGTCAAGGCCCAAGTCTTTAAATTGCAGCCCAAGTTAATTCTCAAGTGTCTAATTTAATGTGTATTCCAACAGCCGTTCCTCCTTTTTTATCCAGTCAGTAAACTAATGAGGGTTTATAATGAGTTAATATTGTCCCTCTGAGCTGCCACAGACCGTCCAACTTCCCCCTACTGAATTCTGAGAGTGTGCAGACAAACGTGGGAGCACTGTGGGGAAGGAGCCTATGTAGACAGACAAAAACATGTTACTTTGAATAAACTAATGTTACCACAATAACGATCATGAGCCAACACAGCAGATATTAGGTTCATCTCTTTGTTTCCACGTGCAAAAGAAACGTGTCCCTGCATTTCCACATCGTTTTTATTCACTGAAACAGCGTAAACTGATGCCGTCAGCCTTTCAAACTGGAGTCAATATCCATCGATAGCTTTAAACAAAGCGACTGCTGGTCATAAATGATATTTGTGCACTGAGGCTGCAGCTCTCCGTGGTTAGTCTTGAACGAGCTGCATTAACTCTGACTCCGTCTTTCTGCAGGACTGTGAGTCGATGAGACAGCACCATGATTAAATGTCTCTAATTGGTGCTCTTAGTGTGTGTGTTGCATAATGAACTCATGTTAAAGTGACACTAATGGCTACACAAACACCGACCTACTCAACAGCTTACGATCACACAGACGTCTTGAGGGTTTTTTGGTTTGTGCACAAAAAGGGACAAACAGACCAACAGATGCATGGACAGGCAGGTTTCTCCCATTAATAAGGAAACTCCATTTAAGCTATTTCATCTAGTTCCAACTCTTTTGTCTCTGACCACATGACTCTTTAAAGGATCACTTCTGTGGTTTTCTGTGTTTGGTGTTTTCAGAATCACCACCCTGAGAGTAAGACTAGCAATGACTTGCATTTACTCCCTTTAACATCTGTGTATTCAGATCCTGGTTTAGTTTACGTGTCCGTGCCACAGAACTCCACTGTTGTCCTCTGTGAGGAACATCTCTGCATCGGGTAATATCTTTGTTAGCATTCTTACAAATAACGGGAGGTTTGTCTTCATCAAAACGAGCTGCAGTGCCTAAGAATGGCCATCAGTTTTACCACTGTGAGCTGCAGATGGTCTGGATGTCTGCTTTGTGTAGGCTAACACTGGATTACAGGTCTTTGACAAACTAAAAATGCTTGGTGCAGAGATTTCATGAGTGGAACATCCAGAAGTGCAGCAGCTTGGGTCACTGATGGGTTTTCTGTAGTTTTTAAACAACAACAGGCCAATGAGCTAAACTGCGTCCTGGATTCAAGGATATTATTGCACTGATTCATTTATTTCAACACACATTAATACATGTTAAATATGCAGGCCCTGGGCAGGTTGGTGTTAACAGAAAACAAAGCCAGGCACAGACAAATTATCAGCAGAAAACTACACACATTCCCAAAAGTAAATCACAAGTCACATCATAGCCAAGATAGGTTACGAATATTAACACTCTTTGTTTTGCAGTAACTATATTCTCAATTTCCTAGCAAATATACCACGTTAAATGGAAGTACATTTTGGGGGTCCTGTGGCTTAATGGGTAGAGCAAAAGGCCAAAGGTTGGGATGCAAAAGGCAGCGAGATCAAATCCCACCCTACCAGGTGTGGCCCCACCCACCCACCAAGGCCCAATTTAACCATGTGATGGTCAGAAAGGAAGTTGTCCAACAGTAAAGTACGGTGTAGAAAAAATGCCAGCGTTACAAACCTGTGAAGATGCACAAACACAATGAAAGTGTTTGCAGATACAAAACATGACAGAATGCTCTCAAATCTCAAAAAGCCTCTCAAACAGCTGATTAACTTCCTGCCGGTTGAAGAGTTTACGAGCTACATTCTTCCACTGCAAAAACAAACAACCACGCAAATGTCTCAGAACAGAACTCCTACACAACACTTATGTGCATCATTAATCTCCCCTGAAGCTCTGCCTGCCTGAGTAAAAACTGACAAAGGGGAACCTGCACCACAATGAGACACGGCTGGGGAATCGGCTCAAACTTCTCCATCGTGGTTCTTTGTTCAGTTGATTCAGTCATGAAAGTCCATTCTACCTAAAAACAGGCCTGAGTAAATCAAGGTTTTCTTTTATTGACTAGCGGCACGTGACTTTTCTGACATGATCTGCAGATTTGGAAAAGGAAAAAAAAAAAAGGTCATCAATAACAATGGTGTCAACACCATTTCACTTCAGAGGTCTAGATTTGATCAGGACACAGGTCTTACCCGCACATTTTGTTAGGGTTTGGGAAATATTTAGTTTAAAAAACTACGACCGTGTTTGCTGCAGGCTGTACAGTTTTAAACTGCATGGGACACCAGCCTGCAGCCACACAGCAAGTTAGAAAAGGAGTTTTAAGCACATCCACTAACTAGTCCATACAATGCATTATTTAGCTGAAAAGCCGTGATGAGCTTGTTAACCCTGAATTCGATGTTGTCTCCTGAGCTCAAGAAGCCTTCTGCCCTCCTCCGCGAAATCAATTCACCTCAGTATCTCCTCGGGATCTGAGATGCTGAGTCTCATCTGTGACTGTCATCCTCCAGCTCTTTGGAAATAATCCCTTTAAACTCCTCTTAGAGGTCTCGGATGGTTTTGGCTCTGCTGCGCTCACTGCTGGAAATAAATTCCTCACCTCTGGCTTTTCCAAACTGCTTTGAAACAGAGACTGTGTCCTAAAGAGACCCAACGTTCATCCATCCTGTCCTCTGAACCACAGACCAACCTCCAAATTACCTATCAGTGGAGAGGTCAGAGAAAGAAATTGTCGCTAAAAGACTGTGGAAATAGATAACAGCGATAACATCTTCATTCATTTTCCGTCTGCTTTGTGCCAGCAGCACAGGAACAGCAGATGTAGTTGGAGCAACTTTAAAGAACAAGTACCAAGAGCAGCCTGATCAGAGAGGAAAGGTCTTAAACTTCTCTTGTTAACGAGGCATATTTCGATTCTTTCTTTTCTATTCTTATTAAATTCTCTAATGGGTCGAAATAACTCCAAATGTGTAAATCTAAAGGTATTGAATGTCCTCAGCTTCTCAGTAATTTCTGCAGATTTTGTGGACAGATTACATTATGGAAGCTGCTGAGTCCATTTTGCCTCAGTTAGAGGGGAAACTAAATGGTAAGCTAATAAGCTACTAGCCTAGTAACTGTGTTTAAATGTGTCTGTTTTACTTAAGACTTCTTGGCAGATTCAGATTTATTTTTTCCCTTTAGGTTTTTTGATTTTTGTGGAGGAATATATTTTATTTTAATTTCTGTGTTAATGTAGCATTAAATGGTCTGTGGGTCACCTGGTGGCAGCACAACAAGCTGAAAATCTATAAGCACATCACCATCCTGTTTATATGCAGATTATCTCGTCCAACCACCGTGTGCACCGTCTTTCAGCTCCGTTTTTGGTCTCCAGTAATGTGGAAATGCCTGGTTCTAAAGGTACTTACAACTTCAAGATGCAGTAGTTAGGTTTTCAGCTTGTAATGCACCACTGTTAAAAACATGTAAAGCTGTTCTTTTATTTATTTTCTCATGTAATATGGTGTTATGTGCCTTTGCTTGTGTCATCGTCAAATGTCATTTGCATCTTGATCCATTAGTCTACATTTCCCATTGTCTGTCCAAAATTTAGTGTGATATCTTGATATATTTGGACACTTTGGGATCCCCACAGTAATTCAGAAAAGTTTCTCTGAGACTGTAAAAGCCGTATAGCGTTCAGCAGGGTCACTCCAGTCCAAAGACACCGTCCTTCTTACTTTATTAAAAAATTACTGCTAAATTTTTCAAACTGCTCTGAATGATGAGGATGCACCGACGGACTGGAAAAGGCTTCAACTCTGTTTCACTGAGGCAGAAGCAGGCTGACAGCTGACTGGCCTGCAGCTGTGTGTGTGTGTGTGTGTGTGTGTGTGTGTGTGTGTGTGTGTGTGTGTGTGTGTGTGTGTGTGTGTGCCCATGCACATAAATGTGTGTGTTTGAATTTAGTCCATCTGTTGTTATGTGTCACCCTGAGGCAACAGCAAGAGAGAGCAAGAGACAAAGAGAAAAAAAAAGAAAAATAGAAAGAAAATATGAGAAGATAGATAAGTAAAAGAGATGTAGGTGTTTGTGTGTGAGTGTGTGTGTGTGCTGGACCTCAGGCGGTGCTGTCTGTGTGTCTCTGTGGATCCCAGATGGAGCCAGAACTCAACAGAACACATTAGTCCACTTGGCGTGTTCACACACACGTTCAGACACACTCAGATATTCAGAGTAATTCTCCTGACGGTCGGATCACCTGAGCCTCTGCTCGCTCTGCTGCTGCAAGATTTCTGCTCTACTGGAACAGTCGAATGAATTCCTGTGGACGCCCCGAAAGGCCCGTTATCGCTTCTTTAGTTATCTCCACTTCACGACTGAAAAGAATAAGAGAAAAACCAACTCCCAGGCTGGGACTGAGTTTCTGCACAAAGCGAAGAAGCTCCAGTGTCTTTGGGTTTGGTTTTGCAAGTTAAAACAAAAAGGAAAAGCAGAGGGGGAAGCAAAAAAAATAATAAAAGGATCTGTCATATTGTGAATTACAGATTCAATACTTTGTCCAAGACTGGACTCATCTCCTCTGAGATTTGACTGAGATAGCAGAATATCCTTGTGGTGCACCACCATTTTTATTGTGTTGAAGATTTAATGTTAAATAAAATAAATGTTTTTTTTTTTGTCTATCAAATTTCAACCAAGAACCTATAATGACAAAGTGAAAACAAGCTTTTTATTTTTTATTTTGCTCGGTTGCATCCTGATGCTTTGCATTTCATTGAGAGATGTCTAGAACTTGGCTGGGCAAACTGAACTAACTAGGCATTATTGCAGTATAGAAAGGAACACATCTGTCTGAGTCAGGTCAATATCGATGATGATGATGATGATGATGAGGGTCATCATTATTGATGAAATGAGCTTTACCAACCACATCTCCTCCGTCTATCAGGCAGCAGATTTGCCCTCTACAACATCAGAAAGATCAGATCCTACGTTTGTGAATATTGTGCAGGCTCTGGTCATAACTTCATAACGTGCACAATCAAACCTCTCCAGATGATCCAAAATGTGTCAGCACACCTCATTTGTAATCAGCCAAAAAAGGCTGACGTCACGCCACTCTTCAGATCTCTGCACTGGCTTCCTGTAGCTGGACACATCAGGTTCAAGCTCTGATTCTCGCGCCCCGTTCACTTCGCTTTGCCAGCCAAACACAAGCTATCAAACACAATACCAACATTCAATTTTCTATGCATTTAAAAATCCTATCTGTTCTTTCCTTCACTGGCTGCTCATAAAACAAAAACACGTCTTATAGCACTTGGTTATAAAGTTTTCTTCTTGACTTAGAGTTTTTCTGCCTTTGAATAAAAGCATCTCTCACTCACTGAATGTAAATGTAAATTCACACTGCATATGAGGGAAAATCAACTACTCAAGTCCAAAGAATTTCAAAACTCTCCACATAACATTTTTTGGATGAGACAAAGGGCATAAAACTATTTCTAAAGCTTTGAATGTTCCCAGTAACCAGGAACCACCAGGTCACCCAGCCCTGGTGAATAGAGATTCATAACAGATGGGAGAAGCTGGCTGAAAAACGCCATCTGACGTAAGCCACAGTGTGTTAGAACTACTGCGAACAGGGCATCAAAATACTACATTAAAGGTCTGAATACTTTTGTACATGAGATTTCTAATGACACAGTTTGTAACTATGGGTTAATAAGTGTGAATTGAGGGGCAATAATAGAGATTTATTTCCATTTCAAATAAAATTTAGGGCATCCGTGTTGCAGCACAGAGTTAGGACAAGTTCCTGAAGAAGATAAAAGTCCTTCCTTATTAGCTGCTGTTGTGGCCATTTGAAGGATGGAAGATGAAACGGAAGGAACGGCTTCTTTGAGATTTATGCTACACCAGGCTCACACTGTTCATTACCACTGCATGACTAAATGAGATGATACCAGACTGACAAGGACGCACGCATATCACATTCAGGCTGCTTCACATGCCGTAAGATTCTGCATATTACTCCTACCTGTTTTTGGGTTGTGGATTTTGATTTGTAGTGTCTCTCTATCGTGCAAATGGAAGTTTACCCCGTTCTTTTAAGGCAGGTCTCTGCTGCCTGTTCTTAAGACCTGGCTCAAGACCAGGCTTTTGCAGTTAGAGCTCCTCTGCTCTCAAAGTCTCTGCCTGCGGATCTGAGGCTCGCAGGACCCATGGCATCTTTTAAAGCATGGTTTCAGTGTGTACAGAGCAAACTGAGCTTTGTTCAAAATACTGACACACGCTGCCCTGTTAGTGTCAGGAGCACTAAAGCAGGAAAGTCAGAGACAAACAGTCCTGTCTCTGGTGTTAAATGTTACCTATTAAATACCAGATGTAACAGTAGAAACAGGGAAATGTGTAACCACGATGAATGGAGCTCTAACACGCCGAAACGTTTCTCTAACTTGGTTTCTGAAACGATGTGTTCACGTCCATATGAAACCACGCAACATGATTGTTACAGTGACTTACCATTTGATGCAGATATACACAGTTCAAACAAAGCAGAGATATCTATTTGGTTACTGCTCTTAAGTACAATTTAATTACTCCACTGCATCTAAGAGCAAATATTCATATTGTTTACTGTGTAGTGTTACAATCACGTCACTTTACACTTTTTCCATTTTTTTATGAGAACAAATCACTAGAGAGACGGGGACAGTAAGTGACAGTTTCTTGGTCTTATTTAAGACTTATTTGACATAGTCGCAGTACTCAAAGTGAACTGGCATGAGGTCATTTTACTCTTTGTGTCACAGCCCTAATCGAAAAATCGAATCTGAAATGTTTTGACAGCCAAAGAATTAGCTCTCATCCAAAAGTACCAAAGCGAGGGAACAAAAGTTGGAGCCACAACCCAAATCAACTTAAACAGAAGAGTTGCACCTGGGTGTTAAACAGGAAATGGGACTGTTCATCAATTGTGGTCTTGATCTGGTTCCTTTGGAATTCTGACCAGTTTGTAGTGAGAATGTTGCCCCAAATCTTACCCCATGTTAAAAACTGTGGGTGACCACAGAAGTAAAGAATTGTAAGTAATTTCGAATATTTAAATATCAGTACCCAGATGTTCGTGGTGCATCCTCAGTCAAACAGCTGGCTGACAGCACAGCTTTTTGTGATATTTTGTATTTTGATGGTTTTACAAAGTGCATTCAGCATCGGCTGCATAGTTCTGTTAGTATAACGTCCAGATAATAACCACTGTTATGAGTTAATCCTTTCTGTGCCATGGTTCCATGCTGAAGAGCAATCTTTCACTCACAGGAAGATTCCGTGCTAGAATGAACTCTTCTTCCTGTGTTTACGTTCTCGTTCCCACTCTTCCATTTAACCGGTTGCAGATGCCTGTACACTGAGCCCCATCCACACGTTTCATGGTAATACCAGGTGTAAACGGGACGAAAGTAGATCTTGGCTGATGGTGAAACTACAGGAAAATCCAGGAAGCCAATAAGACCATCTGCATCTCAATTCACAGGACGGTTGATGTTGAGACGCGTGGACCGACTCAGTGTTTCAGACAGTGATCATTGTGACTACAATTCATTATTGTTATGATCCATACCTTCCTTCATCTGCACGGTGCACTTTTCCCTCTGTCCCTTTAAATTTATATATCAGCTCATCATTTCTCTCTCACTCTCTCAGGGGAGCTCGATGTCCTGCATGACAACAGATGGGGCCCTGAGGCTCTGGGACCACAAACACACACATAAAGAGAGAGAGCTGCCAGCAGTGGAGTGGGGTAGGAGGGAAGCTGTGGTAAAGACTGATGTCAACATCAGTGTGAATGCAAGCGTGCGTGTACACACACACACACACACACACACACACATACACACACACACACACACACACACACACACGGACTCAGTGGTTATGTGGATATATGTTGATAAACAAGATGGACACAGAAAGAGAGATTTATAATGGAAGACTGCTTCCACTCAAACATGCACACAGTTGGAAGAAAAACAGGAAGAGTCTGACTGGATTTAAAAGAGAAAATCAAATCAAAAGAAGAAGAATCCACTGAGTTTGTTCTCTTTATATTTATGTGTTGACTACAGTTCACGCTCGGGTTTTGCAGTAATTTGAGTTTCAATACACTGAGCTGGGAGAGCATTTGGGGATTCTGGGACTTGTGTTTGGCACAATAACTGCATCCATCCATCTACCCATTTGAGAGCGTGACTCCAGGTCAGGACCACAGTGGCAGCACATGTCTTCATCAAATCCTGATGAATCACAAACACAACTGGACATGGGGGGATATGAAGTCCCTGCTGTGCATCCTTGGTTTGCTCTGTGGTCCCTGAACAATAGGTCCTGCCTGGAAACTCATTCCACCAGATTCTCCTCACACAGTCCATCCATTACATATATTACCTGCATTCTATCACTGGGGCCTGCTTGCTTGTTTCTCATCAAGCAGCCCAGGACGCCTTCAAAAATGGATGATCTGGACTGGACTCCTCTTCCTCCACCCCCCTTGTGAAGAAAGCACAGCAGCATTTCTGCTTGTTTGCATCAGGTTTTGTTTGATCGTGATTTCCATGTGAGCAGAATACAATACAGAATACAAGCACTGTTTTAAAGCCACACACTTGTTTTACAAGCTGCGACTATATATTTTATCACACATTCTAGCGACAGCATCTTCACTTGCCTGAACCGAGCTGACTTCACAGATCTAGACTTCTAGACTAGCTAGGACTTACAAAACCTGGACACTATACCCCCTGAGGCAAGCACAAACTAAATATCTGTACAGCTGATTATAAATGTGGTAGTCATGACGACTGGTCGGACCTAGTTGGTCCTGGTCCTAGCACTGACCAGGCCTAGTTGTGTGCTGTGATGAGTCTCTGCCAGGTGGCATCAGCGAATGGTGACGTCACAACTAAGGCAGACGTACGGTGACTACAGCTTTATAAAACAAAGCTACATTCAGCTTAATTCATTTTAATAGTCCACGTGATCTTTGCCTTTACATTCACGATCTTTTATGCACGCATTGTTAAGTTTGCCATCTGGAGTTTTTAATATAGAATCTCAAGTTTAAAAGCATTAATGTACATCTACAACCTAAACTAAAGCCATAGAAAGCTTTTACTTTACATTACTGGCACTGGATTTTTTTAGGTTTAGTGTAACATCTAATCATTTCATTATTCATTCTAAATTGTGGGCTTGTGGGAACCTTTATAATCAGGCTTTTAAAATGTTGAATATTAACATTTAATGTCCTGATTATGATAGAAGCACCACACAGACTCTCCTAATCATGCATGTCAGTCTGGTTGCAAAGCTGTAACCCTACTACTACTGCAGACAAGTGTTGGCTTACATTACACATGAACTGACTCTGGCCCATATGTAGTTGCCAATTTTGGCTCCTTTTGAGAAACGTGGGTGTGGGGTGACTGAAATCAGCCATGGTCAGCAGCACGCGGCCAGGCTTTAGGCAAATGTTGGCACCTGGAATCACACGAGCGTACTGCTGCTTCATCCAGCTCGGGTCTGGCCTAAGTCCAACACCCAGGTTTGCCAGGTGAACTGAAGGACACAAGTGAGCAGAGACATCCTGACTAGTAACGCCAGGGTCTACAATGGTTTTCTACACATTCAATCAACCAATTCCTGTCCTCAGACCCTTTAATCCCCTAAAACACTTCAACCATCTCAATGTTTTCACCCACTCACTTGTTTTTCTTCTTATATTTCTGCAGTTAATGTTAATCCCATGTGGTAATTTGGTATATTTACTAGTGTACTTAGGTACAATTTTAAAGCCCTTGTACTTTACTGAAGCATTTGCATTTTATTTTACTTTGATTTAATTGCACTAGAGTTCAGGGGAAAATATACGTCACTAGTTACTTTCTACAACTGTATATTCTTACAAAAATAAAATTTTCCTCTTTGGACTGTTCCCATGATCTTGTGGTCCCCACAGCGGGTCTGCATGTTGATTTGCCATAGGTTTACGCTGCATCTCCTTTACTGGGCACATCGGGCACTCAGACGTGCACTAGCTTGCACAAACAATATCAATTCAACTATCCATTTACAATACATTATTACAATTGCAGCATCTGTCATTACATTAAAGGGTTTAACATCACCTTCACGTCTGAACGGTTAATACTCAGAATAATATATAATGCTTTTTTGTGAAGAACTTGTGCTTGGGAACATTAAGTACATTTTGTAGCACATACATGGTGTCGACCTGGGGCAGCAGTGGCTCAGTTGGCACAGTGGCCAGCTTTTGACTGTAACGTCAAAGCGTGTCACTGGGCAAGACACTGACCCCCGGACTGCTCAACCCTAGCTGTTAAGGTTGTGTAAGATGGTTGTACAAGGCTGTGCAAGTCTGAGTGCTGCTCACATCTGAGGAAGGGCATGCAGCATTAAAACTTGTACCAATTTAATGTGGGGACCACAAGGGAAAAGTCAAAAGACCCGTTCAGCTTGCATAAAGAATTTAAAGTGGTACCTGTACACACATAATGAGCCAAGAAAAGCAGCAATACGCCGACAAAGGCAGAGACAAAGAACACTGCTTTTATGGAAACATGGATGCAGATTTTTAACCTAATACATCAGGATTTGAACACATCAGGAAATGTGTTCAAACGTGAAGGTTATGCCAACAACACTATCGCTAACTAATAATATTAGTATTCTTATGCACAACTCTCTGAATCTGCACTGTATCTGCATTAACAGTGTAGGTGTAGAAGAACATATTACACACTCCTCTGTTTTACATCTAATGTTTGGCTGCATTTTCTATCTGCTGCCTTTGTATATGTGTTGCATCCACAGAGTTTTCTGTAGTATTTACTCTGATTTAAAAGTGTAACACTGATGTTGTATGAAAACACTATTTAGCTCCATTGTATGAGATTTTCTCCCTGACACCATCTGGACTATTACTTGCTTAAGACTCTTTCCAAACTTCAGCAGGCCCTTCAAATCCTTACAAGGCTCTTTTGAAGATGATAAATCTTCACCATTATCTAGTTACAATAAGATTTAAAACTCTCCCGGATAGTTGACATTGTGGAGGTTTTTTTTTTCTGACATCTTTGTGCAACCTGGTCCGAAGCACAGGATGTGACCTCACCTTCAACTCAGCATGGAACGATCTGTTAATGCAGCTAATTTCAGTGTAAAGGTCAGGGAGGCAAAGTAAATGTCAAAGCTAATCTGAGCCTGTGGAAACAAACAGAAACATTTGACTCAAAGTGAATTTGTAATGTGATGAATGAACGTGGACAGGAAGGTAGTGTGTGACATAAACAATATGGAGCCACAGTGATCACATTAGCGGGTTTAGGCGTGGAGAGGGAAAAGGAAATGCACCCGTGACGTGGCTAATTGATTCTGACAGGACAGAGGTGTAAAACACAAACAATTATGAAGACACAAGGAGAAGACGACGAAGAAGGAGAAGATGAAATTCAACTGCTCCGACACGATTCATTACGGAGGACAAGAAAGAAACTAGAGTAAACACCAGCCAAATACGGTGGCACCGAGCTGAGGGCCTTCATTTGTTTTTAGGAGGTACAACTGCTGCTGAGTGGCTGAATCTTTAACACCATAAAGGAGCCGACCACCTACGGCCCAACAGGAAATCTCTAAAAACAACTGAGTCCCTTTCTTGTACTATGAAGAAGCTACATAAAGTCCAATGGGAAGTAAGAATCTACCAACCATCCCAAGGTGAGGAGGCTGTCAGGCAACAGCTCTAGCAAATATTATCATTAACTCATAATCGTCAAGAATCCTCCGTCCCAGTAAAATTCCCAGCATAATTTAAAAATGCAACAGAGTAAGCGCAGAGATACACTCCTATTATAATCAATCTAACTGTCCACACGGCCCATAAGTTAGCTCATGTGCGGCTGGTGCTACACGTGTGGTTTGCAACCCAAAGCTTAGACCAAGACCACCGACCAAAACACTGGATTGCTACAGAAAAAAGAAAACCTCTCTTAGACCCACGCTTTCTTTTCCCTTGTAACCTTCTGACCTATGTTTTCATGATCAGACAGATAAAACAGAAAGATTTCCCACCCACTGGTAAAACCATTATGGTTGAGTTTTCTTCAGGGCAAACTGACCGACCATTAGTTAACAGAGAGGACCAAGCTGTTGCTGTTGAGAAACTATTATTTTTACAATCACTACACTGTCTGACAAAATGAACCAAAACACACGCTATTGACAGCAGCTGTGCTGTGAGATTGCAGGTGTTACTTTAAAAAATCTTACATGTTACTCAATCTTATTTTACAATTTTTTAACAGCCAAAGAAAGAGGTTTAGTTTAGACAGTCCAGTGTGGGTAATAAGAAAGACATACAGAAGGTACATGTTACTCAAGGACCAATTTCAATATTGTGATTCTTATTTCACCCAGAAAGACACAAAAACAAAGTTAATATGCAAAATATTCAATTTCCAATATCCAAGTGACTGAGTAAAATAAAATAATCCATCAGTACATCGAGACTCCTTTGATAAGTTTGATTTTAGTGATAACGTGAACAATGTGAACGAGGGTCAGTGAATGAGCACTCAGGTGCAGCTTCACACATTTTTGCAGCAAAAGCCTCATTTTAAAATGTTTTAAATGGTCATTTATTTTCTGGTGTTCTTCTGTAAATTAAATCTCTAAATTATGAATTCATGAGCTCATATGTACAAAAACAACAAACTTGGGATGCAGAAAAAAAGAGAAAACAAGCAACATACAACAGAAAACCGTATCCCTAACAGACGCGTCAGCTCCTGTGAGAATTTTCTTGTCAGACTCAACAAAGCCCATTTCATCACTTCTACATGAACTGTCACACAAACTATTTTCAGTTAATCCATTTAATCTGGCACTTCAACCCCTTTCAGGGCTTTAACCTCATGCCAAACTTTACTTCGTGTTTAGCTATTATACATTTCAGAAAATAGAGAATGTGAAAATGTAATCAGTAAACAAACTAAACCTCACAACCTATTTTACCTTCAACTGCCACTTCAACTCTCATTAGTGCCTCAACGTTACAATTCCAATTGGATGCCAACTTGTGCCACTGTCACGACGTGGACCAAAGCACACTGCACTTTTCTTTATTAATTACATAACCAGCTCCGTCACGAGTCCTAAAATAAACAGACTAAAAAGAGTTGGCATTGACTTTCAGTGCAACTTTTGGTCCTTATTTCACTTTGATGAGTGTAAATACTTTTTGTCTTTTAAAAGCAAACACTTTTCTCCTCAACTAAAGAAGCTTAAGCTCCAGTATTCAATGTCAAACCCCAAACAGCTGTGCACGACTGACTAAGGGTTCATTGCCCAGACCTAAACACGGTGCAGCCCCCCGACACACAAAAGACAAGGAGGACAGAGTGTTTTCTCCTCCTGATATGAGTACAAATGGATGAACCCAACTGTAATTGAACAAAGGACAAAGAGTTGGCTGACTTCCCTAAAACGAGCAGCTCAGGAAGGGGAGGCTGTTTTCTCTGTCCTAATTTGGATCAGCAGGGGATAGAAAGATAACTGTGTCTTTTTATTTAATGAAACCTGACAGAAAATCCAACATCAGAGGAACAGAGTGATTTTTTTTCTGCCTTTGACTGAATCTGAAAACAATACATTGATCTTGGCAACACTCAGAGGAAGACGTCGGCAGCCTTACCTAACTTGGGCAGTGAGTACTGGACTTTAAAGTAGTCCTGGTAAAATCCCAGCAGCCTCTTGGTGATGTGGAGGGCGTAGTCCCCTGCTCCACTGGCAATAGCATCTGGTCGGGCGTAAAGGCGAATCTAAAGACAAAGATATACAGAGAGAAAAATGTCATTAGGAGCCTTTTAATAGACATGGAGCTAAACACAGATGCAGAGAGATGAAGTTAAATTACTGTGTGCTCAGCTCGACAGAGAATAAAATGGAATTAAGCTTTTTTTTTTTCAAATGTATATAGAAAAGGAAATTAAATTTGGGAGAGTTTACAATCAAATTTACACAGAGACAAACAAAACAAGGCTCCGTGTATATTGAAGTCTACAGAGGAAATAACACAATCCGTTTGAGTTCTAGTTCAGATCTGCAGAGAGGCAGAAATTAAATTTGAGTTGCTTTTGGGGTCCAAACGTACACAGAGACAAAAGGAAATGGAATCAGGCCAGTGTTTGGCAGGTCAGGTCTGCAGAGACAATGAGTGAATCAGGCCGAAATCATGTTCAGCTCTCCAGACAAAATAATGAAGTCGGGTTGAGGTTTGTTTTAAAACTACAGGAAAAAAATATGGATTTACTGCCGCAAACAGAAAGACAATTGACTTTTAGACATACAAAAACATCAAAAAAAGAAAAGGAAGTTAAAGCTCCTCTTCAGTTAGATGCCAGTATTTCTCACAGTCAAAGTCAATCAATCACAACACCAGCGCTGAGTGTTTTCTCATTATTGTTCAGACCAAAGACTTTTACTGAAGCAGCTTTGCTTAAGGGAAAAGTTTATATGTTCATCCGTATCACTCCCTGTTATGGCAAATCTGCATATGCTTTGTTAAAATGTCCCAAGTTCAGAGAAGAATGAAGCTTTTTCTAACATTTGTAAAAAACGCAAAGTGAAATTATGAATTGCAGTGCATCTGAAAACAGTGATCAATAATTAGTATTACAAGTTCACATAATGGCTCCTGACCCATCAGCAGCCTCAGGTTGTGGAGGGACCTCAATGTTGACTTCATTGAACCAGTAGAAATGCTGATTGTTTGTGTGTGTGTGTGTGTGTGTGTGTGTGTGTGTGTGTGTGTGTGTGTGTGTAGGTGTGTGTGTGTGTGTGTGTGTGTGTGTGTGTATGTGTATGTGTATGTGTGTGTGTGTGTGTGTGTGTGTGTGTGTGTGTGTCCACAGCTGGTAGTCAAATCAGTTTTCTGAAAAGTGAAAAGTGGAGTTACATTTAAAATGTGTATTTAGAAACATTAAACTAAGTGAAGTTACTTTTCTGAGCATAACAACTTGTGTTCAAGTACGAAGCTGAGTTGTTTTTGAAAATGTTTGATTTCACCCTTATATACCACATTAAAACCATTAGAACAATCATGTACTTTGCATTTACCATGATCAGGGACTTTGTCTAACCACTGATGTGGCAAACACGATAAATTAGGAAGTTTTATTAGACATATGCTACAAAACTTCTTAATGTGGAGAGATGCTGTCAGTGAGTCCTGACAGCAGTGCAGGGATGTTTTTGGCTCCAACAATGGCTACTTGATTATTAAGTTTTGCTGCATCTTATTTACTATAATTTGATGGTGACTAATACCTGAAGGGCTGCTCAGAGCGTGGCAGACTGTAGCAATCAGTGGAAGTGCACCACAGGGCTGCGACTGAATTGACTTTGAGGCTCATGCATCGCTGGCTGATGATGATGTTGACTTGATGCTATATAAGAAGTGACCATAAAGGTTGTATTAAATACAGCAAACAATTCTGCACATGTTGCAGACTTGCAACTCTCACAACCTCTCACACATATTTTTACATCCCTCTTTCAGCTACGTCCACCATCACAGTAAACAGCAGTAAATACCAAATACTAATAGTATTAAAGTTGACCACTAATAACCATGATTGCTTACAGGCTAAGATGCTCACAGTCATGTGGTTAAATCATCATGCTGGTGTTCAGACATTTCAGATGAAATATGATCCTCACTGTGGCGACAGATTTAAGAAAGTCTGTATAAAGCATCACACCAATAAATTCATTAGCTATTTTCTCTTTACATTGTTTAAATGTACTACATTTAAAATATAATATTATTTATAATATATTTGACTTGATGAAAAGTCAGAGGCTTGAAAGATTCATCCTCTCTAGAATAATATCTATTTACATATTTTTGTCAAAAATGGTTGATCAGCAGCAAAACCACATTTCTTTTGAATGTTGATTGTAAAAACAGGAACTGTGTTTACTCTGAACAGGCTGAAACAGGAAACCTGCTGCTCTGGGATTTTCATAGTTTACCTGCAGACGCAAGAGGTTTTTTTTTTTTGAGCAACCTCTGCAAACAGGTTGTGTTGTAAAAGTAAAAACACAAACTTTGTAATCAATATTTCTAACTGGCTTTGATACTGACTTACTATTTGTTGCTGTGGTATCAATCTGCCTGTCTGTTCCTGAATCTGCAGCTGTCAGAAGCGTTTCGCTTCACTGACTCCCAACTGATTCTTTAAACTGAAGCAGTTCTTTCAGGCTGACAGACAGCTGCTCCACCTGACTCCATTTTAAAAAAAAAAGTTTCTGAGCTAAAGCAATTTGGCAAGTTTGCAAAATAAAATGAGCTACTGCTGCTGCCTCATCCAATACACACCCAGTGTTTTTCATTCAGCTGGGGAGTCACTGCTAGCATCACATAATTTTGCTATACTTTAGTGATATTAGACAGAAAAAACATTGAGAGTGATGAACACAAAATTTGTTTGTAACTATAGTTGTTCATTAAAGAGAAAGACTGACTTTGTCTTTACACACAGACGTGTGTGCTGTGGTTTTATCTGTTCTGCAGGGGCCATTGCCATTCACCTCTACCACGGAAAACAAGGCCTCTTTCATTTTTGTCGGACTAACAAGAACAAAATTGTTATTACTCAAAAAGCCATTTGACCCTTTAATGAAGTTGTCTCTGTTTGAACCAGATGTGAATCTTCTGAAGTATCCTACAACAAGCTGCCCACTCTCCTCTCTGTGTTTATGTGATGGATGCAGCAGTTAATCAGGCTAATTAAACACAGCTGACAGACAGGCGTTGCCATGACAATGGTTGGTGGGGAAGTCACTGATCAATGCACACGCATCACCCCCGTGTGTTGTATGGTTCTTCCTGTCACAGAAAGAGAAAAAACACACCTCATTGTCAGCTGAAGGACAACTGGGGCGCACACACACACACAGTATCATTTTTCATATAAAGACGGAAGCGAGTGGACACACTCAGTCACATCCTGATGTAATGCTGCAGTATCACTGCTGTCGTATCACACAGACAAACATAACTGTCCCAGTAATGTCACCCTGCTCTCTCTGTTAAACAGGGCTGTAAAAGCACATTGGCTTCGGTTGTGTCAAAATATCCTATAAATCGTGTTCCACATCGTATAACTGCACAAACAAAGGGGAAACTAAGTGAACCGTGTGTAGGCTGGAAATAAAACATTTTACAGGTGACACGAGTGCACATTTCAGAAAGTATTAAACTTAAAAAAGGCGTCTTAAACCACGAGTCAGGTGCCCGTAACACCCAACACCTGCCCTGTTTAGTGTGGTTGAATAGTGCTGTGCTTAAATGTTTCCCCTCCGTCCCCTGGTGCTGAACATTGCAATTCCCCTCAGGCTCAAACTGAAACAACTGCACCCAATGTTTGATGCCATTTTCAAACTTACAGTTCAGTATCTTGGGATCTACTTCCTGTATTTACTTTCTTAGTCCAACCCCAGTTCTGTTTCACCTAGACTGGATCTGGGGCAAGTGGACAGGATTATTCTCATGTGGCTTGAAGTAAAGCATTTTGTCTTGTTTGGATTGTGCTGCATGTTAAAGAAAAGTGAACCAGAGGGGAAAAAACAAGTCTACAAACTGGTCCACTGGTCTGGACCAGAGCAAACAAACTTTCATTCTTCCTGTTCTTATCTGAAAATGCCCGAAAGCTACTCGTGTTTTGAAACATTTATTCTCGTGGCTTATTTCAAACCAAACAAACTGATAAGCTGTTTTCATGAACCTTTACAAAATGTTGGTGTGCACAACTCACACTTTGCATTAAAACATCCCAAAACTATTTTTTGTATGTATTCTGAGCTACTGGCGTGTGGGAGACCCGTTTTTAAAGAATCCAGGGCTGATTACAGTTTTTCCTTTTCCTCCAGCATTATTGACATTTGTATTCAAATCAGGAGCTCGAGGATTAGGAGGAAGAACCATTCAGAAATAAACAGTGCAAAAATCTTCTTTCCATGTGTCAGACACATTATTTGATACACATCAAATAATGTGTTAATACTGCGTTGATCTCATTTCAAGTTGTTGCAGCAGGTCATGAGCAGCAATTCTACGAGAAACAGCTGTTGGGTTTCTGACTTCTCAGCTAAAACTATTTAATCCATAGCACAGATTAGCTATACATAGCTGGATTTGATACTAGCTTGCGATTCGTTACATGCTCCACACACAAACAGTTGAAGAAACACCAACACAAATACTAAAGCCACGTTGATACTTCATCACAACCCTGCTGCTCCTCTCCTGTCCCCCTCAGTTGCCCGGCAGGACAGATTTTTCAATAAAAAGCCAAACTTTTTACAGCTCTTCTCTTATTCCCCTCATTTTCCTCTCCCCACCAGAACCCATCTCAGAGCACAGCAGCCAGCAGAGTGAATATCTGTTCTGAAAGTGGAGGCTTTATTGAAATCGTAGCTTTTTTTCTTCTGGAGGACTGGCAGCGAGCTGCTGAATTGAGAATCCTCTCCTGAGGATTGCTGAAACGCCTCCAGTCATGTTCTCCCAGGTGAGGAGAAACCAGGACACATTACATTTTTTTTAATTGTGTGTGTGTGTGTGTGAGAGAGGGGGGGGAGGGGGGGTTGACATTCGCACTTCAAAGTATCAGCATACACACATTCACTGTGTCCCCAACGACTAAAATTTGCTGCTTCAACTGAACCAAAACCATCACATGGTGGCTCAGCGCTTTGCACTGTTGCCCGACAGTAGGGTCCTCCGTTTAGACCCAACCCGCAGAGTTTGAATGTTTTGTGCATCTCGATGTGATTTCCTCCTATAATCACAAAAACATGCAGGGTGACTGGAGTGAAAATTTTAAATTGCCCCAAGGTGTGAGTGTGTCTGAGAGGTTGTCAGTCACGTTTCTTAGCTCTGTGACAAGCTGGACCCCTGATCAGAATGTGGCCTGGCTGTCAGCAGATCCATGTGTGACCCTGCTGTCTTGAAATTACACTGAACAGACACATGGCTGCCTTTTTCCCAGGTTGACCATCAAATCAGAATATGGGGAATATTCTAAATTTAGTCAAATTACTCACTGAATCGTGGAAATTTTAATCACAAGATCCAAATGTCCCGTAGTTTATCAAAAGCAACACCTTAGTGAGACATTTCATTTTGTCTTTTTTCTTTAAAACAACCTCAGTTCAAAAAAGTTGTTACAATGTGTAAAATGTAAAAACAGAACGCAATGATTTGCAAATCTCATCAACCCACATCTTATTCACAATAGAACATTAACAACATATCAGATGTTGAAACAGACATTTTAACATTTCATGGAAAATATTAGCTCGTTTTGAATTTGATGGCAGCGACATCTCCAAAAAGTTGGAACATGGTTGTGTAGCATCTCCTCTTATTTCCTGTCAAGGAAGTGAGGAAACCAGTTGCTGGAGTTTCAGGACAGAAATGTTGTCTCATTCTTGTCTGATGCAGGATTCTAGCTGCTCAACAGTCCTGGACCTTTGTTGCCAGATTTTTCCATTTTATGATGCACCAATCATGCTAAGATCACATGCATCCAGTTTTGACCTTTGGCCTTCTCCCTTGCACACAGACTCTGCCTCTCTGAAATGCTCCTTTTATATCCAGTCATGCTACTGACCTGTTACCAATCCACATAATTAGTTGTCAAAAGCTCCTCCATTTGAGCTGCTGGTGGTGCTGAGAAAGAAGCCCAGAGAATCCCTGACCTTACTAGGATTCATTCTGTGTTGATGTTAAATTACAAATGTTATATTTCCATCCCAGTTCATCTGATAATTAAACTCAAAAGCACCTGTCAACGCAGTCAACTATATGCATGCACATCTGGTCATAGCCACGGTGGGAGAGTCAGCTCGAGGTAATTTTTGAGTCCAAAAATGTGTCATGTCCCCCGGAGCCATTGTAAACAACAGTCATAGAAACATCTCCAGGGGCCATTAATAACTGACGGACATGTAGATTTGTACATCTTTGTAGTTATTTGTCCTTTTATGCATTTTTAGTTCCGCCAAGACATATTTCCATTGTGCAAATTGATGTAGTCGTTTTGTGCTTTTTACCTGTGTTTTGTCCATTTGCATGCGTTTTCTTAATTTCTCAGGGCCACCGTACTGAAGAAATCGAATTATCTGTACGGCTCTGGTGTTAAATTGGACTTTCTTCCACCAACCGATTCTTGTTATATTCACCACTTTGCTGCTCTTCAGTTTCTCTTTTAACAGCGATACAATTTCCATTCATCATTTAAATTCGGTGGCTTTGTCTTTGCCATTTTGAATTAAACTGTTCTTAATGAAATAAGACTTTCTTCACATATTTCACAGTAAAATGCTTTCAAAGAGGTGAAGGGATTAGTTCCCCAGAATTCACGGGAAGCTTTTAATGTGAAGCAGATTAAGCAGCAGCAGCACATTATCACAACAAACTGAAGGAGATCAAAAAAACAAGAAGGTTTTTTTACCAAGAGACGATTGAACAAACAGCACTTGTCAAACAAAGACAAGTGAAAAGAAAAGCCCAGTCTCTAATAGCCTGTGAAATAAAGGCCTCACTCATTGCAATTAGGGGAGATAAATGCCTTGGTCACTATGAGAACATACTGAGTGAGTAGTGAAAGCAAGTGTATGATGTCGCCGAATGATTTCAATCAGCATCACTTGGCTCCTGTAAAAGCCGAGCAGGCGGGCAGGACAGGATCATGGCTGTTATACTGCTCACATTGTCTTATGATGGAAAGCAGTAACGTGACATGTGTGTATGGAAAATGTCAACAGTACTAAAGAGGGTTGGGATTGGGCCTTCAATTAATGCATCTTTCAGATCATTTTAGATAATGTATCATGATCTGGTATTGTTGCTAATGTTGCGGAGCGGAATTTGCTGTTGCACTGTTGTAAACAACAGTCACACTTGACCCCATGAGCAGTGGTACACGTACATTCTCTTACAACTAATCCTTGCTTCATCCCCTTCTTTAACCTTTGCCATGTAGAGTCATAATAATCTTACATAATGAACACGCAGCGACAATACAGATAAGTGTGTTTTGAGAATAACAAACCAGCGTCTTGTTACTGTATGTGGTGCCCTAAAGTACTGCAGGTATCTCGAGGGGTCTCCCAGACAGGAATTATATAGCGAATTAAGAGATGAGTAAGGCACAGTGTAGGGAAGGCAGACACCATCTGCATTATACCAAGTTAGTGTACCAACAACCTAGTAAATGCACTGCTTTTATGCAAAGCACTTTACAAATTTGCTTCATTCATCCTCACTCTCTCCCACACACACACACACACACACGACAGCAGCTGCCATGGTAGGTGCCCACCTGACCCACCGGGGGAAACTTGGGCTTCAGCGTCTTTTGCAAGGTTAGTTTGACATGTGATCCGTGGACGACTGCCTTCCCTACTGAGCTACAGCCCTCAAGTGGACCTTAGAGCAGTTATTTTAATGCACAAATGTTGGGGATTTAGCAGATTTATGCAGGAAAGCAAATAAGACTTTGGCCTCAAAATGTAATAATATTAGCTTTGTGCAGCACAGAAACTGGAAATAAAGGGAAAATGCTACGCTAACGGTGTAAGGAAACAAAATCACGCTTATGCTACGTATAGAATTGTTTTTATACATACAAAAGAGCCAGTTCACCGTTTATGTGGAGTAACATTCCCCAGACGTTTTCTCTTCCAAATACAAATCTATGCCAAATTAACATAAAAGCTACAATTCATTCTGTGTAGCACACGGCTTCACATGTTCACGTTGAGCACCCCCTCCAGGTATCTGCGTTGATTTGAAGATGTGTAGTCAGGTAGACGTGCAGACATTTGTCTGAAACATCCTTTTCTTCTGAGCAGAAAACCATAAAATTAACCAATGAGTCAGTCAATCGATTTGAGAAAAAGGAGAACAAAAGCTGCAATGATGTTTTCTACTCCAAACATTATTCAAAGTTTGAGCAATCAGGACACGAACAGTAAAAGGGCAGATAATTGCACAAACAAGATTCTCTTATTATTTTCTCCTCTGCTCTTTTTTTTTTTCCCGTAATGAAAAAAAAAAAACTCAATTTTTCTCTCGCGTCCTTTTTCCCCCTCATCTCTCCTCTTAACACCATGCCTCTTCTCCTTTCTCCTCGTTATCTCTCCGTTCGTCCGTGACATCTCTAGCTGCGTTCTGTCGCTCTGTTTGTCGCCCTTGGATGATGGATGGGGTGATGGACGCTCGGTTGCCACAGTAATTTGATGGATGGTTTAGCAACTGATACGAGCGCCAAGAGAGTATACCAACACGCACACTCAACACAACACACTCCTCGAGGCGTATGTGGGTCCTTGACTTTGAGATCAACAGGCCCCAAACATTTACTACTCCCTCCATAACAAACACTACTGACCCGTGACAGCAGCCCAACACATCTGTCCAATCATATCATCACTTTGCTGACGACACGGCTATGATAAAGCGAGACGACCTGAGAGCTGGAGCAAGGATAACGCTCTCTGTCAATGTCAACAAGACAAAAGAAATGATTGTTGACTTTTAAAGGACCAGAGCCTGAAGAGGAAGAAGTTTGTGGTGAGTAAAAACAGCTCCCTGTATCCCTGGAGCTCACTTGCATGCTGCACTTACATATCCTGATTGATTTTTTATGACATTTAGCAGTGTTTCCCACATACACAATACAAAACTTGTATACTTTGTTTTTTTTATTGTCCAAGACAGCAACACTTGCAATCAATTAACTAGGGACTGGTTCCCCTCGCTCTACCGCACCGTAGACTCCTTATTTGCAGTTCAGATCACCTGCCTGACAGATTAAGTTCATGGTTTAAATTGACGACAGGACAAATTAAATTAACTAAGTTAGTGTGTTTTTTCTGAATGTACATCGGTGGAGAAACACCCTCTGCCACGTTTCATTGGGCACAGGTCTCCAGTCTGTCTCAGGGCCACCACAGAGAGACATACACAGACAGACAACTATTCACACCTACGGTGTCACCAATGAAGGTAACACGCATGTCTTTGAGTGGGAGGAAAGTACCTGGAGGAAGCCCACGCAAGTACCGGGAGAACATGCAACCTCCACACACGTTTCCCCAGTGGCAACATAAACGTAATGTGCAAACTGTAATGTTTATATCATTGATTAACCAACTAAACAATTTGTCTCCACTATGTTCTGGCACTAGTCTACTTCATCATTTCTAGTAGTCGACAAACTGTGAAAGTCCACGTAGTTAGTGTGTGTTTAAGTGTTCAACAGAAGCCATAGAGGACACACGGTAGTTCTGATCCGTCTATGATGACAGTCATGCGTTTGCACCTGTGGACACCATCCTGTACGTGTTTTCTCATCTCACGTTGTTTAATGTGAGTAATATTTAGTGGCCTGAGGAGGTGAAGCTATCCAATATTTGAGGAGAGAAAAAAGCTAAGCTTGGAGAAGAAATCAATTCTGTTAGGCAGATTTTTTTTTTTTCAATCAACCTGCTCTTGTTTCTAACCTGTGAGGAGAATAATTCAAAGGGGTAAGTTTAACGTCAGAAGGTTGCAGGCAGCAACAACGAGGTAGCTTAGAACATATATTTGAAAATATGTGATAGGAAAACTACACATGGATGCAGCCTTTAGGTTTACTGTGTTTTTTTAAGGCTTGTTACCTGATTTAAGCTACTTTTTACTGTAAGTAAGCAACAAATGTGCAACATAAGACAAAGTCATTTGTCCTGTATGATAAATGTCTGTGGTAATAAAGTTTATTAAACTCCACCTTGTTGACCTACTTTATAACCTGGTTTTCAACTTTTTTTCTATGCAGGTGGTTTATGTTAAATATTCACTACTCTAGCAGGCAGATTTTAAAAACCTGATCAAACCAAATTGGTTTTGTTTGTATAGCATCAACCTAAAGCCCTCATGAGATTTTGATAAACACTGCCTTTCCTCACCTCGTGGGACGTCCTCTTATTTAAATTCATGCTTTTATATCCTTGTTAAAATCCAATGTTAAAGTGACCTTTACTATTTAAAACACTAACTAACTGACCTATAGTATATTATCATTTTAGGACATTAAATGTGAATTAGTATCATTATCAAATGTTAATGTGACATTTTTGTAACAGTGCCACAAAACCTCAAAATGTCCTCTTCGCTCATGTTATGCAAAAGGGAAAAGTATCAATATTTCACTGTTAGAAAAGGAGGAATTGTAATAATGTGTTGGGATCTTCTAGACCAAAGACGTTTCACTCTTGGATTTTCTGGCACTCAGTATAAAAAGTGAGAAAATTAATGCAAGGACATGTGGGAGAAAGACACGGGTAAGAAAAGTTGGACTGAAAGTGGCTGTAATAAGTTACAGTAAGTAGTCACATAACTTTCCCCAATTCAACAGTCACGTTACAGTTACTATAGTAACAGTCATCAGATAAATAATGATGGCAGTGCAGTGGCTGAGAGAGGCTCTGCTGACTGAGCAGCAGCACAGAGAATCACTGGTTTGGATGAAGAGGATACGTACAGCTTTATGTAAATCCAACACTGAAGTCACTGAATATTTGAACTCTTATCCTAACAATGAAGATTTTATTCATGGAAACCAACACTGCGACGCCTAATGTGCCTGTGGAGAGAGCGGGTCACCTGACAAATTATTTGAGAGACTCCTCCTGAGGTATAACCATCGCCCAAGCACATCAAATAAACTGCAGTACTGGCAGGTTGAACGTCGTTAATGTGTTGGTCATTATCTAATGCTGTTTGACAGGCTGGATTTTTGGGCCAAGTCCAACTTGTTTTACACAGTTTTGTGTAGTTTGTCATTTTATTAAAAGGCAATGACAGCAGACCTCAGGGCACAATATAGAGGAATACAGTGTACACGGCTTACTTCCTACAGGGAGTAATTAGGTACAGTAATGCAGTACTTTTTAGAAGTGACAAGTAATGAGAACATTTTCCATTTCTGAGACACTAACACTGAAAACCAGGGACGTTGCAGTTATGTGGCATGATCCATAAACGTCCCAACGTTTGTCCAGTTACCCAGCAAATGCAGCAGAGTCAGACTTCATCACGTTAGTGTCTTTACAGTAACTCACTGTCAAACGTCAACTATTATTCAAACTCTAATTTTTACTCTCCTCCTCAGAGCCTGTGAAGAAGAGCAGCTGCAGCACCAGGAGGGTGAGACAAAACAAAGGACGGGATTTTGATCATCTTTATTTTAGCTGGTACCAATCCTCTGGATCTGCCCGGAATGTCTAATTATTACTGATTTGGGAGCAAAAATAATGGATGAGGCATTGCCACATTTCTTTGAGATGAGTCAGTGATTTGGATGAATTTCCTTTGCACAGCTTAATTGGCAACTTAACAAACTGCAGTTTAACGTGTCCCCCTACTAAAATTTACAACCCATAGCTAGTCAGAGATAAATATAGGTGGACTATTATAGCATGTTTACGTACATGCTACTAAAAATGATTTACTGCTGCAGAATGTCACCATTACACAAGTGTATGTCACTATATGGCCACAGGTTATTATTATTATTATTATTACTAAAACTACAGAGCATTGATAAAAGCTTTATTATAACCATTAGTATAAGATGTGAAATCACAAACTGTATATATTTTAGATTACTACTAACCTTTTGAATATTTTTCTTAACCATTTTTGTCAGCCTATTAGATGCCAGACCATTTAAAACAACCCTCTGGAATTGCTCAGTGTGTAGGATCCTCACTGTCTCAAGCTTTTTGTTTGTCTCGGCAGATGTGTTGCAGTCATAAACCCGCTCACATTCACATTCACAGCGGTGATTAGCTGGTACATAAACACCAGCAGTCTTTGCTTTACGATGCTCACAGTCAGTAAAATGGCACACGATGAAGGAATAACAAGCTAAATGGCTGAAAGATGGAGGTTGAATTGAACCAGGAGCTTCTCAGCGGGTCATCGCACACGGTTTGTTTGTTTGTATTCTGTCAGACTTTAATCCTCCCTGAAGGGAAAATGTCTCATTACAGGAACAGAGATTCTGACAGAGACACATTATAAAGACAATGCAACACAAAGACAAAGAGCTGTTTATGAAGGAGCCGAAAGAAAGAGGAAGCAAACAAAAGTTGACAATGAAGCCAGAAGTGTCCCTGACTAACTGAAACTGTTTTTTTTTCCCCAGCTCGGATGATCTAAAAGATGGAAATAACTCTTTCATCCCAAAAACCTTCTGTTATGTTTACAATGAGTGTTTTGTTCCATATTGAATTTGCATTTTGTTTATAATCATGAAAAGCTGTTTAAAGTGCTAATGGCCACCTAAATCATTTTTAAGCACCAACTCAGCAGTAACTCTAGCATCATTTTCGGATTCATTGCTTGGTCCTGTCTTAGTGAAGGTTTGTATTATTTGTTGAATGGAATCTGAGCGGCTGTGTTGAAGGTTATCACCCCATTAAATGAGTGGTATCAGCGATTATCTCAGCCATAACTATACGTCAGCAGGGCACGATGCACCTACCAGCAGAGGAAACAAAGACATAAATCATTGCTGTGACATAATTAGGCAGCGGCCTGCAGTAAGAATGAAAAACTACGGGAAACAGCGTATCAGTTGGAAACAGTTAAGGTGGTGTTTTAAACCAACCACTCTCTTTCCCTAAATCCCACTAAGTTGTGTCTGTGTCTAAACTAGGAAGGTTCTAGATTTATTACTGTAACCATAGTGAAGCTCTAATACATGTACTGGCCGCATTCACCAACCATTCATCCCAGTACAGAGGCTCAACCATGAATTCTACTTTCACAAGGTTCTAATTTCTCATTCATTTTAAATAGGATGGCCGAAACATTAGACCCGCCTCTTCTTATAATAGACTCCAATTCGACTTCACTGTCCACTTTGACCTCAATAATAAACACATAGTAGAATTATCGCCTTTCTGACAGTTTCAACCTAAAAACTGAAATTAGAAACTTGTAGAAGTAGAATTTGTGGCAGAGATGCTGGCTATCATCACCCTTAAACGACAGAAGAAGAAAAAAAAAGAATTACGCCACAGAGCACCTGGGGAAAGGTGGAGACGAGGGACTAAATTTTAAATTTAAACAGAGGACGGAATAAAGACTCGAGAAAAACAGAAGGCGCAAGAAAAGACATGAGGAGGGAAGTGCAAAGCAGAGCACAGCAACAGTGCATCAAATTGCAGGATGCCATAAGAAAAACTGACAAAGGTGAAAAAAAAAAAACAAATTGTAATGTGAAGCCATAACTAACTGGCTCAAATTTGACAAAAACGTAAACGGTGACAGACTTTCAGCTATGAAACATATTTGTGCAGGTTAGCTAACACAGAAACTAAATTCCTGCTGAGACTGCTTCGCTTTTCTTTCTTTGCTGAGAAGGATGGAGGGATGAATGTTTGTGTCACATAAGACAGTTTCAGCCGGTATAAAGAGGACAGAGGGACGTTTTATTTCCTCTGTCACATAAAGCTGCTTCTTTTAGAGGTTTGGAAGAGGAGGATGGAGGAATGGGAGGATTAATGTTTCTGTCAGAGGAAGCTGCTGTGCAAACAGACAGCAGCGTCTCTGCTGCCTTCAGGCTGAAACAAGGATTTTAATATGAGTGTGATGCTGTAACAGAGACACACAGCGCATATCCTGCAACTATTTGTAAATGTGGAAATATGCATGTGTTGCTTCCTAGGTCTCTCTCATGCAAGGCGTTTTTGTCTGTAAATAGAATCCCATCTTGCTTTTAAAATGTGTTTAATCTCAAATCTGTCACTGCATTGTGTTGCTGCCAAGTTTAGCCACCAGCCAGATAAACTACTCACAGATGATCAGGTTTGTAACAACATGCATCTAAAGTCATTCAACGTGTATCAAAACTGAGCTCTTCATCGTAACGTTTGCCAGGATCAGTGTCTTACTCAAAGATTTCCTGCAGTGAAACAAAAACACGGCCAGAGAAAGTGCAGCACTATTCCAGTGAAAATTAATTTTGCACCATGTAGAATAAGAGCATATGGAAGCAGAATAATGTCTTAGAGAGTAATATCTTAGAGGACTGTAGCGCTTGATATGGATAAATTAGCAAATAATTCACTAATCTCTTTTATCTTGGAAACATCAGCTTTAAGTAGTCTGGTTTGAGGGAAATGAGAGCACACACACACACACACACACACACCATAGAAAATCCATCGTCTCCTCTGCTTTATCCTGTGCTGATCACAGGAGTCGCACTGGCTGAAAGGCAGCACACACACTGGACAAAATGTCATTAAAGTCAGTGGCCACTTGCAAAGTAATGTAACCTACCTGGCTGGAGACAACATGGAATGTAGACTCTACACAGGAATATGAAGGGAAAATAACTTCAGGTAACATTCTACTTACTGTATATAACCCTCGTTGTTGCTGATGTCAGTTGCCTAAAATATTCTAGTTCCTAACAGTCATGAGTATGAGTATGAGTGTTAGCAACTAGATCTTATGACTTCAGAACAGTAAAGGCACATACTGCTTCACCTCTATCTTCATCAGTTAACACAGCTCTAAACCACATTTTTCCACCTACGTGTGAAGGTACCATTTTAAAGTCCACGTCCACAGCAGCTGCCCAGCAGTAGAAGGCAAGTTAATGTTTGGGGTTGTCATTCATGGTTTATGTGATGCTAATCATTTTGAAACCCACATTCGGATGATACACTCAGTAGCTTCAGTTGGAAGCAACTTATTCCACAAGTTGTAGACTCTGTCCACATGCTACAAGAAGGAAATAACGTGTTTACCAAAAGGCTGTAATTCATCATCGAACCAAAGGGCATCGCATTTCAGCGCCTGCTGCTCTAAATACAAATTGCACCTGTAGAGTCGTTACCACCAAACACAAAGCCACAGTTACAATGTGTGATCTGTTTCACTCTATCTAGCTGTGGGATGAATGTAAAATCAGGAAGCTTTTGTTTTTAGTTAAAATAAAGATGAATTTATTCATTAGAGACCAGAACCTGACTGATTCCACCCTCACACTCACGCAGTGTTAGAGGCTGGTGATGGTTATAAATGATAAATTTGTCATTAAAACAGCATTTCAGCAAAATTATCTTTCAGTAACAAGAAGGCACACAGAGAGTGTGTGTGTGTGTGTGTGTGTGTGTGTGCAGAGTAATATTTGGGTGGAATCACTGAGGCTTGTGAGTTTTAGGTTTAGAGTGCTGTCCTTGAGTTTCTGGCAGACGAGATGGATGAGCTGTAATTAAACTGATAGAGAGATGTTTGGAGGAGGGGAAGAAGACAAGGAGGTGGAGGAGGAGGAGGAGAAACAAGGTCGTGCATGTGTTTGTCCTTGTATAAGAACATGAACGCGTGCGTGTGCATATTTCTGTTTTAAATGTTATGGTTGTTAAAGGATAATGGGACATCAGCCGAATCCTGCAGCAGACAGTTATGACTTTCAAATCAGAATCATGACAGAGATGATAGACATGATAAACACTCAAGTTTAAAATGTAAAAGGACAGAAGAGCCTTAGCTCTTTACCAGCCTGCTGCTCAGTGTCACCCAGAGGATTAGGTATTCGGCCCAAGTCCACTGGTCACAAACTTAGTTCACACACAAGTTCAAGTTCAACTGTTATTTTGTCACAAAACAACAAAGTAAACACGAGACTAAATGTGAACAAAGACAACAAAAACTATGATGACATGTTTCAAGTTTTTTGTAAAATGACTATAATGTGAAAGAGGCATAAATGGACATGAGGAAACTGTCTTAATGCAAATTGTCTTTCAATCACCTGCAGCACATACAGAATGAGGCTGTATTATAGTTTATGAACTTGAGCTCGAACCATCTCCAGTTCAAAAGTTGATTTAGCTGCTCAAGCGTCGCACAGTTACAGAAACCTGCGTTTCTCTCATGTTAGCTTGGGCTTCACGTAGCCCGCTCCCCTCGGTGGAAAGGGAAAGCCAGGATTAAGGTAAAGAGATACACCTTTCAGCAGGGAGGGCTCAGTACAACACAGAGGGTTCTGGCTAGAAGACGCTACATCATATAAAGCAAAAGTTGGATCTTCTTCTGCAACTGTTTGGTTTTAAGATGTGCCATTGGCTAATCATTTGCAGGCAGTGATATCTTTCTCGACTTCCATGAGTAAACTACAAAAGGGGAACTGCTAATAGATTATCAGGGCAAACCTTTAATGCTGTTAGTTTGCCAGTTAAGCAGCTCACGTTGTAGTTGTAGCCCACAGTTTATTTTGTGTTAGTCTCTGAAGCACTTTGGAAAAACATCATCTCATTAACCCAGAATAGTTTTTAATGTGGTGCCATGGACAGTCGGACACACATCCAAGTGGGATAACTGAACTCAGCCAAGAGAAAAGTAATGTCATCCTGTGTATGGAAGTTATTCATCTCTATGAGTCCTCATCATAACTACCTTGTTATTCTGAGATAAAGCTTAACTCGAGATTTACACATCTAGATTGTAATGCTGCTCACATTTAGTCCTGATATTCAGCTTAGTTCTAGCTTTATCTAAAGAATTATAGCCATCCAGAGAAAACAAGCATTGTTTTCTTGTGATAACAAATTTGAAGGTGTCATTTTATGAACTTGACAAACTGTTATCAGGATCTCTGTGACCTTATCGCTTCATTATTGGCATTAACGACAACAGATGGTACTTTTATTAAGGTCTTTAAGGAGCCTTTAAGGGATTTACTTTCATTCTTCCATAAAATTGAGGAACACATGGTTGTGGTTTACCTGCTGGATTTGACTTCACTGCTCTGCATCTTTTTGCATCAAGGTGTTTAATCAGATGTACTATGTGTAAAGTATGAATGTTTTAATGAGGCACAAATGAGACAATGCTAACAAACTTTATATTAGTAGAAAAACAGCCATCTTGAATTGTGAGGTTGAGGTTGGTGAGGTTTGCCCAACTTTCTGAGTTTTACTTCTGTCTAAAGGGGGCCTTACAGGGGAAATTCTCCAGACCATGAATCAGAAAATTCTGAATTCTGAGTTCAAATGGACTGCACTGTACATCTGTACTGAACTTCAGATGCCCGTCTCTGCTAGACTTGAGAAAATGGAAACTTTAATTCTATCGCCTCCTTCTAACACCCCCATCTGCATCAGATTTTGCTTCATGGGTGGCTTTATAGTGTAGCTAATGTCTCATGCTATAATTGTGTTTAGCAGCTACCTTTACCAAGGTAAAGCTGCAGCATAACAGACTATGCATTATTCATTAGATTGCATTCTGATTGGCTGAGGGCAAACGTTGGAGCCACACATATAATTTGTTCATGGAAAATTCAAATTTTATGTAAATTGCTTCAGAAACAGCTGCTGGAGGACAGAAGGCAACATGAACTGTTTGGAAAGATGGATTCTGAGGAATCTAAACAACTTTTGGAAAATAAATTCAGCTGATTTGTTTACAATACACCTCGTACACATACCCAAATGAGTCAAAAGGCGCCATAACCGCACTACTTTAAGGCCAAATTCAATAAAGCAATATTGAAATAAGAAGACATTAAAAGTAAAGATCAGGAGGTCTGGAATATTTTCAGTGAAGTATCTGACATTAAATACCAACTTAACGCCGTCACCAACTAATTGAAGTCATTACCAAAGAAAATATTCAGCTCGAAAGAAAATCCCACAGTCTTTACTGAATCTGGATCGGTACCTCGCTGGACGCTTCCAGCCTCCAACCCAATGAGATCTTGTTATTATCTCAGACCTGACAAAACTGCAGCGTCACAAAGGGCCTAACCATGAACAGTACAAAGAATTAGATGTGTATATTTGGTGCATTTTCCCCTCACTTCTTGTCTCTGATTATCTTAGTCTAAAGCAGTTATTCCCTAATCACAGCTTCATTATGTCAATTATTGTGTAAAGATAATGACTGCTGCGTATATTAAGCGTTTTAACCTCAGAGAGACAGATTTAACGATATGAAGTGATCAGAGCTTAAATGTGCCATTATCTCGACATGCAAAGCTTCTGTATTTCTCTTTCTACCCGCACAGGTTTCATCACAGAGGCTTCCAGCTCAGCCTTGAGACAAACAGCAGACCCACAAATGACAGAAGAAAAAAAACAAGGAGACTCAGGCAGAACCAACTACATTTGGTATTTGGTACATAATGAGATCATTAACCCAAAATCCCAAGAGGAGCATTTTATAAAACAAATAGAGCACCGTAATTTTAAAACAAAATTACTTATCTCAAGAAATGAAGATAATTAAATTGAGATCTAGAGATACAAGTTAAGAGATACAAATACCTCGGTAATTGTCTCCCTCCGACTGAGATTTCATCTTAATTACACTGCGCCCTGTTTTTTTTACGTCTAACATGAACAACAATAGTGACAGTTAAACACACATCTGAGTTGTGTTGGAAAAGAGATAAATTGAGTTGCCTTAAAAGCTGTATCTGAATGATGGGCACTTTTTTTCAGGGTTTTATTTGATTTGTTAGGACTGACCGTCACGCCGCTGTCGGTCTGCGTTTCCCTGTAGGTGAAGTTGCACACAGCCCAGGCCAGGTAGTAAGTGGACATGCGGGGCGTTCGGGCGAAGCGATTGGTCACCCAGCCATCCTCGTCTGACAGCGAGCTGCTCTCGACAGGCATGTTGGACAGCGAGGTGTACTGAGGGTCGTGGCGGAGGGTGAGGGAGAATGTGGCCTTGTAGACGGGCTCGTCGAAGCAGGGGAAGGCCTTCCGGGCGTGGATCGGACTGAACTGAGTCACTGCCAGGTACCTGAGATAGAGACAAGAAAAAAAAAATCAGATGACAAGAGAAATGAAGAACAAAAGGGTTTTTAAAGTCAACCAGAGGTCAATTTTAGGGGTCACTCATAAATCAGAGCTGATGTTATGGTGTCATGGCAGAGAAGCTTCCTGCTGTGCATAATGTTCCCTTAAACATGCACTATGACAAAACACATCTGTTTCGACAAGGTTTATATACGTCTCAAACAGATTGTCTTGGACTTTACCTTTCCGCAAATCAACGTCTCCGGAAAAAATAAAAAATAAATAAATAAGGTTCTATTTATATTTATTCACTGTTTATTTAGCATGAAAAAAAGCCAAATACGCAACTTCATGTATTTTGAAATAACAACTCCAAAAGCAATAGTAAACAGTAATCGGGAGACGGGAAAAATGTATCTCTCATTATTAGTTTGTAATTATTTCTAATGATAACGATTGATTTCAGCCTCAGATCTGGTCAGTTCTTTTTAGGCTGAACGTTCTTAAGGCAATGCTTTCCATCAGGGCCTGAGTCTGGTAGGGGCAGCCAATCAGATTCTGTCTGTCCACGCTCCTGCTTCCATCTCTAAATGTTATATAATTAAGTTTTATGCAATTAAACAGCACATTTTTTACAAACTATTCATTTGACCTTAATGATGACTCTGCTTCGCTGATAAATCCATTTAATAACTGAGCACATAACCTGTGTGAAATGACAAACTGTTGCTTCATAAAAAAAAAAATTTGTGCTAATTAAACAACAAGTAGATAATACCTACTATTTTTTTTTTTTTGGGTGCTGGTTGTGCTACCAGATGATGGTAAATAATAAAAAGGTGTTTAACAGCAGCAGCAAACCCCCTGAGTGTGCTGTAATGAGCGGCCAGGGTGCTTCTGTGTTACTGCTTATGAAATCACTTTTCATTTGTAAGAAGAAAAAATATGTTCTTAAAGTTACGGTTACTGTTAAATTACAGGTCTTCGTGGCTTCATTTCCAAGACTCAGCCATGTCCAAATTAATTCAGTCTAATTAGGTCGAGGCCGGATCTTTTTCTATTACCATGGGTCCTGGGTCTTATTTTGTCCTTTTATGCAAATCCTGCCATCTTCATCCTATTGTTCAGGTTCTGCTTTAAGTTAACTAAACTTTTGACTCCCTGTATTTCTTCCTCTTTTCCTTTCATCCTGCTGCACGTTCTGTCTGCTCAATTTCTTTAGCTCATTCCAGGCATGTCAATAAGTCTAACACCTGAGTGGAAAATAACAGGCTGTTTTTCAGGCAGACACAGACTCAGCTGAACTGCAGGGGAAAAAACGTGTCGCTCTTCTTTAGTTTGCTGACCATAAGGCTGTTAGACTTTTCAGTCCTTTAGTTTATATCAGTTAGGATCTGTGTTTCTCTGTCACTAAAAGCACAGGTTTGAGAAAAACACCAAAACCTTTGGATTTGCAAACCAGCGAAAACTCTACATTCCAATCAAGATTGTCAGATTTCTTTACATTGTGAACAATCTTGAACATGTCGTGAGCAGAAAAGTGTAAAAGAAGTAGGATGCGTCTTCAGTACTGCTTGTTGGAGGGTCGAAAACCTGCAGAAACATTAGCACATTCTGTGATGAGGAAGAAACCCAGGGCTGCAGCTCCTCCTGCTACTTATTTTTCAATTTACACGAGTATTAATGTGCAAACACAATAATGCACTGCACACACTTTAACTCCCCCACATTTAAACCTCTGTAACTTTAGTTTTTCAATCAAGTTTAAATATCTAAACTTGACGTCTTTTACTTTAACCCCTGCTACATTTACATTTAGTCATTACGCAGACGTTTTTATCCAAAGCGACTTGAAAGTGAGGTACAAGGCAGCAAGAATCTAAGTCAATGTGAAAAAGTAAAGGATTAAAATTCACGGAGTAGTGAGTTTAACAGGATGTTATACCTGGTTTCTTTTTTGACATTTATGAGGGCTACAAACAAACAAGGATCAATGTGACCTTAATGTGATTTACAATTACTGTCTAAGCTTCTTTTTCTTTATTTGAATCTAAAGCTGTTGCCAGACATGCAGTGTAATCCTGACCTTATCTAGACGTTACCCGGAGTCGTCGTATTGAAGAACGCAAATATCTGAATCAGTTAGATGGGACATTAAAACAGACTCTGCCCTGCTATCGCTGATATGTCCGATAGAGCCCATGAGTGAACAGAGCAGGTCACTGTCCACAGAGTTTACAGTGCTGGAAACAAAGCAGCATCTCTCCAGCATCATGTCCTTCCTTGTGCACGCAACTAGTCTATTTCCAATAACTACAAACACATATGACACAGCCTATTTCTTGAGAGAGATAAGAAAAAGAAGAACAAGGGCCACACACCAGAGCTCATGCAAGAACCACTCAAACAGATTTGTCTCTCGTTCTCTGTGGGGTGGAAACATTTGACTTTGAAAGAATCTTTATGCGTGACAGCTTGCGTCTTTGTTTTGAGTCCGTGGCCGGTTTCTCCCTCTGTTCTATCACCACATACGGTGGCTGGTGCCATTTTTGCAAATCAAATTTTGTGCGAGGAAAGGGAAACATGTAACATGCTTATGTTAATGATCAAAGGTCATGGATGTGCAGCTCCTCATGACCAATGGATACGAATCAGTCTAAAACAGGGGCGACCAATACGACGATCGCGATCTACCGGTCGATCACAAAGGTAAAGTGGGTAGATCTCATGGAATTAACAAAGTAGACGTCAGCCCATCATCCGTCCTAATTTGTAATTTGTCACTTGACTGACATACAGGGCAGCCAGTCTGACATCAGATTTTTTTCTGACACATGGTGCTGCAAAACTCTAGCAAGCTAGCGAGATAACCACCGAACTATAGACGTCCCTGGCTGCTTCCATTCAGTGCAAGTCATCAGCGTAAGGTGACGACATAAAATTTAAAATATTAAAAAATGAATTGTATTGTGCAATATGGAATCATTTAGTTATGCAAGCTACACCAACACATATTGTGCATATAAAGAAATCTCAATATTTTAATTAAATAAATGTGTTTTGAATTTTGATTGTAGTTTATCATTTTGACTTGGTCATTTTATAAGTAGCTCACAAGCCAAAAAAGTGTGTGCACCCCTGGTCTAAAACAAATGACTTACAGCAGATTTGTGCAGTTATACATAAATTTCATGTGACAAAAGTGTTGCACTGAATTCTTATGATTTCTCTAATGTACCTCATTAATCAACAGCAGACTAGATCAACGGCTTTCGGCGTGTCCCTTCAGGGGTCGCCACAGCTGAACGTGTTCCGCACGCTGATTGGGCACGAGTCTTCACACTGGATCCCCTTGCTGCCGCAGCCCTCCCGTTTTTATCTGGGCTTTTTACTGTTTTTATCGGATTTTCTATTATTTCATCCACATATTAGAAGCAGATTCCATTATTGTTCTATTACTATATGAATTACATTATTTGTAAAACAATAAAAGTGAAGAGGACAAACGCCTGCTCACACTAACGTGTATCGTCATGACTAAATGGATGAAATTTGAGATAATTTAAATCAGAGAATTGTTTGACTCCATTATTAGAACAAACTCAGTCTGCTCACTGATGTGTGACATAGTCCACAATGGCCTAATACAAGCAGAAATGGAAAAGGAACAGTCTGAATATAAAAAGGTGAATCAAAATTATTACAAGCTGACAAATCCACATTGTTTTGCGTTACATATGACATAATGATATATAACACATTTAATGATATCATTTAGGTTCTTGGCCATGTGCAGAGAAAATGGCATCATTAAATGAGGATGGTGCTGTTCCATTAAATAAGCCACAAAGTGACCCATTATTCGCTTCATATTTTCATTCGGCCTGAAATCGTCTGGTTGCAGGCTCACACACCAAACTCAAGATTTGGAATAAATCCATACAGAATATGTTGTGCTGTTGGATAAAGCTGGATTTGGTTTCAGTCTTTGAACCTTGCAAACCTATCAAAGGCAAAATTTAAGGTGGAATCAGAGTTCAGGGGGTTGAGCAGTAATCCTTTGAAGGCAGAGCTGACAGGTCGGCTCTCTGCAGGAAGAAGTTTTTATGGCGTTTTCTTCCAAGTTTTTCTGTGTAAAAAAACAGCTTCCGCAGAGAGAGATAATCCACAATAAACACGAGGAAACTTTCTGGTTCCTCCTGATTTCTTTAAGCTGAGTGAAATGTTTTCATATCAGAGCTTTGTTGTGTTCATCTGTCAGTCACCTGACAGACACAGGAAGAAATTCAAACTCTAGGAAATAATCCCTCTGAAAACTTTGTTATCACACTCGTACACTTTACTACCAGTGTTTGTGGAGGAAGGGATGAAAGAAGAGGGAGGAAGAGAGGGATGGGGGAGTACAGGTGGAGTAAGTGGAAGAGGAAAGAAGAAAAAAAAGAGGATGGGAGGAGACGAAAGAAGCCACAGTGTAGTTTTACGTAAGAGGAGGTGAACTGTGGAGAAGAGAAGAAATGGAGTGACAACAGAAAATGTGAAAAAATGATGAAAGCAGGACAAGAAGGAGGAGAGATAGGGGACTGGGGGGAAAGGGAGGAAAGATTGATTTGAGACAATGAATTAAAGAAAACTGTAGGGGAAGAAAGACTTAAAGAAGGTTGATAAAAATGGGGAGATGGGAAGAGAGGAAAATAAAAATTAAGAGTAGAGATGAACTAAAAAGACAAGAGTGCTGCAAAATAAAAGCCAAGCATTCTGTGTGAGGCGCATGAGAGAAAGAGGAAAAAAGAATGGGAAGGGGATGACACAAGGAAAGAAAGATGGGGAGACAGGAAAAAAGAAATGGAAGGCAAAGCGACCAGAGAAGTTAGAGAGCAAATGGTTGGAAGGAAACTGAAAAAATGAAATAAAGAGAGCAGGAAAAAAAGAAGTAAAACAAGGGACAAGAGGAGAAAAGTTTAAAGAAAGGGAGCAGATGAAAGTCGAGTTGCCTGGGAACAACGTAAGAGAATAAGGGAGATGAAGAGAGAAAGGGTAGAGCGTGACAAGAGACTGGAAGAGAGGGGAGACAAGACAGTAGAGAAAGAGGGAGGAAAGGGAAATAGGAAGAAACAGAAAGGATGAAAAGGTGAAAAGAAGCAAAGTGTTGAGAAAAAAGCGAAGTTGAGGACACTAGATTAATTGTTCGAAAAAGTTGTTGATGGAGAGACGTGAGAAGAAGGAGCAGAGGAGAAATAAATGATACAAATAGGGAAAGAGTAAAAAAATGTGGAGGAGGAATGAAAGGCAAAATCAGGTGTAAACAAAGAAGGAGCGTGAGAGGAAGGAAAAGAAGATGGAGTAGGAAAAGAAGAAAAGAAGAGAAGACAAAAGACTGAGGAGGAAAAGGAATAAAAGACAGGAAAGAGGGAAGAAGTAGATGAGAGGATGGACACATGGGGAAGAAGAAAAAGAGTGTAGATATAGAAGTGAAAAAATGGGCACAAGGAAAAAATGCAAAAAGGAAAGATTAGTTTGACAAGTGAAAAGATAAAGGGGAAGACAAAATGGAGAAAATGAGAGAGAGACAGGATGATGTGAAGAAGAGGAGGAGGAAGAAGAAGCAGGCAAGAAAGATGAGAATGCGTGGAAGTATAAATAGAAAGAAGTGCTGAGAAAGGAAACGAGGTCAGGAGGGGGAAAGAAGAAATAGAAAAAATGAGAATGAATTACAATGGGGAGAGAAAGAAACAACTGGAAGAAAAAGGACAGGAGACAAAAAAAGGAGGAAGAGGTGGTGATGGAAAAGATGAGATGGTAGGATGAGTGAATATAAGGGGGGAAAAAAAAGAGGAATAGAAGTAAACAGAGGAGGCAATGAGGATAAGATAGAGTAAAGAATAAAGAATCTGAAACGAGGTGTGGAGAGATGAGAGAGGAGGAGGGAGAAGGAGGGAGGAGGGGAAGGAAAGGACAGAGGGAGAGAATAATAAACAGAGGGCGAGCGAGGCAGAGAACGACAGGGAAGAGAGAGAATAATGGAGAGAGCCTGAGAGGGATGAGATAAAGAGAGAATCTATTAGAGAGGATGGCTCACACACACACACACGTATAAAGGCTCAATAAAACCACAATTTTAACACACTTACTTGCAACGTCACATCCTGCAGGTTGCAAACCATCATCACAGCCAAGGTAACACTTGTTGTCACAGTAGCCGTGATTGACAGTGTTGCCCTGGACAACAACTACATGTGAACACACAAAAACTCCCACGAATTCATGCAGTGAAGCTTCTCATCATCTCCTGAACACCAGAAATGGAAAATACATCAGTTCCTGCCGTAACATTTGGCGTTATCGTATCTGGAGACACCACAGAAGAAGAGCAGCAGCGTCTGAGTCACACAGCAGAGAAACACACCTCATTCAGAGTCAGTGGTGTGAGGGAAGGGGAAAGAGTCAAGTCAGGTGGGTGTGTGGAGATGTAGGAGTTTACACACCCACACACAGACACGTCAGAAATATCTTGTTGGTTTAAGCAGGTCTCAAATCTCAGTACGTTGGTTTCATGTTGAAAATGTAAGAAGGGTGTGAGTGTGTGTTCACACACACGTCTCCATGGTTGCGTGGACTACTCCTCAAGTTCAATACACTGAGTTTATTGAAGATGGTATTAAAATAAGGGGGGTACTTAATTTGCACAAGATAATATGTTTCAGGTGCTACAATCATTCTGAGTGTGTCCATATTGTCAAACAAGACACTAGCCTAAAGCAACAATTTGGCGATGCGGGGTGGGGGGGGGTATCTTGGCCCAAACACAAATTGGAGCCTATCAATTACTGAGGAATGTGTCAGTGATGCACCTGCAGTGTGTTTGCACATCGTATCATACAGCACACTTGTTTTAAACACACGAGAAAGTCTGAGAACGTCATTTAGGCAGAAGAGCTTTAATTGGATTATTTGGAAAATGGTTTTGCTGTTTAGAACCAGGTTATCATGTGTTTTATTTTAATTTTAGTGATAATTTCAATCCACCAGAGTTGCATCAAACTGTTAGGATTTTGTTTATGGCATATTCACTTGCCTGCACATAATACAATGCAGATAGAGGGGCAGCACAATTGTTTTGTTTGCAAATGTTTTTTACTACAGTCGCCTACAACTGTCCCAGAATGTGCACAGGCTAATTAATCAGGAACAAAATGCACAGCACACATTCTATAAAATTACACTCAATTCTTTAGCCGAGACTCAAAAAAAAAAACAAACAGACAACAACTACTAAGCAAAATCACCATGAAACATGGCACTTGCAAAACAAGCATTGATGTGCTTTTAATAGTTTTGCACATTTACATGTTTTGGTTCTGGTTGTTGCGAGTCTCTTTTTTTCCTCCAATGTTTGAGTACAATGCAGAACAATCACCAACCCGGTAGCTGCACTCAGAAATGAAGATGCACTGTAACCACAATCTGACCCCCTTCACTCCAAATCCCCAAACCATCTCCCCCTAACACACTATCCGTTTTACTAAAAAGAGGACATGGACAAGCTCGGGCACTGTAATGGGCTGTTTTTTGAGGTTTGAGTGTCCTCAGACCTATAGAAAGACTCTTTCACTCTCACACAAACATACACACACTGACAACGACCTCTTTAAACAATGTCTCAAATTGCAGCTTTCACATTGAAAGACCACAAAATGCGTGTGTGTTGCTGCAGTGATTGTTTTACACAGGAAGTCATCATCTTCGATGTAAAATGTGCAACTGATGGAGAAGAGGGTGGAGGGGGATGATTTTGGTTTGATCACATTTCAGTTAAGCTAGTTTATTTAGGGAGAAAGGACGGAGGAGGTAAGGATAAAGTGGACAAGAGGGAAGTGGGACAAGGACAAAGGAGATACAGGTACAGTTTAGCCCTTTAAATGTTTGACTATTCACAAACAATTGGAACAAATACAAATAAAGATGAATACAAGCTTCTACACATAATTGACAAATTAAAAACTTGGAGAAAAAGCTGAGTTTATAAGAAATAATTTGGGATTAGTCTTTGAGAGCACAACATGCAGTCAGAGGTCAACTAAGGTTTTTATAAAAGTGAATTCAATAAATCCTTTGTGTATTTTTACGTCCATCTCCATGCCTCCAAAACTTTCTTTGCTCGTTAAGTCTGAACTGATAGATGCTGCTATTTCTAGAGCCACAGAAGAGGCCGAGACTCAGCATCTTGAATCTGCAACGACCTCTATTATACGGCAGCTCCTCTTCTGTGTGTTTATGTGTTAAAGGCTCAGAGAAGGACTGTATTTGACTTGCTTCACTTGACTGCCATGTTTGATAGGCTACCCTCCGTCACCCACGCTGCAGAGTGGGCGAGCACAGTATTGATCTGATCCATCTCATCTCAGAGCTGGATTACTCCATCAGGAGGAGAGTCGGGGAGAAGCCGGTGATGAAGAGAAAGTAGATGAGCTTCTCACAGGCCTCTATTAAAATGCAGACTGAATGTAAGCATGTGTCTCCTTCGTTCACACTCTCCCAACATCTCTTTTCCTCATCAGACCCTGCCTCGTTAGCCGCTTTACCCTCCTCGTTAACTGTAATTCCTCTCCTCGTTACAGAAAAGCAGTTCTGCAAAAACAGCTTCAGTCTAATAAAAAAAGTTCCTCACAGGATCTGAAGAAGAATAAAATAACAGCTTCGCAGTATCTGTTTTTTTGGTGGGGGTGGGGTTCCTTTAGCTGTCAAGGTTTCTGGAATGTTCTGCTTCAAAAGAAAGAAACACACAAAGCTACCTTCTAAAGCTCACAGCTGGAATATCTGAACGTGACTACATGTGGGTTGGGTTGGATCGAGACCTTCTCTGAGGCAGCTAAGTTCCTTAGGAAGCTCTCTTTATAAATACACAATGTGACACATTTAGGTCACACACAGCGGCTTGTGTAGGTTCAAAAAAAACAGCGTTCGTTAACTCCTGCCATGTTAATGGCGTTACCTTAGTCTCAGCCTGATGACTGGTGCAGTAACTCTGCTGCAAAAAGCTAGTTAAGCTGCACTCACATCAGTGTTTTGATCCACAGCAGTGGGAATAATCAGACATCTGAGGTATTGGTAGTTTTTTAAACTGCCAATATCACTGTGAAAAGAACTACAAACAGGCACAGACTGATTATTACTTAAAAAAAGATAATGGGCATAAATTATTGTTTGCTGAAGGCGTTTGTCACATCAATGCAATGCTTTTTCATTCTTGATTCTTTCTAATGCTGGAACATCACATCATGTCAATCAAATAAGTGGATATGGTTATGCGAGAGGTTTCTCCCGTTAAAAAGGAAGATTTCCGTCTCTACTGTTGCTTGCTCAAGGAGGATTTGTAAGGTTTTCCCTATAAATCTGTAGGGTCTTGGGTCACTTCCTTAAGGTAACTTTGATGTGATTTGCTTCTATGTTAATAAGTGAGATGGAATTAAATTGAAATGTACTACAGAAAAACATAAAAGTCAGACTGTATATAGATTTTTGAAGGAGGAGCTTATTTTGGCAGTCTAATGGCAGCCGTGTCCGTCAAACCGCACACTCTCATAAAATTGGACAAGTGCGGGCGACACCACAGCTTAGTAGCAGTAAAGAAAACTCTGTCAGAATCGAGATGTGTGTGCGGAGGTTTGCTCGATTTACGAGGGTCAGGCAGACAAAAGCTGTTTTATTGGCAAAGTGAAATACCCCATGTTGATTCTATTGCTGTGTTGCTGAGTCTTTGTAACTGAACTGCTGTTTATTGAAACCAACTGGGAAGTGTGTCTACAGACTTGTGTTTTGAGTGACACACACACACACCTGGAGCAAAACCTGAGGAGTTCAAAATATGCAACACAACTCTGCACTTTTCACTGAGAGCACCATGCGCTGTTTGACAGAATTACGGTGAAAACTACATATGTAATGACGCACAATAAATGTGAAGGTTTACAACCAAGCTCCTGCTGTGACGTGGGAAAAATGAACTTTGGTGTATTTGTAGAAGGTGTGAAAAATGTAAGCAGATTCTTATTTCTACCTAAATAGTCTTTTATACTGAAAGAGCAGCACAGTAATAAAAATCTGTTTTATTTTTGGTTGCATTGTAAGTGAGTAAAAATTAATTTATTGTGTAAAATAGGCAAAAAATATCATTTCATATCAACTGCACGCCCTTTAATTATATCAAAAATCATCACGGCATGCTCAAGTGCATCTGCAAACACTGGATCGCCGGTTTTGAGAATCAATAGAAAATCATATCATGATGAAACCTGCAATTTACTCCCCTAGTAATTATCTAAAACAGTCCTCAATAACCACAATTCAGACATTAACCCTTAAAAGCACGTTTACAACAAATTCCAAGTTTCTAAACACAATATACATGTCAAAAAAGTGATTGCTGAAATGTCTGAACTAGGCCTATGTAATAATGCACTGTGGAGTTCCAACGCTTAGGCTTTTGTTATTTCTGTGGTCAGGATCTTTTAGGCAGCTCAATGATGTCGCACTACCTACAACGTGTGATAGAACTATTTTAAATCCCATTGGGATTTTCAAATTTACCGGGTGTGTTAAGTGTGGGAGGTTTAATAATTGTTTTTGTGTCAGTGGTTCACAGTGGGTTCGGCCATGTCTGTAATATCATGGGACAGAATAATGTAGACAGCAGAGATTACAGCTCCAACACTGAAATATTGATTTAAGAGCACTGACGGGTTTATGGACGTGGACATTACATGGACATTGTGTGTTAAGATGACGTACCCGCTCACATGTCACCCAACACACCCACCCATAGCCTTTTAGAGCAAATTTCTGCTTATATTTTCAGGATTTTGAAACCTAATTTTACAGACTTTTATAGCCGCCTTTTTTGATCATTCAGATTTAACTGGGTGCTTCACACTGAGTAAACTCAGGATGGGAGGTAAAACAAGGTAAAGTGCTTTATTTATCATTATACATACATGTTTTTACAAAGTGCTATCCACTCTTCCATCGTGCTGTCCCTTGATAAATCAGTTTCCCGTACACTATGAACAGGTCAGTGGATGCAGAGGCTGGAGCTGTACTTGTTCCAACATCATCTTTACATTATCTGCATAAAGCTCAATACTTAATATTATGTTATGTGTGAGCACTAATTAACCCCCCCAACATTTAAGCCCAGCCAGGAGTTTAGCAACTCAAATCTCACAGTGTTGCGTTTTAGTAATTAACCACAGTGCTGCAACAAGCCAATGCTTAAGCCAACTGTGAGCTTTGTAAACACACATTTCAACAGTGTGTAATTTAAACAGTGAAGGTCCCTGAAAGCACCGCTGTTTTAAACTGACATTTGATAACAATATTTAAACAGTTTAATATTTTGAAATATTTTAACTGTGTGTTTCTTTGCTGGATAGTCATCAGACACACACAGGGTGTGCAATCTCTTACAGTTCACCCAGGGAAACGGACCTTTCTATTCATTTATTTCTGCATATAATTCTAATATTTCTAGCCCACCTCACTGCTCACAGCAACAGTCACATTCCATCTCATGCACAGGTAACACTACTAACACTAATATGCTACTTACAAACGCACAAGTCAGCAGAGACTAGGTCACATGGAGCATTAAACCTTTAACCAACAGGTTGCTGTGATCTAGCTGTGCTGGTCCATCAGCTGCTGCATTGATCCAGTATTGATCCAAACAGCAGCTAGCCGTGAATATGGGACCACTGGCGGTGAAAACATACAGAGACCAAATCTGATTGGTGGGAAAATGTAGCTCAACGTGGCTTTAAGTGTTTAAGTGTTGTGGCGAGTCAGACGCAGAAAAACAGACTTTCTGGACTTTCGTACACATCAGTTCTTATATTTTTCCTGCTCAATTTGGCAGCAGCTGTTTAAAGCTGCTACATCCATTGCATAAGTAAAATGTAAATTTATGTCATTGCTCTACTTAATCAAGACTGATGTGTATCTGGGGAAACCAGGGAAGAAATTAGTGAAGCAAAAGAGCAGTGTTAATATTAGTAAAGAAAACATCAAGCCAATTGGATTTTAAAAAGCCATCACTGTCTCGTTTGATGTGTCATATACTGTTTTCCTTTTAATTTTCTAATTATATTCACTTATTTGGGGGTATTTTTAGCATTAGCATCATCCTTAAAGTCAGTGTGAATCATCTAGTATTTTAAAGATGAACACAGCCTTTATGACACGTTTAAAAGCCAAAGCTTTGTGTTTAAAAGTGATAAACGCTGTGTGTTATGGAGTCTAATGTTCTGAACACAACCACTAATCAAAACTCAATGAGTTTTCAGGAAAAACTGCTTCATACGAGTGTGTCCGTCCTTAGTGAAATGTCTCATTGTAGAGTGTGTGTTGTTTTTGTCCGTCAGCACCATCAGCCTCCTGCGTGTGCAGTTGGTGTTCTGAACTGGACAAACAGCAGCGCTTGTCCCGCTCTGCTCATCGATCGGTCAGAGGCATCACAGTTTGATGACATCAGTTTGCATGTGGATTTACTCGCTGCTACCAGGGTGAACAACATAACACAAATACCTCAACAATATAGTTATATTAATGCAACTGACAGGCAGTTTAAGTTTAAATTATCTTCGTAAAACCCTCAAATATTGAAACTGTGGTTAACTTTTATTGTATTAGATTCATATTTCTGAATATTCTATTTTCATTATTTCTTTATTTAAACAGGGATGGTTGACTGAGCATGCGTGCTCTCATTTACACCCAAATCCTGTTTACAGTTCGAGACAGGACAATGCATAAGGAAAAAATTATTAAACAGAAAAATAAGTATAGAAATAAATAGGAACACTATGATTGATGAAAAGGCTCCTAAATATTTTTAGAAAAGATGCAAGCATCCTTATTCTTAATGGACAGCAAATGGACAGCAGTCTTTCCTAGATCAGTCCTGGTTTGTGGCTCCTGGAGCATCAAATAATCACGAGTGTGTGAGGTAAGGACCAGAATATTAAAGCAAAAAGGATGAGATAAGACGGCAGTTTTTGCACAGCAGCACAGTAATATAGCACATAGTGTAGTACTGCAATATTAGGTTTGTGATTTCATCAGTAGCATTTAACTAAATTAGTTTTAAAACAAATTACCATTTTGGAAAATGCTACAATCATGTGCGTATTTCAATGGATTTGACACTTAACAGAATCATCCTGATCTGTAAAAATGTACTGATTTAGATCTTTACCCGTCTAAAACTATTGTTTGCTAATCTGTGGCTCTAAAATAAAAGGATGAGGGCAGTTAATTATAGCACTTACATAAATCCTGTTTTCTATTGAATCACTTTAACTATTACTACAAGGATGATGCAAATTTTTGCAGCTTCGACTTTGGGTGTTAAGAGAAGGTTAAGGGAACTATAATGACAGTAACAGATTCTCTTCTTCCATTTTAATTATGAATACACCCGAAATGATATAAAAACGGTTAAATAATAAAACACTTCATTTACATTTAACCTGCATGAAGAAAACTCCAACTAGTATTAGAAACTTACTCTGAGATTAGTGAAAACACAAAAAGCCTCATCTAGAGTAGATCAGACCTATATCAACAATGTTTACACTTGGCCTTGGAAAATCTGAACAGGGATGGTTTAAAGGAAACAACGTAACATGGTATCACATTGTTAATGCTAATGCTAACATTTACTATGGCTGATTCATATTAAAAGTGTCCAACTGGTGAAACACAGCGTTGCTTTTATTAGGAAGGAGCCACAGGAAACAGTGTGTTTGATTTAAACTAATCAAAAATCTATTCTGGTGTAATAGAAAAAAAATATGCAAGTTCATGAGTTAAAACCTCAGACTGAAAAGCTCTGGTCACAGATTTACTTTTTTATCCAATCACAAGCGAGCTCCGCGGATTTGATCCATTAACTATGACTTTGTGTTTCTGCAATAACTGGAACAAACAATGATAAAATGTCCTATCCCTGTGGTAACACACACACACACACACGCAGATGGAGGCCACACAGACACAAACTCATGCATGAAATAATAAATGTATCCTTACACAGTCTGTTTCCCATCAGCACTGTGGGAGAGAAATCTGATGTGGAAACAACTTTGCAGCAGTGGGTTATGGGAAATTCATAAGGAGTGAGTGGTGTTTGTGGAAAACACACACACACACACGGTGTGAGTGTGAGTTAATCAATGTCGTGGATGTGAAGCTCTGACCTTTTCTAGTCAAACCACCTGCTGCTGCAGGAAAAATGACTGTGTTTCAGTGAGTGTGTGTGTTTTCGTGTGTGTACCGTCTCTCTCTCTGCAGGGTGTATGAGCTCCTGAAGAAGCCCAGCAGCTCGTCCTCAATGGCGGCGTCAAAGCTCATGTTCAGTCGGTAAACTCTCATCGGCTTCATCTCGCGGTGCAGCACTACAACATACATCTGATTGGCTGGGAAAGGAAAGTGGCGGTGGATGCGCATGGCGCCACCTCCAGGCCTGGCGGGACGTCCACTGGCGCCGCCCTCAGCTGTAACGGACACACGCTCCACCTGGAGGGAGGCAGAGCAGGAGAAATGTAAACAGACAGAGACAACTGAGGCCCAAAGATTAAAGAAATACGTTGATTTTGAAAAATCTCATTGTAAACTGACATACAAACAACCCGTCGAGGTGCTTTGAGTTCATTTATACTTGTTCACATTTTTATGTGAATGTTTCTGCTGCTATTTTTTCAGACCTGCACCTAAATGCCGGATATCTTGTCTCGTTTGTTTCGGTTCAACCTGGGGCCTCTGACCAGTTGGATGTGCCCATAAAACCTTAAAAGAAAGCATCCAAGAAGCTCCCGAAGCTCCCAGAAACAAGTGCTTTAAAGTTTAACGAGGATCACTGAACACTCACCAAACCTCACATACTGGTTACCAAGGCTGAATATAAACAGAAATGCTGACTGATTACATTAAGGTCCAGGAGCTACTGTCTTTCAGAGGGACAACTTGACTGTGCTGCTCACACGCTGACACGTCCTGCAGTCACTCCTCAGTCTGTTGTGCTCATTGCCATTTTAATTCAAAGACCTGACTCACCAAAGGTGGGAACTCGCTGAGACTTTCAAAGACAGGAAAGTTCACGTTCAAAGACTGTTAACACCTGTTGCAGGTAGCTTAAAATGATTCATCATAAAGCAAGAAACTAACTCAAAAAATTGAGCAGAACTCAGGCTGTTGGTTTATGAGCCAGCTCATCCAAGTTCATCCATATTTATTGTGAAGCTCCACAGTCAAACTAATCAGCTGATGATGAAAATATAAAGACAGTGAAATGAAAAGCTTCCACCCATTAAAGGCACCGGAAAGCCTCACAGGTGTTTTCATTTAGCCTTGCTGATTAGAGCTGAGCTCAGCTTGGAGATGGGTGGAGATTTACTGGTAATTAAATGAAATGTCACCTAACGCACTGCAGTAAAGAAAATCATCAAGTTAAAAGCAGCTTCTCCCTAAGAGGTGGAAAGTGAGGGATATGTCAATCAGAAAAGTTCTGTACACAGATCTGAGAAGAGGACTAATGGGCCAAAATAAGTGGAATATGTACCATCAGTACATATTCAGTGAAGCGCCAGGGTGAGGGGATGCGAAAAGAGCAGGGGATTTCTTTTAGAATGGCAAGGGAATACACATTTTTCCTTTTATTTGTACACACTTTAAGCCAGTATTACACATATCCTGAGGGGAACAGGGGTGTTTGGGGAAAAGCTGCTCTCATTCAACCCACTTCCTCTCTTTGGGCTCGATGCTCCAAGTATTTATAACAGCAAAGGTTTGGACCAAAATCAGCTCGATGGATGGGTCGTGCTTTAGTGCAAGTTTGTGTTGGTAAGCAGTTGCAAACCCTCTCATAAGTGCTAACCTGACAGAGTATTAGAACCAGAGTCAAACCTGCAGGAATTACTTTGCAACACTTACTTGGATGTAGCCCTGCAATGGTAACCTACATTTGTCCAAAAGGTCTTCCTGGGAACCACAAGATGAATACTAATAGGAAATACTACCAAACAAAGTACATTTATGAAATTGGTAAAAGGAGACACAGGTTGAAGATAATAACTGTTGATCCTCAGTGCACGGTGGGAATACAGCCAGGAACAGCAATGGAAACACTGAGAAACCTTTGGGTCTCTACGTTATCACACATCAGCAATCCTCATCCAAAAAAAAAAAACTGGATGTGTGTGTTTGTATGTGTGCGAGTGTGTGTTTGATTAATGAACGGATCGATACGAGCAAAGAGCCTGCTGACACAGAGAGGAAACACTGGGGATTAAAAGGATGTTTTTCTGGCTTTTCTGGTGAGTCAGCAACATTGTGCCACGCTTTGTGATGCCTTCAAATGTTCCTCTTAATAGAAATGCTTTTTAATTTGCGCTGTTTGTTGGTTGGTTGGTTTGATTTCTTAGCTGAACTGATCACTGTCAGACATTGTTGTTCTTGCAACAACTTTTTAATATCTTTTTGATTAAATCTCTGGACAGCATTTAGCTTTACCTCTGTTACTGAGGTCTCTAAAGCAGTGGCTGCCTGCATGGAAGGAAATGTGTCCGAGGAATTCCCTTATGTTTGGCATGATTTGGGAAAAAATCAGCAGGAACTGTGATAATTTGCTAGTTTATATAATAAATATCTACATGTAAAGCCGACCACAATGACACTTTAGGCCCTCGTCTACTCTCGTTTTGTTGAATGCTGAATGCTTTTTGTACTTGTGACACTGCTTTGACTGAAAACAAAGAACTCATTGCAGGAATATTTGCCTCCTGTTTTTAACCAGCTGCTTCTATTTTTATCCACATTTTTGTTTTTTGGCCTTTTTACATCTTGACAATTTGTCTTTTCATAACGCATTAACTTTGAGGATACCTTAGGAGACCTGCCTGGTGCCCAACAACACCTCTTAATTCACTGTGTGCTCAAACACAAAAGGCGCTGCAAGGCTTTTAATTGGCCTGTGCACAAATTAGACAGATTCATCCCTGTCTCACATTAGCCAAGATGACCAGGCTGGAAAGAAAAAATAAATAAATAAATAAATAAAAATCACACTGCTCAGGCGTTTCTCTGAGGCTTTCCCTTATCATGCGCTCATCTCAGAAATTGGGCTGAAACAGCAACTTTGATTGTTAATTAGTTAACTCGTTAAGGAAACCTCCGAGGCCAAATCTCGAAATAGACTCTTTGTTAGAGAGTCAGAGAGCTGTTTTCCAACATAAAGAGGACCTTTGAGTGCAAATGAGGTTTGTTTGGAAAGAAACATCAGGAAAGTTAACAGCAACACAATGTCTAGCTCCACAGGCAGTAGCTGCTGCCATTCTAGGTTAAGGACAGAGGTCAAGGTTCTGAGGGTGCATAGAGTTTAACTCCTCCGGACTCTACTGACAATATGTACTAAGTGTATGCAGTTAGCTATAATATAGAAACTTACTGCATTTAACATTGGTTGGATCAAATCTTTTTGACCAAGTTCAGCCAAGTTTAACTTAGACCTTTAGATGTCTAAGGTCTAACAACCAAATCAGTGTTTACCAAGCAACATCTATTATGGAGTAGGTCAACAGCCTTTATTGTATGGATGTTTGTAGTTCCACAAGAAAGAGGCTTGGCCTGGAATTTTCTGGGCTCACACTACCTATGGAATAACCCTTTCACTACCCTTGAAAGAAATGTTTAAATTTTACTGGGTCACGCTAGCATCTACGGCGTATCACACAGAACTTAAGTTGATTTCACAGGGTCTGTGATTGTGCAAACTGAACTTTGGTTATCTTTAAGACAAGAATATAGTTTTCAGACATTATCCAAATTAACAGTCGCCTGGAGAGTCAAAAGTTAAGGAACTTAGCAGCTTGCTTTGCAATTTTGTCAATAGGCCGGTTGACAAACGCTAATGCATCTTTCTTTAACATAACCCTTCTTTATTAAAGGATCTAGTGAGCACTAAAACAGACTGAATAGATTTTGTGGTTTATCAGGTTGTGAATTACCAGTCGTAATTCACTGTATGCGACGACAACAACCAGTCACTCCAAAGTCACCAAATTAACGAACTCCACGATCCCCCTGAAATCTGCATAACCTTGTAATTTTGTCTAGTCAATGCAACTGTCCCTGAACACCTCACGCGTGGTGCACCACAGCTGCTGGTGAGAGCTCCCATGTGAAAAGGCAATTGACACTTACTTACAAAAAAATACCTAAATGAATATCAGATTTGTGGGATATTATACATTATTTGCAGGCTTCAGGGAGATGCTATTAAAATGCAGGAGACTCCCAAGTGCTGAAATAATCAAGGAGAGATAAATAAACACCAGGGATAATGTTACTGTAGTATGTATGAGTCGCAAAGTTATGGAGTTGTGTCACACTGTGTGTGTTGTGTCACAACAAGGGACATTGATTTTCAATGAATTTTCAATAATTAAGCAAAAAGAATTACTACCATTACTATTTACCACTGCAATTTTCAGTTGCTGATGTAATTTCATTGAACACATGAATGCATTTAGAAAACCTGCCACAAACTTAAGGCCAGAGATTACACACGTTCTTAAAAAGAAGTTTACCAAACTCGTGACACAGATTTCTCATACAGGCCACCGTACCTCAAAACGGTCAGAGTGCAGCACGATGAACCGGGTGGCGTTGATACACTCTATCTCAATGCTGACCTCTCCAGAGAAAGTGAAGTTGTCCATGGAGACGGCAAGCCGCAGGTCGTAGTGCCGTGGCCTTACTGAGCCTGGCAGCCGCGAGTTTCTCCACGGCTGAGCCACCTCCTCATCACCTCTGTCACCTGTCCTCTCCCCTCTGCTCCCGTTCAGTCTCGCTGAACCACCGGTGACCCGTGATCCAGACTCCCCTGTTGTTCCGTCACGATCTCGTCCGCCACACTCCTCAAAGCGGATGCTGAGCACCACAGCTACTGCTGTAACGATGATGAGGGTGAGGATGGATAGGGCGAAGCCCAGCACTAGACGCTTGTGCACAGTGATGTGTCGCTCAGTGGTTCGAGGCCGGACCACCACCGACTCAGCCCACTGGTCTGAGAGGCCACGGCCATTCCGCATGGCGCCTGGGCTGCTGTCGTTTAGTCCCATTTAGGCTGAAACTGTCACTCCAACAGCAAACAAATGTACGTAAGGTTCAGAGTCAGAAACTGGTTAGGATTCAGAAAAACATTCATGGATGCTGAGGTCAGATTCCAGCTGATATACAGGCAATTTCCCTTGAAAATTATTTGTTTGGACTGTCTCACAGATTCTAGTTCCAGTCTGTGCTGCTGAAACTCCAGCAGTTATATTTCTGAAAGCCTGACCCCCGACCTCACTGTGCAAGACCGTTATGCACGTCCTTCAGCTCGGAGTCGATGTGGAAAATCAACGCCACGGCACGTCTTACATTTCAGGCAACAAAACTGACAAACCAGAAAAGATGTGATGGTCGTGTGCATTTTGGTTTTGTGGTGAGGAGGGAAAGAAAAAGAAAAAAACAAAAATCAATGCAGCATGGCTCGATTTCAAGTGTAGAGGAGGAGGAGGGGGGATGCTGTTGAGGATGTGGCTATACACTGAGTGTACCATCCATAGACTTTCACAGGGAATCAGCTGGGCAAGATAAACTCTTAAAGCCCCAAGACGGAGGTGATAAACTACAAATGAAGCCTGAAAGCTGGAAAACGAGCTCAAATAACAATGGAGACGAACAGATTACACTTAAAAATCATTTTTGGTTGATGGGCATCCTCTATTTGAGACTTAGGAACAGTCACTGAGTCTGCATCCATCCAAGACAGATCTTAGACTAAAGTTTAAGCCAACACTGGAGGCCGGTTTATGTCCCCAGGCAGTTAGTAAGTTAATTTCCTCTGAGTTAAAGCTCTTCCAGACCTGCAATAAAGCATAAATAAACCCCTATCGGACTGTTTTTGGATTATTATGATGATACAATGGGTAATGAAAATACCTTACAGAACATTAAGGACAGTTTTAAGAGCCATGGATGTACTACAATTGTCTCCACAAGAACATTATGATTATGTTTTAGTTTTAGCATCAGGTGAAAACTTGACTTTTTTTTTTTATAAAATGCAACCCAAAGCAAGTTTGCAGGTAATATAGGACTGTTGGAGCTACACTGAATTTCAGCTATTTTTCTGTCAAACTAACTGAACACTCCAGTTTGGTAAATTACACACATTTTGGTATAAATGATCATTTGCAGGAATGTTTCAGGTGTTACTGTTTTAATTCTGTTTAAAAAGAGCTTTTACATGTTTACAGCTGACAGTTCACCAAAAAGGTAACATTTAAAAAGCTGATAACTCACTCTCCTCAGTCTGTGTCTATGTCTCTCTCCCTGGAGGGGGTTAAGTGGATAATTTACGGTCAGCATGAGGGTTTATTTCACCGTGGAGGAGATCATTCATTCGGGTGTTGCACAGGGTCTAAACGATCCTTGCTTCACAGCTCATGAGGCTGATGGATGAAGAACGGATTTAAAATGATGGGGAGCCCGGAATGTATCGATTCAGTGGCTTCCAGTCGGAGGGGGAACAGAGCAGAAAAAAAGAGGCGGGTTTTATCCGGTAAATTCCCATCAATCAACCAGTTCAGTTAATGAGATCAGTCTGGTGTTATTGATGAAGGCTTTCCGTGAGAATGGCGGTAAAGAACCACATCAACGCCTCTGCTCATCCGGTAACTTCTCCTCCCTCGTCTACCCCGCCACGTTGGGAGTCCGTGAGCTCCGGATCCGATCTCAGAGGCGGACCGCAACAACCTCCTCCTGGTTTCCGTTTATCAGCAGACTTTGACTTCCCTCCCTGAGGAGAAAAGGCGCCTTTTTGCCGGTTTTACCCGGTGTTCTTCCTCTGAACTCGCCGCTGTGCACCTGCCTTTCACCTGCGTTCTTTCCTTTCCTGCTTGTCTTTTGCAGCGTAAGGGAGAGGGGCCGCCGAGTCCCGCCGGTCAGCAAACCATTAAGTCCGCCTGGGACTGTCCAGGGATCCGGTATAGCTGCGACAACTCAGATGTCAGCTTAAACACACAAATGGGTTCTGAAATTCCCCGTCTTTAGGCTCATGTATGAAAAACACATGTGGGGGAACTGAAGTAATAAATATCAAAACAAAGTCGAAATCCCTCGTCAGGGATCAGTTTCAGCCCGGGACCGTTTAGAGAACGAGCCTCGCAAGAGCCGTCAATCAGCCGGAAAATACACAGCAAAGCCCCGCGAAACGAGCTGATCCGTTTCCATGGAGTCCAGAGTAGACTTCAACCATGCCAGGCGGCTTATCCCGTGTCCGTGCTTGGCCCCAGCTCCTCTGGTCCTCCCTTATTATTAAACCGGATCGTCCTCAACTTTTTATCCCAGGTAGAGCTGCTGCCGCTCCACTCACTCTCCGCTCCTGGTGATGATGATTATGGTGATGATGAAAATGATGATGCTTCTCTCCAGTTACCATCCCTCCATCCTCCACCCAGGAGGAGGAAGATGATGATGGTGGTGGTGGTGGTGGAGCGAGGAAGAGTCTCGTGCCGCCCGTTCAGAAGTGAGTCCGCTTGCGCTGTGCGTTTATGTTTGAGCACGAGCTGCTCTGCTCCGACCGAGGCACGCGCTCAACGAGAGAGAGAGAGAGAGAGAGAGAGAGAGAGAGAGCTGCACCCACCACGCGCTACTGAAATCTATTCCACTCTGTTCTTTTCTCCCTCCGTCTATTCCAAACCAGACAAAAGCAAAAAGAAAATTAATGATGAAAGACAAGTGTCATTGAATCTCTCTCAAACACACACACACACACACAGATCTTGCTGATCTGTCTCCAGCAGAGGCTGAGGGTAACTGAGGAGGGGGGAGGGGGGGGCAGGCTTCTTCAGCTGATTCTTTCTATATTAACGCGTCTGCTGAGATTAGGTTTTTTATTACAGTCTCTTTGTACATCCGCTGGCTTTATCCGAGTGTCTGCATTTCCCTCATTATCCTGCAGCTTTTATGCCCATCACGACATGCACTGGCTCTTTCTGGGGTTGCAGATATGCTGCCAATCTTGAGTGGGGGGAAAATGCTCCACTCATTTTTATTTTCTGTGTCTGTATTCCCGGAGCTGCACCCATAAGACTGTCTGAGGCTGGCACAATCCCAGGAAGTACTAGTGAGGGTAACTTTCTCTAGTAGCTCATCACAGTATCATTAAAGTGACTTTGAGTATACAGTGGCCTGTAGGTTGTTTTCTGACCTATATATCAGTGCTGGCAGAAGGATGTGACCAGGTGATCAGATCCAGGAAGTCGCCCCAGATGCATTTTTCTTTTGGCGGTAGCTCTGAAGTATTTAATGAAGTGTACTATTCCACAACCCCACAGCACCCGAACATGTAATGCATATCACACATGTTCTGCCTCACTCTTTACCCCCATTCTCACAATAATACAATAATATGCAATACCTTTCAGAACATCTAAGGTAATTTATTCTATTCATAAGCTTGTTTATAATCATTTCCTACCTTCTGTTTTAAATTGTGCCTTTTTTAAATGTCTTGACATGTTTAAAGCTTGATGGATAAACACAGAAGTATTCCAATGTACCTGTGCTGTAAAGTGTACAAGAGGCAATAAAGCACTATTCTATTCTAGAGGCTAGTGAGATGGCCAACTCTCGCATTTGCTTTTGTTGAGACTCAGATTTGCATGAAGACTCATGTTAACTCTAGAAATCAAGTTTATACTTAGCACTAACCAGCTGACTGGCTGCCCTGCTGTGTTCTGTTTAACACAATCTTGCATTAGCTATAGCGTCACCACACCCTCTTTCAGGTAAAACACAGCAGGTTAAATGAAACGTTCTTTGAATTGGAACAGACATAGCTGCTATAGATACATTTTAATTTCTAAGAGCAGTTTAAATAAAAACAAAAAGAAAAAGGCTGTGTCCAAAACCAAATGTTACCCACTCACTCATTCCCTACTCTCCATGATGTTCAATCAGTAGCAGTCAATTGACATTTCAGACACTTACAAACCGTTTTCAAGTTGTGTGACCACCACCAAGTGTTGAGCTGTGTGATGATAATTTTCTCATTTCTAAAACGAGGACCGTTGCATCCTGGGATTGTTAGCAGAAAGTAGTGTACGAGCCATGTTCACTACTTTTACTGTTGCATTGTGGGAAACTTTGAATCCACTATTTAAGGGATAGATTCACACACTCAACAATCAGGCAGTACTACAAACTGGTGAACACACTCAGTAGTGAGTAAAGGGTGATTTCAGACACAGCCATAGATTCAGTCTTTTTTACAGTTAAAAGTGCTTGAGCCTATTTATCCAAACCTATGGGACTCATCCCTACCAAAACCAAAACCAGAACAAGATTCTGTTAATGGCTCATGTGATAGCCAATCAAATGCTTGGCAAGTTCTGTCAATAGCCAATCAAAGAGCCGGCGGGCGTGAATTAATTCTTCTGCTACTTATGCACAGACACATGGAAATGTCAACAAACCTATGTAATCTCATGTTGTAAAGACGACCCAGCATGTTGGCCGGTGGATGAAAAAACTGCCACACAAACGTCATTTGACTTCATGAAGAATCTACATCTACAAATCAGCCCCTGGTCTCTCTGTGGGAATTTAGGCAGCCACAATTACAGCATCAAGACAAAAGGTTAAAGGTGATTTAAAGCTACAGGTCACAAACCCGGATGGATCACAGAATACAGTGTAACACACTCAGTAGGCTGAGGGTGAGCACACAACCCAAAAATGACAGTCTTCTTTAAAACTGTTGGATGTTAGGTCAGGAAAATTTCATTTGTTGTCATTTCACAGGTCAATATACAAATAATGTCGCAAAGAGGTCTTCATGATAAATTTCTAATTACTGTTATTGCATTATTTTAAATGTTTCAGTTGAATCTTTGAATTTCCACAGTTTTAGCTGGTCAGCCATGGTTGTTGTTTAGTCTTCTTCTTTGCAGATATAGTATATAGATAGGTCTTCCTGACTGCAGGAGGCCTACTGTCTCATAACCTGAATTTCTAGGGCGAAGTGGTCAGGTCTGTTTTTGTGTTTCTGGCACTTGTTATGCTGAACATTCACAAGCTGCTAATACTTCAGTTCCTCTTTAGTTCCTCTTCCATTCCAAGATTTATCGAGGTCATTTGTGCAGAAACACATCCATTGTTTGTCCATCATCTACTTTTACATGAAAAATAAAGTCACCGAGCCTGTTGTTAAGCTGTGATCACATTAGAAAAGATTTATTTGTGTCGCTCACCTGACAATGCACATCCCTCTGGTAACAAACCAGTGACACTTGATGTCTTTGTGTGATAAACAGTGTGTAGCTGTGTGTTGAAAGTCAGGCGTTACCCCTCTGTTGCCAAGGTGACACTGACATACCTTTAGTTCATCAACATTCACGCCCGCCGGCTCTTTGATTGGCTATTGACAGAACCTGCCAAGCATTTGATTGGCTATCACATGAGCCATTAAGTTTTACAACTGGCATATTCCCACATCTGTCTAAGTATGTGTTAGTGTTTACATGTGTGTGTGTTGGAGTGTGTGCTTTCATGTCTCTGCTTTTAAACTATCATCCCAGACATACATGGCGATGGTAAAAGCATGTGTGTGTTTTGTCAGGTTTATGTCATGTTCAATCAAGCTAGCTGCTAGTTTTTTTCTGTCTTGGTGTCAGATGCTTAAGTGTTAGTGCTTTTGTTTGGCTAGAGCTGAAAGGATGAACATAGGCCTGTGCAAGATTTAGGTCTGGCAAACTCAGTTGAATAGGTATATGGAGACGCCCAAACCTTTTACCAATATCCAGTTGTTGAACATATCATTGCAAAACCATAAGCCTTTATTTGCTGCCATTTTTCTTATAATTTCAGGTTCTCCACCAGTTTCTACAACTTAGCTCCACTCAGCCACAAATCCCTGGATCATGACAAAAGGCTTAATGTAAATGAGGAACAGAATTTGCAGAAAAGCTCTGCAGCAACTCTTTCATATCTTTTACTTAAGTAGCAATACTTATGTATAGGTATCGTGTTACACTGCTGTAAAAAAATATATATATTATATACACACACACACACACACACACACACACACACTAAGACTGTTTTATAACGGTAAGGTCATTCTTAAGCAGTGGGAGTGGCTTAAACGCTGCTCAATCTCCATATGAGAAAGTCACATTTTTTAATAACTTTAATAACACTGTGGAGATAGAATTCAGTACTTTGACAGCACAGCGGGGTTCCCATCATCATCTGATTCCACCTAAAGCTCTTTTTGTTTTGATTTCATCACACCACCTCTTTAAAAAGTTGCATGTAATTTGGCCTTTAGCAAGTGAGCATAAGATGTCCGCCAAGGACAGATTGAGATTGCACAGTAGCCTCTAGGATCTCTGCTATTCCTTCAAGACTACAGTTACAGCACTAACAAATCAATTGCTGCAGAGTCATGTAGACTCCTGGAGACCCTGTTATGTTGCTCATTTACACAATATTTGCAAGCAAGACACTCCCTTTCTACATAATATATCGAAATACCAAAAGTTTCGGGCAGGGTTGAGGTCCAGGCTCTTAGCGGAAGTGTTTTTGCTTCTCTGTATTTTGCTAGAGTGTAAATGTGTTACTACAAAACACCTACGGTATAACTGTCCATTCAAAATAATTCAGCCATGTAAACAGAGAGTTACTGTAGCATCAGAAGCTGCACCATAGCTGACAAGGTTGACAGTTCCAGGGAGACAATGATATATTAAACTTGTACAACTCTTGTCAGTGTTATTTTTTTACCTGGCTGCTCCAAGATTTCCAATATGCTAAAACCTTATACCATCCTAATCTTCGGTTCTTTATAAATATACTTGTCTTATTGTTGTTATAATTATGCAAAAACGATTTTCAGAGTTGGTCCATCCACTATTTTTAACAGCTTATCCTGTTCAGGGTCACAGGGGGCTGGAGCCCAGCTGCCATAGGCGAGAGGCAGGGTAGCTGAGTAGCTGTGTGGAAGCAAAACTGACAAACTAGGTAAATCCATATATTCAGAATCTCATGTGTTTTTCTACAAAAACAAATAGAGCAGCTTTTTCTTTTTATAGACGTTGCAGTTAGCACAGACGAGGCAAGGACAATAATAGAGCCTTCATAGGGAAATGATCATAAAATAACTTTATAAAACAAAGCTTACTTCAGGTAAACCTGTTGGGATGTCACTGGCTTTAAAAAGTATTTATGGAAACTACTGACAGGCACAGACTGGATTTTTAAACTGAAGACTACAAACTTTACACAGCACACAGTCTCTCTGGAATAATTTTTGCTTTGCTCCGTATTGCTTTAGTTGCACCGGAATCTCCATTAAAAAAGGCTTTGAACTGGCTTCTGATTTCCCTGGGACTTGAATCCATGAACCTCTCTCTATCATCTTCCTCTATCAGACATTTTATGCTTTAGCCTTAAGAATTTAAAAATCATACACCCATTCAAGACTTTCATAATGTGGGATTCACCGAACATAGTAGCCTATAAAGGAACTAGCAGGACTTTAAATATCTGACCATTTATTGGACAATACCAACACACATACTCACACACACAATCTTTCTGACATTGCACAGCCAATTAGAGTCCTATTTCAGCCAAGTGGATCAAGGTAGAAGACGGCGGGGAGAGAGAAAGAGTGAGCGAGAGAGAGAGAGAGATCTAAGTGGGCGACACACTCTTCTGCCTCGGGGTAGATTGGTGTCAAGTGCAGAGAATACACACTGTGGGCAGAAAATGTAATGAATGTGTATCACTTGTTAGGAAGAAAGACAGCGTGTGTGACTGCGAGTGTGTATGTGTGGTCTCTGCACTTGACACCAATCTAGCAGCAGCAGAAGCAACAGCAGAAGCAGCAGCAGGAGAGAAATAAAAAGAGTAGTGTGCGTGTCAGAGGGAGAGCAGACTTAAAGCTGAACACACACAGATCCAAACATCAATATTTCAAATTCCTTGAAAGCACAAATCCATCCATGATTCACAGTCACAACACATAAAAGAGACAGATGCATATCTAGACAGACAAGAGCATTCTGTGGTCACTATACACAGAACGAACTGTGTTTCTGAGCTCAACTGACTCGCTGATGGAGTGTTTGATGTAAACAGAGTCTGGGACATAGAGCAGCTTGGCGTAGCTCTGTTTTGTAGTCTGTCGGCGGACACTTTGGACTATAATCTACAATGTCGTCAGCATGTGTCTTCATGTTCATGCGCCATCGCAGCTGCCTGACAATCCACTGCTGCTTGACCCAAAGGCTGTGTCCACCAGGGGTCATGCTCGGCTTTTTTCCACACACACTGCTGTCTTTATGATCCGGGTCTATTTTGTCAAGTTGTCTTAACATGAACTTAGTGAGTTAACTTCTTCTGCTCTTCGTGATCACCTACACTTTTCACCAGACATTTCGTTATCTGTATCTGCTTATGCTGCGTAGGGTTGCGGGGGGGCTGGGGCCTATCCCAGCTTTCATAGGGTGAGGGATCGCCAGTCTGTCTCAGGGCAAAGACAGAAAGACATACACACAGACAACCATTTGCACTCACATTTACACCTACAGGCAATTTAGAGTCATCACTTAACCTAACATGCATGTCTTTGGACTTTCCCTGGAGGAAACCCACGCAAGCACGGGGCAGAACATGCAAACTCATGAACCTGCGTCCTTCAAGCTGTGAGGCAGCAGTAGTAGCTATCAAACTGAAAATAATTATGATCATCACCATTAATTGGCTCCTTTGAAAATCCAAATTTGTTCCATGGGTTTCAATATCATTTGGAAAGTCCGCATTTGTGTGTGCTGAGAGAACCGTGGGGTGCTAGAAGGCAAACACTGTGTTTCTGAGAAGGAAAAAAAAAAAAAAGAATTGGGCAAAATGTCCTGATCATTTTTATGTCTGGAATCTAGAGGAATGAGGACTGTTTTCGGAAAACGTGCCACAGAGAAACAACAAGGAGCAAATCAGGTGCTATGTTGTAATTTTTATCTAGTTCTCCTTAAAACATCCATGTGTTTGCAACCACAACTATCATGCCTTCTACAGTCCCTCAGGCCTCTAATAAATTCTGTTATTACCTAGTATGTAAAAGGTTGTACATGCAAATGCATCAAACTTTGGAGTTTGAGTATTGTCCTAGACAGAAAGCTCTCACTCAGGACTGCTGCACTGTGCACTTGAGCAGCAGTGCTCTGGACTCAGTGAGGTCCATTAGGCCTGAGGACAAAAACAGGCCAATAAAACAATGTGCTGCTGAAAAGTGCAAATGTCAAACATTTGGTCACAATTTCTTTTGTCACACAGATATGAAAAGGACTATATATTATAATAAGCTGCCGTTATCCCATTTTCTTTCCGTAGCTGCTCAGCCGTATTATGCAGTATATTACCTGTAACTTTATTAACTGCAGTTGTAAACTGGCAGACACACAATTCAATAACTATTTCAGACTTAATAAAATGAGAATAAATGCAGAAATTCAATACAAAGATATCATATTAAATTGTGGTGAACTTTGCTTAAGAAGTCACTACACTAATAAGAACACAAGTAATCTTTGAACTAAACTGCATCAGCAAGTCTACGTGCAGCCAGATTGTAAGTAGTTTCAATTTTTTAATAAGCTGATTCCACTGTCTGAGGTACCTGAACAAATCTGGCATCTGCAGTCCAGTACCAGTGTAAGACTCAATTTATATTGAACAATGTATATTAAAGCTAAATAACAATGGGAAAACTGATTTGCTTATTTTGGTCCAGCACTACGCTTGTCTGATAAATTTTTTAAATACGCTGGGACAAAGGCTTCCAGCATAATTTGATGGTGTGGATATCATTCAATAACAATAGCTGTGCTGCGAAATCAGCTATATTTCAAGCGATAGTCACAAAGAGTTCTAAAACATCTGGGGACCATGTTTCAAATCTGCCTGCAATCTATAAATAAATCATATCGCATCATGTATATCTAATGCAGGAATAGCAGAATATGCCACCAACATACAGCAAATTATAAATATTTGAAACCTTTGAGGTCCATTCCAAGGCTTACTGTATAGAACTGAGTACTGGTGGATGTATGAAGCAGTGTGACAGGCACATTGTTGGTGAAAGTCTAGTTCCGCAGAGTGTGAGGCAGATGTGACAGATTCTGTGCTGCTGATCCCTCTCTGAGCAAAGGCCTCAGTATGTCACTACTGCAGCCAACAGCACAGACACATATCTGAATAAAATCTACCTCAACACTGTTTAAGCAGCCTTGGCTGGTGGCAGGTCGTCTTCAGAGCCCATCGCTCAGATCGATGACATCTGGTTGATGTCACTCAGCATTTCAGCAGGACAGGACAACAGAGACTGGCTTCTGAAGACACTGGCTGAATGGCAGGTATTGATTCTGGGGAAAGAAACAGCTGCTTAAAGTCAGGACCTTTGTTTTGTCTTTGCTTTTCTTGTCAGGCATTTTATCTGCTGTTTTGTTGTCTCTTTTTATGTCTGGTGCTTTTCTTCTCTCTTTGCATTTTTCTTCTTTTCCCTGCCTCCTCTCTGCAGACCCAGATCACATCAGAGACAACCAGAGTGCTGTAAAAAGTGTGTTTGTACAGTGTGTGTTGGTGTGTGTGTGGAGCTTATTATAGATTGCTTCTCTCCTCTCTGTATGGTGTATTTTCCTGCATTGTCTTTTATTTTATCATTTATCTCCACAACAGTGTGCGTATGAGTGTGTCAATGTGTGCTAAACATGCAGAAAGTGTGTAAATGTGTTTGTCATATTGTGCTACGCATGCACATCCAGCCTTCTACATTCATTTATTTGTGTAATTTGTCAGGTGTGTGTCATATTGTCTTAGCATACTGTAACTGTCAAACTGGTTTACCGCAGTTAGTGTGTGTCTTTGTTGATCTGTGTGACGCTGATTAAAAATGAGATGTTTTTGATTGCCTCTACCCTCCATGGAATTATTAGCATGGCATTTGCACACACACACACAGGAGTAATTGAGCATTTCTCTTTTATATTACATGTAACAGGAACCAAACCAGGAGCTCAATGCCACACTAACAGACTAACACTGTTTTCTCCCCATATTTAAATTTATGCAGATGAGGCCAAGTAAAAGATGAATGAGCTTGTTTGTGTTTAGAGGCCGGAGTCGAGCTCTCTGTCGGTTCTCAGCAAAACCTGTTTCAAACTGGGATTCCACAAAGTGCCAGGTCTTTAAACCAGCAGCTCTTCTAGGAGGAAAGATGGGTATTTTTCCTGCTTTGATTAGGCAAATGCATGACTAGTGGACTGTTCTACGGCCCACTTGATCATTTCTAGCCACATAGGATTTATGGGGCAGCTGCAAAGGGCAAATAAAGTCCGATCAGATGGTTTTACCTTCCTTTTCTTCACTGAATGTAGGGGATCTCATCCAGGAAGAACACCATGAAAAGCGCTGGCTGATTGACGGCCTCCCCTGAATGGACCCGTTGGCTGTCTCCACATCCGTGCTGTGATCTGATAGAAGAACATTTACACACTGACAGAATAAGGCTGAACTTTTACACAGTAGCTCTCCGACTGAGCAAAATGCCATTGTACAGAACCTATTCAACTTTTACTCAGGGTTGGTCAGGAAAAGCTCAATCTCAGGATGCTGATATAACACTGTCCAAATTAAAACCATCCAATATAATACCATGTATTTGTAAGTGCTGGCATTAAACTAAAAATTGAGTCAGTTCTTGTCAAACACTGAAAGAATAAGAAAACTTACATCTTTATGCTAACTGCAAACAACCATTCAAAGGTGAATAAAGACAATAATACAAAGCTGCTTCATAATATTTTAGCATAATTTATTAGTTGCTTAAATTCTATATTGTGAATCTCCATCAGCAGAGAAGCTACAGTATTAACTGAAGCTGCCAGATGAATACAGTGGAGTAAAAAGGTACAATATTTACCGTTTGAATTTTAGCTACTGTAAGTTAAAGTGATAGAAAAATTCACATTCTCAAGAAAAGTTAATGTGCGTCAGGATTGTAGTTAACTGCTCTGCTAGCTCGAGACAATACACTGTAGTGGTTTTCCACCTCTGGAAATGTTTGACCTAGCTTAGGAAGCTAGCATAAAAATATTAACAAATTAATACATTAATTACAGTCGCAAACATCACTCTCCCATTCTACATTTTTCCTACAATGTTGTCTATTGGAAATGTACATTTTATTATGTAGTGCAATACAATTTGGACCTTTGTTGCTTTCAGAAACAGTTAGCATGGGAGAGATTTCTGGCGCTAGGCTAACAGTTGCTAAGCGCTAACCTTACCAGCCTGTACCAGCCTAACATCCACCTAAAGTGAAACAAATCACTTCACAACAACTACCAATGTGTCGTATTTACAGTGTTATGTCTTTAAAATTATTTTAAAATTCAGTTTAACGTACTTGCAGTTGGAGCTACTGTAAATTTTAAGCTATCTTAGCGAGCTCGTTCCCCCGCTTACCGGGCATTATGCTAACTGAACAGCACTCGATACAAAATGGTCGTGTGATTTTTATCAAACGTTGCACTCGAGGCTTGTGGAGGATTAATTTAGAGATATGAAAAGCATGAAACCGAGCTAGCTGTGTCATTAATAGCGATCTCAGTGCTGCCTACCGTCAGCGGTAATAGGCAGTAACACCTGTGTGTGGTCTGCACGACAAAGCTGCTTGATGGTCAAATGAATAAAATACATAAATGTGATTTACAGGCTATAAATACTCGGTGAGAAGGCGGAGTGTTAATCAGTGATCCAACGGGAGCCTGGTTACAGGTGGCCCGCCGCCGCCCACAGGATGCTTCCCGTTCAGGCCTCACCTGTCAAAATAACAGCGCTTAACAAACAACGGAACATCTCACACTCTGGCAAAAATGGAACATTGTTTACAGAGATATTAATAGTAAAGAACTGCTAGATCCCATGAAAATATATTTTTAACCCTGGTTTCAGGAGCAGTCTGGTTAGCGATTTGAATATCTGATTGGACACATTTTACAGATTTCATATTACAAAAAAACTCAACATGTTTAGGTTGTGGACTTTTGGTTAGATAGAAACCTTCAGTATGGTAACATTGATCCAGTTGCCCACATTTTTATTTGGAGTTGAGTTTCACTTGTGCTCAGAGATCGAACTGGTTCTGGTAAACTTGTCTGAATCTACATGTCAGCTGCAGAAACAACTACTACCAAACTATTTTGGGAAACTGAAACCGAACACATTGCAGTACTACAATAAAAAAAACATCACAGGAGTTTTAATTATAGTCCAATTACTGCTTCTTAGTCATTAGTTTACATTTCCTCTGCTACTTATTGAAACTTTCCATTGAGAAACCACAAAGCAACAAGTGTTACACTTCACATATACTATTAATGTTCCCGTATTTATGGGGTTTGAAACTGTTTGGAGTAAACTAAAGGAGACAAACAGTTTGTTCACTATCTAATTTCCTCCTAATGACTGCATGGTTGATTCATCACCATCTGGCACACACGCACACACACACACAAACACACACACACCGCTGTGATAATGCAGCCATTGAATCTAATGACAACGCACCGGTTGTCTTAATGAGACTCCAGTTTGTTTCACAGGAATCCAAAGCAAAGCATGATGGGTAAACGAACTCATTGGCAATAATTAGCTTCTCGTCACTGTGGGAACGGCTCAAGTGTTTGTCCTTACAAGCAACTGTATGTCAAAGGCTACAACAACACACGGTTGTGGTCCAGCTATTCCTCGCCTCAGATGAAAATAAATGTGATGTTGGGTTGCCAGATAATAAATAAAGAAATTGCCGGGTTGCCAGGTCATCATGAAACTCTCCCTCTGCAAATTGGATTGTAACTCTGCACAGTGAATCATGTTGAGTGTGCGCAGGCGTATATGTGAGCGTGTGTGTGTGTGTGTCGGTGTCACGCTCAGACAGGCACTTGAACTAAATTGCCCCCCTGGTACCCACAATGCATCTGGAGCTGGCAGGAATGTCTGAGTGGCTGTCTGTGTGTTTACACCTCTCTATGCCTCAGTGTAACACACAGCTGCTTTATTGTGACCCCTCCGCCGTTTCCATGACAACCAGCAGGGCTGATTATGTGTAAAACTCGGGCTGTTGAATGGTGACTTTCAGTACAGATGTGGACCCGCACCCTCATAACAAACAGTTCCAAAGTCAATTCTGAAAGTTTAGACAGTTTTTAATCTTAATTGTAAAACACATTTTTTGTCTTTTCTTAACATCACAACTTGAACAATTTGTTCATACCTCATATTCCAGCTACAATCATTTCTATTTCAATCTCAACATTACGTAATCATATTATTCCGATTTTTATTTACTTCATTTTTCTATTCGTTTTAATATAGGACAGGACAGGAATTCCATCCATCCATCTATTATCTGTAACCGCTTATCCTGTCTAGGGTCACAGGGGACCTGAAGAGGCAGGGTCTATCTCAGGGCCAACACAGACAGGCATACACACCCGGAGAGAAAACCCTTCGCACCCACAGTCACTGTAGTCACCAATTAACTTAACACGCATGTCTTTGGTTGGGGAGAACATGCAAACTCCACACAAAAAGGCTGCTGTCTGCCGGGGACGCAAACCTGCAACTTACTACCTGTGAGGTGGCAGTGCCTGCCACTCCACCCCCGTGCTGCCCTGTCACGATTTCACCTGTGTAAAACTTAATATATTCAACACAGTTTAGTCACAAGTCACAAACCTGTGTATGTAGGGTCCCAGAAAATACAATTGTTTCCACACATTAATGCAAAAGTAAAGGCTTCATTGATGGACGGGCAAAACAGCAGAACTTTTTGACAACCTTAAATTATTAAAAAGAAAATGGAACATTTCTTTTTGACAGGGTTGACCATTCAGAGACATGAGCATTCATCTTTAATACCGTATATCTTTTTGCTGACGAACTACAGTGCACATGAAGCCTTGAGAAGGTTAGTGATGTTTAAAAAACGTCCTCATTTTAGTATCATCTCATTATCAGAGGCAACGCGGTTCAGTGTTACAGCAAAAACACAGCAACTATCACGCTGCTCAGTCCTGCTGATTGAAAGAGTGAAATGCTGCAAGAGACTAATATCTGTGTGGGTACACAGAGGTGTAATTTCACAAATAATAGAGCAACCCTGGCTATGTGAGACAAAAAGACAGAGAGAGGAATGCATTAATGTTCAGGGTCGTTCTGAGCACAGAGGTGAAAATGTAGCTATTCAGATAAAACACACACTTATGTGCACTTCTCTCTTTCCTTCAGGCAGCCAATGTCACACAGCCTTTTTGCTTAACCTCCATTATGTACAAGTGTGTGCGCATTCACACACACACACACACACACACACACACACTCTCTTTGTGAGTGCAGTGTTGAAAGCATGGGCTGTTTCTTCAGGTTACATCTCTCTGCAAAGATGATGGATGGAGGGTATAAAATCCATCTCTGCAGGTCATTTAGGAACAAAATGAACACAGACACATAGAAAGATATATAAATAGAGAGATAGATAATCAGTTTGCAGTAAAAAAAAAAGACTTTATTATATGATTTATTCTAAGATTTGTTATAGACTGACCTTTATGTAAGCACGTTGTTCTCCTGGGATGTAAATCTGTTCGTGGAGTCCCATTCGAAATGGCAGCTCAATGATGTTTGATGAACTTAAAAACCTTGACTGTAAAATAATGGATATTGGAAATTAAATATATCAGGCAAACACACTTGGCTTTTCCATCTTTAAATGTCAGGCAGTCTAATGTTTGAGCTCACTTGATAAGACTAAATACAGATGCACACTGAGAGGGAAAATCCTGGAAAACACTTTTGGACATTTTGAAGCACGTTCCCGACAACTTTTCCCTGAATAAATTCATTCCTGTTCCCACCTTGACATGTCAAACTGCATGAGAGCCTGCAAGCAACACTAAGGGATTGTTTCCTTTACATTGTACGGGATGTGAATGTGGCTTTAGCACCATTGAAGCAACACCTTCTTCTATTAGAAACATAATCTCCTCACAATGGACCCTTTTAAAATGGCAGACATATTGACTTGCCAAAGCATGACAAGCACAGGGAATTAACAGCCCTAATTATGGCTGCTCTCTTTTTAGTTCGATGAATCAGTTCCAGCCATGTGGTAATGTGCTTTCCTCACCCACTGCCATGGTTGGATCACTGTTTTTATTTTCACCTATAATTTCCTTCTTTCATGAGTAAAATGCGATGTGAAAAAGACCTGATGTATGGACACAAGTATTGTTAGTAAGGTTTGGGTTGTAGCAGCTCAGTCGACACCGGTCGGGAAAATCAAGTTTATAAGGAGAAGAGCTTTCAACACGTATGGTAACACTTCACGATCTCAACTGCTCCCAGAACAATACAACACTTCCAATAAACTTTACAATCATTTGTCTGTTGTGTATCATTTTTTACTCCAGTGGAGGAAAAAATACTATAAGGAAATAACTCTGCAGTAGAACAGTGGTGGAGTGGTTAGCACTGTTGCCTCACAGCTAGAAGGTCTGCAGTTTGAACCCCTGGCTAGCTGCTTGCGTGGGTTTCCTCCAGGTGCTGCGGTGTCACCCCACAGTCCAAAGACATGCGTGTTAGGTTAATTGGTGGCTCTAAATTGCCCGTAGGTGTGAATGTGAGTGTGAATGGTTGCCTGTTTGTGTGTGTCCCTGTGTTGGCCCTGAGACAGACTGGAGACCTGTCCAGGGTGGACCCTGCCTCTCCTCTTATAACAGCTGGGACAGACTCCAGCTCCCTGTGACCCTGAACAGGATAAGCTGTTCAAAATATTGGATGGATGGATATTTCATCTCCTCTTCTTCTTTTATGTTGCATTTGTGGAACAGGTTGCACAGTCTTTGTGTGTTTGGTTAATACGCACCCTCTGGTCTGCTGATGCATGTCACTCTAACCATCATGTACAACTAATAACAGCCATTTGATGCTGTGATAACACTCAAAAGTCACTTGTGTTTGCTGAGCGGTCAGGTGGCCGCTGCCCCGGTGAGATCTGGAGATGAGCAGAAGGTTTATGTTTGAAATGTGAATGTTCCAGCAGCCTGAGGAAGAGCCAACAGTTAATGCAGCAAATGAACAGTTTTTCTAAAGCACTGGTCACTACTGCAGTGTGTGTGTGTGTGTGTGTGTGTTTGTGTGTGTGTTTCAGAAAGAGAGAAAGTGAGAGAGACAGCTCAGAATTGGATTTTGAGTCGTTTATATTCAGCAGGGGTTCACAGACACTCACTGCTACAGTGCCACACACACACACACACACACACACACACACACACACACACACACCGGCCTGCCCAGCTCCCATATAAATCCATTAGAAGTTATTGTTCGTTGGCGCATTTCTGCAGCAGCTTTTGCTGAATAAAAACCTTTGATTTGATTCAAACTTTATTGTCCCACGAGAGAGATTTGGTTTGCAGAAAGAGTTTATGATGAAAACACAATAAAAACAATAAAAACACGTAAGAACGGCTGCAGCAGATGCGCGGCAGCGTGATGTGATCACAGCTGAGTGGAGAAGAGAGGAGAGTTAAAGCTGCAGATTAGAAATCAGCTTTAATACGGGTACATGGGGCATTCAGCTGCGAGGAAACCTGCTGAAAAAACAGGTAAATGTGATAACAGAGGCTTGAGCCCTGTGGGGACTGCAGCCATCATTGCCCAGAACAATATGAAAGATGATAAACAACACGCTGATGCCGTGAGACAGCAGCTGTGGAGCCAGAATCAAGAGAGCTGGATATTCCGCACAATTATCCGAGTTTTCAGGAAGGAGAGAAGCAATAGAACAGGAAGACAGATTACAAATGTGCTAGAAGGCTGCTTTAATTAAATAAATGAATTCCAGAATAGTACAAAAACTTCTTACAGCAATGTTTTCGGAATGTGTTAATTGGAATGTCAAAAAAAGGAACGGCAGTAACGTTAAAATCCTACATGAATACAAATTCAGGCACAAAGCCATGAAGCACTAATTAAACAGGGTTCGAGTTTTAAAATAAAGTAGCAATTTGGCTTAAAATTTATTTCAGGTCAATAGATGAACCCCACTTTAGATTATCTCACACCAGTCAATGGAAATGTCCGGCTGCTAAAGATTGTTTGCTAGTTCATTTAAAATATTTAAGCAGCCCTTTCTGTTATGTTCAATGTATGCAGCAGGTTTTTTCAGTGGATGCCCTGGTTATCACAGGTGATTTACTTTCACCTGCTTCAAGTAGTTTTGTTGTAATGTACTGTGTGTCATGTTCTTGTGTTGAGTGCTACCGTTATTGTTTTCTTTGTTATAGGTCATTGGCCAATTAAGATGTCATGTCAGCGTTCGAGTGCTGTGATCCAGGTGTGTGTATATTCCTGTAATTGTTTTGTGAAGTAAGGTGATCAGATTTTGAGTCGCCGAAGATTCATTTTTATCAACACTACTTTTGTTTATTTATTTTCCCAATTTAATGATTACATGTGAATATATTTTGGAACATATAGTTGTGTTAGTGTTTAACATAACTAGGTAAATGAATATTTGGTCAAATAAAAACAAAACCTATAATTGCACTGTTACAATCCCTGTAAACTGGGCTTGGACCAGCGCTGGGGCTGGGGAACGGGCTTTTAGGGGTTCAGTGTCTTTCCCCGAGACACTTTGACATATAGCCAGGACTGGGGATCGAACCACTGATGCTGTTGTCCGTGGACGACTGCCATTACCAACTGAGGTACAGCCGCCCCTATTCTATATTTCATTTTAAACTCTTAAATAAAGATAATTGTCAAGAAAACAAGGTTAAGTAATTAAAGGGAAAGACAAAGACTGAAAGAACAGCAATAGCCAAAGTAATTGCTAAAGAAATAATTTGTTTGTCTTCACGTTCTCATTAAAACTGAGTGGAAAGTGAAGACAGAGGAAGATGGAGGAGCAAACGAGGCGTAAAGAGGAAATTTGGTTTCATATGTAAATATGTTTACAGGCTTTTTTTGGTGAGTGTGCCGTGTCCCTGATTTATAAGGGCTCAGGATGCTCTGACTGTATTTATTATTTTAGAAACGGAAACATCATCAGACATAAAATCTCTCTGGGCATTAACAGGAAGTGTGTGTGAGACAGACACAGTAAATAATGATGAAGCAGCAGTCAGCTAAATGCTAATCATAATCACAACTGCACTCATCAATCCTCCTTCCCTTGCTCTCCTGGTTCCTCTGATGTGTCCTCTCTGTTCTTCCTACCTTCTCATCATCCTTCACTTCTGTCCTGCTTCGTTTTGATAACTTCCTCTTACTTTCTCCTTTACATTTCCTTCTTTCCTTCCCCAGTGTTTCCAAACATTTCAGCTCCTCTCAGCTTCCTTTACTCCATCTTCTTCATTCCTTTCCTCTTTTTTCCTCCCTCCTCCTCACTTCCTTCCTTGTAGTTCTCCCTCATCTTTTTTCATTTCCTTCCTTTTGTGCTTCCATCTTTTTTCAGTCATTTGCTTCTTGCCTGTCACTTGTTTTCCACCATTGAATTTTGATTCTCCAAATCATCCACCCACTTTTCTTTCTTTTCCCTCCTTCCTCCAGCTTTCCACTTGATTTCTTTCCTTCATTCTTCTTCTAGTGCTTTTTTGCTTCCACTTTCTTCTTTATTCCTTCCTGCATCATTTGTCCTTTGATCCATCTCACGTCATCCTTCGCATTTCCTGCTTTCCTTTCCTGAACTTTCCTTCTCCTCTCCTTCTTTCATCTTCCATGATTTCTCTGCACCCAAATAATTGACCTGTTTTACTTGTTTCCTACCACCTTTCCTTCCTTCTTTGCAGAGTTTTATCTGTTCATTGTTTTCATCTACACTGTATAACCCTCATCTTGTTGTCTTTGCTGCATTGAATCTCGCAAACATATTTTCACTCACATCCTACCCCTCAGCCTCATTTCTTTCCTTCCATCCTCAGATGTCTTCCCTCCCTCCGTCCTTTGAAAGCAGAAATTGATTCGATTGCTAATTGTGCAGAAACAAAACAGAAGTTGATTAATTCATGTTTGTGCTCCCTTGCCTTGATAAATGAGTCGTTGGACAAAAAAAAAGAACTTGTTAACATGAGAAGAGAGAGCGAGAGAGGAAGAGGAGAAGAGAGAGAGGAAGCTAAAGTCTTTGTATTGTGAGCAGTAAATGGGATCAGTGCCTCGTTTAGCCTGCTGGCTAATTACAATTCACTGTGTGCATCCATTTGTTGGTATTCACTCTGTGCATGTGTGTGTGTGTGTGTGTGTGTGTGTGTGTAGTCATTGATCAGACTGACTTAGACTTATTACGGTGTCACTTTATATGACCCCATTTGACCCCACTGGCGGTAAAAGTGTGTTTATCTGTGCACTGTGTGTGTATTTGTATGCATATTGTGTGTGTGTGTGTCCTGCTAATGACTTGTCAGCTTCCACAAGTGCTAAAGGTGACGCTTTTTCCCTGGAGACAAACACACACACACACAAACACAAAAGCACACATTATTTATTCTGGCATCGCTCCCTCTGTAACACAAACAGAAATATCAGCAAATGCTGGAGCTGTGAGAAAAATATATTTAAGAGTTCAGACCTAAGCTTATTGTCAGGACTGGACTCAAATAAAGCACACGAAGCAGACCAGGATAAAGTTCAAACACTTTAACTTTTTATTGGCAGTTGGTAAACTGAACACTCCAGGATGAGGCAGAAAGCAGTCAAAGTACAGGCAGTAGTCAAAATACCACAGGCCCAAAACTGTGGTCCAGTCATCTGGAAATACTTCCTGACCACCCAGAGTCTGTTTCATCTCCTCCCTGAAAACTACACAACATTCTACCTTTTTCAACTTTCAATACTTCGTCCTCTGCTCTGCCTTCGTCCTCTTCATCTTCTTCACCACCAGCATCATTTTACACACCACCATCCTGTGTTGTCTGGCTACACTCTTCCCTACTAATATTCTACTCATTTAACTCACTCCAGAATTTCTCCTTCTAACTCACAAACTACCTGTGGATCATAACCACTAACAACAATTTCCAGCTTCAGACTCATCAACCTGTCTGATACTCTTTTCACCTCTAGAACATTCCTCACAAACTCCTCTTTCAGGATAACTCCTACTCCATTTCTCTTCCTATCTGACCCATGATAGAACAACTTGAACCCTGCTCCTAAGCTTCTAGCCTTGCTACCTTTCCACCTGGTCTGGACACACAGTAAATCCACCTTCCTACTCTGCATCATGTCACCAACTCTCTATCCTTCCCTGTCATAGTCCCAACATTCAAAGTCCCTACTGTCAGTCCTACATTCTTAGCTTTCCTCTTCTGACTCTGCCCATGAACACACCTTCCTCCTCTCCTTATTCGAACAGTGGCCTGATTTCGGGCTACCAGCGGCGGTCGTTGTTAACCCGGCCACAACCGATCTGGTATGAAAGCCAGATTCAGCACGGAAGTCATGAATGGTGCGTTTAATTTGGCCTGTGTTTTACGTTGGATGCCCTTCCTGACACATCCCTCTGCATATATCCAGACTTGGGACTGGGACAATAAGACACTGGCTCGTGTCACCTTGTCGCTGCATTCAAAAAGTTAACAAACAACATCCATAAAGTCTAGGATATCAACATTTTTATCAAATGGCTGAAAATCTTACACCTGTTAAAAATTCAGTTTTGGAACCACTAAAATGGAACCACTGTCTGCAGGTTATCTCAAACTATAAAGCTGCAAAACTTTTATTAGTATTATAGGAATTTAGCTTGTGAAATACTGTATAATGTGTAAAACATAAATCATTTCAAGTACAGATTTAATCTGCTCTTCAGTCTCATTCTTTGGTTTAATTCTGACCTGTGATCAGTATTTATGCTTCACTATAGCACTGTGGTATTTCTGCTTTCTCAATCGACAAAAACTAGAGATACAGTATTTGATGTTTAGTTGTTTTTAACTAAACAATAACTGTATGTCTTCAGCTCACATCTGAAGACAAATTCATTAATTGATTCAAAACTACATGACAACAACTACTACTACTTTCCAGTTAAAGGGCTTGAGCTGCCAGGAGGAAACTGGGGTTTAGCATCATAAAGACATTTTGACAGAAGGAATTGAAGATCTGAGTACTGGACTTGAAGTTAGTGGATAAATCTCTTTAGCAGTTAAGGCAAAGCTGCTCCAACCGTAACTGTTAATTAAAATTAAAATGTGTAATTCACGTCTACTGAAAAACAAGTTGCTCACGATGACTCAGAGGTACGCTAACCGTAACCCTCTGATAGAAAGCCCAAAATCATAATCTGAGGACCTTTAAGATAAAAAAAAAAAGTGTATGTAAAACTGAACAACTACACGTATTAGCTCCTTTTATTAAGAACGGAGTCAGTAAAGCTGTAAATGTTGTTAGATGTGCAGCAGTGATGCAGTGAACGTTCCGTCCTGTCTTTTACACAAGCACAAAAACAAACTGTGCCAGCCACAGAATATTAATACATTGAACTCATTTTAGCTGAACAACGTCGGGCTGTCCGCAGCCTCCCTCTGTCTCTGTTCTGCTGCTTTCAAGTCAAGACATTCAGAGTTGCATGACGACCTCCGACCTTTAGTCGGCCGACCTCCCTCCCCAGGTCTCTGTCTCCTTCTCTTCATGTGACTTCCACTCCTGTGGGACTAACCTTGTTAAATAAAGCTTTATCTGGAATAACTCAATCCTGCCTGTGTGCTCTGCTAGGATATAAATCCTTCATCAAACAGAGAGGAGAGAGCCGATCGATATCAAACCACCAACACCGAAAGGAAATCTGTGTGTTTGCATGTGTGTGTGTTCTCGCTGCTTCTTTTGAGTGACAGCACTGGTGACATTGTTTTGATGAATAAAGCTCAAGTAATTTACTCATCTTGTGCTTATGCCATCTTTTTTTTTTTTTTTTACTTATTAGCATTTAGGACCTTAGTTAAATATAAAATATAAATGTCAGTTACATACAAAATAAAGAAGATAATGATATAAACAAACTAAATATATATAAATATGTATTTACATCAAAAACTGCTACCTGTGTCTGGATGAAGCTGGACTGAAACACAGCACAGATGCACAGGAAGAGGCAGCAAGTACAAGATGAATAGAGTCCAGGGTCTAGCAAAACAGGCAGGACTCCAGGCACAGGCAGTGCAAAGATGCCCCCTGAGACATCCAACACATGTATGCTAGCAAGCAGGGCGTCCATGGAACTGGCTGGCATAGTGTAAAGAAACATCTGTGCCAAGTACGGGCTGTCCCACAGTCAAAATGGGACACGCGTCCAAAGGTGGTTGAGAAAATCCCGTGGGACTCCCAGATACACACTGACTAACTGGTCATGGCCTCAGGTAGAGGACCTGAACTTGAAGAAAATAAAATGGTGAATGGCCACTTATGTAGCACTTTTATCCAAAGCACTTTATAATGTTGCTTCTCATTCACCCATTCACACACCCACTCAAACAAAGATGGTGGTGGCTGCCTGACCCACTGGGAGCAACTCAGTTCAGGTCCTTGCCCAAGGACACTGTGACACGTAGCCAGGACGGACCAGGAATTCAAACACTGACCCTGTGGTCCGTGGACAACTGCCTTACCAACTGCAGCCCTTGTAGATCTGAAGACGTAAACGCAGCAGAGTTTGTATTCAGGCTTATTATTCGTCCCCATCAATTATCTTAAAACAGCTCTAAAGCAGACATTTAACGTGGTATCGAGTGCAGTATCAGAGAATGTTTACCTGATACTGGGATTAGCATTGGCACATCCCTACTTAGACATACACGTCATTAGTCACACTGTTGCTATATTGATGAGCCCGGCTTTCTTACATGCTTTTCAACACCACTCATGTCTCCATCAGTGGGGACCAACATGGAAAATCAATGCTGGCTATGATTGAAAGATGTCAAAGCTTCTGTGTAGAGCTGCTGACCCTGTCCACCTCTGCAGACTAATTATTGATGCAAGAGCCTTACATTAAACATGTGCCTGTTGATTCTGTCCAGGTACCTCAGAGAGAAGAGGCTCAGGAAATATTGATGCTGCTGGCAAGGTCAGCCTATCAATGCCTGTTCTTAAAAGTAGTTTTGCACATTCCATTAGATCATATGAGCAAAACCGATCATTAGACGGCTGAAAACGTCCACAGAAACATGATTAAAGAAAGCGGAAGATGAGGAGCTGTGTTTAGAAGTAGAGCAGCAGTATTTGACAGTCCAGGCAAATCTCGCCCTCCCTTGTGTTCCTGTCCTATCGACACTAGGAGGTCAGTGTTCTTGCAGCGGGGCTCTGATCACAGCTGCTCACGTCAGCTCGGAGCTGTTTGAACAGTGTGTTCAGTGTGTGTTCAGAGCACTGATCCTGCATGAGCAACATGGAGCACGAGTCATATGTGGGGCACAGTTGACAACCAGCAGGGACGTGGTTTTGTGTGGGGTTCTCTTTGTGGCACTTGTGTTGTTCACTGATCTTTGGACCTCACACTTAAATCTGATATGAAGGAAGAATGTATTGAAGATAAAATGCAGCTGTGATGGATGACGGAGTGAGGAAGAGTAGTTGGATGGAGTTATGGCTGCTGAGTGGAACCATGGACGAGGACAGCTGCAGTTTGATGAAGGTTATGGGTGACTCTGCTATTTTTCCATGCACTGCAAACCCACCCCCTAGACCCTACGGAGACACTAGAATGGAGAAAATCCGACAGAACCAGAGGAGTTTGGTGGGCTGTCACTTTTTCAAAAAATCTTTTTCGAACGATGGTCAAATTAACACGATATTCATTGGAATGAATTTGAACATACACATCAATGTATCTTTGTACGTACACATCACTGCACATAACGCAATGTTGTGCCCCCCCCCCCCGACCCAAAAGATGACAATGCTCAATTACATTTTCATTACTTTATTTCAGACCAGGCTGTAAAGCTCCTCCGCACGTCTGCCTGAGGATCAAGGCTGGACGGACAGAGTGGAAGAGGAAACGTTGAGCTGTGGTCCTGATCATGAACTTCAGATAATAATCCCTGTTAGGGTGGGAACACTGTGATTTCCAAGTTTCTATGAACAACAAACATAACTATTTCACACCCAGGCACATGTCTCCTCTGTAGGCATATAATCATCTTCACACTACTGTTTGAGATGTTGCTGCAGAACAGTTTACTGCAACAAATACTCCTAGTAACTATTAGAAAATGTAATACTGTTATTCTTTTAGCAGTCGAAGTGAGTGTGTCATTATAAAAATTAATTTTTAATGTGCCTGTGAGCCAGTTTTCTGCAGTTTAATGTACAGGAAAGAAACAGCCGTTGTGCTTCAGGTTTATTGGTATATAAAACAGTGATGGATGCCACAGCATTAACACTGCACGTGGGAGTGTATGAACCCAAGTTATTTATTATCTGTCCAGTGTAACACTCATAAGAACAGAGGGCAGAAAACGAGTGCTCGTAAAGCAACAACACAGAAGTGTCTGAAAAACTCGGGACATTAATGATCACATCTTACAAAGATGCGTTGATGTGTATGATTGATGAATATTCCTTTTATTATAAGCCCCAAAGTCTGAAAAATACAAATTCAGTCATGTAAAAAGCATCAGGAGAATATGCGTCTTTTCTTGTCTTTGTGTCTGAGATGAATCTAATAAGACGACTTATTAATAACAAGCGGCCACGTTGATTGGTGGAGGAATCATTTTCCACTATGATGGCACATACTGTCCAACAGGTTGCACATGTTTACTCAGTCCACAGCAGTGACAGCCGGCTACAAGAGGCTCCGTACGACTATACCGCAATTTAAATAATCACCATATTAAAATTCTCACCACCGTATCTTTGGCTTCTCATCAATGACAGAGTCCTGCCCTGCAGTGTGGAGGTCAGAGTTTAGTTTCATTGGCAGGGAGTCAGTGTTCGGCTCGTGCAGCTTTCAGAGACAGCAGCTGTCTTCTGTAGCTGGAGAAGGGGCCTTTGGCCCAGGTCAGAACACGCCCCACATGTCCACATAATTAATCTTGTTATTATACTCATGGCCAGATGTGGGCCACTCAAGTCAAGTTTCTGTTTGAAGGTCTTCCTGGAACAAGTGTCCACTTAGACTGTCCACGAAGGACAATCCGGTAACTGATCCTTGACCCAAGTCTAGGGAGTGAATTTCTCACTGCCTGAACTTAAATTGGATGAAGTGAACACAACCTGTTAATTCAACCTGTGATTTCAGCAGATTTCCTTTCACATTTCTCATTGTAAAGAGTCACTTTAGTCTACATGAAGCAGCCGGAGCCAACTTGAAGCAGAATCAGTACGAAAAAAACATCTGAGGCTGAAGTGTGTGAAGGTTGGCACTGAATTCAACAGTCACCTCTATTCGTATTATTGAAAAACAAATAACTGAAAATGAACTACGAGCCCAAGTTTTCATCATAGAATTTTAAGTCTCAAACGATGCATAATGCGAAAGAAAAATTAATATTGACCAGTTAAGAAAACTTGCAGAATTTCATTAATTCAACCTATTAATTTAGATAATTTCTTAGTTCTGACAGTGAAAATTTGTAGTCTTAGTCCTTTAGGCACCGGTAAGACGATTTACAATTGTAGTAAAAAATAGTCAATTCCACAAAATTCCTATCAGGAGGGTTAAGAGTGCACCTGGAGTCCCAATTCAAATGTCCCGAGTTCTGTGAATCACAAGAAGAATTTGAAAAAAATATCCACGCATCCATCCATGTATCATGTAATGTTTCAAATGGCTGAATTGACGTCAAGCCGGTTTCCTCTGGTTCATATTCTGCCTGCTTTAAGTTTCACTTTTCCAATAAAGATTGAGTTATTCTGGTGAAAACGCTTCACAATGTGCTGCCAAGTCGAGGTGCATGTGCTCAACCGCAGAGGCCGAGTAATCTCACAAAGGTTGCGTCAGCAGGCTCCAGATGCTCCAGAAACTTTAACGCTTCACTGAATTGTTCCAACAGCCTTCACCGTCCTATTTTGATGTTTTTGCTGGAGTCTGACCAGAGATAACGACTTTATCTTGGCAGAGAATATGACTTTAATTATGACTGAGGCAGGCAATTCTGGAGCATCCTGGCGTCCAACCAAAACAACATAAACGCATAAACACGTATGTATGATCTCGTCTCAGCTGCTGGGTAATTTATTGTGAGACTCCCCTGGTCTGTTTGTTCGCTGCTAATTTCTGTGCAGCAGACGCAACGATAATTACCTACTAATTGTTTTTAAAACGGACACAAATTAAGGGAAGAACAGGATGAAGGCAAACTGCAGAGAGGAGGACGAAGATTGTGATGGAGGAAGTGAAGCAAAGTGGAAAAAAGACTTCCACCTCTGGCCTTGCAGCTGCTCCAAGTTGCTGAAGTGTCAACTTTCTGCAACATATTTGAATAGATTTTTCCTCCACAAGCCGTGGAAACTGGCACATCCTCATCCTGGGATGTTCCCCTCTGAATGGACCCAGCAGCACGTGTGTGTGTGTCTGAGCCTCACTTCTTAATGAGATTTAATGCCACATTATCCGGTTAACACGTCCCCTCAGACACACAAACACAGCAGTTTTGTTAGCAACTTTCTGCCTTTATCCTTGGTGAACTTTGGCCTGGCCCTCGGAAAATAACACGGACTCACCCACAGAGGGAACTTAGCCGTGACCCCCATGTTGCTGCAGGGAGGCTAACCTCTGTCTGTCAGTCTGTGGGTCAGTGGTAAAGAGTGAAACATCTTCAGCTACTGCATGAACTGCACTAAACTTTTATACAGCCCAAAGACCTGCAGTCAGGTTTACTGTGGGAATGCTCTGGACTCTGTGGGTGTCCCACGGACCAACTTCTGCTTTTAGTGGAGCAGCTTTTTTAAGCAAGTGCTTGGAATTTGACTTAAGTGTTGAGTTAGTTTTATTTGGACTGTGGACTTCATGCTGTTAGTAACTGTTGTACTGCACCTGCCAAACATGAGCGAATCAGAATTGTTACTGTCACATAAAAAAAGAAGTGGAATAATACCGCAAACGAGTGTTTGTACTTAGCTGAATCGGAGAAACAGATATTTCACATTGCCACACTTAATTTGAGGTTTGACTGGAGTTATTTTATCGTCGCTTTGCACCATAAATGGCACCAAACTGAAGAGTCGGTGCCATCGGTTTTTTCCTGATGTAACTGTGGCTTTGTTTGCTTTTTCAGAAAACTGTTTTTAGCATAATACTACTGAGGTGGCTGTGCCAAAGAATTCCCTCAGAGCTGCTTACATGGCTCTGGAGTCAGTCTTGTTCATGATTTATGATAAATTAGACTGAAGTCAAAGGTTTCACTCAGTGCAGTTTGGCACCTGGTGACCATCACAAACTGCCATGTGAAGTCAGGTAAAGACAAAGTACTGATGCTCAGGTACTCAGTGTACTAGTTGTCCTATAAAACCTCTGTACTTTTCAACATGATGTGCGTTAAGCAGATAATGTGAGCTTTCAATAAGGATGGTAGCTACCATGATCATTTAATACAATGAGTGTGTACTAGTACTCTATAATAAAATTATATTTATTATTATTTGTTTAATAGTTATGTTAATTTTCAGCCTTAACTATCTGTGATGTTTACGCCAGATGTTACTAAGCTTTAAATATTTATTTAATAAGAGATTTATGAGCTCTGCCATTTAACTGATCCTGAATACAACTACTGTGCAACCGAGCCGGCACATATTGATGGAAGTCCAAAAATCCATGAAATAATAAACCTGAAAACGGAGATAATATAAGAAAGCTCCTTCCCTGCTGTTGGCTTAACTTCTCCTATTTCCCAGGTTAGTTCTCTGGTCGAAGGATTTTAAACGGTGAAATCAGCTGCTGCTAGGCTGAGCTGGCTGCCATGGAGAACCTGCAGCTTTAACTGCGAGTTCGTCGTTTGAACCGTTGAACTGGGAAGCAGAGAGAAAGCAACGGGAGGATTTTCTTACTACCTGTCTGTCTCTTCAGTTTTCCTCATTTGGTCTTGTTCATTATTTATCTTGCCAACCTCCTGGTTATTTGATCAGCTGTAGGTTTCATGTTTTCCTCTTTAAGTGTGGCTCCACTTGTTTTTCAAGAATATTTTTAAAATGTTTAATATTTTCGACAACGAGGGTTATATACAGTAACGAGAACATTACCTGAAGTTATTTTCCCTTCATATTATTGTAGACTTCTTTGTGTTCTTTTCCATGAAATTGTTCTGGCAGATCAAGGGGCAAGATTTTCCGTTCTTGCAGGACAGCTTAACTGTTTTACTGTCCAGCAACTCATACGAGAAGCAAAACAGTTTATTACTTGTGTCAGTACTACTAAAAAGTGGCATCAGGATATTCCTGATATGAAGAACACGATCCAGGAGGTCACCAAGAAGCTTCCGGGGTTTGTCCACAGACAAGACCTGACCTACAATGACTTCTTTGTCTGTCAAACTAAAAAGAAGCAGATCCAAACCGGAACAGGAACTGTCTTGGTGGAAACAGCCGTGTGTGACTGAAATAATGGCTACTAGCCCCAAAATAATGCACCAGTTCATAGTCCTAACTCTTCATAGTCGGCCATGTGATGTTAGCAGGAAGGTAACTCTGGAGGAACAAGCCATGAGAGGAAAAGTTCTTCCTAACTCTGGGGACAGGAGGAGGAGGCCTGCATTCTGACAGCAGACAGCTGGAGATTGAGGATTCTATGACATACTTAGCACCTTAAAGTCGGACCTTACGTGGGTTGGGAGCCAATATAAGGAAATTAAACGTCCATAATGTGGAGCTTTCCTTGATGTAGTTAAAGTTCACACTGCAGCATTTGAAGACTTTCAGCATGTGGCAGCTTGTAGACAGAATATAGCCTGTAGACAATAAAAACAATAAAAATGTCTGGATGGCGTGAAGTCTGGAATGAGGGTCCAGGTGTCAGATGTGGACAGGAAGTTGTGTGGGGGGGGAAAAAGCAGAGGGAGAAACAAAGATACAGTAAGAAGAGAAAGAGACAAAAGGGAAAGAGAAACAGAGTTTGACAGCTGAGCTTCAGGGATCTACCCTGAGGAACTGAGTCAGCTACCACACACACACACACACACACACAGAAAACACTCCGAGTGCTGATGTGCACACTGTGAGAGTCTCGTATCACCGCAGGGGGCTGACAAAAATCCGTCATGACACACCCATTGACTTAAAATGGGCTTTGAAGCAGAGCTGTGCTGTCTGCACACACACACACACACACACACACACACACACACACAGTGCTGACAGTTCTGACTGCCTCTCTTCTGCTGTCACAAGTTTATCTCTACAAGAACTTCAGAGAGGCAAAGGAAAGAATGAAACACAAAGAAGAACAGGGCGACAGGAGGAAAAATTAAAAAAAATAAAAGCCGAAATGAAACGTACAGTAGAGTCAAACGTGAACGTGACGGTTTCTCTGCACAATCAGTATCCTGCAGCCTGCCTCTTTAGAATGTCAATCATCAGTGAGTCATAATGAATTCAATGGCTCAGTCTTTAAAAGCTACACGGATGCTAACTGGTCTGTTGGTTTTGGACCAGCCACACAGTGATGCTTTTCGGTTGCTGTTTGTCGACATCACGAGAAGCAAAGAAGTTGGTGAATGTGGTTGGGTTTAAGCTAAAATGATAAGCTATGCTGTCTAGTGATGGAGATCAAGTTAAGAGTAGGGTGGAGGCTTCAAGTCAGAAACGACGTACTGCACAGTAAGTTAGCACTAAATCTGAAAACTGGAACGTCGTTGGCGGATATTTGATGTAAAAGCACAAATTTGGCAGACGTTTCCATCCAAAGTGACAGAAGGCAGCAAAGGGGGAAAGACTGAGGTAAAGTGCCATCACAGGAAGTGTTTCCGTTTCATGAGATACAAGTGCAAGATTTTTTTTAAAGATTTAAGTGCATAGGCGGTGGAGCGGTCGTCCACCAATCACACAGTTGTTGCTTTGACCCCCCGTGGTCTGCATGGCAGCTTGTGAGTGCAAATATGTGAATAAGAAGCAGCGTAAAGCACTTTGAGACCATTTACCATAGGAAGCGGCAGAGAGTTCGGTTTATATTGGGAGTGAAGCAGTTGAGTCCGAGCTTTGAACCTCGTGCGTGCAGGTACAGGAAGCCAGCGCAGAGATCTGAAGAGTAACAGGGGTCTTTTTTGACTTCCCCATTTTGGATCATCTGCGGGGGTTTTCATTGTGCAGACCAGTATCTCCAAAAACAGGCTGTGGCAGTAAGCGAGACAATGTACGAGCAGATTTCTGTCAGTTAGTGGGGACAGTCACCACAGACTCAATGCTGATGCTCATGTTTTATGTTGCCTGCAACATAAAACATGAGCATCAGCAGTGGCTCTCAATCCTGGTCCTCTGCCTCTTTTCCAACTAACTTTGCACTGCCCACTGGTGATTATCAGCTGTGTGCAGTTAATCAGAAGTTGGAAGATACAATTTTAGATGAGGGTGGAGTTCAAAATCACTTAATTTGTCCCCAGAAAAAGTAGATTGGTATCATCCAGCTTGTGACTGACTAAACACACCTGATCCAGGTAATCAGCAGTGGGCAGGACAGGGTTAGTCTGAAAACAATCAGAGCAGGGGGATTGAAAACTATTGCTGTATATTACAAATGGGGAACTTTTCAAAAAGACTTTGTATAATTCGTTATGTATTTTAATCCAGCTTGATTTGAAGTGATGCTCTCACACTCTGCATCCAAGTAGCGTTTGGAGGTTACATTTCAAATGCTGGGCGACATTTGTGGCGTTATCTCGTTACCACCCACTCTGTCACTTCCTGTCCATGTGGGGGAGGGGCAGTCGTCTGCGTATAAAGCCAGGGAGAAGGGTTATTATCGTAGCATCGGATAAAAAAAGCATTTTAATTGCAGATCTTGGAATTTGTAAACTGCATTCTTTGTGTTATGTTGAAGGTTGTAGCTCGGGGAACGTGCTGTGGATGTTTCTTCTCTCCAGATAGTCTGAACATTGTTTGACCTTTGTGGCAGCAGATCAACACAGGAGTATCAAAGATCATCAGGGGAAATACAGACTCACATCTACTGGTTATGCTAAACTCCATTTACATTCAGTCCTTTGGCAGGAGGTGTTATCCAAAGCAACTGAAGAGTGAGGCACAAAAAAGCACATGCTGCAGCAAATAAATCATAATTCCGTTGTGAGATATGAGCAGCAGACAGAGACTGTTTTGAGAATGGGGCAAGTTTGCACATATTTAGTTATTGCTTCTTATCGTTACCTAACTACGAGATGGAACTATTGTGTAGCTGAGTGGGAACCAATGTCAAAGGAACTGTGTGTACTCTGAGCTACTAATAGGCAGAACCTCTGAGTCCTTACTAATAGAATACAGCCTTTTATATTTCATGACCGACACATGTTTCATGGAGATGTCAGAAGGAAACACTCAGGATGTTTGAGCGCTCACGAAATGGATGATGAATTAACCATGTCTGTTCATTTTCATACCTTTAGGGAAAAAAGGTGTCTTTGCATTAGAGAGCCACAGCTTGTCTGGCTTGAAACACACCAGTGGGGGAGATTGGCAGTGATACTTATGTTAACAAACCCACCTTTAGTCTGTCTGAACTACATAGGCAGCAGAAGGTGGATGAATTTGGACCAAGCGGTGCGATTGTGATGGTGGAGAAATTTGAACTTGTATTTATGGAAACCAGGATAAGATCTGATTCAGGTTTAGAAGGCTGCCTACAAACAGCAAAACAGTCAAACTGGCTAAAAGAAGAAGATTTTAGATGTAACAGCAACATAACTATAAGAGATTCATTCTACTGCAAGAAAGTTTCATTATTTTTACAAAATCAGCTACAGCATGTTTTTCCCAGTATGTTATGTAAATGGGTTAACAAAAAAAAACCTCTCACCTCAAAGTACAGTTCAATCTGTTCTGGATCATATCACATCATTTGTGATCTACACATGAATGTCTACATTTTCGCAGGATTTGCACGTGCAGATGACAATCATGCGATATCATCAAAAAGTACTGAAGTGAACGGAATCTGAGGCTGTTTGACAACTGTCCATTACCGAAGAAATCACTTTTCTTTGTAACCCCTGTGTAAACAGACCTGGCGTGTGGCCGTCCAACGGTGTTCGGCCTATATTTGGTCTGAGACTGGTGCTTTAAAGAAGTTACTTTACCGTTTTCTTTTTGTTTCTGTGTCTATGCAGCAGTTTTTCAGTTTTGAGGGGAACAGCTCTGTGCATCTGAGGTCATGACCACAGCTGTCACAGCGCTGAGACATGCACTGTGTGTCTGTGTGTGAGTCAAATGGGGGAAAAAATGAGTCTGAGGTCACGAAGGTCATTTAAAATTTAAACTCCATTTACAGTGCTGCTGTACCGTCACAGCGAACACAATCCCTAAACACACACATACACACAGCAGCATGCACACACCTTTTAGCCGCCGCTGTAAAGACCAGATATTGGGGCTGACAGTTTAAAAAGGTTTCGGTGTCGGTGGAAATGCGGGACTGCGTTATACCTTCAAAAAGCCAGTGGAGCACACGAACGTTCCCTCCCTCACACGTTCACGGTCGCAGCAGTGTGACAGCTGTGGTCAACCCTCTGAGCGCTTCTATGTTTTTTTAAAATGCAGCCATGGCACAAAAACACACGTCTCTCTTAAAGCTACCACAAATATTCAGATCCTTTACAGGGCTTTGGAGAATTATCTCCACGTGGGATTTTGCTGTCAGAGATGTTGTTCCGCTGAAGCGTGACACTCGTGCTCTTTACTGCTCCTCCAACATTTTGACTTAATGAAACTGCAACATTTGAAGCCATCCTGAAGCTCTTTAATGCGATGTCACAGCTTGAAAAACTAATGATTCTCAGTAATCTCCTCTTCCAATGGCTTGGATTTTTAGGGGTTCAGGTGAATCTGTCTTCTACCAGACATAGTTGTTTGCTTGTCTTTTACCTCGCTCCGCTTTTGCTGTGTATCAAAGCATCTGCCCAATAGCTCAATGCAAAAGTAAATGTAAACACATCTGTAAAGTGCAGACTGACTCCTAGTGTCCCTGACAACATCAGGAACTTGTGGGATTGGTGGCACCTCCCTGGTGGGACTGATTTAAAAGCTTATCTAAAGACCACGAAATCCCCATTTACAACGGCCGTGATGTGCTAATTCTGATGCAGATATGAGTTATTTAATGCTTTCACAGGCTTAGTTTGGCGCTGAAGTGAACAAAACCTCTCAACGGCAAGAAAGGAAATTACACTAAATGACCTGCAGCCATGAAAGGTGCTGTGATAAGTTCATAAATTGTGCTTTGTACACACCACATCTGACTGTCTTCCTCTTCTGCTTTTTTCTTTCCTAATCTGATTCAAGAGTCTTAAGGACAGAGTGTGATTGAAAGACGGAAATTGATCTTTGCAACAGGAATAAAACTATATCATCAGTGTCATCAGTATGTAGTATTACAATAAGAGTGGCCGCCTACCGGCAGAGGGTCAAGGGTTCCCGTCCCGCTCTTCCCGACCACATGTCAAAGTGTCCCTGAGCAAGACACTGAACCTCCAACAGTCCATCCCCAGCTGTGCAGTGCCGCTACCGAGACCCATAGAAAATTGGGTAGGGTTGCGTCAGGAAGGACATCCGGCTTAAAAACTGTGCCAAATCAACATTTGGACAAAACAATCTGCTGTGTCGACCCTGAACTCACGGGATAAGCTGAAAGGACCAAAAAAAAGTATTATATAGAATTAACGACTAATTATAGTCATAATTAACATCCAAATATGACTAGACAAAGTCTGTAAAGGATGACAAAATGCACAAAGTTAAATAGTTTTCAACCTTAAGTCAATGTTAACTTAGTCAGTGTACTTTTATTCTTTAATGTGACAGCAGACAGTAGAGACAGAAAAAGCAGGACACAGAGACGCAGGCGTCACAGAACAAATGGGATACGGATCTGCACGTGCTCTGTAGGTCTTTAACTATTCAGTGCTGAGCAGCTGCTAAGCAGCCAAATAAGTGATCGCATGATGAAAAGTGACAGGAAATATTTCGGGCTAAGAAGTCGCTCTAGAGCTTCTCATTTTTATTCCACGTTCCAACTCCCACCTATGGTCATGAGCTCTGGGTAAGGACTTAAAGAACAAGATCACAAATAGAAGCAGCTAAAAGGAGCCTTCTTTGTGAGGTGGCCGGGCTCAGCCTTAGAAAGAGGCTGCGGAGCTCAGACATTCGAGCGCAGCTAGGAGGAGAGCCGCTGCTCCTTTGGGCATCTTAGAAGACCCAGAACACGTTGGAGAGTTTTTATATGTCATCGTACCTGGGAATCCTTCCAGAGAATCTGGAAGTCATTGCTGGAGAGAAGGACGTCTGGAAAAGCTTTATAAGCCTGCTGCCATTGTGACACAAGTGCAAGATGGATGGATTTGGGGGAAAAAAGAGCCAAAATAAAATTTTCTTTTGTATAAAGCACCAAACTGCTTCTCATCTTGATTAACATATGTTGCAGTTCTCAGGTGAACTGAGTGGCTGAGGCATGAAACTTATCTTTCAGCGGAAGCTCCAACATTATCTGCTTTTTCTTTTTTATCACTGTGTCTCCTCATGTTGAACGAACAAGACAAACCCGTGAACCTGCAGCAGATTTTGGTGAATTCTCGGTTCATCTCGTGCATGTCCAGCAGCAGACAGTGAAAACAGCATCAGGATCCATGTGGAGGACAAGAACTCCTGGTTTCCGTGGAAACCAGGCGGACGTGACAAATGCAGCAAAAATTTTAAAAAAAACTCTGCTTTTGTTGTACTCTCCCAGTCATTTGTCTCGGCTGAGCTTCAGATCCTGAATTCGCCAACATGTCATACAGCAGACTGGAACGGAGATAAGGTCAAGGTCAACGCAGCAGGACGACAGAGGAGCAGCCAACATCTCACACACTGAAAACCTGCCAAACACACAGCGCTGTCTTCAGCTCTCCATTAAAGCCAGGGTTGTGTGTAGCATGTCTTCAGCTGCTAATTACACGTCTTCAATCAGGAAATGGGGAAATTAAAATGTTTTGGAAGAAATGAAATAGTGCAATTTAAAAGCATTAACAATTCCCATAAGTACATACGAGTCTTTGTTCTTGAACTTTCTGTAAAAGTAAGAGGTGAGGAATTAATTTGATGCCTTTTTTTTCGTTGCCACTTTTTGTGTGAACAATTGAGTTCAAACCAGTGAATATTTTACAGGAGACAGGAGTCACCAAGCACAGCTGTGGCTGATGCCTTTGCTTTTACAGGTGTTCAGTCATAAACCATAAAAGTATTGAGCAGATGCAGACGTGACGTTAATTATGGAAAAGTGATTACAAATCCTCCTTAAGGGATCATGGGCGTCTGCCAAATCTGATGGTGACTTTTTGTTGTCACCAAAAATGGCAACGTCAAAATGGTGACGCTGTTAAAAAAAACCAACACTTTCAGCAGAGTGACTTGAGGTGGACACACACACACACACACACTCCTGTCTTCCCTAAGTATGCAAACATTTGGCCCTGTCTGAATTATGTTGATGTCTTCAGGCTATGATTCGAAGACAAATGCATATTAAGTAGGAAATATGTGTATTAATACCTGTCCTGCTCAGGGTCATGGGGGGTTGGAGTCTATGCCAGCTGTCATAGGTCAAGAGGTGTGGTCCACCCTGGACATGTCTCCAATCTATCTCAGAGAGACATACACAGATAGACAAATATTCCCACTCACATTCACACCTCTGGGTGTCAGTTAGTACCTGGAGGAAACCAACGTAAGCACTGGGAGAAGATGCAAACACAGAGATGCTGCCACCGGGCAGGATTCAGACATTAATATACATATTATGTATCTTAGTATTATCCAACACTCTGTGTCCCATAGGTGCTTTTAAGTGAATAGTTTACATTCGGAAGCTGACTACGTGAACTTTTACTCTATCAAACCAGACTCAGTAGAAACAGATTTGTGATGCACGTTTAGAACAGGCCTACATGAACGGGTTAGACAAGCAGAATTATGAAAATATAACACCAAACGTTGTTCTGTAGAGCCTGTGGACAAGCCTGGATTAAAGCCTGACCTCTGAACCTGAACCCAAAGAACACGAAGGAGGAGCTGATGCTGTGGGGGATTCGTCTGGTTTAACTATGAACAGAATATCACTTCATCTTTCAAATGATTGCTTCAGTAAACAAGGCAGGAAACAACCAAACAAACTTCTGATTTATTCTCGCCGACTCCGTAAGAGAAGCGATTGTTGTGAAGATGTTCCAGCAGTGGCGCCGCAGACAGACAGGTTTTATTTGGAGTGTAGATGCTGTGCTCGGGTGAAAACACACCTCCTGTTGTGGCAGCAGACAAAGACAACTTGAGCTCTGCAGGAACAAGAGTATGAATCAGAGCTACTTTAATATGTTCACCAAAAACCTTTGGGTCTATTTATCAACAAAATGTTTCCTCTTTCTTTTCCTGTCGCTGGTTTTCTACAAACTCCCCGACTGTGATTCTGCATTCGTCTCCTCAAACCCGAGCATTTGTTTGGATCCCCAAATAAAAAACTCCCCGCTAAAAACGAATCCGTCTGTTAAAAGTAACTTCCAGCTGAAATCATCAGTCATCACATTAATTCCTCCACCAGCCTGTGTGGGAGAAAGCTGGTTGAAGTAGGAAATCGTTCCTCAGGCAGACTCATTAAAAAGCTTAACAAAGGAGAGAAGAATCGTGGAGGCTCCAAAGCAGAGAAACATTCTCTGAATGATTATAACTCATCACTAACTGAACCATTTGTAAAGTGATTATTCAAAGCTGCATTAGTTAATATTTAATGTTTGGTCATTGTGAGGCAGGAGAACTTAACACTTGTACTTACAGCTGACATGTTACGAACACGTGTTTCTGGTGGAGGGAAACGTGTGGTTCTTTAGCTGCTAAGTGCTCCACTAGCCCAGGGTGGACAGGGGCCTTTTAGGGCGTGTTTGGTCGTCCAGACAGACCCTGTGCCACGAAGAGCACAACTCCGAGCTAAAACTTGCCTCTTTGTGGTCATTTGGGATGTTTTGCCTCACTGTAGAAGTTTGGTTCTGCATCCAGTTAGTACATCCTTGTGCATTTTATGTCACATGTTTCAAGTTTTCCCAGAGACGATACCAGTATCTGACCAATGCTGCCTGTGTAGTTGTGCAGCTGAACTCTTACTCTTAAAGCCTCTTTGATACTGCACCTAACAGCACGTTACACCTTTGCATGTATGAGGAGATGGAAAAATGTCTGTGGTTTCCCAGGTTTCTTAACAATGGGCGTTAACAGTTCTCCATCCAGGATCTCACCCAAAATCTGTGCTTTGTCTTTTTTGCTTTTTCTTTTTGTCCTTTAAGCGAAAGTTGCTTCGTTTATGAAACACCTGTCATCGCCATATTTGTTTTGTATGAAAACTTCTGTTTTTGCAGCACTTGGTTAACTTGGGAAAAAGTGTTCAGGCCTTCCCAGGTTAATTTGCACCTGTGCAGTCACTGTGCACCTCTTTGTGACTATTGTGACTAGTCTATTGTTGTACATCTGTGCAGCTGCTTTGTGTTTATTTGTGCTCATTTTGTGTTTCATATAGTGACATTTTGCAGGTGAAACTCAAATAACATGGATGATCACATAACTGCAGTACTAGTACACTTTATTTTAAGTACTCTGAAGGACAGTAAATACAGAAATAAAAACACAATTTTTTTACATTTAACCCTTTGTCTGTTACTTTCTTTGTAGTTTGAATTTAAGACTGAATCTATTAACAACAGTAACATGCAGCATCTTGAAACTGCAGCCTGGCTGAACACACTTACTGCTGCAGAAAGTAATATCACTGATTATTTGCATTCACTCTAGCTTTGAATGTGTCTCTGGAGTTCAGTTGTAGATGCTTTAAACATTAAAACGATGCTTCAGCTGTCACAGATGTTTTGTAACTGTATTTCAAATTCTAATTGCGACTTCAACCTCACATCACATTACGTTATCTAATACTAATACTGCGCCTCTGTACTATTTAGCAGCTCTGAAAAGTTCAGTCAGTGCTTTAAGATAAAGTGGCGTTCAGCAGGCATCAAGTTCCACCCAGTTTCTGCAGCCGTTAAATTACGCTACAGCTAAATATCAATACTGACACACACCCACACATATTTTCAGTGTTTAACTGCAGTCACTGCATAAAAGAAAAATGGTTTGAACAGAAATGAAAGCTGCACTAACAGTCAGCGATATAAATGAGTTATTAGCTCAATAAGAGCACACACACACACACACACACACACACACACACACACACACACAAGGAAAGGCATGAAGATGTGCACCAAAAACCTCACTCACACTCACTGGCAGTTTGTGGATGTAATGAATAATTTATGTCATGTGGACGTTGTGGGTTGAACATGGTTAAATGTAAGAACAGCCTGCAGGGAAAACACAGCAAAACATTTCCCGACTGTCTGTCAGATTCTCTCTCAGTCAAATTGAAAGTGAAATGTACTTTATTTACATGGGCGAGAACTACACACAACAGGAAGCAGAAGAAGAAAATATTAACAGGTATTTGGTCATAATATGAGGTGAACTACAAAAAAAAATCAAAACATAAATACATGTACATGAAATCATATATATACGTAAAGTGTGTGTGTGTGTGTGTGTGTATAGATGGATATAGTGCGTATATACATGCGTGTGTGTGCAAATATGTCACATGTGTTCTTGTGTCTGTCTCATGTCTGGATAAAAGGGTTGTGTCAGGAAGGACGTCTGACATGAAACACTTTTCAGGACCATGTTCCTGTGTTTAGTCTGTCCCTGTTTTCCCAGCTTTACTTCCTGCCCTTGGCTTTTATTTTGTTGTCCCCCCTGTGTCACTTCCTCTTCTTAGTCTTTTTCTTTACCTTTCCTGATTCCTTTCACCTGCTCCCCTGTCTTTCTTTGCTCTCTGATTTGGTTCCTTTTGTTTATTCCCCTCTGTTTTATACTTTGTTCGATGATCCTTTTTTTCCTTGTCTGTCTGACTCTGTTCAGAGTTTAGTTGTTTTTCAGTCCAGTTATGTTTCTGTGTGGTCCCTGGGTGTACACTACATTTAGATCGGTCTAGTATGTGTGCAATTTTTGTCTGACGTTCTCCATGTATATACAGCATGCAGTCAGTCAGTCAGTCAGTCTCCATGCTCCCCCTGCACAGCCACAATTTAAATTGGCCCCCTCTGGGTATTTAAATTTATTTTTTATTGTTAATTTACTGTGTAATTCCTTGCCCACCTCGTGAACTGATTTTTAGTTGTGTTCATCCCCCTTCATTCCTTAAAATAAAAACCCCTTTTTCTTTGAACCTCACCTTTGGGTCCATAAACCCAAAATGCCCAATCTATGACACAACGGTTAATGGTCACTGGAAGGCAACACAGCAGATGTTGAAAACAGCCACAAGTGTCTTGAGTTCCTGCAAGCATACGAGAGCCATGATGAGGCTGCAACATAAGCAGCGACTTTCAATTACCTACAGAGAGTAAGGCAAGACCTGAGAAGCCTGTTAAACTGGGAAGAACAAAGTTTGGGTGATTAACACCTGTGCCCTGCTGGTCATCAGGTTCTCCACTGGCCTAATAACTTAAGGCGTTAGACTCCACTGACATCAACACCAGAAAGCTCTTTTAAACGCAGGGCCTACATTACGCTGTAACCAAGTGGCTGGTGTAGTGTACAGAAACATCTGGGCTGAGGACAGGTTGGAAGTCCCCAAGTCAAAATGGGACACACCTCCAAAGGTGGCTGAGACTGAGACAGAACGGACTACAGACTGCCAAATCGGTAATGACCACCCAACATGGACACACAGAAAAAGAAGGCTGCAGTGATGAATCAAATCAAAACATTGGGGGCTGTGACCCGGAAAGGGGTCCAGCAGATTTCAGTAACAATAACTAAGATCTCTGTCTGCAGTCAGGCTATATATATATATATATATATATATATATATATATATATATATATATATATATATATATATATATATAAATATACACACACACACACACACACACTCCTCTAACTAAGTTTCCCTCAGACCGAAGAAGTTATTTAAATGAGTAACAAAATGTTTCCAACTAAGAACAAAGAAGTTCCAGTTGACATGACTACCAGATAAAAATCCTTCAGCTGAATCTCCATTTACAAAAAAAGCATCAAATTCCCTTCCAGCCTTGTATTTCAAAGCACGCACACACTTTTTGAGCTCTTTAGGGATAATTTTAATACCTCTCTGAATTTGATTGTGTTTTACAGTATTTACTCTTCATTGTCACAGGATACACCACGTTTAAACTTTAACTAGTGAAATTCCCGAATACCTTGTGTACATTGTTTCTAATCCCATGAAAGCTTTGTGTTTCTGAGCCTGGCACCTCGTTGAATGACCTAGATAAGATTATTGTTGAGCAAATCAAGGTTGGAGTTGGTGTGTTTCCTTCACTGACGAAATGAAAGCTACTTTCCTGACACCTGGATCTTTTCTGACTCTCGTCTCCACTGTATTCATTGATAACACTGGGCCCCTGCAGTCATTCTCCTGTAAGGACAGATTTTCTGCCTCTGTCCTTCCACAAGGTTGTCTGCATATAACAGCCACTTTATTTCTCTGTCCCCTGCAGTGAACTGAAGTGATGCAGATGACTGCAGAGTTGGCACCAACTCATTCAGCTTCATAAATGATGAATCAGGTGGGGGTTCGAGGGCATCCTCGCCTTATTCCCCAACAACAGATTCGGGGTCTTTTATGACCATGTTGTTTGGAGTTGAGCTAAAGATGGATGTGGTTTGTGTTGTCACGACTCAGGTGACCACGCTGTTGGTATGAACAGTTAGCACATAGAATAATGCATAACACAAAGGTTCCGATCCAGACGTACTGAATAAACACCTTTAAACTCTCGGAGATGACTCCACACTAATGCCCCCTAGAGCTGATGGTTGTTCCTCAAAGTGAGGCTCAACACTGCATGAGAAATCATCAAGGTACCATGATGAATATCGCTACATCCACACAGTCCACCTCTGCATCCAGAAATGCAGCGTGAAGCCTCTTTTTGGACACGTGTGGATGTCTCTCCCCGTGTGCGTGTTCGTTTTGAAATGAGTCATAGGTGAACGTGTTGATCGATTGGCTGGCAAGTGCGATTGACTGTGTCGTTCCAGGAAGCGATTGGTTGCAGACATTCATCAGAGGGTCTGAAATGCCATTTGTCCCAGTTCAGCGGGGACTTTTCTCTCCCTTGCTGTCAGTCCACCAAACACCTGGTGTTGGTGCAGATCGACTTAACCTGGTATAAATAAGTTTGTTCTATTTCTAGCCCTGAGTTGCAGGAAACTTTTTCTAGCCTTTTATGTTTAAAATCATTTTTTTGTTAGGAGTTAAGTTAGTCTGTATATGTAGTTTGCTTTGTGCTGTTTTTTGTTTTGTTATTTTGTTTGACCCACCCTGAAGTCATTTTTCTGTCTCGATCCAAAGACATTAGAGTAATAAATCTTAAGGGCTGACATTTCTTCTTGCTGGTGGTTTCTGGATGCTGCGAACAGGGGAGTCTCTTTGTGTTGCACCCTGGTTTCCCCTAGGCCAGGGTGTAACCTCAGGGGAAGCAAGAGACCATGAATACTCATTGTGAGGGTCATGTTCTCTGTTCCATCCAGACTTTACTGTCACAGTATGTGGAGGAGCCTGAGTGCCCACAGCATGGCTGAGTTACCACGGTGTGCTGTGTGCAAGTGTGCTGCCATCAAGGCAGCGTCTTGGATATTTCACCGGGACATGTCAAAAAAAGAGTAAGTTATCTGAGAAGAGTGATTATTATTTTTCCACCGTCAGATGAAGAAAAGCTCTGAGAGCCTACAGACAGCAGCAGACACATGTGATGCCACAGTAAAAAAGCTGCTTCTTTTAAAGCCAGATACAGAAAAACATTTTGTATTATGTGAACACTCATCAAACCTTAAACCGTTCTAACACAGACCAGTACTGAGACGCAGTGACAGACGGAGTGAAAACTGCACAGAAAGTGATCAGAGCACTGAATGCTCTGATTCTTCTGCCCTTTTTTAACCTTTTCTGCTCTGCGTGAATTAAAACTGGGCTGTATCTCTGTATCTTAGCTGGTTAAAGTGTGAGTATTTTGGCAGCACCTCTAATTCTCCTCAGAGTGTATTTACACACATGTGAAAATGTGTGTCAGTATGTTTTTCATGGTATTTCTGCCTGTTGCATCATCCCTCCACCACAGGAAGGTCTGATGGACACTTTCAATCCATGAAAGGACTCGTCTGTCTGCATTTGTACACTTGTCATCACTGGCTGTGACGGTTCAGGCCTCTTATGTCCTCGCAACTGCAATTCCAACACTTTTTTGCCCTCAGTGCTGTCTGTCAGGCGTAGAGGAAGCCAGAGACAGATTTCCAAAATCGACCTTCAAGCAAACTTGTCAAACCCACATGGAAGAGCCACACATGCTGCTTTAAGACAAAATTAAAACGACAATATCCCAAACATGCTGCAGCTGAGGCTCAAACGGTTGTGTAGGAATCGGTTTTTCTCTGCTGCAGTTGCAGAGAGACGCCTGCTTTGAGAGTTCAAGGGGACATTTCAATCGCAAAACAGAAGAAATAAGAGAGGACACGCAAGGAATCATCGCCCTCTACATAAGGAGCAGAGAGAGCTGCTCTCAGAAAAGGTGAAAAGAAAGTTTTGGTGTGTACATTTGAAGCAAATTGAGGTTACGTTTAAAGTGAGGAGTGTGGCTGATCTTCAGTTCCAGTGTGTTGTTCAGTGCCGTCTCGTCTTCCTGGGCCTGTGCTGTTATTTTCGTGCTTCTGGTTGTGGTTTTGTGTGAAGTAAACAATCAGAGTAAATGTGTTTTCACCTCCTGCTGGTGAGTCACGTCAGTGAAGCGGCTGTAGATCAGCAGGACGTCTTCGTGTCGAAGCGTCAGTCGCCTGATTTCCAGTGTTTCTCGTTGCTCTCTTCTGCATTAGTCTGATTACAGCCAGCACTTCATCATCGCAGGTGTGGTGCTGTTAGATTGCACTTTAGTCCTGGGGTCTCGGTTCGTGTGTCCTCTCTGAATGCATCAGAGCTTTGTAAGGTTTGATTCAGACCCAACAGAACCACAGCAGCTCATCCAGCGCTGCTCGAGCCACAGGGAGGACGTGGAAGCCCCTCCCTCCACACCTTCACATGGTGCGACAGCGTCTGGGAGAGGCCACGTTATCCTGACCTATGGACACGGACGGATCCTGAGAAAATGGGCACTGGGCACCGAGAGACACTGTCCTTTTTGCCTCGTGTTGGCTGAGCATCTTGTTGATAACTTTCGGTCTGTCTGTGTCTGTTTTTGTGTCTTACATTTGTCATTTTTATGTCTCTGCTCATTTTCTGGTTCTTTTTTGTGTCTTTACTTCATTTTCTACATTATGTTTGGTCATTTTTTATCTTTTTTTTTATCCTTTTGTCATTATGATGTTTTTGTCTCATTTCGGTCACCTTTTCTGTTATTTACTTCTGTTTTAATTCACAGTCACTTGATCTCTGGACCTCTTTGTAGGTTTTTAGGTATTTTGGTCTCTTTTTGTCATTTTTATTCTCTCTCATTCCTTTGGTGTTTATTTTGTGACTGAGCTCTGGAACAAGGAATATCAATATTCATATCACACTGACCATTGTTAATCCGTCCATGATTATAACAAAATAAGCAGTTTTGGAAATGAAAACCATTGCAAACCATTTCAGCAGAGCCCCAGAATCCACACATCCACCTGACATTATGCTGAAAGTGTCAAACCGACCGGTCATCAATTTAGAAGCCAGGTCTCAAACATAATGCACCATAACAACATAATCGAGAGCTGAGCTTTTATTTGTGAAGGACTATTATTAGAGACTTCCTGTTTCATGTTAAAAGCCTTCCAGCAGTTCAGGAGGACAGAATTATTCTCCTCCCCGGAGGCCTTCATTGTAAAACATCTGCAGGAACTTTTATGAAGAGAAGCAGAGAATTGGCAGAGTGGATCATTTCATTATTTAGTTCCCTGGTTTTTTATTTATCATGTTTGAGAATTTACAGTGTCTCGTCACAGAACATATGTGCATATTTACTTTGTGTTGTGTTGGATTTGCGTCTAAATTTGTCTCCACTACTTTCAACCACATGACGACATCGCTGCCGTTCACCTGTAATCGCAGCGCTCACATTTCTTCTTTATCATAAATTGAAACAACATTTATGTCTACAGCCAGTTCATTAGATCTGAGAGCTGTCACCCAGGCTCACCTACACCTCCAGCACCCACACACAGATGTGCAGAGATTCCATGTGCATGCAGACATGGAGGAGGGCTGTCACTGTTAGCATTGAGACAAACAAGACAGATTGAAAACCTGAAGATTCCAAGGCCCACAAGAGAGAGAGAGAGAGAGAGAGAGAGAGAGAGAGAGAGCACTGCTGTAAAATCACTGGCTGCAAACACATAATTTGTCATGTGAATGACAAACTGTCTCCATTTGTCTCATCTTCCTCCTCACTGTTCTTTTCTTCCTTCTCCTCCTCCTCCTTGTCTTCATTTTATCTTCGTTGAGTGTGTGTTTCGTGTGTGGGACGTCTGACAGATTGGTGTCAGTTGTGCTCTGTTGAGACACTGACTCCCTCTTTTTCTTCTCCCTTCTAAACTCATCCCCCATCGCTCTGTCATGTAAATTTCTACAATTGTAAATCCTGAAGACACATTTCCTTTCCTTCTGCTTAAATACACATGTAGTGATTTTGTTGTTTTGCCCGACAGCAACCCAACAAATCCTGCAGATTTCCTGCAAAGCTTCCTGCTGCTATGTTTTTGGAAAGCTGGCACCTATTAGGTGCTACAATATATGAGCAAATGTACCTTGAATGTGACAGCCTCTGCTTTCTTTAAATTCATCTGGAGGAAGGACAAAATAATATATTAACATAAATTATAGCACCATTTTGTCCTCAGTGACTGGTTTTCAAGATGGTTCAGGACATTATTCAACAGGCTGAAGGTCCATGAATACACTCAGGCTGATGTGGAAACTTCTGGCTTTGCTTTGTGTTGTGTTGTCTCCCTGCACCTCAGTCACACTCACAGCAGGTGCAGCTCTGCATCTGACGCTTACTGCAGGTTTACACAGACGCTGACATGACTGATGTGCTTTATGCTACCTGTAGTTGACAGATTCAGGGGTGTTGTCTTTCTCGGCTTCTGCCTAAAAAACTCAAAATTAGGCAAATTTATTTATGTGGTACCTTTCATGCCAAAGGGGGCAACTCAAAGTGCTTTACTTTACATCGTTCATGTTAATGTGCCAAACAGAAAACGGAGCAGGAAGCAAACCAATGCAAAAACAATAAGCTGTAACAGCCTCAGGTTCAGTATCAAAGCAGAAAAACGAATATATGCATTTTTAGAAAACAAATTAAGGGATGAAAACTTTAGCAGCAACATTTCTGGTAAATGTAGAATCTATGCATGGACGGGTCAGGCAACATGAAAAAGAGCTCAGCGTCTGCAGGCATGACCACATTAGTTGTTGCACATACTGAACGTATTGATGTGCAAACATTAAGAATGTGAACGTGAGCTGCAAAGGCTTCATTCCATTAGCCGCCTGCTCTCGCTCATCCTCCCATGGTTCTCTCGATGCTAACATACACCGAAGTAACCAGCTCTCTCATGTCACGTGTCATGTGAACAGATTAGGGAAACCCGATTTCCCCATCGTGATTTCTGCTGGAGAATGGAGATTTCTTTGAAATATATTCACGTAACCAACAGGCAGTTGAATCCGTTTTCTGCGTCAGCGCGTGTGAAAAGGCTGCAGACAGGGCGAGCAGCAGTGTGGGAGGCTGAAAGAAAAGAGACCAGTGATGGAACAATTCTGCCTTGTTTTTAACTGAAAATGAAACTAATGTATAAGTGGCTTTTCAGCGCAGACCACACACACAGCAAAAAGAAAAAATAAATTAAAGGTGGGAGCGGTGTCTTCTGTCACCACAACATTACACTTGTGGTCTTAAAGGATAAACTGCATGAACGACATTGTCCACAATCACCATAGTTACTGACGTGGAAACTGGAGCTTCTCCACTCACATTTGGTTCGTTGTCAGGCTTCAGCCTGTTCATGACATAGATCTCCACTGTTCTACTCCACTAAAACTATTAAAAACACATCAGCTACACACTGCGTGACATATTTCTTCATTCTGAAATTGTTGACAAATGTCGCAGCAGATGCTTCGATTCAGCACATTTAACGAGGAATTACAGCGTCTCTGAAGAGAGTGGACAGTTTTTACCGTCCACACTGTGAGTGGAGAAGATTCAGCGTTTGCTTTAGCACCTCGACGGTTATCGGCAGTGATCACTGATGCATTTAAAGGCTTTAAGATCATGGAGGTCAAGGGTCAGTATGGCCACTCTGCAGGCTGCATAGCAGAATGTGACACAGTGTACAGAGATGGTAGAAATACGCAAACTCAATACTCAAGTAGTAGAAGTGCAAGTATTGTATAGTATATAAAAGTACTAATAAAACAATGTATTTTAAGTAATTATGGCCAAAGTCTTCGGCTTTTTGGGTGAAATTAAATCCTAATAGCGTTAAAATTAAAGGTCTCGAATAAATAAATCTATGGGGGAAACGTTTGACTTCACATGGACATGACATGCTCTGATTGCCCCCATCCAACAAAAGATCTGAATATTAGAATATTAAAACAATCCTCACAAGCACAGGTGGTAAAGAATTAAAAACAACTGGTCCTAGTTTGCTGCAGACTCCAAGTTTGAATAACTGATCAGGGTTAAACATTTTAAAGTATTTAAAAGGTTTCATTTAAATGGTGGTTTAAGCGGATTCATCTCCTCAGCGGTTTCTGCATATCAGCAGAATTCATTTAGAGTTTCTCATGTGATTTGCAGCAGGTCCCCTCGTGCACCGCGTTCAGAATGTGCACAGGTCAACACAATGGTCGTCCATCCATCACTCACATTAACGGGCTTTTAATCACACACCCAGATCAATGGACATAGTGTTGACACAGCACAGTCACAGTGCAGCAAGAACGCTCACATATTACGATCAAAACGTGATCAAAACGTGATCAAAACGTGAGTCGTGTGTTTTAAGTGTGTGTTGGTGATGAATCTGTCTTTGGCTGAACTTCCGACAAACGTGTCAGACATGTTTGTCTGTGCATTAACAGGATAAACTCACATTGTCACACAAAGCTGCAAACTGTCACCTCAGTGTATCAGCATCAGAGACACACACGTCTGACAGCACATCATCTTCATCTGTGGCACAGAGCTGCACAAACACACCGGAACCCTCATCGCCACAAGCACACGCTCCATACAAGTACGTACATTTGAGTACTTGCCATTACGAAGTACTAATATGAGAACGTAATGGTTTTGCTTCCCGCATGTGTTGCTGGACAGTAAACTTCATATCAATCCATCGCCGTTGACCAAATCCCACAAGAACACAAATTCTCACACTTTCTGCTGCCAAAGCAAATACGGCAGCAACTGGTGTTTTAATGAATGAAGCAATTTTTGATTTAAACAAAAAAACACGCTAGAATTTCCTGCTCTCGTGCGATTTGTGAGTTTTCCCATCTGCAGAACTCTGCTCGTTCCCGAGGTGTGTGTCACCTCCAGACTGTCAGAGAATGGAAATCTTTCACAGATGGTGGAAACTGTGCACTTATTGACAGTCTTTGCTTGTCTTCAGGTGTGTCCCCAGCTAAAGGGGCCTATGAATAAAGCCCAATAAGACACATTCAAAATTGATAAGTCACCTCAAATACAAAACAAATGTAAGAAACCTTTTTTTTAAATGTAAGAAGTAGGAGGTTTGGAGATTTGTGTTAAAAAGTTAAAAGTAAAATGCTGTTAAAACATAAATACTCAAATAAGGTGGAGGTGCCTGAAATATCTGCTTGAGTTTATGCACTTTGTTACTTGCCACCTCTGTTTATGGGGAATGATATAAAAAGAATATATCTGTTATATTTCTATAATCTTCTTTTATTGGTTGGAGTTTCAGTTGCGACCAGAAACACTTGAGCTTTCTTCTCGTTTGCTGTTGCTCTTGTTGCAGCTGTTGGCACCGTTCGTCCTGAGATGCTGTGTAGCTCCTTTTTTTTCGGTTCATACCGACTATGTAAATTAGAAACAGAAGTGAGAGACTGAAGGCCCTTGATGCCCGGTTGCTACCTCCCCCTGCTCATCTCATCGCAGCTCCACCCGGCTCCTGGTGCCCTGCAGCCGTCAGCAGAAGGACAAACCTTACGCACCATCTGAGCCTGCAGCAGCCTGGGGGGCGCTTCATTAACGCTACAGAGCCTCCCTCTTTAACCCAGCACAACACCCCGCAGCACACACACACACACACACACACACACACACTGGTTTATCGTGTGTGTGAGGTCTCCGCATTGACATCCATTAATTTCAGTGGAGGCTTCAGTCAAGCTTCAGCGGCAGCTTGACCTCGACCACACAGAAACCAGATGTCCTGTTTTATACCATGACAGCTTTGGGTTTCAGTCCAGTTGTTTGTTTTTTTTGACTCTTGATCCCAAATTGATTCCATGTTCCATAGTTCAGTAAAGCCTCAACCTCTGTACAGTGAATTGATATCTGCTACTGATTAGTTCTCTGATTGAATGAAAACTGGGACACTGATGAGTCGGTTGCCTGGCACACCGTTCACAGGCCGCACATGCTAATGATATCACACCGTCTACCGGGCGGAAACTACCACAGCACCGCACAGTCACTGAGGGCCGATAGATCCCGGCTCCTTTCCAAAAGTGCCAATTTCTCTAAAAAGCCTGCTATGAAAGGTTTTCCAGGAAACACTATGGTCTCAGTCTGTGGAACTTGCTTGATGTTTAAACTACCTCCATCCATCCATTATCTGCAACGTCTTATCCTGTTCAGGGTCATAGGGGGCTGGAGCGTATCCCAGCTGTCATTGGGCGAGAGGCGGGGTCCACCCTGACAGGTCTCCAGTCTGTCTCAGGGCCAACACAGAGAGACATACACAGGCAGCAGACAGTCACATTCACGCCCAGTAAACTAACACGCATGTCTATGGCCTGTGGAAGGAAACCGACGCAAGCACGGTGAGAATGCAGACACAACACAGAGAGGTAGTAGCCAGCCGGTAATTCAAACCTTCTAGCTGTGAGGCAGCAGTGCTAACCACTCCACCACTGTGCCGCCCTGAGTCTCACTAATATCTTCTAACCTTATCTATAAGCACATCACTGCACTGACAAAGTCAGAAAACGACAGGGTCTAAGTTTGAAGTTGTCCTTAATTTAGGATCAAACATTGTAAACACTGAACCTCGTTTGGATTTTTCACTGCATTCGCAGAAAAGCAGTGACATCACTGAACCTTTATTGTACAACAGCTTTTCACAGGGGTGTGTATCCTCTATAAGGCCACATCTGTGCCCTTCACACTGGGTACCTATTTGTACCCGTGTGGTAGGGGATGTACTTTATCAGTAAATATGAGATTACTTTTCATTTAACGTAGTAAATGATAATGACATTGTTGACCTGATAATTTTAACAGTAAATCTTCACAAATCCACTTCAAAAAGATAGATCATACACCCACTGCAACGACCATTGGATTATCACTGGCCAGACAAGGTGCCCTGTGCACAGAGAGACTGGATGTAAAAGCCAAAGGGGAGATTTCTGCTTGCACTGGGTGAATTGTGACCAAAGAGCATCACTGACTCAGCTGCTGAACGAACCCGTTCAATAAGATGAACACAGGAGATTTAAAATACACATACAAGTAATGATAACTGATAAGACAGCGTTGATGGACCACTTGGAAATAAGTTTGTGTCTCATCCCGTTTCCCCCGATCTAAGTAATAAAAAGCCTTAAAAAAGTAATTAAAAGGATTTGAAGTTTGCTGCTCTGTTGAGACAAATATCTGTCTGAGGAGGAAAAACACTGTTCATCACTGTCAGGAGACGAGGGGGAGGAGGGACGTGGAGGAGTGATGCCGGTTTTATCACTGCTGCTGGAGGAGCAGAAGAAAAGGTTTAGAAGGTGAGAAAGAAAAGTTTATTTTGCACAGAAAGTGAAGCAGGAATCGAGGAGCAGGGATTAAACGGAGGAGGTTTTATTACTGTGTAAAGAAGAGGAGACGGAGGAGAAATACAAGTTTTATCTCTGCTGAGGGAGGATTATGGGAAAAGATGGAGGAGATGGAGCAGATGGAGCAGAATAACAGGTTTTTATTATCACGTCGAGGAGAAGACGGGAGAGATGAGAGCAGAGAAAATCAAAGACGGGGAAAGAAAGTGCTGGTGGTGACAAAAGTTGACAAGGAGAGAAGAAACACCTTTTTTGTGAGAGGAAGGGGAAGTGCAGGAGGAGAAAGAGGGTGAAGGGTGATGGGAGGAAGGTGAAGGAGGAAGTGTGAGAGGAGGAAGAGAACCATGGGAAAGAAAGAGGTGAGGAAGAGGGAAGCAGACTCATGGGAGTCATGGATAACTACAGGAAATAACAGAGGACAAGAACACAAAAGAGGAATAACTTCAGTTCCTCGGTAGATGATCTATCACCTGAACAGTTATATCGATCGGAGCCTCAGAGCTCGCCGAGCCTCCCGATTGGCCGGCGTCTCCCGATCGACCGACTGACTGACTCTGTGGAGGCTTTTCTGTTGATCATCCGATGGCCGGATTGAATCAGATCAGAGCGAAACATCAGAGACTGAATGTACTGAGAAGCAGTTGCTGCCAGTTATTTGACATGTCTCATGTCCTTTGGGTTACTGACGAGGTCGATGGCCCACTGGCTGTTTAAAAAGAGGTCTGATAAAAGACACAACAAACGTAAGTAACGACCACAAATACTCATTATTATCATAAAGATCCCCTGGGGGTGCCTGGGTGCCCAGTCCATTTGGTCCCTTTGTCCACAGTCAACCAGTTAATTTAGACTCGTAGACAGTGGTGGACAAAGTACCACAACTACAAAGTAAAGACTAAAAGCTCCACTGTTAGTTAAATATATTTAGGTCTTCAGGTCTGTACCATTCAAGGATTTTCTGGGGACCTTTGTGCCTTGTTGGAGTTCTGTCTGTAAGGACAGACGAGGACCAGAAACAAAGACAAATGCCACTTGTTGTTAATGAAAGCTAGTGATGCAACAGGGAACAACCGAAGCCAATCAGGAGCTTCGTTATTCAAGAGCAGGACATAACACTGACGTGAATGAATTTGAACAAAAGCGATTATTTACTGATCAGCTCTGATTATTCACAAATGAATACTAACGTAAGTTAGCGGAACAGAAAGAAGAACAAGTTGTAACGACACCTCGATAACTGCAGCCTCGTCTGTTGCCTTTGAGCTAAATGACCTGCGCTCTTTCCACTCCGGTTTCCTCCCACCACCCAAACACATGCAGGTCATTAGGAGCATGAGAAGTGTCCTGTGAAAGACTGGAGACCTGTCCAGGGTCAACTCAGGACGGATCACAGCACCACTGTGAATCGCACAGCCGAGAAGACGTAGATCGTTTGAAATCCGAGCAGAATCTCTGGCCTGAGCCGCCGTCTTCATCCAGGACCAACTTACTGTATGTCTCTGTGGTCACTCCATTAAAAACAAACCAGCATGAACTGCACAACAGTGAAAGATGGTGCAGGATGACAGTCAAACAATCATCTGGAGAAATGTGCCGGCAAAGCCAAAAGGCTGCGAGGAGGAAATTTCCTCATATCGCAACATGTCGCAGGAGCTAAACATCTGATTCAGAATTGAAAGATGCTCCGAGTTCAGTGTTTCTTCACTTATCTGAGGATAAATTTATAAAGTCTGTTTGCAGTTTTTCTCAGCTATGAACTAAATGAGCACTATGTGTGTGTGTTATGAAGAAATACTGGACAACACAACTTCATAACACACCAGTGGGTCTGTCTGTACACGTGCACAGCGAGGAGGGTTTTCTGTCTCCTCTTTGCTCGGAACTGTGTATTGTGGACGTGTGTGTGTGTGTGTGTGTGTGTGTGTGTGTGTCTTTGAATGTATCGCGTATTTGTGTATAATGTGTTGTGCATCTCATCATACGCTCATGAATTATTGAGTCCCATTTAGAGCCCTTATCACTGTCCCCATGGCAACCAGCCCCATGGGGCGACACACACACACAGTAACACCCACACACAACGACACACACTCATCAAACTAAAATTTGTGCACAGAACCATAGAAAGACATGTACACACATACACACGCTTCTTGTTCAGAAGCTCCCAGCGGCCTGTGTTTGTCCTCAGTCCAAGATGGACACAATGTTGGACTCATGTTTTATTCATGGTTTGTGTGGAGCTGCTGCTCTCGTTTAATGACCCAATGATGTTTCATGTGTCTGAGTGAACTGTTACAAAACACCTGAGATCAGGACGACCTGCTCCTGAGCCTCCTAACAGCTTTAAGTCACTGTTAATGACGCTGATAGGAGACAAGCAGCGGCTGCACCGTGGTCCCATGGACGAACCCACACTATTCACTGCCCCCTGCCTGTTATCACCACCGTAGTTATGGACCAGTGGGAACCTGCTCCACACGCTGGCAGGCTGAGTGAAATGTAGCTGCAGTCAGATTATATTTCCTATTAACATAATGAGAATGTGTTGTTAATTAAGTCACAAATACACTGACGCCCAACATATGTAATGTTCCTCGACCATGAATTTTTTTAGGGTCATGTTAATGTTCTCACGGTTACTTAAGAAAAACATAGCACGTCACACATGTGTAATAACTGGACAGTGCTGTCACAGCGGGGCCATTTTTACGACCTCCTTGTTTCATTCAGCAAATAATAAATGGCTTTTTAACAGAATCTCGTAATATTTAATAATAGTGTAATAATAGTGTAATAATATTAACATTACCTACAGAACATATTGTTGTTGTCTGTTGCAGTCTAACTGCGTCTGGAAAGCAGCTTTGAGGACTCAGGGTGGAGACAGTATTTCTCTTCAGCTGATAAAATGCATCATCCAGTGGGTGTATTTCTGCTGATGTGTTTTTGTGGAATTTAATTCTCTTATTTTTCTTATTCAGCCATCTCTTCATCCGTCACCGCTTCACACACTCTGTCTTCGTCTTGTCATCCTGTATCTCTACGTTCTTTAATTCTTCCATTTGATCAGCTTCTCGTGTTTTGCTGACCTCAGCAACTCAGCCACAGCGCACACACACACACACACACACACACACACACACACACACACACACGCACACGCACACACACACACACACACACGTTTTTGTCATTTGAGACGACTTGTTACCTGGAGACTTAACCATAAACACTTCATATATCATTCCAGCCCATTTAACCTAAATTCAACCTTAACCCAAAGTAACATCAGTTGTTCCTGAAAAGAAATGATGATCAATCAAAATGTCCTCACTGTATCCGTCCACTCACACAGATAGCAGCACAAACACACGAGCTCAGTTAATAAGACATGCAGCTGGGTAGTTTTATAACTCATCTTAAAAGAGATTTACTGAGTCGGAAAGAGAATTAAGAGATAGAAAAACAGAGTAATCTCTTTCATTTCTCCTCCCTCATCTATAAATAAGAGTGTGTTTCTCTGAGAAGAATAGAAAATCCGAAGAGGCAGAGATAACAACAGTAATGTTTATTTAGCTACATGTGTCAAAGATGAGCTGTTAATAATGTGTGACACGGCAGAATACACACATGATAAAATGACCAAAGCAAACAGCAGGGTCTACGAAGGAGCGAAGTGAAACTGAAAAAGTGTGGAGCTTGCATTTCCATTTTTCCTGCTTTCAGCAGATCTGCAGAGAGGGAGCTCATCCTGACAGCATGCGGCCTCGTCAGCGTCAAGGGGTCAAAGAAGACGCACGAGTATGTGACATCACGTAGAATTGGGTCACATGATCTTTGAGAAGTGAAGGATTCTTCTTGTGGAAACTGTCATCTTCTGGACTCCTACTTTTCATGTTTTGTCCCTTGATCTACTTACACACACACATAACCTTTAATATTACAAACCTCTCACCAGTATCCATCTTGATTTCCTCATCACTCCGACTCAGAGTTTACAGCCAGGATAGCAGCACTTTGAGCTACACTGCCTAAAGTTTTCACCGTCCACTTGAAGTTTTGGATCATTGAATCATGGTTGGTTTAACTGAAGAGACTGAAGGCTGCAGATAAAGACCACAGGCCACCTACAACATGATGGACCTCAAGAGCTCAATCCCCTGCACCAGTGGTTTTCCCTAACGGTAAGCACAACCTTATTCATCTTCTGCTGAAATAAAACCTATTCAGCTAACATCTAAAAGTTTTTGCTGACCTCAGAAAGATTCGCAACAGACTAACTTGGCGAATGTCCAGTTGCGGTTACAATTAAACCCTTTTGTGAGCAGCCCATGATTTGACCTTCTGTGTTTTCACATGATGCAGGTCAGAAGGACAACAGAGCTCTACAAAGTCATCAAAATGAACCAAAAGTAGAAAGTAAAAAGTAATTAGTTACATAAGTATCTGTCCCCCGTAATGCGACTCTGGGTTTGGATACTAAATTTTCCTTGGAGTCCAGGTAAATTCATCATTAAGAATTGGAAGGGATGTGATACAGGTACACACCCGCCTCAAATTCCAGCTGTGGATCTTCTGCAGTAGTTACACATTTTCCCAGCTGAGGTGTGAGACACAACAACTATCTGCAACTTGTCCACATCATGGTGGTCCTAGAGGAGAGGAAGTGGTCCTAGAGGGGACGAAGTGGGATTGTCAAAGTCAGGATTCATCCTGTGGGCAGCATGAAAGTCTCAGTGGTGGCACCAGCACCTGACCTATATCCCCCCCCAGAACAAACAACCTGTCAGGTGGAACAGATGAAAACAGTCTTTTTCTGTCCACCTTCAGAGCAACTGCAGCACAGGTGGAACCAACACTGTGACTTTTTAGATGCTCAAATTTCTCCATCAAAGCTCCAGAAAATCAACATTATATCACACTGTCACCCATCCAGACTCCGGCACCTTTATTCCCTATCGCTCTCTCTCCTCACTTTATTTCACTTTGTGTGAGGTGTAGCTGTTATCCTGTGCAGGGAGCAGGGAGGGAGCCTCAGTCTCAGCGTTATGAAGATACACGTCCTGGGGAGCCACAGCTGGACACAGTTTGCCTCTTCGAGAGACAAATCCACTGAAATTCATCACAACAGCTCTCGGGATTCACTGTGGGATGGGCACCATCTTTTGATGTATGATGCTTGCAGTGGGTTACCTGGACATTTGGTTTGGCTAAAAGCTTTCTTTGAAGAACTCCCAGGGGGGGGCACGGGGGGTCCTCACATGTCAGTGGTTCTCAGTTCTGGTCCTATGGACCCCTGCTCTGCTTGTTTTTCAGCAAACCCTGGGCCCAAAAACAATGAAGCGAATAAAACAAATTGCCATCAAACAATAAACTAAATATCTTTTATGAGAGAGAGAGTTGTTATAATGTCAGACGACACTTTATGGTAAGAAAATCACAGCCCGAACAAATGTGAATGTTGAAAAGATGTATATCAGGGTGAATTTATGGAGCAAACTTGAGGACGAATCAAAAAAATGTAAAACGCTCACTGGGTTTAAGACGAAGTTATTAACACAAAAATATTGTGTTGAACAAGTACAACAATGTAGCTGTTTGACTATTTCTCAAGATCTACTAGATATTTGTATTTATTGTCTTGTGTACTTGGGATATACAGAGGATTAGGATGAAACATTGTACAAATATGCACCAATATGCAGGAGGAATATTTATTAAATTGACTTAAGACTCAAAATAAATCCTTATGATATGAAGTAAGTCATCACAACTGCACGTGTGAAAACAGAAAGATTACAGCGATTTGGGACTTTTTTTTTTTATCTTTCAGACTCATGCATTTGGTGTATGGCACAAACAAATAAGCCAAGTCTTTAAACTCTGTGTTTGGGGTTTGGAGTTGATTTGAGGGTTGAGGGTGAAAACCAAGTTAGGAATAAACGTTCAGTTCTGATGGTTTGGGCTCGAGAATGTGTGTCAACGAACATCCTCACAACAACAGAAAGACCAAAATGTGTGCATGTGTCTGCGTGACTCTAAATTTATGATTATTGACCGACCTTTATATCAGCACACACACACACACACACACACACACACGTGAGCTTGACCCTGTTTGGTCAAATTAAAGCCATAAATTGTGTTTCCATTACCATCCTATTGACTGGTTTTAGTTTATTCCAGCAGAGAGGAGGTTCCAGCCTCCAGCTCCTGTTAAACAGCTCTGCACCTGTGTGGTGACACAGACATGGAGACAGAGAAGAAGAAGTGGGGGGGAAAAGGGAAAGATGACCAGAAGAGGCAGGAGAAGAAAAGAGGAGGAGGGGGAGTTTTGCGAGTACTCATCCCTCAGTGTAATGATGTTAAACTTCACCTCCATAAATCACTGTCGTCCAATCACACACACACACACACACACACACAGTCTAATTTAAAGTGTGATATCAGAGCAGCAGACGAGCTGTTGATCCCGTGACCTTTGGCAGCCAGAAAAAAAGTGTTTGGCTCTAAGTTTGTCTCTTCCTCTGTCTCACACTAACTTTCTTTCCCTGTGCTGACTTGTGGTAATGATGCTGTGTTCTTCTCATTCTTCTCTTTTTACTTTTCCTCGGCTCTGTTCCACCTCCATTAAAATGTTCTCTACCTCACCCTTTCTTCTGCCAACTCATTTCATTAACTGCCTTCTCATTTAAATCACCATCACCAACTTTCCCCTTTCATTGCCCACTTTCTTCCCTATTTGTTCATCTGGACCTCCTTTATTTTCATTCTGTCCATGCTTACCTCCACTTGATTGTGGAAAATGTCCTTAAATTAAACACAATGTGGAATGATCCATTATTGCATTAGCTTTAAATCAATATACAGTTGGGTACAAAAGTTTGCATGCCCTTATTTTGAAATGTTCACAAAGTCAATTGAAGATAGTTTTTATCAAATAATATTTAATGCACATTCAGGTACTGCAATGTTTAATAAATTTTTAATATAAGTTATCAAAGAGGATACAAACATGTGCACTATAACATTTCTACTATACTATATTTATACTGAATGTGCCTTAAATTTTTTTTTTTTATATTTTATATATTTATATATTTTCCATTTGACATTTAAAAAAGAGTTAAAACTGCACAAAAACTGTGTATTGAGTATTAATATTACATATACTAGGGATGTCTCTATGTCAATCATCGGGCCTTTGTACTTTGCGTATAGTCATAAAACTTTCAGCTACTGCACCCGATACAACGTTAACCTCTGCAGGTAAAAGTCTGAGGTTCAGAGCTGTTTTAAGATAATTGATGAGGATAAAAGCAAAGCTGAAACTACAAACTCTGCTGTGCTAAAGTCTTAAGATCTAGTTGGTAACAATCAAACTCAAGTTTTTCAAGAATATTTAAAAAAGGATTAATATTTGGAACTGACATCAGCAACAACCACGGTTACATACAGTGACATGGAACCATATTAAAAACGTGTCTCGCCTGTGGAAAACTGTACACTGTTCATCAAATTGCAGAAATATTTTAGCTTTTGTTGGTGCAGTGTTGAGTGCAACCCACAGCAAACTCACTGACTCATGTGGAAAATCAAATCTAATCATGTGTTTACTGAGGTTTTTGGGCAGAATTAAGGCAAATGTTGCATCATTGTAGTGATTTTTCATTCAGAAGTGGCTTTTTGCCTCAAGAACATGCTGACATGCAGGCAAACATTTGTAAATAACAACGCAATCTGTACTTTTAATTGGTAAAACTAGTTTCTTTCATCGAAAACTGTCCCATGACAGGTACTTTCGCCATAAGTGTGAAATGAGATGTATTCTGAGTGTATAAGTCCTGTATTTATGATTCTCTCTTAAAGATTCGAATCATTGTGAAATATTGTATTTAAGAATTCAAACTTAATTAAAAAATGTAGGCTTTGTATTTGTGAAAATGTGAATTTGTGCTTCAGTGTTCCTCTGAAAAACAGGTGCCTCCGTGTCATTTCAGCTCTTTCTGTAGCTGTTTGACAAAAAATGAAATAAAAAGTGCTGTTTTCTCCACATTTGACTTGTCTACAGTAAAAATGAAAACTGAAACAGCAACTATTGATCCCTGCCTTCTTTCTTCCTTCCATTTTTCCTACTTTCTCCTCATTTCTTTCCCTTGTTGACATTATTTTGAGTCCTGAACCCCAACAGGAAACTGACTGATCCTAATTTCAGATGGCTGAATGGAAAACAAACGAATGTTAGTTAAATTAAGATGTATATGTGATGATGATACCTTGCGGTACATAATGAGTGATATGGCTTTTTATGCAGCCGCTCGAGCCTGGTCCCCCGGTGTTTTAATGATCCGGCCTCCTATATGTTGCGTGCTGAAACTGAACCAACAGCCGGGAGCCTCATTGATCACGGAGCTACGAGCCAGCAGCCTCCTGAATTAACATATTCATTTCAGCTGGCATTTAGCTGGAGAGAGACAGATGGAGGGAGGGATGACGGTCATGAGGGGAAGTGATGGAGAAAGCAGAGCAGAGCTAGGACCAGGAGGAAGATGAGATCGTATTTTAATACCTCGCTGAAATGACATTAAATGAAGCCGTGGAATAAAATGTAAAGATGAACGACACATTAAAACATTTTCATCCGCTTACATCCGTCTCGCTATGTGCAGCTGTAAATGTCTGAGTCAGTGAAAACCATCAGCACTAATTCTCCTGCAGTACTGCTCTTAGCACTGTGACGCCTGGAATTAATACGGAGAAAACGGAAGTGATTCAATCATCACTTCTGCTGCTGCTCTTCGTTCAGCATTTCCTCTTTACTTATCGGTAATGATATTGATCAGATGTTCAAGTCTGAATCCTCCTAATCTGGGTCCTTCTTGAAATCCCGGAATCTGACTTATATTCTGTATTTCATGAAGTGTAAAAACTGACCATTAGCTCCTGTGGGTACCACAACCCTGCCCCCAGGATCAGCTCTGGACGGTAAAGATGTTTTGGCCAATGGTGGTAATGTGTCGTGGCCCAGAAAAGATTATTCTCTTTAAGAATCATTGAAGAAGGAGGAGCTATGTCACAAACCCTGCAAATTTATTTACAAGTGTTTAGTACTCGTAATGGTAATTGGTATCGACAAGTATTAGAATGTAAGAACTGGTGGTAAAAAGTGGTATCAGAACATCACTAGTCTACCAGATTCTTTGATTGTCTGCCACGTTCAGCCGTTTTCAAATCTGTCCACAGGTTGTCAGTGATATTGAAGTCAGACTGGGAAGGCTGTGCTAAAATATTCACCCTATTCTTTTTAAACCATCCCTTCGTTGCCTTTGCTGTGTACTTTGGATCTTTGCCTTGTTGAAGGAAACTCTGGCTCCTCATTTAGAGGTTTTTAACTGATGGTAGGAGGATCTGTTCAAAATCGTCTGATATTGGACAGGACTGGTTTGAGTGTAGGAATAGTGTTCCTCTCATCAGTGGCAGACTTTTATAAGATAAAATTATACACTATTGGTCCCATCAGACCACATAATATGGTTCCATAACTCATTTGCTTTGTTCACATGCACCTTATCAAACTCCAAGCTACCACCTTATGTGTGGAGGTAAGCAATGGCTTCCTGTGCGTTTTCCTCCCAAACAAACTGGACTCATGCAGAGTATGATGTGGACGTTTATTATAGTTACCTCTAAGGACTCTGTCAAGTGTTTATGCACGGTAGCTGTGGAGCAAGTTTCCTAGCACTTCTTTCAGTTATTGTCTTAGTTTGGGATTCATGGAACAATCCTAGTGTGTTCATGTATGTTACATTTACATCCAGTCATTTGGCTGATACTATTCCACATCAATATACAAGTGAGGTACAAGGCAAACAACAAATCATGGAGATAACATATGGAGATGCTACTGGTATCATTTTAACACATTTTTATATCCCATTCCAGCTTTATGAAGGTTCATCAAATTCATTTTAAGATCTTCTGAAAGCCTTTTTCCTGCATGCACTGCTTTTGTTGCTCTCAGCAAACTGCTTGACACCTGAAGATCTTCTCTGCTCTACTTGCAAAAAAGTACAAAGTTAACACAGCTGGTGCCACATTCAGTTTCACAGGCTTTTTTAAAGATCCGACACCTTATTTTCCATATTAGAGTTAAATACCGAGAAGGTTTGTAAAGAGGGATGCAAACATTTGGATTGATATCGTTTTCATTATCCTACCATAAATTCCTTTTTATGACAATTTTTAATTCATCAGACAGTGAAGGAACATTTGTAGGAGCTAAATATTGAAAAACTATTGTGGACCCATCCAAACACTGTTGGGATTTGTTCTGTGGAAAATATTCATTTAAAGCGAGTTAAACCAAAATTCTGGTTTACTGCAGCGGAAATTTAACAGCTAATTACATAAAATAAATCATATGTTTTATGCCGTGAGAAAAAATATCTACAGCAAATCATCAGTTTGTGTCTTATGCTGTTCAATATTTTTCTTATTGCAACCTGAAATAAAAAGAAGTCGGAATCCTCAGTGAATTCCAGGTTAATAAAGTTCAAAGTCCTGGAGCTGATCCTCAGGAACGAGTGGACTGTGTAAAACTGCTGCAGAAAGGTTTCACATTGAATGCAGCTTAGACCTAACAACTAGAAAATAAATAGAAGTATAAAATAAACCAATGAGGGTTTGGTCAGGGAGACACACTTAATGAATCAGTATTGATAAGATCTGATGAATTCCTGATTGGGTGCATTTTATCCTCAGGGATCAATGAAAGATCTCCTTAGTTTTGCTCGCTCACAACAAATAATCAGTTTTGTTTAAGGAGACTCTGACTAAGGTGCTTTAACTTTCACCCACAGGCTAATTAATAACACACACACACACACACACACACACACACACACTTTATGTTTATTGCATTATAGTGACAGTGGAGGTTGCAGACTGCAGTTGTTTGTGTGTGTGTGTGTGTGTGTGTGTGTGTGTGTGTGTGTGTGTGTGTGTGTGTGTCTGCTGCTGTTCTTTAATCCAACCTAAAGTTCCTTCCCAACATGGAATTAAAAATGTCAGTGAGTGTGAGAACAGGTTTTTTTGGGAAAGTGAGACAGCTGTAATTGTGTTCTTGTCTCTCGTTTGAAAAGAACCGGGACCAGGTTGTAAAAAGAAGGTGTCACACATTTCCATGCACTAATTAGGATTTAACAAGATTTGACTTTGTTTTTATCTTGCCAGGCCTGTAGCAGTCTGATTGGATCCAACCACTGCCACAGCCTCAAGAAGCAGATAGAATATATCTGTATTAATATGTACTTCCTTATTTAATTCTGACTACTTCCTCATGAGGACAGGGAAGAATAAATCTATAACTCTCCTCAAATGCATTAAAACTAAAATAACAAGTGGATGAGTAGAAAGTTGTGTGTTTAAATGTAGGGGGTGAAAGTAAAAACAAAATATTAAAGTAAAGTACAGATACCAGAATAAGGAAGTATTTGTACTTTGTTAGTTCCCTCCTGTGATGCTTTGAGAGCCTATTGTTTGCACATCAGTGTCTGAATCGTGTCATAAATTAGTTTTTTTCTGCAGCTGCTCAGCACACAAATATGCCCCCAAACTCCTAAACCACATCCCTCCTTTTACACAGATGATGAGCTGGCATCATCTCCACTGCTGGTGTAAAGGACAGTCGCCCCCCACTCTGTTTGTACCTTAATATACAGAAAAGTGCGTCATAGTAGTAAACAGGCAGCATAAAAAAGGGAGTTAAATTTGTGAGTTTATCAAAGCAGCAACTCAGACTGAACCATTTAATAGAAACTATTTCTAATGTCGTATCTTTTTATTACAGCTATTTGTATTTGTATCATTATACATTTTGTGTCGTGTGTAATTTGACGTGTGAAGACGTGTTGGTATTAGTGTGGTATTAATTTTACCCGCAACTGGCCGAGCGGCAGAAAGTCGTGGATAGAGAGGAGAACAATGCTGCTGCTGAGATTTCAGGAGCCACCGGCAGAATTACACATTAATTAAAAATGTCCTGAGATGCAGCTCCTCACAGCAGGACGGTGGCTGTGCTCACGCCCACCTGCAGCGTTTAGTTGCACACCCACTGCTGCTGCCGCCTTCCTGCTGGAAGTCAGCGGAGTACTGAGCCTCCAAATGAGGCAGAGGCTGGTGGCACTGTTTTCAGAGAAAAAGGGTTTGGTAATGATGTTTAAACCTCTAAATGTGTACCTTTTAAATTCAAGTTTTTCTTCAGGACACTGGGAAAGAATACAGGACAAGATGGTGGTCACTGGCCTCTGGACGTCCACAGTCAAAGTAAACAGCTCCTTCATTCAACGTTACAAAAAGAAGTCAAATCTTCACAGTAAAACAATGATTTCACACACCCAAAAAATGTACCTGGAAAAATGGCCGTGAAAGCCTGAAAGACGTTAGCATTGAAATGTTGATGAAGAAAAAGCAGCAAAAATCGACGTCTCGTGGGAACTGATATCTGAGGTTTGACTGTGTTTGCAGCTCCATGCTGCTAATGCTCTTCCTCCTAATTCTGTTCTGACCTTGGGTTGTGTTCTGCAAGCAAAAAGTACAAGTACTGCAGTTCTTCCTCATCAAGTGCTCATTTAATTATGATTGTAATAGTCTAAGATTTGCCCCCTAAATGACCAATTTTCAATAGGGAAGCCTCCAAACGGTGAAGAAAAAGCCCAGTTTGAAGGACGTCTTCACTGATATTTACTTTGGCTTCTTTCTTGCTGTCTACTGTAAATGATGCCAAAATATGTAAAGGATTAGACAAAGTATCTCCCTGTCTAATAACAACTTCTAAGCAAGTTTGGAGCCTCTTAGACTTGTGAAAGCCTCACATTTGTTTTTTAACAAGTCTTATGATGAAGATGTCAATTAGTTACAATCACAAAAACAAACGTTTTAGTGTAGTTCCCATCTGTTACCCTGTGTCTTTAAAAATTATATTTTTATCTTTCCAGTATTAAGATGTGGACATTTTGAAGTAACAGCAGTCACCATCTTTTTGTTTTGTTTTGGCTCGTGTGAAATTAGTTTAAAAGTCCATTTATTCGTTCACATAGTCTGCGTGTGCAGAGGGATTTAAAAGCTGGTCCATGTCCATTTTATCTCAAATATTGTTCAATATTCTAAATCTATTGATAACGGGGCCCGATCCTGCCTTTGTGTACTTGTACTCGTTAACTGGTTGGTGGAGTTGGGAAAAGTTAAAACATTTTAAAAGTTTGAATATTTGTGACCGACATCGGCAACAACGAGGACTAAATATAGTAACTAGAGCCTTACCTGCAGTTCTCTTTGTTTCCCAGAGTTATTTCACCTTGGTGTTTCTGTGTAGGCTCTACAGGCCGTGCTGTCCATGCTTCTCCATCCAGGGTCTCACCCTAAATCTGTTCTTTGTTCCTCATTTTTCATTTTCAGCAGACGTTGCTCTAAACACCAGTTGCTGCCATATTTGCTTTGGCAGAAGAACAAGCGAGAATTTTCTTAACTGCAAAGGATTGAGGAAGATTTCACTGTGCAGCAACACTTTAGTACTTGTAACACTACGCAGAATTGGTGAGTGTAGAAATGTAAGTACTTGAACTCAGGTTGGGAAAACATGGTATTGGGACATCCGTACTTCATATGAAGACATTTTCTCTTGTCCGTTCATTTCTCTCTTTTAAATTGTTTTAGTTTTTATTCATTAAGGAAATAACAAAAAAAACTTCATCATAGATTTTTAAATCAGATGCTGATTATTTAGTGTTAGTCTCAGCTTCACCATCACAACATTGGTCATAGTTTGCATTAAGAACATGAACGCTGCCATGTACTTTGTTTTCCAAGCCAGCAAACAGATATTGCTGAATGAAAGAAAAGTCCACCTTCTGCCTCACAATAAAATGAGCATCTAGCCCTTTTTTGCAAACATTATTGGTGGAATTATAAAACAATAAAGGCTTTAACGCGTCTCCTGGTGCCTCCCCCTTTGCTGTAGGGAAGGTTGACTTTACACGCTCGGCTTCAGCAGGCAATTTACAAGCCAACTCACTGATGTTTTTATGAAGAAATTGATGAAATGCAGGTGTAGTTTTTAAATTGCTCTTCTCAGACAGAACACATGGAAACCACATGGTCCTGAGAAAGTCTAGAAAACGGTTAATTGGGCATTAAAACAGAAGCTGCCCCTTAAAGAGTTAAACAGAAAACTTCAAAAACTTAAATGGAAAAAACATCAAATGAGAGAAATGAAGGGGGATTCAATTATGCCTGACCTCTCGTCTCTGAGGAAAGTCATGGTAACAAGGACACCTGGTCATGAAAACTGGAGGCTAAACATGGACGGTACAACAAACGCGCGCACACACACACACACACACACACACACTCGTCTCTCACTCAGGCTCATGTGAACAACAGCTCAGAGTGAAGCAGCTCAGATGAAGCTTTTATGACTCCTGTGGGGGACATCCATCGCAGTCTTTTTGTGTGTGGAAGATGCCCCGACTACACACAACAGGTACACACTGAGACGTGAACACACATAGAGCAGGTCCTGTGGGTTTTATTAGTAGAAGTTTGAAGGCTAAAAAATCCAACTGGAGTAAACAGCATGTATGTGTTAAAAAATGTCTTTTCATGTTTATTTGCCCCGTCTCCAGCTTTTTACACATCTCTTCTCCACTGTCTAATGTAGTTCATGATATCCAATTTGTTCCGCTGTCAGAGGGGTCAATAAACAGCAGCTCACAGGGCCGAAATTGGCCCTCTTCCAAATGATTTAACCATTCAGCGAAGTTAGAAGGGTCCATTTACTCAGGGACAAAAGAATTCTGGTGTATTCCAGCATGACTCTTTGTAAATGATCATTTAGGGCAACTAAATGGTATCATGTTCAACTTGACACTGTCTGACAAAGAGATGGAAAATGTGCTTCATTCTTAACAGCAGGACGTCCAATGTTGGTGAGAGACAGGACGTGTCTCTGTTAATCATTTCAATGGCCTATAAGGACTTTAAAAAAAAAGGGAGTGTTCACGTTTGCTTTGTAAGTGTAATAATATTTGCAGTAATGGTATTAAACCAACCTTATTACCAAAGTACTTTAAAAGTAAGACACCCTCACCAGACCAGGTGGCAGGTCTTAGTGCTCAATTCACTTTTTTTTGCTGAGATCCGTTTTTTGTGGCTGTTCACATTATTGTTTAAATATAAACATATATCGGACTCCAATGTGTGCATGCGCAGAGGAACCATAACGTGACGTCAAACACAGCACGCTGTGTGTACGGAAGTAATCGTGGATGCAGCTGAATTGAGCCTTTACGACTTCATTTCGAAGTTGTTGTGCAGTGGAAGCAAACAATGAATGAGAAGACAGATGCAGAAAAAGAGGGTAGAAAATGTAACAATGGCCTTCAGTGGAGCGATAGCTGCTGCGTCTGTACAGAGACGTGTGTGAATGTGTTGGGACCCTGATGTGAGCAGCTTCACATAAGCAGATTTCTTCCAAAAATGTCAGGATGTCAACATAAATCTTTGATTACATCTGTCAGGACCTCTTCACAAGGCCTCATCGTAGTGACGTCAACGTCAGATGCAATGTGGCCTGACTATTCAGGACGAGGTCGCATTGGAAAACATCAGACACGTGTCTGATTTAGAAACACATATAAAAGTTGCCCGGGTCTGATTCGAAAAAAAATTGGATTACGTGTCATTTGTGCTGTTCAGACTGTCATAAAAAAATCTGATATGGGCAATTTTGCCTGCAGTGTGAATGTATCTTAAGAGCTCTGTCCGTGTTTAGTGATTCCGCTCTGGGCACGTTTGCCTCCAACAGGGCTCCAACAAGGTCGCGGCTTTGTTTGTTGGAATGGAGGATGGTGAGGTTTTAATAAATCAGTTCCCTCAACTTTCTTCTCCACTGGAATCAGAATCATTAGCTCACATTAGCAGACACATCTGTAGAAACCAGTGCAAAGAGAGCTTGGAAGTGTGGAGCGTGCACGCTGTCACTATGGTTACCAACAGCGTAAAAAAACCCTGGGGTGCTGGTTTTAATTGATGGTTAAACTCCTGACCGGGCTTCTCCCAGGTCTTTTCACGTACGATTTCTCCTGTTCCCATGTCTCTGAGCTCCGTATCCATCAGCCTTTCTGTCATATAGATAAAACAAATCTTTAGTTTTCCATCCAGGAGGACCTTCAGCTTCAAACTGTCCTTATCATTTGAAATTCTTTGTCTTTTCTTACACTTTCCCCAGACGGTAAACAAACCCTGTCATTGGTTGATTGACAGTCCTCATTCATCTCTGTAATTGTATTTCACTGCTGTCATTAAAAAGAAATACTGTGTGTGTGTGTGTGTGTGTGTGTGTGTGTGTGTTTTGGACCCAGAAAACAAACCTTGCCTTGGGGTATCAACAAAGTCAGGCCTCATTACACACACACACACACCTTTCCATCCTTTTTCACCTCTCGCTCCCTCTTTCATTTATTCTTTTTCTCAACCGTGACATCCTTTCAATCTTCTTGTCTGTAGATTTTCAAAAAGTACAGTTGAAGTGAACACACACTCACAACAACACTGCCTCCTACAAATTACACTGCTGTGCAACAAAACCACAAACGTGATTATGTTTTTGTATTAGGATGGATTCTCGTCCAGTGCAACAGCGTTTAAATGAATGAGGTGTTACATTTAAGAAGGGAAACTGAACTGAACTGAACAACCGTAACCCCACAGATCCGAGCTCGACCCCACGGTCTGGGGTGTGGTTGGGTTTGGGAAACAAAAGCAGTTTGTAAGTGTCAGGTGCAATTTACAACCTGATTCTTTAAATTATTATTAGTTGGCAGATTTGGGAAGTAGGAGTTCTACTGCTGGCATGACAGACTGATCTGAGAAGAAGAGGTTCCGACTTGTGGAACTTGTTATGTGTCTGATTTTGGACTGTGGACTTTTTGAACTATTATTTTAAAGGATTAGTATCCAGTGATGGACTTTGTATCTGGAGCTGTATATTTCTGTTAAATGAACCAAAGCAGGCCCAGAGCTGTAAAGCTGGGACGGAGCAATGTGAGGAGAGATCCCACAGAGCAGCCTAGAGGGCCATGCCGAGTGGATCGACAGAGCAGCAGGCCGAACCGGACCCCACAGACCAAGTAGCTTAGCAACCAAACAAACTTCAGGCACATTCAAGGATCCAGCGTCATGCCATGTCTGCAAACACTGGGAGCAAGAGACAGACGACCCACTGAAGACAACTCAGCGTGGACGATGCAATGGTGGTTGCGGGCATTTCATCCACAGGTCAAAAACAAGGGCTTCAGTGTGACTGTGAAGGTTTTATTCTACATGGAGAAATCAAACACAACACCGTGCGACTGTGGTGCAGGAAGGTAGAGCGGTTGTTCACCAATCTCACAGTTGTTGGATCAATCCCCAACTCCTCCGGTCACATGTCAAAGTGTCCTTGAGCAAGACACTGAACCCCAACTTAATTGCTCCTGGTGAGTGTTGGCCAGCTGCATAGCAGCTCCCCCATCGGTGTGTGTGTGTGTGTGTGCGTGTGAATGGGTGAATAAGAAGCAGTGTAAAGTGCTTTGAGTGCAAATAGGTAGAAGTAGAAGTGCAGAACATTTACTTAATAGTCAAAGAAGTATTTCTGCTCTCAACACCAAAGATTAAAGGCCTGTCATGACTCAGCAGACGCTAATGATGCAAATATAATCAATCAGCACTGACCATAGGGGCTTGGGAGGTTTTAACTAACATTACTGTCACAATGCATCTGTTCCTCTCAGCAGAATTATCCAATCATCCATCCATTTTGCCACGTATCCAGGTCAGCGACATCACAGCAAACTAGCCCAGATGCCCTTCTCTCCCTTACTGCTACCCCAAGCATCTCCTCAGGAATCCCGAGGCAATCGGAGACCTGATGGGATATATAACCCTATCAGCGTGCTGTGGGTCTGCCCTGGAGTTTCCCACCAGTTTGACGTGCCCGGAATACCCCCACAAAGACGGGGGGGGGGGGGGGGATCACTTCCACTTCTATTTTCATGAGTTGTCTAGAAATGTTTAGTTGAATTAATGAGCTGCTCAGAGTTCCCTCAGTTCATTAAGTGAAGAGTTTAAAGGGTTTTAAAATTACCCTCTCTTCAGCAAATTTCAAAAATGACAGACTGAAACAGCTGCATCAGCCCTGGAGCAGACAGATTTAACCGTCTGGGGTGGCGCTTTTGCTTTATTTTTATTTTACAGGAGTGCTCCGAATACATCCAGTTAAAGATTTTTAGCATTTTCTTCATTATCAAATCAGATTGAGAGGCCCGGTGATTGACAGCTGACTGTCTCGAATCAGCTGCTCGTAGTCCCCTTTCTGTCTCTGTGTCCATTATTTAATCCAGACGTTCAGAGAAATGATGAATGCTTATACAAATGATGCTAAGCTAACCCTCAGTCTTTACTTAGCAGTAAGGCTAAAGACTATGATTTGGTGGTTGCCTAGTAACAGAAATGGATGCTGCAAGCTGCTTTCTGTAATTGTCTCGCTTTCAACAACAACAAAACAAATGCAGTGTTGTGTGCCTCGCGTTTTGTCATTCAAAAACCGGCTCAGTCTGATTAGGGCCTAATGTGATGTGGGGATCAATTAAAACTCCGTGAAGTCTGACTGACTGATCACTGCTCTGTGCAGCATCGAGTCAGAGCTTAAAGCCACGAGAAGCTGCAGTTGGACGCTGCTTTTCTCTGACAAAACGCAGGATTACCGATGGCACTCGTGGATCCTTGTGTTGTGGTTGACTGTGCAGCTCTTCCAGCAAGCGTGGACGAGGTCAAAGCAGTGGCACGAGTTGTTAGAAGTCAATTTACACAAGCTATTTAATGGCTTGTACATGTGTCCTAAGTCCCGATGTCGCAATCTCACCAATTCATTTTACCGATCCAGCATAAATTTTGCGTGAATTGTGCAATTTTAAAATCTGAGGAAAACATGAACATTAAGAAATACAGCATTATACGTCTCCTAAACAAAGACGCCCATAACGTCCTGCAGGGACCGCTTCCTGGATCTTTACCAGCCAGTAGCCACAGCAGGGTGGTATGGCTACCATGTGTCACACCTGCATTGTCATGGTGACCAAATGCTAATATACAACATCAGTACATGGTCCCTACAAAGTTAGAATCAGACTCAAGACGATTTGGTTTAGTGTTAGGGAAGGAATCCTGCTTAATTTACGACAAACAAAGTGCCATGTCCCAGGTACTTGTGCTTTGTTATTCAACCATCCACACTAAACTCTAACATATATGAGCTCAGTGACAACCACTCTGGCTCCTGTCACGTTTACTGTGGTCACGAGATGTCTCTGAATGACCACATGTATCTGTGATAATAAACCTGCTGGTCTACTGTTAGGTAGGAGGTGGCGTACTGAGCCACAAATATGAGCATGAACGATACCGATTCCAAATGACACTGTTGAGCAATTTTTGTGTTACTTAAATTACCAAGCATGTTAATTAGTGAGAATGAAAGGTGCTGTTTCCCCCCTTTCCCGTCTTTGTGTGAAGCTAAGCTAACAAGCTGCTGGCTGTACTTTCATTTTTACCTTGCGGACGTGAGAATGGGATCAAGCTTCTCATTTGCCTCTCAGCCAGAATGTGAATAAATCTTTTACTTCTTTCAGCACAATTAGTCTCTGTGATCTCTCTGCACACAGAAAGACAGGGGATGAAATCTATAACAGAAATATTAAAAAACACAAATGCGATTCTAAAAGAACGCAAAGAAACCCCAAACAGCCCTGACGATAAAAAGCTTTGAATTTCCCCTTGGTCTCTCGCCCCATTTCATCAGCACTGATGTGTGTCAGCCAGTGTAGCGGCTCAGTAGCCACCAGCATATGGTACAAGTGTGAAGGAGCTTATTCATTTAAAACCGGGTATACACACACACACACAAAGCCTCACACACAGTACATTACAAAGGTCATTAAGAATATATTAGGAGTGTCGATGATGTTATAAATTCACAACATGTGAGAGAAGTCATTAAAAGTAGGGGTCAACACACACACACACACACACAAACAAACAGGTTATTAATGTCATTCCGAATGAGACCGACAATCCACTAAACTAGAGCCAGGTCAGCGTGGGCCTGTGTGATGGATGGAGTGGGTGTGTTTGAAGCCCTGGCTGCTCACTCTGTAAAGGTGTAGGTTGTGAAAATGAGACACACTTTACAGAGGTTAGAATAATAATATAATATAATAATAATATAGTATAATAATATTAGTAGTAGTAGGATTAAAACACCTCCATGTGGGAATCCTGAAAAATGGATAACTCGACACACTGTAATCTGCCCTAAAACAGATTAAAAACCAATTAAAGATCCGAACAACTTTCCCAGTAACAGAGAACATACAGTACAGATAAATGGTCTGTACTTATATCACAGAGCGGTTTACACTAATTCTCATTTAGCCATTCACACTCACACACCGATGGGGCAGCTGCTATGCTCCGGGAGCAACAAAGGTGGGAGTTCAGTGGAGCCGGGGATCGAACCAACAACCCTGGGAGTGGTGGACGATTACTCCACAGTCCTGTCCAGTCCTTTGGTATTTACAGTGTTCAGCTTTTGTCTGTTTGTGAAATATGGTAGAAAATAATTCAGATTTTCTGATTTTCTCTGATCAAGTGATACTGCACACATGCTGCACCATATTAAGTGCCTGAATAAGTCCAGTCTAGATGCTCAGTGTAGGTGCTGCATGTTAAAGACAGTTGGATGCACACGGCAATAGACCAAGAAAACATTTTAGAGTATTTCAACAGGTCATCTCCAAAAACGTGTAGCAGTGTTTGTTGTCTCCAGCCAAATCACCATGAGGTATTGTGACGTCGATAGATTTATGTTGTATTTTGTTGTCTACTGTGTCGTGACTGATTGGAAGTTGTGTTGTTGTTATAGTTTTTCACATTTACATTACATTTACAATCAGAACTAGAATTAAGGGTTCGACAGTGTTGTTTGTGGTTGTTTCAAATCCTATAATTATGAGAACGTGTAATAAAAAAATATTCAACTTTTAATTTTTTTTTGGTGTGCGGTGTTTAAGGCGAAATGTAGCCACGTACTGAACTGCTACAATACGTTTCAAGATTCAGTGAGTTGATTTGATGTGTTTTAAATTCCTTGCACACACATTTACACATACATTTAGAAAATGGAAAAGACTCAAGCTGGCATCCCAGAAAATATAGAAAATACTCATACACAAACTCATCTGTCAAAGTAAAGGTCAGAGAATTTAATCTTCATCACCTGCACAGCTTGTGTTGTTCTCTTCTGTATTTCTGACTGTTTTGAAGAGAGCAGGCAGTCAGCAGCTGAAGTCTTTGTTTGATTAACTGCCATTAATAAACCAGCGGTGACTGAACCGTGGTTCACCTGAGTGTTGGCAAAGCAGCGGGGCTGAAAAAGATAAGAACGACATCGGTGTTAATCGCTAACGTGATTCCTGTGCAGCTGCATCGAGGCCCTGCGTCAAAGCTCATCTTTATTCTTGCAGAGCTGTGCGACAACAAAGTGTGAACAGCTTTAATGCAACACAAACTGTGACTTCTGTCTCCGTTTTTGTGAGATGAGAAGTTAAAATGGGCGAAACAAGCTCAGTCTGTGAGTGTTCTTGTTTAATGCCACAGTATTTCAGCTGGTCCTTCGCAGCAGTGCTGTGGGTAACTCTGCAGGTACAAGCGTGGACCATAAAGAAAGCGAAGGAGGCAGGTGTTTGGCTGTTCCCTGGTGTGTACTGCCATCTAACGGCTGCTGCTTTACTCTCTGTGCGCTGTCCCACAGAGCACACTTGCTGCTGATACAGAAGAAGGAGAAGAAGAAGAAAAACTACCAGAAATCGAACATTTCTGAATCTAAACGGATCTTTCCCTTCCAATTTTCACGAATTGTCTCTTAGATTTGTTTATGACCAAACCTCCAGCAACTAATGTCACAGACTGTGCGATAACACCAGCTGGAGATACAGGAACACACACGCGCGCCGACACGCACGCGGGCACCTAAAGCCGCACAGGGACCAACAATAGACCGAGTCAGCAGATTTGTCAAATCAAGGCTTTCAGCCGATGGCCAGTGTGAACAAACCCCGGTTTGGCAACAGGCGGCTTCAGGTCCGTTGTCCCCGCTACCATCAGATTCCACAGTCTCCCGCAAACCTAAATACCACAACTAACCACAGGCTCGTTTGCCTGATTGCACACCTGGTCACATAATGGAAACTGTTGTCTCTCTGCTACTAAATGTTTCGCCTACTGTACATTGTGGTAGCAGCTGCCTGACAAACAGACCCCCTCCCCTCCCCTCCCCTCCCCGTGTTAACACGTCTCGGTTCCTTCCAGCCAGAGGAGGCGCTCGGAAACGAGGCTGTTGAGGTCGCGTGGTGGCGTGTTTCAAACACTGTTTGCAGGTATGACTAACCACCCTCAGCCGGCGACACGATAACAGTTTGGTTTACGTAAAAATAATTATCCATTTGTGAAATTCCTACAAGCTTTCAGAATGTGAATGTTTGAAGTAGCGTTAGCTTCAGTGGCTAATTAACGTTAGTGTTAGCTAACGTCTGCTATTTACAGCAGCTAACGTTAGCTCCCGTTTTTCAGTTCGAGGGAACGCGAACACTATAGAACTGCAAAACGTTTGGACATGGAGATATATTCTAAGCAAGAGCCTGTAATAAAAACGTGCAAGTTAAATAGCTTAATAGCAATTATGTAATATTTATTTAGTTTATTTCACTGCGCTAACCTGCCATTAAGGACCGTAAACTCCATTTGCTAATTTGTTCAGTGTTGCCATTAAACGCAGTAGCAGACAGTAAATAATTAAAGTGTGGGATATAATTTAAATATACACTAAGTGGTTTCTGGGTTTAAATCAAAATGTAAGCTTGTCTCAACAAAGTCAACGGTAAAAAGCTTATTAATGCAAATTCTATTGACTAAATGATACAACATGGACTATAACTTTGTGTAAAAGTATTTGCTGTGTATTGTAATTTGAAAATGAGTTCAGTGATCAGAACCCAGTCACTTATGTAGACAGTGAGACATGAGGTTTTACAGAGATGTTGAGGTTTTACATACAGGCTTAGAGAAAACTCACATGGTTTGTTTCTCAATGTGAGGTTGGATTTTACTACAACCAAGGGGGAGTTGGGATCTTTGGGTTTGCCAGCATAGAGAACAGTATCAGGCCGCTACTGCGCTTTGTTCACGATGCATTGACTTTATTAGTATCAGGAGAATCCACAAACGTGCAGAGACAGAGGACAAACCAGGCATGTTTCACCCAGTACCTTGTGTTTTCCATGCAAAGGTCTATGTGTTCGGACTGGAGTGAAATGGAACGTAATCCGTAAAAGTTGGGCTTCACTAGTGAAAAGCTTAAACTGTACAGTGTCCCACCAACTCCGAGTAATTATACGTGAGCTCTGCTGTCTGGATGATTACAGATGAGCTTAACGTGAAAACAACCGACCGATAATACGTGCAGAGATTTTTACACTTTGTCCTGTACGTCGTAATCAGTAATGGATTATGCAAATTGGAGAAAGAAGCGTTGGATTGTTTTGTAGATCTGACTTTTTGTTTCAGCTATTTGTGTGAAATTAAACAATCTGACAAAGCTGTGGGATTGTGAAACTGTGCCCCTATGGCCAGTGGTATCTGACACACAGGGCAAAGAAAACGAGCGTGTCAGGGGGTTCAGCTTGTATCAAGGGTCTTGGTACCACCTGCCAGAGGGAAGAACTGGAACTTACTGTGTAGGCTGCAAGTGTGAGTCCTTGTGGTCGTGGGTCCCTCATACTTTTAATATATATTAAAATATAGTTTAAATGGTCCTGAGCAAACGTGTTTAAGTGCAACCGTCATTATAGTAGCTCAGCTTTATTATATGGCAAGGATGTGAGATTAAAACTTGTGTGGATTATCTGTATTTCTTTCTCTTGTATTTCAGAAGTATTTTAGGCTTAAAACAGGCAATCTGAGTATCTCAACATGTTCTTTTGTAAATAGTTTAACTTAGGAAACTGTGAAAATGTCTCTGTCATTTTATAGTGCAAACATTTGTTTGAAGACACACGGTGGCATGTTGTATAGGTTGGGTCTCAGTGTGTGTGACACACAGACATTAACAATATTGTTGGCACCTTTCCAAAAAACAACAACTTTAGTGTTGAAAAGTATTAGTAATTCTAATTGACCCTGATGAATATGTGATTTCCAAAATATAAACCACTATCCCCCAAATTGCCCCCTTCCCCCCTCAGATCTGACAGAAGTTACTATGGATACTTGATGATCTTTATACCATTCTAGAAGCCTCCTTAGCTAAATGCTGGCCCTCTGTACTCCTGCAATACACTCATCCCACTATAAATCCCACTTTGCAGATTTAGCCTCTCAGTTGTTCTCTTTCAGGCTATAAAATAGAACAATGTAATGAAGAAACTCAAACAAACTGAAGGAAATGATGAGAACCTGTGGACAGTAAGTCTCCAGAGTTTATTATAAAATGATAAGCAGGTGTGTGTGTAAACCTTTCTTCAGTTGCTTTAGTCACACTGAAACAATTATGTCATCTTTTACTAGCGTATACGTTGCTTTATTGAGTATGTGGTCAAAGTTTTTGTTCAGTACTGCAGGTGTTGCTGGGGTTTTCCATTTTCCCAACATTAAGTTCCTTTCTAGTCTAATTTAAAGAAATTAAAAAAAAAAATTTACAATTACTGGTAAACACTTATTATTTGATCTTTCAGTTACATGTGGCTGCTTCAATCCTTCATGTCAAAAATAACTAAAAAAATACGGTAGGTACAAGCAGCACAATATATGTTAGATTAAGCAAGTATTTTATAAAAAAAAAGTTGAATAACATTTGTATAGCATGTCACATCATCCTGTCTCCTGCTGTTCTTGTTGCTTATTTAAAAAGCAGAAATGTAAATAAAAATAGACAAAACGCAAAGGTTATATATTGACCACTACAACCTCCTGTTGCTGTGCTGATGTTACAGGCTAGTGTTTCTTTCAGTAGGTGTTCATGGCATATATGTGCTGTCATCACGTTTGACCTGATGGATCATCAGGAAGGGGAGGTGCAGGCCCAGGAACTAGATAGACAGGTAGACAGACAGGTAGTCAGTTTAAGAAAGACAGGGGACACTAGACAAACTTATCATGTAGAATTCACAACAGAAGTCACAAAAGCTTCCACCTGTAATCCACATTGCAGACAACTTCTGTTCTGAATTCAAGTGCCGAGAGCGGCTGTTTTTTATTTCTGTTTGCAATCTGCCAATTTGAGCCGAGTTTTATCAGGTTTCTTAAGCAGAGCTAACAGGACAAACTGTCTTCCTGAAAAACTGGCAAACCGTGAAGCGCCATTAGGCCACTTTTTATGGCCATAGTTATACTGGATCTTACTTTTAAAAAATGGAGTCACAAAACATGATAAGCAACTACAAAGGACAATGACACCAGAACTTACTGCAATGACAGCCAATACAAAACAAAAGGCAATAGCCGTCTCAAAGCTGGGGCTGATGTTTGAGTAGAGGAATTCACCGCAGGTCTGCAGAAGGGGAGATGGAAAAGCATGATTATTCGGAAACATCACAGAAGAGTGGCAGGCGTTTTAATTGGCTGGTGGACTGATTGACTAAATACCTTCAGGTAAATTTGGCTTTTGCCGCTAGTTCCCTGCAAGAAAACGAGCACAATAGAAGAACAGTCATTATTGTCATTGGGAATATACATGTTGCAGTTAAATTCTTTCTCTGCATTTAACCCTGGGGGGAGCAGTGGGCAGCCTCAGGGGGCACCCAGGTGTCTTGCTCAGCGACACACCTGGTGGGCAGGCTGAGATTTTGGATAGTCTGGGATATGATCCTGCAATCTTCCCCATCCTGCTGCTCTACCCATTGATGTACCAGGCATAAATGGGAAGGCATCAGAAAATAGAAATTCTGGGACACTAGGAATATAAGAAGATGAAAAGGACTTAAAAATAAATCAAACACATCCACACTGAGTGCAGCCTCCCAACAGTTTTTTGGGATTTGCAAAGCTTGCAAATATTTGTATTGTGAGACTCTGAACATTGCAAAGGCCTCTAGCAGGGTTTTAAACTGCTTTAGAGTCATTCTAACTAAGTGTTTTTTTTTTTTGTCTTGAAACTCTTCTGCTTTTACGTAAGAAATGAACCCAAACCGTTAGAGCTTTTAAAGTCTTCATATTACATGGTGCACACAGCCCAAAATTCCCCATACATAGAGATCTTAGGTAATTCAGCATGGTTACCATGGTTACTTTAACATATAAACCTTAGAAGGGGGAGGGAAAAAATGTTTTATATATATGAAAAAGACTTTAGTTGGCAATCATTCTCGAAAGACTTGAGATTGAAACAACTCGAGAACAATTGTTATTGTATTTTAGTGCGTTTAAGGTTTGACAGGCTGAATGCCATTTCTATCTCGTCCTAAAATTGTGCAAGAATGGCAATGGTGTGGTAGTGGTCTCCAGTGAAGTGGCTTTTTGTCTTTCAGTTCCTTAGACATAATAGTGCAGTGTTCTAAGCAGCCTTAATGGCAAAATCGTGAATATCTTGCTAAGTGGACAGAAAAGTTGGGAGAAGAGAGTGCGAATGTAATGCACCCCAGATCCCCAGCGAGACTCAAACCGCAGATGTTGAGAGGTTGCAGGCATGTGCCGTAGCAATTCAGCCTCTAGTGTGTCCTGAATTTATTTATTTATTTTTGTACATTTTGTTCTAAAAAAGTGGCTTTTACTTTTACACAAGTATGACGTTATTTCTAAATGTAATCTTTAAATTTTGTTTTACAGAACCAACCTGAGGTTTCGATTTACAGTCATATCCTCGGCTGCACTCACAGGAGTTGGGGATTCTATAACCCCAGACCTCAGCCCTCACCACTCGGCAGTATTGCATCTACAGTCACAAAAGGGGGTAAGTTTCAACAAATGGTTATAAAGTTTCAAAGTGGAATCTCAATAATAGTAAATGAAGGGGAACTAAAGACAATGCAAGAAATTATTTTAAAAAGTTATTAATTACACAGTATAATGCTTTCAATTCAGCTTAACACAGCTGCTGATGGTTTTATTTTCAAAATTTGGCTTTTTTCATTAATAGTACAGAGAGAACATTACAGTTTCCTGTATCTCCTCAAGCAGCGCTCTCATATCATTTTCTGCTATGAAGTGCTTTGATAAATCAGATGGGGGTGTCCAAAAAGCCATGTCTGATCTGCCAAGAAAAATGGAACAATATTAGCAAATGGCAAGAAACTGAAAATTTGAGAATCAAAACAGGTGGATAGCATTAGCATTAGCAGAACAACTTTAGCATCATAAAGATTACAATCATAATTGTAATTGTAGTAAAATTACATTTCTGGCACTTGTTGATCTATTTGCAATGTGACAAATGGAGTACATATAGAGAGGATGTCTGCTTGGAGTAAGTGTTATCATCATGATGGGATGTGAAGGTAGATAGAAAAAGAACATCAGCATTACAATAACAAATAGATTGGAAAAAGTAAATCAACATGAGAATAGGTCTGAGACAACTTTGCTATACTGATAGTTACAATGTAGCGTGAAGATAACCAAAAAGATCCACAGTTAGGATAATGATGGCCAAAGTGTCCGAAAGATGTCGAGAGAGGATGTTAGTTACTAGGCAGAAAAAAAATATAAGCATCTTGATGGTGAGAACTAAGGTTTAGTGTTGTAGAGACATATCTGAAGCCACAATATTGCATAAGAGTTATAGGTATAGGCCATGACAGATCATATATATATATATATATATATATATATATATATATATATATATATATATATATATATATATATATATATATAGATATATCTATATATATATATATCTATATATATCTATATATATATATATATATATATATATATATATATATATATATATATATATATATCTATATATATATCTATCAACAGGTGCAAGTACAGAGGGCGCGAACAACAAGATCAAGGGATGAAATTTTGAGTGAAAATTTGTGAGTATGTAGCAAGCTAGATACTGTAGATCACCTGATTTCTTTCGTTAACAACAATGATGCCAAAGATTAACACGATGACCTTTCCGATCCCCATGAAGCCTGCAAACTGTACATAAAATAAGAACAAAGATGTTTTAGCCCTTTGTCCAATGCAACAGTCTCAGTTGAATTTTGGAATACGGGGTTACAGGGTGACAACCTGGTGTGTGTTGCAATAACGTTTGAATGTGCTTATCAATTTTGAGTTTACCAAATATTTGTTCAGAAATGCCCTCTATAAACAATATTGATGAATACTGTGTATTCAGAAGTAACAACAATACTTACGGAATTGTATAAAATATTATTGGAAACTAATGAAAATATCAGTGCAAATGTTTGCATCTGACTTGATAAATATGTTTCCCAACACACAGATACTTTTTGATTGTTATCTATTGTGCTTCCTGTTTGTCTTGGGCTACTTTACGTACTGTTTTGAGGGCAAAGGGTTTCTCAGTGTTGGCGGCGTAAATTCCCAGAGAGGAGATGCTGACAAAGCCGATGGCAAACACCCAAATCCAGCCAAGGCCTGGGCCCCCAACAGCAGACAGCTGTGCATCACAACACGAACAATTAATTACTGCAGAGAAACCTTTGAAAACCCCAAAATGCATGACTTTACACCTCCTGATACTTTCTGACTTTACAACCCTGTAAGACTTTTAACAATATTTATTTCATCGTTAATAGACAAAGGTTTCTTTATTTTTAGAATAAAAGAAACAATCATTTCAAATGTGTTAGATTTGCCGTCACAAAGAAGAACTTGATATCTTGCAAATGTTTAGTTGCATCTTTTACTGTAGCCAACATCTGTGAATGCTAGCTACTACTGTTGTAGTTGTTTACCTGGTGGCTGTAGGCGGTGGCTTTTATCGTACCTAAGATCATCAGCAAACCGAAGCCCTGAGAACACATCACATCAGTTAGTCAGTTAACTGTCAGAAAGGTGAAAATTCTACTATGTGTTTATTATTGTTGGTAGTAGAGACATGCTGGAGTGCATTGGAAGAGGGGGTGGTTCTAATCTTTTACAAACCCTGATTAAAATTAATGAGGTGTAGAATTATCACCTTTCTCACAGTTTCAACCAAAAAACCTTAAGTAGCATTCATGGCAGAGCCAATATACTGGATTGTATTAAACTGCACAGGGGGTCATAATGTTATGCTGTGTGTGTGTGTGTGTATGTATATGTGTGTATATATATATATATATTTCAAATACAATACTTGAAATCATTATGTCTTCATGGCAAGCTCTTTTTGCAGAGCAGTGTCTTTAGTGCTTTCTGCCACTAGATGGAGACAGATATAAAAACTGAACACCTGAGATTGTCAAACGTCATAGTTTCCATCCATCTACGGTTTTACCCACTTGTGTACACAATGAGCATCTTAACCCAGACACATTTTAATATTTAGACACAGCAAATGTAAACATAGTGTATCTTAAGCTCTATGTGTTTTACATAACAGCATGCAAAAAAGTGCGTTTTATGTTCCTCAAAAACCGAAAACAGCCTCTTTAAAATCTTTTTTTTTTTTTTTTTTGTACATTTGAAGCTGAAAACAATTTCAAAGAAAAAGGAATGAGAACTCATTAGTGGAAATACAGGTGTTTGGTGGGAAGACGGCAATATGACCCTGTACTCTGCTGCTGACATTTGGCTCCTGCCTTCCCACTCATTCTTGGCTTTTTTTTTCTACCTCACTTTTTCTGGAAGTCATGAAACATGCTATTACTGCATGATTGAGCCCACATTTGGCCAACGTTTCATATATTTATTTATGTGGTCGTATTGTTAATTAATGCCTCCAAAATTGAATTTTATTCTAAATCATTTGTGCTTCTTTGCTTCAGCAAAAAGTTGCAACTGATGTTTGACGACACCAAGATCATCAAACAATAATTTATATAACTACTTATTTTATATGTCACTTTATCTGTTGTCAGACATGAATACTAAAATAATGTAATAATGCCTTGAGGACCAAAAGTAAGTAAGTAAAAAGTATAAAAAAATGAACTACAAATTGAAATAATGTTAAACAAATACAAACAATGTGTCTGTACTTACTACAAAGACTGCATTGAACGTGATAAAGACACGTTTGAGGCCTACATTAATTTTTCCCATCTTCAGTTTTCAGTTATCGGCTCTCGGGAGTGAGGTACCACAGTGTGTATAATGATGTCCCACCGTGTGTGATGTGATACTACAAGCAGAATGAATGACTGAGGTCGAACCCAGAGCTGTGACACACAGATCTAATCTGTAGCCAATCACCACAATCTACATACTGCACCACCTCACGGGACACCTGATGCAGTCAAGGAAACGTACAGTAAGTTTCATTTTTATTGAAACTGTAAAAGAACCAGTGTTCAAGTCTGTCTCCTTCTTCATTTTCTGACATATCTGTGGGCCTCAGCCCTTAGATGATCTTTTTGGCATCTCTTTGGCAATTAATAATTATTTAATTGGAGAATCGATTCATCACACAGACTCCAAGGGATACTAATATCACATGCACTAGCAATGACAGTACAATTACTATTCTCTATATTTCATATGAGGATGGTGTTTTGAAAGTCTGCTTTAGGAAATTTAGACTGTAGCCTGTCAAAGCTGCTCTGACAGGGCGGCAGAGCTGAGACAGGACAACTAGAGTTAGTTCATTTAGTTTTTTCTTTGCTTGCAAATAGAGTAAACGGGTCTTACTGATACTCTGAACCGTCTGCTTCTCTCCATGGTTTTCACAAAGTTTTGGTTTTTCTAAGTCAAATCAGCTTGTATGTCACTTGGCATATAAACATTATCCTGGTATGGTAACTTGTGGGTTGCAAAAATACTCAAAATGAAATGCATGTGAATTAACAATCAAAAGCAAGATAACTCCACAGACTGGTATTTGTCTTGAAGGCATTTAAAAGCTAATAAGTGAATTCCGATGGTTTGATCACTCTGTCATTTATTGAGCTCTTGCATACATTGTTACTATATGGTCTGCCACCGTTTTAGAGCAGATTTTATTTCTTCTATTCTTTAAAGATTTGGGTAAATAGTGTTTCATCCTCTAGGAAGTCCCAACAAATAATTTCACTGATCTTTCGTACATTTTGCTCGGCTGCACAATTTAAAATATAACAACAGTGGAAAATATAACACAAACTACTTTTTCTCTTAAAGGCTGCTGTACAAGAAAAGGTCCACGATTACTACTGACCATAGTGGTAGTGTAGCAAGCTGCCTGAAAGCAGTGCTGACGTGAAGTTGCTTTAGTGAACATCAGAGTTCACTGTGAAGTTTTTCACCACCAAGCCATAGCCACTAATCATATAACTTTAAGGTATCTTTAATAATTATTATTTTAATGTTTTGTTTTGTAGCCCTAACCTTCCTGTAACTTAGCTGAGTCTAATCTGAGAACAACGTACACATATTATACAGTAATCGCATGCCATGCTATGGCATACATGAAGAACACCCCCTCGACACTACAGTGCAGATTTTGATAGCAAAAAAGCGAGATGTTAGCTCCCCCAGCCACAGATTAGTGGCTCTAGAGAATGTCATGAGGATTAGGTTCTGACATTGTCAGGAGTCGGTGTACGTTGCTATAGACACTTGGTAAAAGTATCACTACGCCCCCACCAGAGCTTTGTCTAGAGCAAGAGCTGGCATGAATTGCGACAGAGGTGGCCACCTCAAAATTCTCTGTACGGAAAGAGCCCTGAGGTTGTCAATGTGTGTGTTCTGTGGTTTTGAAGGAGAAGCGTAAATAAAGTTTACCTCAACCGTTTGAGACACAATTGTTTGACAATCATCCTGGTACTTCTGCATTTCACTGACTGAATCCTCAATAGCCGCACAAATAAGAAATATAAGGTTTCCCTATTGTACAATTACAGAACAAACGTTAACTGCAATTGTAATTTTGCATACTTACACTTCACACATGCTTGTAACTTCTTTTTTTTTGAGCCGTTAATCTTTCCACAACAATGATATTTAGTTTCCTTCCATGTGCTTACAAATGCTTTTAGTGATGGAAATTCATTTTATTTTCTGCAAGTACACAATAGTAGTACTGTATATAAACGTTTTATGAATATACTTGTCATTTGTTGTGAATGATTTTCTATTGGACTAGTTGTATTTAAACATGTGAAATCAGATAAAAAAAACAATACATTTCATAAATATGTATTAAGTATGGCAATGAGGAAATCAAAGTGGGGATTATTATGGATGAGTGGCTGGCATGATGGCTTTTCATAGAGAATTTTTAAAACATTTTTTTTTTTTACGTAGAGAAGTTGATGTCATGCCCTGTAAAATTTGTAATTATGTGCCACGTTGGGAAAACCTGCTGCCTTCTAAGTGTTGAGTTGGAGGCTGTTTTTGATTGTCTGTTATCAGCAGAGACACAGCATGCACAACTAGAGAATGACCTTTTACATCTTCCATCTGTTTTGAAGGATTTAAACAATCTTTTACCTAAACACAATGAACCTGGGTGTTTTCTTTGCTGACAGGAGGTAATGGAGAAGTAACAAGAAACTTTTTACATTTATTTGGTTTACGGCACAATGGAAAACACTAATTCCAATTAGAAAGTGAGAAAATATGCATCCTTACTTATAGAATTAACTAGCAAAACACATGCTGATTATTATTCTAATAAGAATATTAATATTTTCTAGTGTGTGTACAACAAAACATCTCAGGAAGGTTATTAGAGATTCTCATTATAAACTAATGAGAACATTACCAAAGAGTTGTATGCGTTTTTGTGAAATGTAGTCTTCCACCTGAAACCATGAGTAATGTTGAGCGTGGGAACGTGTGAGTACCTGGTTTGAGCAGTGATTACTGAAATGAGGTCGTGAGGTGTCGCCTCGTACTTTGTCTCTGCTGAGTGATAGACCCGTGTCTTTGGCAGACATGGACAGCTGTAAATATACTTAGGTGGTCTACCCAAGTCTGTTTTGTGGCTGGGAAACATTGTAATAAGGTGTTGTCAATCAACAGCCAACAATTGACAGAACTACATTTTTGGCCCCTTGAAAGCAGAAAAGCTTTGCTTGTTTCTATTCACCTGTGTCTCAAAATAGAAAGCGAAACGATAAACGTTACTTGCACAGAACGGTGGCATTATTTGCACACGACACATCCAGACTTGCAGCAAAATAAGTCTCCTTTTACAGCATGAGGTCTTGCCCTTGTTTGTAAACATACAAAAACATATGTCTGCCTCACTTTCTTAATTTCACATAGATTCATCGGAAGTTACCATTTCTGCACTTTTTGTGTTTTGTGTATTTTTGAACAAGGGAAGTTTTACTAATCAGTTTTCTCTGTCTCAAGGTTGTGTTACACTTACTTAACTTTGTCTTGTAGGAGCTTTTTAAGTCTTTAATATTTTATAACTAAACAACTCTATCTCCTAAATATTACATTTGTATCCAAGTGACCAGTTGTTGAGTTGTTGTCCCCCACATTCTGACATTGGACATCCTTTCTCTGTTATCATTAGATTGTAAACCTCATTCCCTTCTGGACAGTCATGTTTATCTGCTAAGTGTCACAAATGTTTATTTGATATCAGTTTTATTGTGCAGTTTACTATTACCAAAATAATTATGTTCCTAATTTTTATTATAACTGCGCTATCATAACTTTTAATGTGGTTCTTTCCTTCCCTTTTCTTCTGGAGCAGAGGGCAGCTGTTACAAAGCAAAGCAATCTGACCCGTGATGAATGTGTGGTTTGTTTGTTTGTTTTTTTTAATATTGAGTCTCTCAAACAACTGATTATATTTTTCTGTACCTTTCAAACTGTTGTTGGTAGTTGGGATGAATTTTTTTCTCTAGTTTTGTCCTAAGTGGACCCATCATTAGCCTTTTTTTCACAAGTTTTACATTAGGAATGTAATGTGTGAATGACCTTTCTGTAGCTGACGCTCTAGTCAAGGTGCCTACGCGACAGTATGTGTAGGAATGTCGGTTTTGTAAATGATGAACAATATTTTACGTTAGAAAAATCAATGAATGTCAACATTAAAAACCTGAACACATTCCCAACAGACAAATATTCAAATAGTTTCATATTTGGGTCCAGCCTTAGTTGTTATCAACTGTAAATTGAAATATTTGTTCCCAGAATTGTAGCTGTCAAAAATGCGCCATTGTATTTACCAGCGACAGGGTGGTGATATTTTGCATGTAATCTACATAAAGTCCTGCATCTTTGTACAGCGATGATACATTGAAATATGGAGGATTCAAAGATACTCCAGGATAGAAAATCTGTAACATGGCGATGATAAAATTATACAGACGGTGATATTTAGTGTATGTTTGAATTTCTCTACTGAATGTTATTAAAATTAGGGTTAAGACACATACAGCTTTAACAAACAAAGTGGAACTTGAGTAAGAAAAACAATTAATGAGCAAATCACTGCTGGTAATGTGCTGGTTTACTATCAACATGACAGAATTTAGCTGCCACCTTTCAATATATAAATTAACTGCTCCGCTATGCCTGAAAGCTACTTTGTTGTACCTGTGAGATCAACAAAAGATAAGAGAGCTCATTGAAGGCAGCCCGGCCTGTTATCTAAATCAAACTGACAGATTGTTATGACCTGCAGATTTACTGCAAAAGTCATTTGAGAAGCAGATGGCTAGAAAGGTTTGACACATAACAGGGTAAAACAAATAGACCTGAATTGGAGGCTGTTGGTTGGGCCTTTCTAATCCAGGGGAAACAGCAGCTAATAATCACCAGACCTGTTTGGAATTACTGGGGGAAAAAAATCAAACCAACTGTGGGTGTGAGTCAGAGGTTTGGCACCACACCAGAAGTGGTAAATGAAAAAGGAAATAAAGTATTCATGGTCCAAATAAATAGTGGAATAAGATGCTTACACAAACACAAACAAAGAGACTAGTTACTTCAATAAAAGTCACACTTTGTTACTTTTATTAGGAAAAGCCCTGAGTAGGTTGTCTCGTTGTTGATTCATTAAACTGCCTTTTGTGGTTGTGTTCACACATTAATGTCGTGGACATATCTGGACTTGGAGTAATCATGCAGCACTGTCACATCAAAGTACCTGGAATTTTGAATGTAATTGGTATTAGAAGGACCTACGTGTACTCATCTGTGAAACTAGAACCTGATTTTAGCTTTACTCATTTTATGCCACAAATCTTCATTTATCTCCTTTGGTCATCTCCATTAGCACGTGGAGGTGTTTGTACTTAAGTACATTGCTGCTATTTTTCATATTACCCAGCCGAACTAAATCAGATTCATTATTGACAAAGGTTACAGTTAGAATGGGTGGTTGATGCAACTCGCTGTATTACTTCTTCACATAATTTGATTTTGAGTGCGTATGAGTTTGGCCTTAAATAATGCATCCACAGTCCAGTGGCTTCTTGTGCCAGTCCCTCGTCTGGATAAATGCAGAGGGGTTTTTAAGTAAGAACATAAAACACATGCCCATTCATATATGCAAATCATGACTTCCACACCGAGTCTGACTTCATACGGGTCTGTCGTAGCCCAGATTAACAACCGGGGGCCCAATGACCTATAGAGGACTGAAGAGAGTAGACAGGAGTACAGGGAGATGCAGTGTAAGGTGAAGGTAGAGGACATGAGCTTTCCCTCTGATGTCCTCATTCCTGACTGTCTTTTTCTCATCAAACTAGAATGTGTCCCCTTTCCAGTGACACCAAGCTCATTAGTGTTGCCCTAACTATTAAGGAATTATTATTATTATTATTATTATTATTATTATTATTATTTCAACCTTGTGCTTTACTGTGCACAAAAAGTAGGTTGCTAACTTAAGCAGCTGTAAAAGAGGTGGTTTATTTTACCAAAGGTGAAAAAAATGTACCAGTTAAGTAGAAACTTTTCAAGTGGTTGTGAAAAAGGGGGAGGAAAAACTGCTTCTCAGAAAAGTTGGTGATCTCATTTTCACTTACTGTTCATGGGGACCTGAACAAACAATTCAAACCACTGAAAGATCTACTGCTAAAATCCCATCACCCTGACACATGTACTGCCACAAATTCCTTTAGCAACAGATAAAAACCTTTCTTCGGGTCATTCTCAAAGGTTCCTATATGACATATGGTCATATAGTGACCGGTATCAACAACAGTTTCACTTTTAAATATTCATTAAGTTAAGGGTTTATTTCCACCAGGTATGTACATATGGCCTGTTTCTGGGTGACCTACTTTGTGTTGGTTTTACTGGCAGTTTGAGGCAGCAACACAGAACCTTCCATTTATCACAGTCGCCTACATTTTTTTTTTTTTTTTTTTGCTTGTTCAGTGTTATCACCTAATAAACCTGCTTGCGATCCAATCACAAGCCACCACCATATGTGGTCTAGTGTTTTTAATGCCAGTCTACTTTTTTTGCATTATTCTTTTATACATACTGGCATCATCATGCCATCTTCCTAATGCAGATGCCTCCTAGAAATTAAATATATTTACCACTACTTTGCAACAACAAATCAATTTTAAATATGAGTAAAAATATTAATTCATATGGATTGGAAAATCTAGAAATATACCTTGTAAATGTCATAGATTCAAACTAACTTGGTCAAAATTGGTCTAAATCAAGAGCACTGTGGCCTGTTACTGTTTTTTTTTTTTTTTTTTTTTTTTTTCTTCAAATAAAACTCTCGCTAGTGCACAATGGCACTTCTGCCTATTCTCTATACCCCTCATTCCACTATAAACCCCCTCAGCCCCCACTTAGCCCTTTGATAGCCCCACCTTCTCTTCAGGCTCTCAAGGGGCTTCCTTTAGGACCTAAAACTGCTTGGTTTAATTTAACGGGCAGATCATATCCAAATAAAAAGAAGGTAAGAATTTATGGAAAAGTTTATTATGAAATGAATACATAGTACAAAATAGACCCAGAGTAACATAAAACACTCGTGTGAGAGGAGGTTTTCTTGTAAAGTAACACTGGTATATCTATTCAGTATTTGATTACATTTTTGGTCAGTGCTTTATCTGCTTCCAACTAAATAAAAACTTACATTGATTTTGAAATTGCCAGGTCCTGTTTGGTATTGAATCATATAGAACAGTGCCTTTTTGATGAATGGGATGATAGAAGACCCGTGAATCATTCTACTTTTACATGACTGTTGCTTGTGCTGTTGTATACATACACAGAGTTTGGAAAATCAGATCATTTGCACTTCTGGCCATTTTAACCCAAGTAGGTTTAAATTTTTCTTTTTTAGGAATTTGTCCATAATATTGACCATGTAAACAAAAATAATCAGTGCTTTCACTTTTGACAGAAATATAATGTTTTAACTTTTTAAAAATATGACACTAGATATGAATAGAATCATAGTATGTTACTGCTTCTTGCTATTACCATGAAGGCTAAAAGTAATTGAGTTTTTGTGAGTGCAGGTTAGATTGGGTTACATCATTACTAATCTTGTACAATATAAAAATTATTCTAAACTTATCTATTTTTACAGTCAGAGTAGAAAACTGGGTTAACAGAGCTTCAGTCAGATATGGAAAAGCTTTTGCTCAGAAATGATATGACAAGGATAAGGATATGACAATATTGCATATCATGAAACTACAAAAGATATATAATTCACAAAAAATAAAGGCTATTTATCAAATACTGAGTTCAATAGAAAGACAAAAATGACAAGTGGCAGGACTTTTTCCTAGATAAAATCTTGTAACATCGCTGTCTTCAGCCTTCCCTTTTGCTCTTTAAAAAAAAAATGTATCATGGTCATGTATCGACCACTAAATCCTCCTTTTACAGTGCAGAGGTTATAGGTTAGAGGCCAGTGGTGGAGCGTTCCCTTTAGTAGCCCTTCATAGCCATGGATGCTCCTGCCATGTCAGCATTTTTGACCTGATGGATCATCAGGAGGGAGATCAGCAGGCCCAGCAGCTAGATACAAGAAGACAGACAGATGGTGGTAGTGAAATAAATCTGTGAATGAATTTATAAAACTAGTGGACATGACAGAAGTTTGAACTTTGTCTTTTAAGAGCCATAAACATTGGTTAAAATTAGCTATTATCTATTGAGCTTCATTATGTGTCGTGGATGTGTGAACAACAGTTGTTTGCATGTGTTGCATCATGATTTTTAACCCTTAAAATTGCACTGGTCAACACTTAGCCAAGTTTCAAGTTATGTCTAAAAATGCCAAATGAAGATTTGAAAGAAGAGTTTAGGATTTTTTTAATCTGACTACACTAAAGAAGTGAGCGATACCAGTTTACAGCCCTTGTTCTGTCTAAAAAATGCACATCAAAGTTCACCTGAGAGTCTTTAAACTGCAGCATTAGCACTGGGCTCAATTCTGAGTGTATTCAAATAGCAGCAAGTTCACCATTTTATGATCTGCCAGCCTTTTGCTAGTGGTTACAGAGTGAATCATAAACGCACTACTAGTTGTATTGGTCTTTGAAATTTAGGTGCATTTGACAACGTGACAAAGCACAAATTTATGTAGTACATGGATGAAAACAGCAGAATAAGGGCAAATTAATACAGACACAATTGCTTAACCAGTATGCCAAGAGAACATTTGTTACTGCAAAGCTATGAGAGGGTCAAAGCTGACTAATCGGTGACCGATCAACTGGTCAACACCTGACTTCACGTTACTCCCACTCCCAAGTAACTCAGTTCATTATGCAGAGAGATTCTCGGTCATCAGGTCGTTGTTATGCTATAGGTGCAATTCAGTGGCATTTGAACTTGTTTGAGATTCCTTAAGGGAGACAATGTTCATCAAACTAGAATTACCTGGGATTGAACCTAACACAGTCGGTGCAGTCTGACTTTGACTCATCCTAAAGACATGCGATGGTTGGCTAAGATACGATCCACATGTCGCCTCAACAGGCCTTAAAGCTTGAACTGTCTTTAAAGAAAAAGTGTAGTTACTGATCATGGTAAGTAACAACAAAGGAGAACTTACTGCAGTGACAGCAAATCCAAAGCACATGCCCATGGCAATGCTAAAAATGGTGTCAAACAGCCCGTAGATAAACTCACTGCAGGTCTGCGGAAGAAGAAACGGAGACGGGGTAATTAGCTTACGACCTTGCCCTTTGGAAAATTGGCTAGTAAATGAATTGGTTGCTTAGTAATTGAATACCTGGGCATATATTTGCTCTGGACCACTGGCTCCCTGCAAGAAAACAAAGGCAACATATAGTTACCACAATTAACAAGGAAAAGCAGTTCAATGGTCACCTTGTGGAAAATACTAGAAAATACAATACTACACAAAGGAGTATTACTAGATGGAAATTATAAAAAAAAAAAAAGATTATAAAAAAAACCCCATCAAATTGAAACTCAATTTTTGGTACATTTAGTGATGAAGTGGTATTTATTTATAGTTGTATATGATTGGGATCAGTTAATTTATTACTTAATCACATTGTAGTTTGACAATTCAAAAAAAATAAAAACCGACCTGAGGTTTGGGTTTACATCCACTTGTAAAACTTCCACGGGTTGACCTGCATTCACAGGACTCAGGGATGCTGTTACCCCAGTCCTCAGCACTGCTAATTCCACAGCATTGGAGCTACAACAACAACAAAGAGCAAGTTTTTACCAATGAAAATTGTTCTTTCATGATGTGGTATGAATAATAAGAAGTAACAAGAGAACTGAAGAAAATGTAAGAAATAATTGCAGCCAAGTATTGATATCACATCATAATCTTTCTAAAATGTTTGCATTACTAAGTAACTACATAGCAAGTTTCATATTTTAAAACAGTGAGATGATTTGGTAAAGGTTTTATTTTCTATTATGCCTTAAAAAAATAAAAACAGAATCTTTGTGATTACTTTAATCTTCTCTATGTAATAAACAGACAGCCCCATATCCCCCGGTAAACATTCAGCCTAGAAAAGCCTGCAAGGAGTATGTGTTTAGCTAGACTACATTTAAAGGCTCTAATTGTACAGAGAACAACATACACTGCTCTGTAGCCCATCAAGCAGAAGCCTTGTTTCGTCATCTTTCATGAAGTTCTGTGCTACTTCACTGGTGGAGTCCTGAAATCCATCTCTGACCTGCAATTAAAGAGGGTCATGTTGGCATCAAGGAAGAGAGAAACAGAGGAAGCGTAAACACTGAGACAGAAATCAATACGGATGATAAATGGTAGTTAAACAAGGAACATCAACATTAGCATGAAGACAGTCTGAGAAGAAGAATATTAGAATTAAATGAGTAAAAAATGGCATTGAGATAAGGACCCTTGTTTTCCATCAAGTTAGACAAATAATGAACATATCTAGAGAGAAGAAAGTTAACATTCGCTTAAGGTACTAACTGGCTCGAGCAAACATTATTATTTTCATATATTATAAGCAAATGTAGAGGTCGACAGAAAAGAATACCCACATTAAGATTAGTATTAGATTATAAAAACTAAAGAACATCAGCATGAGAGCACTTTATTACGCTGAGATATACAGAGTGTAAGAGAAGGAGTTTAAAATCAAGAGATGAAAGTTTGCGAACAGATTGGTTGGTATGAAGATGGATGGACAATAGATGACCTTATTTCTTGAGACAGCGACAACGATGCCAAAGATCAGCATGATGATCATTCCAAACCCCATAAAACCTGCAAACTGTAAATGAAACAGTATAAATAATTACGAATCATCATCATCATAATCAAGATCTCATGTCTTAGTGCTTTGTTGCTGTTTAAGTGGCTTGGCTGCCCAACACAATACAGACAGTTCAGAATTTGATTATTTTTACTTCTGCCCATTGTTTGGCATTGTACGTACAATTTTAATGATGACAGGTTTTTCGGAGCAGACTGCGTAGATTCCCAGAGTGGACACCCCTAGTATGCCAATGGCAAACACCCAACTCCAGCCCAGGTTCACGCCCCCAACTGTAGACATCTGCACAACACAACACAGACAGGGACTTAATGCAGTCCTCCAAACAGGTGGGTAAATAATATGGCTGACATTATTCTGCATCTGTAGAGTTGTCACCACAACCCTCGAAAAAGCAAAAATGCTTGACTTTACACCTCTTGATACTTTGACCTACTCAAAGCTGTAGATCCTGTAGAGTCAGTGACATGTTGAAAATACAGTCAAAATGCATTAAATAGCAATAATCTATATGTATTAAACCATATTTATTTCACTTTCAATAGACACAAGTTACTTTAGTGTAATGTTTACTGCTACAGAAGAGAAATTGATCTCTTGTTCCTCTTTGCATCTCTCTGCCAACATTGAGAACAGCTGGTTAGCCAGGGTAAACTTAATTTAAAATTAAAAAAAAAAAAAAAAAAAAAGTGGTAGCAGCTGGAGCTCAATTGGCAGTGAACCACATGGTTGATGGTTTGAATCTAGCTTCTTCAAAACCTTACTACATGTCAAAGTGTTGCCAGACAGTAAACCACAAGCGGCCCTTGGTGTTTGATATCTGCTCGTAAGCCACTTTGGAAACATCTAAATGGTAAAGTAGGTCTCCGTCCACAAGTCAGAGCCACAGTTAAAAAAATAAATAAATAATAATAATACCATCAAAACTAAAAATGATGGGCTGTAAATGTGTATTAAAATAATTAATTATTTGTGCCCATTATCATCTTGGCTAATGCCAAACAAGCCTATATGCATATCGATTATAAGCTCATTAACAAGTTGAAGTCCGACGTCTTTGAAAATGAATCTCAACATGCAGGAAATCTAAAACCTATTTGTCTTCTGAAAACTGTTGAACAGAAATGGAGTAAATAAAAGTACATTTGATTTGGTTAAAATGCTGTGTTCCAGGAAGACAGATCTTGTTTAGCCCTCAGGATTTCTGATCTAATACTATTGTCAGACCCTTGCTGTTTTTCTGAGACTGACAAAGCTGACTGGAATGGAAACCTTTGAGCTGCATCTGTTCGGCATTAAAGAAATCAGAGCCTCTACTACATCTGTGTAGCTACTCGCCCCTTTATAAACACACAGTCCCTCACCCCATATTTTTAACATTTCAAAACATACAATATGCATTTTCAGATGTACACTCTATGCAGGATTACATTGAATTTTAACAAACACACAACCAGCTTTTTGTTTTAATTCTGACCATTACAGTAGATCACATTCTCGGGTTAATCATTTTCTGCTATAACCATAACTCAAATCCTTCTACTCTGGTGGTGGTTATAGTATATACATTTTTAAATGTAAGCATGAAATAGAACCTCTGCATGATTGTTTTTTTTTTTTTCCTTTTTTATTGATATGCTTCCTGGAAAAGGTTCAAACACCTGTTTTATTTTTTGTCTATGTCTGACTCTTTCACTGTTGCATGAGTCAATGCAGTAAATCGGCTGCTCATTCTGACAAGTCACATTCTTTTTAGAGAGGCTGTGTTGCCACTGATCTGACAAAGTAAGACAAAGAAAAAAAACACTGTAAAACATTGAACTTTGCAGTTGTATTTGTTTACCTGGGTGCTGTAGGCTGTGCTTCTCACCGCTCCGAGTATCATCAGGCATCCTAAGAGCTAAGGACACATCACAACAGTTGTGACACAGAAGAACTGCTTTTCTCAAAAGGAAAAGTCTAAATTAAAGGGTGTAAAGCCAGGACACACAATTAACAAAACATTGCAACTAAATTAATAATTAATCGTTCACTTGTAAACCCTGTAAGATGATGTAATGTAACATTACATACTTACATGTTGTTTGGAAAAGCAATGACCAGATTAACTCAGTTTTATTTAAATTCTAGTGAAGATTCTAATATTTCTGAATATGCCATGAATCAGGATTATTTGTGAAACTAGTATGAAATGGTGCACAAGGGTTTCGGAAATTTTCTATTTGACTACATAATGCTGGCAAAAAACCCGATGTGCTAGTTGTATATTTCAGTTAAATGTAATGCAGCCGTATCGAACAAAGTGATTCATAATATAAATAAAACTGAGTGGCACCAAATAGTAGGGCATTGCAAAGGGATCACTGCTTAAAGTTTAAAGTAAAAATCTGGCCATTAATTCAGGCAATAAATTTAAATCGGATTGAAATTTTGTTTTTCTCTCAACCCATTTGTCCAGTAGTAGAGCTTCTATCATTTCTGTACTCGGATACTAGATGGAGACAAAGACCAAAGAATTGACCACTGCTTATTTCTTAAACCTGATAATTTCATCTGTTGACTAGTGCAAACGATTGCATAGAAAATTAATGCCTTAACCTGGACACATTTCAATCTTCCTAAATGTTAGAATCTTCAAACTTTATCTAACAAGAGTTAAAAAGATTCTCAAACACACGAGCCTCTTCAAATTTCAGTTTTCCTGTCAATGTTCAAAGGGTAAAAACTCCAGCTAAAAGAGAAGTAATAACCATAAGTGACAGGAAAAGGGAGTTGGTGGGCAAACTGAAATATGATCCCTTTCTCTGCTGCCGAGATTTGTATCTGGGTACCCTCTCCCCCCGCCTTTTTGTTGTTTTCTTTTTTTCTTTTTTTTTTTTTCTTTTTAGGGTAGGAGGTCTTTTACTGGAAGCCAGAAGTTTACAGGATATGCCCTATGGATTAAAACATTTAAAACTGCTTTGTTGTCCTAGTTCAAAATTAGAACATGATCCTTTGCACATTTAGTTTCATGATTTTTGCTCTTACTCTACATATTGGTATATGCAGGTATAATAGCAGTTAATGGGTTATTGGTAATAAACTAAACTTTTTTTTTTTTTTTTAAAGTTTTGTGATTAAATGCATGTGTTTTGTGTTATTTTCAAAAAATGTCCTCTAGTCTAAAGTCTAAAAGCCTTTGGTATTTGTTAAACATGAAAGTGTAATGAATACATTTAAGAAAGAAGGTTGCTTCAAACACAAATGCTAAACTAATTAAATGATGTACAGAGGACTAAACAAAATACGTAAATATAAACTTAAAAACAAAGTCTGGAATAAAAAAAGGTTTGTACTTACTGCAAACAGCACATTGAAGAAAATAAAGATACATTTGAGGCATCCATTAATTTTTCCCATGTTCACTTTTTAGTTATTTGCTCTCTAGAGATGAAGAAGTGAAGAGTTTGGGCTGTACTACTACAGTGTGTTCAGCTTGCTGTGTAGGATGTGATAAAATATGATGTTGTGAATGAGTGGGGGTGGGGTGGGGTGGGGTGGGGTGGGGAGGGGGAAACCCAGAGCTGTGGAAGGTGGATCTAATCTGCAGCCAAACACATGCAATCAAGAAAATGAAATTTATCATAACCAACTGCATTGAGTGTTCTGGCTGAATTACAAAAACATTCTCTGTAAATTGAAATCTATATTAAGAGATCTGCCCGTAAATGTAGGTATATGAACACGTACGTTAAGCTTTCACTTTTACGGCAATAAAATTTGACTATACAGGCCTTAAAGACAGAATGAGGATTATTTAAAATATGCATTGTTAAACATGTTTTTGGTTTTTAATGTAGTTGACATGAGCTGCAGTAAAAGTAGAAAAATGTGTATAATAAAGCACTGCAACGAAGTCTGTTTGAATGTACAGGTTACCAAAAAGTGTTTGATTAAACACATTTACTATACAAGTTGTAGGACACAGTTGTCTTCCGCAACAAGGTGGAGCTGTTTATACTCGAAATTATTTGCTATATTGATTTGTAATTTTGGCCTACAACAGCTTTTAAATTTGCATTGTGGGCATTGCATTTCTGTGCTTTCTAACTGCTCTAGATCTATGAAGTGTTTACACGAGGACTGAAGTAGGAAGCCACGCCCCTTCTGTAGGTCCCCATGTAATAGATCCATCCTGCCTGCTTACCTCACAGAGCAAAAATGCACAGGAGCAGTGCCCATTGTCACAAATACGGAGTTTTGTGGGCTGTTTTTAGGCTGTAAAACATTGTCCAAATCAAAGCATGAGATCCAGAGTAATGGGGAAATAAAGAGAAGAATGGCTTCTCCACCAAACCGCTGAGTGACGTGAAGTAGACACAGGACATCTGTTTTTGATTTTCTACCTGCTTTTTCTCTTAAAGGAAAAAAAAACACATCTTGTTCTGTGTCCCTGTGATCATATAGATTCATAAATTATCTCTGTGACTTTAGCAACTGTCCATCAAACACAAGACATGTCATCCTGATGGGTGGCTGTCAATTAATTACATCGTCCCCAAGCATCTGCTAAACAAGTTTTTGCAATGCGTCCTGCACCATTGGCACTTGTCTTAAATTAGCAGCTTTTCAGTAAATGCCTGCATGAGAACACATAAAACCAGAGGTTTAACGGCTGAGTCCCAGGGGTATGTCCAGAGAGAATTAACATCCGCACTGATAGTCTTGCAAGCTTTTAATGCTGTCCTAACCCTCCAGTCAGCTCAAGCTGTTTGTGAAAGGTCAGTTTGTCATTATCATTTACAAGAGAGAGTTTGATTTGTGTTTTCTGTTTTGGAAGTGAAAACATTTTCATAACTAAAAAAGTAGTATTTTACCATGGTCCTATTATCACTGATACTTGTTTATGTTGCAGGCAGGACAGTAAGACACAGAATTGCCATTTCATGCTACCAAAAACTTGGAGCGAATGAAATGGAATAATTCAGCTTTTTGATTTAACTTCATTCTGTAAAGTGCCTTGAGATGACTTTGTAGTGAATTGGTGCTATAGAAATAAAGTCAAGACTGAAAAGTTGTATAGAGAAAACCCAACAAATCCCCCTGGAGAAAGCCAGAGGCAACAGTGGAGAGGACAAACTCCCTTTAACGGAAGAAACCCCCAGCTGAACCAGGCTCAGGGTGGACGTCCATCTGCTTTGACCGGTTGAACATGTATGTTTCAATGCCATTTGTAAGGAGCAGGTCTAATGTGTGACTAAAACAGTGAGTGGGTTTATTCACGAGTGAATTAAACAAAGTGCTGAGACAGTTACTGTCAGCATCTACATGAATGTTAAAGTCTCCCACTATAATGACTTTATCTGTACTAAGCACTAAATTGGATAAAAATTTAGAAAATTCAATCAAAAACTCTGAATAAGGGACTGGAGGACGGTGCACGATAACAAATAATAGTGGAAGATTGCTGCTACTCCTCCACCTCAGCCTGTGCTTCTAGGAACATGATCATTAATATGACTCATTTAAACTGACATATTCTTCCTGCTGCAACCAGGTTTCAGTGAGACAAAATAAATCGAATTGATGATCATTTATCAAGTCATTTACTAACCGAGATTAAGAAGAGAGAGATTTGATATTTAATATTCCACATTTGTTTTGGGGTTGTCATTGTTATCCTGACTAACTCCTTGTGGTCCTTTTTGGTTTATCTAATTTAGTTGGTTGCGAAACAAACACCGTCAATATGTATGTGGGAGTTGTGGGGGGGTGATGATTGTAAGGACACTGCAGAGGCGTGTAGGACTGGATCTCTGCGGGGTCTTAGTGACTTAACCCTTCACCCAAACTCAGCCAACTCCACCGAGCTCTTCCTTGTTCAACTCATTTATTGAAAGCAGCAACAGAGCAGACACAAGTGGGCCTTCATATGGTTGGACACTTTATGCATAATCATCACTTTACAATACTTCTCGTTTAGATAAAAATAAGTTGTTGTTAAGCAGATAGAGAGCTCTGAACAGATACACAACACCAGATACAGTTAAGTCAGTTAAGGATGTATGCAAAGAAGAACGTGTTACAACATTCTGTCCTAGCTATGACATAAACACACTTTTCACAACGTTGGTAAAATGAGTACAGGACAATGTGAAATGCAATTCATCACATAATGATAATATAATGCAAAAATATAACAAACCCTAACAACCAGCAAAAAGTTTGTTTGCATCAAGCTTGCGAACAAGTGAAACCCAAGTGTCTAACAGTCGAAAACTTAATTTAAGAAACAGCTCAGCTTTGACTAGAAAGCCACTGTAACGACTGCTTATCAACACAAGTAAAGCTTGTACATAATTCTCTAAACGGAAGTCAAGAATGGTGGAGCTCTTAGAGAGCTCTTTCTGTGCACGCTGTGTTTGGCACGACGCTGCTAAAGCTTCTGATTCGAAATGTGAGGAAATGTGTGATTGTACACATACAGAATATACAAAACAGATGAAAAGATGTGGAGTGAGGGAGTCAGCTGTCTGCTGTCAGGAGAGGTCAGGATGCACATAATCTTGTGATGGTGTGTGTGAGAGTGGAAATGTGATTAACCGAATTTTATTGGAATGTTGTGCATTAACTAATGTGCGACTGTGAAATATTGTAATAGTGAAAACATGAAAATGATTGATTTCTAAAATGGTTTCATCTCTTCAGTGGAACGTTCAGTAAACACAAGTTACCGCTTCATGTACAGAAAGTAATGAGTAATTAGCAAGTATGTTCGTCATATAACAACTTCATTGTTAAATGGTCATATTAAAAAGTTGTTTACACAACCTGCAAGTGTTGCTGATGGCCTGTTCTTTTCACTGTCCCCACGTCTGCGCAGCTTGACGGCAGGTGGAATTGTGCAAGAGGTAGTTTCTGCTCAAAGGAAAGTGGAAAGCACCTCTGCATCCAACCTCATGTGCGTGAGAACATGAGAGTAAGTCAAACATCACAGTTTTACACTTTAACGAGCATAATTGTGCACAATTTCAAGCAGACTGAAATGCTGTGACGCGCTCCTCTACTTTATGTCCTACTGTTTTTGTCAAAACTTTTTCTTTTCTATTTCTGTAACAAACAATGCATTAGAAACTTGCGTAGCTTTGAGATTAGTCTTTCTTTGTGTACACTTTGTGGCTCTGGGACCGCAAGGTTTGTTATGTTAGAGAGTAGCTGCTGGCCATCTGTTTAATGTGTTATGTGTTATCTCTTAGGCTGACTGTAGATGACCAATATCTAAAAATTACATTAGTAGTTATTTACTGTGGCTTCTCCTTTGCTTTACAGCTGCATCTGTATCCACCTAAACAGTTGTGTGGAGAATACCTGATGCTTAAGCCTTTACAGTTGCCAGCTGTTTGAACATGTACACGAGATTTTGAAGTGGCTTTTTTAAACGAGCTCTTCTGCACCGTCAGGCTCACACACTCCCGTTCTTTTTCTTTTTTTCTTTTTCTGTACCTGTTTTACTGTGTGAAGCCAATTAACTGGGCAGTAAACAAACAAAAGTTTAAAGTATCAATAAGTTTTGACTTATTACAGCTGCCACTGTCGCCGATTATGTTGCTTGTTTATGATCTTGTGACTCGTTCATCTTCTGTGGTTGGTGGTTGGTTAAATGTGTGCGTTGGTTGGCTGTGAGTAGCTACTGAATTTATTCAGTGATGTGTGTGGGTGAGGATTTGGTGAAAGTAAGAAAACTTGCTAAAAACTAAAAATCCAACCTTGCAATAAAAAACCTATCCACAGGATGAGTTTTCAGTGTGAAATGTTAACACTCCTCTGAGCCTTCAATGATTTACTCATCTTCTTTTGCCTTTCTTTTTATACAAATACAATATTTTGTCCTCCATTTCTGAGCCCAATCCCCTGTAAAATCACGCAATATTAGCACTTTTTTTGGTCAATAATGAAAAGATGATCATTTCTGCGGTGGCATCGTGTGCATATGCCAAAATGGGTTCTTGTTATTGACCTTAATATCTGCCCAAGCATGTTTGTGTTGCCCTATCACTGAAGTTAAGTTTTATTTCAATAGAATACGAGTTTCATGCAAAACTGAAACCAAATTACTTTTGTTTCAGAAGAAGTGACAGTGATGTTTTGGCTCTGGATTTATCTACAGATTATTTTAAAGTTCAATAGTCCACACGGTAGAGCTATTTACTTTTTTTTTTACCCTGTGGAACTGGTAAAAACTGATGGAAAACCAGGCGAGACATTCAAGATTCAAAGATTCAAAGTGTTTGTCATATGCGCAGACAGAAAGCATGTTTCCCTGCACAATGAAATTCTTACTTTGCCGTCCACACTAAATGTCACACAGTAAAGTAAAATAAAAGTTAAAATAAAATAAAAAAATAAGAGCAATAAAGGCAAGAAAGGTGAGGTAGTGCAGTTCTTAATAAAGGCAATAAAAGGTGAGTTTGTGGAGGACGACCGTGTTGAAGGCGGAGCTGTAGTCTATGAAGAGTATCCTTAGGTATGAGCCTTATTTTCCAGATGAGAGAGGGAGTAGTGGATGGTGATCTGAGGTGGACCTGTTGGGCCGGTCGGCATACTGCAGGGGGTCTGAACGTGGGCCAGCACCGCTCTCTCGAAACACTTCATAATGTTTGTTTCAGTCTTTGCCTGTAAGCAGGGTACAGGAACAAAGAGATGGGGGCTGCAGCCCTGTATGCACCGCGTATGTTGCTGTAAACATGATCCAGAGTGTTGGTATCACGGGGGGGGGAATGTCCACATGCTGGTGGTATTTGGGGAATACAGTCCGTAAACTACACTGGTTGAAGTGGCCAGCAACAATAAAAACAGCGTCAGGATGAACCGTTTCTAACGCGCTGATGACGTCATGGAGTTTGCTGAGTGCTGCCGTGGACGTAGCTCGCGGGGGGATGTAAACATCAGCCAAAGACACAGCAGTAAATTCCCTCGGTAGATAATAAGGACGGAACTTCAGCAGTAGAAACTCCACTTCATTTACAGTAGATCGCACTGACTGAATACATATTTCAGTGTTGCAGTCACATCAATAGTTTACACATGTGTAACATCTTACAATACTAAATTTGTTTTTATAGTCTACAACTTAAAATATTTAAGACCTCGTAAATGAAACACATCAGGGATCAGTGCTTTTTAGGAAATGCAGTATGTACACTCCCCTTTCAAAGTATTGGAACAGTGAGGCAGACTCTTATTTTTGCTGTAGACTAAAAACATTTGGCTTTGACCATAAAAGATAAATATGAGAAAAGAAACCAACATTTCAGCTTTGATTTCCAGCTATTTACAAATTGTCCTGATACACAATTTAGAAGATGGCACCTTTAGTTTGAACCCACCCATTTTTCATGTGAGCAAAAGTATTGGAAGTACTCACTCATAAAAACCAAGTATGTTGGTTGTGTGTGTAGTGTTTTGTTGCCCAGGTGTCATATGACATTAATTATTCAAATATTAAATAGCACTCAGTTAGCCCTGTTCAGGGTGCATTTATAGTTAAGAGGTGTAACCAACGTGAAAACCAGAGAGCTGTCTATGGCTATGGGGCTTAAAATACGTACAAACAAATCTACTAAATTAAAAGAAAAACTGTCATATATGTTTTTACATTTGTCTTTTAGAAAGTTTAGGCTGTGCCACTTGCTGGTGGGTTGGGATTCCTGCCCTTTTCTTTGTTGCAAGTTTTCGAAAGTGTCCATTGTGGCTTTCAGTTCATGTTTTGCTTGGTTGCAACTCACACATCTTTCCCTCTTTGTCCTTCCTTGAGCTGGATTGTGATATTTTTTACACAGAAATGAAAAATAAATCTTACTATTGCCAGATCTGTGTTGTGAGATAGTTTATAAGCAATAGTCTGCGAGGTTACAATATCTGCTGTTCAAAATAAGTGAACCTGAAATAGGCAGAGAGTGAAAGCTAAAACATGCATCAGGTGGTTGGACAATTCCGTAGTTTCAAAAAGAACCATGACTAATGTTTACATGTAAAGCATCAGGTTAGTGCTTCATTCCCCCCCTGGTATTAACATGTGATCTGTTACTGGATAATGACATCTCTACATATCTCTGTTAGACACAGCCATCTTACAGCTGAGACTTGCAAACTCAAACAACCATTTTCAAAGCATTTTTTATTATGATGCAAGTTATGCCTCTGCTTTTTAGCTGTGATTGTAATTTTCTGTATTAAATTGATCACAGTCAGACATGCATCAACATTAATATTTGTAAATCATGAGCCATTTTGTTAGATCCACCTAGACCTTACAATGCTGGAACACAAACTTGTAGTGTAGTGGAGGTTACATCCAGACATTTGAATAAATGTCACTGTAGGGCCGAAAGGTGTTACACCCACCCACCAACTTTTATTTTGGGTTGGTGTTTTTTCCAGCGTGGCAAAGCCTCCGTGAATAGCAATGTTTAACATAACAGTAATGTGCCAGCAGTTTGGGGATGGCCCTTTCATCTTTAATTATGACATGTTTGTAAGAAGGCATCGCAGGTTTGTTTTGACGTGTTTGGCAGAAGCTGAGTATAGGCCCAGTCGATTGAAGAGTTTTACTGTTCTGGTGGCGCTTCACAAGAACATGCCATCAGAATGCTAAGTTTGGTAAATAGCAAGCCCATTATGAATAAGAGCGAAACGTGGCATTTTTAACTTGTCTAATGTCGGGGCATCATTCACATCTTATTGTGACTAATTGGAACAACAGCAATAACAATTGTTTCACATTGGACTCCAACTACGTTTCTGTTTGTAGTGTGAAAGTTAAAAACAAAATTTAGTAATAGTTTTACAGTTACACCCTCCAAAAACAACTTGTGGACGATCAAAGTTTCTACATTCAGCAGCTGGAAATATTGGAAAATGGTAAATTGTTCTCTTTTAAAGTGCTTTTTAGTGTCTTGGCCAAAGACACTTCGACACATAGCCACGAGGGACTGGGAATCTAACCACTGACTCTGTGGTTTGAGATGAATGCCTTAACAACTGGTCTACAGCCACCCAATATTCCCATTACATTGATTTTGTCAGAACATAAGATGTTAAGAACAAGCTAATCGGTTAAAACTATCGTTGATAGCAACCAACAAAGAGCTAATGAAGCTTGTGGCTGCATATGTGATGGAGGATATGTTGCACAAAGGGTCAAAAAACTTATTGAAAAATAATTAAAGTTATACCTTTGCAAAAGTTTGCATAACCCTTAAATTAAATTTAAATAAATTATTCAAAATGTAAGAAATTAACTATAGAGATCCGACAGCATTACATAAACATTAGTACCTTAGAATCTATTCTGAGATGATATAATATAAAGCTATGATGTGATCTATAGTCAGTGACGGGCACCAAGAATCAGTGTAACATGTTAACTTCAGCGTCTTGGACTAATTTGACTCTTGATGGCAGTGAGTGGGAGGGCTTAGAGTAAAATGTGCGAATTGACAGAAATCAGTCGCATCTTGCAGAACTATGAGCCAGATTTTATCGGCTTTTTTATCAGGGCTTTTTCCTTTTTATGGATCAAATTTGTTATTTTTCTCAAACAATGTGAAAGAAATTGAGCTCTGGTGCATCTTGTGTCCACTGATCATCCTTGAGATGTTTCTACAACTTCAAGTCAAGTCAAGTGGCTTTTATTGTCATTTCTACTATACACAGTGGTTCACAGTAGAAATGACCTGTAGACTTGATGTGAGTCCACCTGTGGACATGATTTGGAAAAGCATACACCTGTGTACATCAGGTCCCACAGGTAACAGTGCATGTCAGAGCACAGACAAAGACATAAGGTCCAAGGAATTGTGTGTAGACCTCTGATCTGGGGAAGGATCCAGAAACATTTCTGCAGCATTGAAGGTCCCAACGAGCACAGTGGCCTCCATCATCTGTAAAAGGAAGAAGTTTCACTAGGACTCAGCATCAAGAAGGGGCTTAGTCAGGGAGGTGACCAAGAACCTGATGGTCACTCTGAAAAAGCCCCAGCATTTCTATGTGGACAGAGGAGAACCTTCTAGAAGAACAACCACCAATCAGGCCTGTACTGTAGAGTGGTCAGACAGAATCCACTCCTCAGTAAAAGACACATGAAAGCCCACCTGAAGGACCCTGAGACCATGAGAAACTGAAGAAACAAAGACTCTTTGACCTGAAGCCCAAGTGTCACGTCTGGAGGAAACCAGGCCCCGCTCACCACCTGACAAACAACATCCCTACAGTAAAGCATGGTGGTGGCAGCATCAGGCTGTGGGGATGTTTTTCAGAGGCAGGAACTGGGAGACTAGTCAGGATGGAGGGAAAGATGAATGCAGCAATGTACAGAGGCGTCCTTGATGAAAACCTGTTCCAGAGCGACGGTTCATCTTTTAACAGGACAATGACCCGAAGCACACAGCCATGCTTCTCTAAACGTGTGTGTGTGTGTGTGTGTGTGTGTGTTGGTGGTTTTATTTAAATAATTGCTCAAAGTCAAAAGAGGTAGAAAAAACCCCAAAGATTATGAATAAGTCAATGTGTTTTAGCCTAGAAATGGCCTGTGCTCTTCGTCACATTACAGCCATCTGGTGGCTGCTAGAGGAAGCTACAAGATTACACACCTTACAAATCCAAGCTTTTGAGTAAAGGGGAGTAAACGGTCAAAGATGAGGTCAGAAACAGCAGCTTTTGCAACTAGTTTTGTCTCGTCAGTCTGTTTGGCACTGAAATCACATAAATATGACAACTGCATGAAGCTTTAATACATCTGTTCAAAAGCAGATATTACAAGTCTCTGAAGCTGAGCCTGAAAGTCAGGAGGTGTGTTACACATCATCTTAAATATCTTCTCATTTTGAAGTATTTTTTTCAAGTTCCTGAAAACCTGGGCGATTAAGTTTTTGTGAATTCATCTGATCATCAGAGCACTATGGATCAATGATAATGAGGGGTCAGAGGTCAGGTTAGGCTGGGTTTGGGTTCATATGTCACTCTGTTGAAGTCATCAACTGTAGTTTCTACTGGAGGCGTCCGCCAATATGCCTCCAGGCCCAACACCAGACACAGAGCAATGGCCGCCATCTGCAAAAAACACACCATTTTCAGTCCGTTCTCTAAATCCATCAACTTCTGGAAACTTCTTTGATAATTATCTAAGTGAGAATCCCGCCTGAAACTTTTAACACTTCTGCAAACTCCTGCTTTTCAATAACCTTGTAACAACCCAAACTTACACAAAGTCTACATTTACCTGCAAAACATACACATACTTGTAGGCAAGTTAAACTAATGGAGCAATTTTTCCATGTATGGCATGTGAGCGTGCTGTATGGATGGGCTCATGCATATAAAACGCTGTTCTCTCGAAATGTCCGGGCGTGTTGATGAGGTTTTTCTTTTTTTTGTGTTGTAAAGAAAACGGTTTCCCACAGCTTAACTATTCTGTCCTGTCTATCATGGACGCTTCTCACTGGGACGATCTCCCGCTGTGTGTTACGTGTGTGAAACACTACTGTAGACCACGTCCGAGTTTGGATGTGAAACAGGCTTAGATCATAGTATGTCATCCTGAAAACTTACCTAAAGTCCCACCTAGAAGCAACTAAGTTCTTTCTTATAAACTTTCTATTTCCTGAACTCAAGGTGCTCTTGTTACTCTTGTACTATAAAAGTTACATCTTCTCAATCTTTAACATTGTCCTAAGAATTCACATCAGCCCTGAGCAACAACCAGTTAATCTGAGATTGTAATAATTCAATAAAGCTGCAGTAAAGAGAAAACGTCACACGAAAGAGAAAACAGGAAGGAAGACAGTGTGTTCACCGTAATAGTGGCGAAGGCTGAAATGATTCCTATCCTGAGTTTAATGGGGAAGCTCAGGTAGCTCTTCAGGATGGGGCCGCAGGGCTGCAGCACAGAGGCATCACAGGTTTGTGCACATTTAAAAAGAGGATGAGTATCTCTTGACAGGTAGAAGGACTCGTCAGAACAAATAAAACAAAAAACAATAAGAATAAGACTGGGAAGTTACCTTGGTGTGAACCCATAATTTATCTGTAACCTGGGGCTTTGCAGAGGTGAGGACATTGTCCACCGACACACAGGAACCCTCTGAGTTAGAGTTACTAGACTGAGAGCTGTGAGACAGAAAAAAGGATTCATCTGTCAAAGGAAAATGTAACCTCTTCAAAAAGTTAAAGAGAAAAATATTCAAGAATTGTGTTAAATGCAGCTCCATTCATGTAAAACAAAAACCGAAAAAATTCTGATAATCCAGAAACACTGTTTCACCAAGAGGTGAACTTTAAGGCTGAACAAGGTCAAAATGTCAGTATTGTCTAACTGGGTGAGGACTTGATTGGTGCAGCTATAAAAAGGTGATGACGGTTCCTTTTTTAAAAACGGGATGTTCATACTTTCAACGTAATCTGATCCAGCATGTAATGTCTGAGTACAGTGTTTTTAAACTGTCTGGGGCTTCTGTCTACACTCTGACAGCACTGATTCGAGGTTAGAGAAAGACTGGGGTCTTACTTGGGGGTCTTTTAACTTTCTTCTCTAAACTTTGGAATGAAACTCTCAACTCCTACCATCCCATCTCTTTTAAATTGTGAATGTCTTACATCAGCTGCAGGTCAGAGGCATTATTACAGAGACAAGAGACAGGAAGTTGATTCTCCCAGTCCTCAAATCTCCTCAAACCACAACATGAGTCCTGAAATACAGGAAGACGGTTGATGTTATCTTTGATGTACTGTGGACCTCTCAAGACTTATCAATAATTCAGCAAATATTATTTTGACGTATTAAACTTAAGTCAGTCTTAACCTTTTAAAAGTGGACATTGACTTAAACAATTTAATTTCATTAACACAGAGCTATACCGTATAATTGGGGTTAAATTTTTTTCTAGCTTCTTAAATTTGCAGCTTAGTGTGTTCATGATATTTTCCCACTTGTTAATGAAACTGTTGTAGAAATTAGTAAAAATGTCTGGACAAATGTTATCTGCGTATTCAATAGAGCTAATTTGAATGATATTTTTGATTCCTTATTTGTCAGTGTTACTTACTGAGGCCTGGAGTTTCTTTAGTTCACTTTGGATGTACGGCTCAGCTCTGTGGAGGGGAGTCACGTTCAGAAACACCTCATCCACTTCACTGTCCATCTGTAGAACACAAAACATTTATAAACTATACATTTACAGTTTTATTAACGTTTATACAGACATAACTCCTGCAGGTTACTAATGATTTTCATGTTGTGTTTACCATTGCAGCATCTAGGGGGAGTGATGGCTCATGGAAGGAGCATTTTACAGTCCTGTGGAGGACAGACTCATGGACAGTTGGACTTACCTGAGCTTGAACCTGAACCAGCGGGGAGGCAACAACCATCACAGCCACAAACTCCACGAATATCAAAACCGAAAACTGGAAAAGATGGTCACAGGTTAGTTGTGTGTGTGTGTGTGTGTGTGTGTGTGTGTGTCCATCCTCCCCATCATTACACACCCAAGAACCGTTGGTCATGTGTTAAAACATGTTCTACTTACGTCCAGACTGAATACTAAAGGAACCAGTTCCTGTTTTTTTTATTTTTATTTTTTTCAACAAATGATTTAAATGCACAACTTTAGTGATAAATAAATCTAATCTCATAAATAATTCTGGGATCAACCAAGAAGTCCTCCAAGTCTTATGCCGCCCACCTGGTTTGTGGACATAGAGAGGGAGGTGTCTGTTAAAACTGTACCCTTTGGCAGTTTTCACACTTGTTTTTGCTCTAAATACTCAGAAACGTGCAAAAACGTCAGGGTTAGTTTGGTCTGTGCTTTGAAGTCACGTGAAGAGTGTGTTGTAGTGAAGAATGTTTGAGTAACACTAGACCAACGTTACACGAACATGTTAATGTGTTTATGCTAATCACTAGCTGGCAAATTCACGGGCTAAATGATTGAGAGGCGCCGTGTGTGTTTTTCTCATGTCTTGGTTCAGTTAGTCCTTCATTTTAAATACCACGGCCGAAACATTAGAACTATGGCTTAATATAATTCACCCCAGTTTGACTCCACTACCAGCTACGTACCAGCTCAGTAATAAACGCATAGTAAAATTAATATCTGACATTTTCAACATAAAAGAACAATCAATTCTGCTGGTCATGATGTTATGCCTGATTGGTGTATAATGCTATTTTATTTCTCAAATCAAGTTTTGCTTTGATTTGCAAAATACAAAAATACATCCTCTTCATTTTTACATTGTTCAATAATGAATTTATTGAAAGTTATTTGTCAAGTGAATCTTATTTTTCCTTGGACCACATTATTTATCCACTTGTGCAAATGGCTAATTTACAGTCCCACGTCTGTGCTGGAAACGCTTGGAAATGTACCTTGAGGTGTGTAAACCCTGAGTTGTGTCTTTTAGCCACTTTGCTACTAGCAATACTAATAAAGGCAACAGCAATTGTTTTTAGAATGTGTTGAAGCATTTGAAATTTAAAAACAATAAGTTTAACGATAACAATATTATCCAAGTTTTGAACACATGAAATGAGTATTTTTTTCTTCTCTTTTTTCAAAAGTCCCCTGCTAAAGAGTTTCTGTGTGTGTTGTAGCTCACCACCAGCAGCAGAGGCTTGAGATCTAAAGATGCCGCACAGATGCCGACAACAGACAAAACCACTGTGATGGGACCAAACACCTGCAGGACCAGTAAACCATCGCTACTGGACAACTGGTCAAACAGCTGAGACAGAGAGAGACACAGGTAAATTCCTCTGAACTTTAATTTTGGCACCTAGTTTGAATTTAATTTTACTCTTTTAACAAATCAACAATTTAATCTTTAAAAAAAAATTTCCCACAAATACAAGTACATTTTTCCCGCCTTTCTATCCTAAATGTGTAGTATTCATATCTAAACAATGTGAGTGCACAGCTGTATTTGGAGCATGGTGGCTAAGAACATACTTTTATAGGAGGCAGGTTTGGCTCGATAGGAGAAGATGTAACATATTTAGCTACATATTTATATGTATTGTTGATGATGACACTTTACAGTACGAGGAATATGTCTTGGTGACAGGATCATACACAGAATCTAAAATATAAAGTTAAAATACAAACGTGTGACAAAACATATATGAAATATGTAAACAACAGAAGAAGTAAGTGTGCGTCCGGAAACTAATGTGTAATTCTGATAGCAATGCACAGATGTCTGACTGAAGGTAACGTTACCACTACACCCATTTTACATTTTAGAAGTCTTGCTGTTCTGCTGCATTTTGACTGTCTCAGCTGTTTTTACCCCCTTGTTCAATTGTCATTGTGCGGTGGCTTTCATTGGACATTACTGTAAGACCATCCTGATTATGAGACATAATGAAATCTGAAACCAAGAGCAATATACTCATGTTTCAACATGTCCATAACACAGCTGTTCCACGTGCTGTTTGTTTTGATGTCTCTCACCCGTTTCATCATTGTGAATTGTGTCAACCGTACTGCATGAGAGCCTCAGTCAGCTCATTCCCCTTCACGGTGAAGGTCAGTAAATGACCGTACGAGAACAAAGACAACATTGTGTACTTTTCCCGCGAAGCCTTACGTAAAAGTAGCCATTACACAACACTTGGGACTAAGTGTTTCAGTCAAAAACGAGATTGTAAAAAGTGTATACAAATTTCAAGCTGTTCTGTGAAGTTGTGTGGTTTAAGCCTCAGACTGCACAGTGTGTGTTCTCCATCATGTTGTTGTAGCACAAACAGCAATGGTTTTATCGGCTTTGAACTGGTTTGGCTTTTGTTAACAGGCACCGTCTTTTGTTTAAAATGCATAGAGGCCGAACGTTCGACAAAGAACATAATAATGTAATGATCTCAGCTTGGTAGCTGTAACTCCTGAGTAAGTTGGATCATTGTTGTAGCAGCTGTAGATGGAGAGTGTGGAGCCGCCTTTACCATCAGCCCTGCCTGATGCAACTTTGGACAGTAAAGTCAAATGTGAATGTTATTTTTGCCTATAAACAGCGGGAATTAGATTTATTTATTTTTTTTCATTGCAGAGTGATTCTTTTGATAAAAAATTAGCAATTAAACAGCATAAACTAGTTTAACGAGACTTTAATTTTATCTTGTGAATTACTATGCAACAGGTGCAGCAGCTCCTCAGAAAATATAAATCCACCAATTCACTCAGTAATTTCTGCCTCTGTTGTTGTACAGCAGAAATGTCCTTGTGAAAGGATGATGGAAGCATGTTGACCCTCAGCGAAACAGTTTCTTTCTTCTAATATAAGACAACGCTCATATTTAGAAAAATTTTTTTTATCCAGTTTTCAAAAAATACAGTATTTCTGTTCACAGAGTGGTGCTATGTCATTTAGTGTGGGTTCAGAATCAACTGATGTTTGAAAATAATTTTTAAAACAGTATAAAGTAAATATTACTAATTTTGTGTAAATGTCCACACTGCATCCCAGGATATATTACTTTAAATCAGTTTATTAATATGGCCCCTTTAAAATCAAGTGTTAAGAAATAAATACAAATGAATTAATAAGTACTGCGATATGATTTCATAAGGTTATAAAGGACATAGATCTTAGTTTATTGCTTATTCAGCTTTTTTATTGTCAGTTTTTTTGTGGAGAGATTAAAATGGTCCATTGATATTTTATCAATATCAGGTTCCTGTCAGGTAATGTAATTGTCACATAGATTGTCGTCTTTTAAAAGAAACATTCTCAGATTAACTAACTAGCAGCAGGGGACAATAAAAGACCCTTAGATGGACACAGTCACCTCAGCAACTAGTATGTTGCCATCAATGGTAGAAAATCCAACACCGATCATCACAACGCCAGACACCTGAGGAGACATGATGATGGGAAACATTAGAAGGAAGCTTGTGGGGTTTCACAGAGAAGGAAGTCTTTAGCAGCAGCAACATTCCTCTGAAAGTGTCGTTCCCTCGAGAGATGGTCATCAGACATCAGCTAAACTCTGAAGGCTGCTTAAAATCTTCTGCTGCACAGAAAAAGCCCCTCTTTAATTCTGCCATTTGAATATTTCCTGCAGTTTTAGCAAACGTGTACAAACTTGGAAGCTTTGTCTTAATCTGACATATCGAGCTTTTAGCTGCTGTACTGATGTGACCTTCCTTTACTATATGCTTTCAAACAAGTTGCTTATAAAGCAAATGATGAGGATAAAATATGGTGAAAACAAGGACTGATTGCATTATTGATATTGGAAATTTTGAAATAATGTTTTCTAGTATGATAACACACATTATGATGAGGAATTAAACCTTTCTGTTGAATGAGTTAATTATGCCTGCACCTCAGGTCTGTGCACGTTCTCAGCAGGATATCACAAAAATGCCTTGAAGGAAGCTCTTCAGATTTGATATAAAACTCCCCTTAAACCAAAACGTAAACCTGGCTGGTAGGGACGCAACCACGAGGCAGCTTTTATAAATTCTAAGATTATAAAATAGATTATAAAAACAATAAAGAAAAGGTAGAAGCCCAAGCGAGTCATTTGAGGATTTGATATGAATCTACTTTTTGTTTGTTTTAATCTGGTCCTTAAGCCCAAAACTGCAAAGGTTCAGCTAATAAATTAATATCATAATGTTATGATTTTAGATGAGAACATGCAGGTTAGGAAGAAATAATTGCTTTATTAATTCATAATTTTATTTATCTATCTTTAATATAAATAATTATTCATTTGATGGTTTATTCCCTGTACTTTAGCGTAGGACACGATAAAATAGGAAATCGAATAAATGCACAAAAAAAGGAAAAACCAGACAATGTGAACTAAAAGATTTTAAAAGACCAATGGAAACAACACTTCAGACAAAGTCAAGGACTAAGGGGTTTAATTTAGTAAAGGATATAAGGTGTTAGGATTTATTTCTATTCCACTTTGAACCGATATTAGGAGACTGAGGTTGGACTTGTTTTTGAAATTGGGCTGAAAAGCTCTGTGGCACTGGTATGTTTTGTTTTGGACTGAAGAGAGAAAGTGAGGAGAGGAAACGGTGGGAGGAGACAGGAGATGAGAAAATGAAGAGGAAAAGAACCACAAACGAAGCACATTATGTAACACTGGCACTATAAAAATAAACTTGTCATTACTCTATGTAATAGCACCACAATTTCTAAAGAACAACAAACATATTTTTAACCCTTTGTACTGCAGTTTTTTACTAGTTGGCATATGTGTCAATACAGATCCCAAATAGTCAAACTTAATTTTTCAATAACACAGAGCTTTGATGGATAATGACAAAACAGTTGGGATTAATCAACATGAAGCAGAAATAAATGAAACATTTTAAAAACATTAAAAATAAGATTGATGAAGCAAAAAAAAAACAAAAACATAGATAATAATGCAGTGGTATGAATTTACAGTAAACATTTAGACAGAACTGCATTGTTTCTTGTTTAGCTGTATCTTTGATAAGGTGAATAATAAGTAAAAGCAAACTACATTTTAAAACTGATCAATTTTTATTGCATTTAAATCTACAGTATAGTTACTTGTTGCTGTGCAAATACATAAAATGTAATACATTAAGATTAAAGGCAATAAAAACATTTTAACCAAAAAGAAAAACAAATAATGATGAGCAGTTAACTATTTAATCAAAAGCCACGTTAAAGTGGCTGCTTTATACAGTGTTTTTTAAGCTTTCAACATGTTCTGCACCACAACTACATAAAGCCTTGTGTCATCAGCATAGAAATGGAAACAGATGCCATAATGCCAACAATGTATTGTGTATATACTAATATAGGCCCTAAAATTATTCCTTAAGGAGCCTCAAGGCTTATCCTAGAATATTGTCACTTGAGATGGAGAGACAGAGGACATCTAAACTCAGAAGTCTTTTAAAAAGTTAAAATTTGTTCAAATATTAACAATATTCAAATGTCAAAACTAAATTAATGAAAATTGTCAATTGTTTTAAAACCACTTTTTTCTAAAAGTTTGTATTAGAATATTTACAAATAACACAAACTCAAAAGTGGTCATAAAGAAACCACATTCATCTTTATAATAATTAGATTGAGTTGATGTAACTGATTTCTATCAGCATATAATTTGTTCATTTATTTAAAAATGCCACAGAATGTTATTCAAGCTACATGGAAAGTAAAAGTTAGGGTTTAAACTGAAATTTTCAGGACTTGCAAAAATCTCATTACCAAACTGTTATCATCACATCCATCATAACTGAACACAAACAAGCTGTTAGAAGTTAGCATTTAGCAGTTAGCTCACCAGTAGCAGCACAGTGACACAGAGCGCGAGTCCTTGTAAATAACTCCTGCAGCGAGCCATGACCAGTGTCTGAGAGAGACGAGCTAAAATAGAAACGGAGTAAAGAGAGGAGCTGACGCTGTGTGTGTGTGTGTGTGAGAGAGAGAGAGAGAGAGAGAGATGGATGGATGTTGTTTAAAGCTCAAGTGTTTGGCTGCAGAACGAAGAACATGACCAAGTTAGGAAGATCAGCTGGAGAGGAGAAAACTAGAGGAGGGAAGAAACAGGATAGGAGAGGAAACAAGGAGAGGAATAAATGAACAGTGTGGAGGAACCAAGGAGAGGAGGGGAGAACACATAGGATGAGAGGAAGGAAAAAGAGGAGATGAGGAACTAAGAGGAAAGGTCGCAACCAAAGGAGGAAGTGCAGAGAAAAGAAGAAGAAACTGAGGAGGAGCAGAGAGAAAATGAGGAAAGGAGATAAGGAGATGAGATAAGGAAACAAGGGGGGTGGGTAGGAAACAGGAAAGAAAAGCAAGGAGGAAACAAGCGCAGGAATAAGACAATAGCAGAGGAACCAGGTGCAGAGGAACCAAGCAGTGAGGAGCAAAGGAAACCAGAGGAGAAGAGCACATTTAATTAAGAGGAAAGGAAGAAGGAGAGAGTGATGGAGGAGGAGATGTGAGGAGAAGCCAGGAAAACAGGAAGGGACCTGAATAAAAAGGGTGAAGGTTAATGAAGATGAACTAAGAAAGGACAGGAAAGCAGAGAACCTGTGTGTGTGTGTGGGGGGGGGCTTTAATAGTACAAGTAGTGTATTTATACACGACTGGGTCTGCAGATGCTCAACACAAAGTAACACAGTGCCCTTTGTCCCAAAGTACTTCCCCTGCTTTTCCTGGTCCCCCTCCCAGTTCCTGGAAAACTCTGAACAGGTTCCCAGCAGTCAGGCCTATGCTGAGCAGCTTCTGCTGTCTGAGCGTCCTCACCTTGTCCTCGGACGTCAGCACAGACACTCGAAAGAAGCGCAGAGCTTCCAGTAAAACTCCCACATCACTGCTCATGACGTTTTGTTTAGAAAGAAATCCTGCTCCCGCACAGTCCAGGCTGCAGAATGTGGTTCGATGTGGCTGAAATCAGAAAAGTCTTGGGTGGGTGGCAGCACATGTTGTTGCAAACCCTGCCGGTGTGGACGTCACCCTGCTGTGAGCATTATTGCCCAAATAATGGAATTGCAGTGTGTCAGATGCTCCCTCTCATGTTTGGCTCACACTTTTCACTAGTCCTGTGCCCATGCAGTGATTTCCACCCCAGAATCATGTCTGTTTTGACGGCAGTGGCCCCTGAGGCCCCAGAGATCATGGTCACTCAGTAGTAGCTCCCAGCCTTTTGCAGCCTTCTCTTGTGAAAGCGGTGGATGCTGCTTGGGAGCTGAAGTCATTTCTCTCTCCTGGTACGTTGCCACGGCAGCGCAGCCTGATTTACACTAAACTAAACAAAAGGCAGCAGTGATCATTTAACACAGCTGCTGGGATCCCAGTGGTGGAGGCGTGAAATTCACATGACAACCAGTGTGATGTGAAGCACATGCGTTGGTGTTGATGAGCTTTTAACGGTGGAAGCAAGCTGAAAATATAAGGAAATAAAATAATTATGTTTATAGTAGATTTTAGCAAAAGCACAGGGACAAGATGTTGGATTCTAACAGAAGCGAGAAGCAAGCAGTTGTTAGTTTTGTTGTTGTTGCCGTTCTACACACTGCTCATATCAACAGATGACATGTGACGCGTGTGAAGCCTGTTAAACAGAATAAAGCAGAATGGAATTCAGTGCAGTTATTGGGCCCAGTGCTGTGTTGACTTTAGGCTAAAAATAACTGAAGGGGACGACTATCAGGGGGTGTGTGTGTGTTTGAGAGAGTGAGAGTGATGCTCTCTCACTGAGGAAACACACTGTTAGTGGTGATAAACAATGACACACACACGCTCAGAAACACGTGGTGGAAGCTGAGTGGAACATTTCCATCTATCACAGTCTGGTGTGCGCAGTGGAAACATCCATTACAGCCATTAGGTACTTGATGTGACTCTAACTGTTCTGTGGGGGCTTTGGGTTCATGCAACACGGTTTGTTCTGGTGTTTCAGTAACGCTGCCACCAGAGGGCGCTGTGCTAGGAGTCCTGCAGCCTAGTGCAGCCCGACGGCCGCCAGGCCGCTAACAACGTGTGTACTGGTGTAAAATGAGACTAATGCAGTACCAGTACGTTTACTTTTGGTACTTTTTTTATGTTGATACATCCACGTTTCCATAACACTTCGAACGTTTCTAAACTTTGGTACTAATATTTTTAGGCAATGATCTGAGTATTTTTTCGCCCAATGTAATGTAAAATGTAATGTTCTTAGTTTTGCTTGATTTAGATTTTAGTTTACTGAACAAGTCAGTTACTCATTTAAATTTAAAAATCTGTTCATTGCAGCAAGTTTCCACCATTTAAAACACTTTTAATCTCAAAAGATTCATGCTAATACAGTTTCGCAGTTCAACAGTCTTATTTGTAATTAGTGAAGTGAGTGTAGTTGATTGTTATATGTAAAAACTTAAATGTCCGGATCCTGTCCAGACCCTGTCCAGACCCACATATCACTGAGATTTTATCTAGTTTTGGCAGAGATTAGATTTTGACTAGTTACTCTTTTCTGACATTGTTTCTGCATCGCTATTCAACAAGAGGGACATCCTGCCTGTCTCTGATTGGCCAGTGCTTGTTGCCATTGGTTTAGGTTTGAGGGCTGAGATTCTTCTAGAGGTTCATTCTAAGAATGTCAGCCAATCACGGGCAGAGTACGGTGGGCCTTCAGAAAACCTGCATTCTGAGTGAAAACAGCGGCAGTGACAGGGAGACAAAAATATAAAGTGAGGAATAAGAAGTGAATGAAAGGCGGCGAAACTGTAAGTCACTTGTACTAAAAGGCAGAAGGTCATCACAGAAAACCGGGCTTTAAATCATAATGGACTGAGGCGTATGTGTTCATCCTTCCTGCAGGAAGCTCGCAGCCGCTGTCTCATCTGCTCTGAGATGGTGGAAAGCCACTACGAACAGCACAATTATTGGCTTAGAGAAACTAAATGTTGTTGTGGCGTTTGTTTGATTTGAGTCATTAACTTCACACAGTCCAGATGTTGATACAATGTAACTTAAACATGAGGAAAGTCTCTATACGCATCCTCCTTAAATTATAATTGACTCTCTTTTAGAGCTTTGTAGACAGTGAATGGGAGCTTGAAGAGCTTTGACCCCGAGAGAAAAGGTATTTCACCTGTGACACAGAAGCAGACAGCTGCAGTCAGAGTTTCCCATCATCATTTATTGTATTTTAACAGCTGCAACAGTTATAAAAAACTAACATTTAAAAAGCAGGCTGCACAAAGAACACGTCAGCAACAGCAAACTAATGACTTCTGTTATATTTTATCACAGCATGCAGATGAATGCCCTTCAGAGTCCAGTCATGAGGGAGGGTCCACAGAAAATGTCTATTCAAGGTAGGTTTTATTTCACCCCCAATTTATTATATAGATTTTACCCCCAAAGTTATAATGTAGCAACTTTATATATTAACCTAGTTTGTACAGCAAAGGAAAAAAAAAGCAAACCGAAAACTTTACAGTATGACACTTGATACTTCCCAAACTAAACTCAGATGTGGACAAAATTGTTGGTACCCTTCCATCATAAAACTGCCAATAGATATTAAGAGTTTAATTTTTGACATTCAGACTATTTTAATTGAAGAATAGTGGTCACTGCTTGTCCCGTGTGGAATTATGATAAGATAATGTCAGTAACAGCTTTGTATAAGCAGTTGAAAATCACACGAGTAATAATGTGCAAACACTCACAGCTCCTTCTTTAATTTTAATGGTAATATCTGTAGAGTTAAAGATGGATGAAGTTGCAGTCCAGGTCATAAATCCTGCCCCCCTCCCTCCATGTTTGACCTTTTTAGGAAATGTGATCCACACAGCTTCACCTCTGGGGAGATGTCATGGCGTCCACTTTTACCACTACAGATATTACCGTGAAGTTAAGTAGCAGCAGGGAGTGGTGCACTTTGCAGCTCCTGTTACCTAGATCTCTTTTGTCATGTATTGAGATTAAACCGCCGGCAACACTTGCAGGTTGAACAGCTTTATTGGATGAGCAGGGTGTTTCGGCCTGTAGCCTTCATCAGTAAGTCAGAGTAAAAAAAGACCCTAAAATGGGAAAAACTAAAAATAGCCAATGGTTATTTTTAGCTTTTCCTATTTTACTGATGAAGACTACAGGCCGAAACACCCTGCTCATCCAATAAAGTTGTTCCACCTGCAAGTTTTGCCGGCGGTTTGACCTTTTCAGTTTTGTGGGCAGCTCATCTATTACAGAGCCGCTCAGATGCCAAAACTTTGACTATTTTCTCAATTTCAAGTTACTTCAGAGAAATTTGTAGGTTTTTTTCATGGAAGGGTACAATTTAGTCCACGTCTGCAAGATGATGGGGAAAAACAAAAACATAGAACTGATTTTATTTATAAATCCAACAGCATTAAGATACAATCTAAAGTTTTTACCAAACTTCTATAATTAAAAAAAAAAAAGTAGTAACATTTAATATAAGAAACACTTGCCACTTTACTGGATTGCATTAGATTGTCCAGGTGTACCTAATAAATTGGCTAGTGCGAGTAGTCTAATATTAAATCTGAAGCAGTGCTAAACTTGAGGTTTTTTTATATGACAGTAAAAGGTCGTAACTTCAACTTCCTGAGAATTTTTTAATATTTCCACATATGGCAGCACACAACAGTTAAAGCAATATGTCCATAGGCCAGTGCTGCTTTAAAAAAATGGTAGAAATACCAGTGTCAAAGTAGGATTTTAGTGTGGAATTATGAAAACAGATTTGTTTGAGCATTTCTCATAAAATACTGATTTATTGATACATTTTTGCCTGACAGACAAGATAAAGCTTTAGTGTTAATTTTGTTCCTTGAGGCCTGATGTGAACAAAGACTAGTGCTTTTGTACATGGTGCCAATGTTACTTTGATAAAAATGGAAACACACTGATTTATTGTGAAATCTTTTATCGTAGCTGTAACAGGATGATTATCAATTTGCTTTAACTGGAGAACTGTCACCACTCACAGGCTGTAGTGCTAACATCAGTGTGTTCATTTACATTTAAAGCCCAAGTTACAGGGAGGGAAGAGAGGAGAGGGGAGGAGGGAGAGGGGAAGGAGGGGAGGGGAGAGAGGATCAGGCGTTGGCAGGGCGGGTGGCTCCTTCCTTCTTGCCGATCTGACAGTAGAGGACCATGGAGAAAACCATCCCGAAAATCTGCAGAGGGAGAAACAAGTTAATGTCAGTGCTCCAGGTCCTGATGCTGCTCCTAAACAAAGTACAAACAAGCTTCACTCTGTCTAACTTTCTTACACTCCTCCTGCAGTGTGTGTGTGTGTGTGTGTGTGTGTGTGCACTGACCAGCAGGACGGCGATGGCGAAGGCAATTCCCAGCACAATCTGCATGTTCTGTTTGATCATACTGATGAGTTGGGTGGTGCAGGTCTGCAGAACGAGGCCACAACATAAATGGTTTAATCATTGTTTTCACAAGAATATAATGGTGCAGAACATTCCAGTCTCACACTCACCGTGCTGTAGAAACCGTTGGATCCACAGTTTGGAACGGTGCTGTTGCAGCGACAGGACTCGGGGACCTGGTCCCAGTCTGCCGATCCTTTCAGGATCCCACAACACTTCAGCTGCAGACAAACATTTTCAGACAAGTGTTAAATATTCTCTGCTGTGTCTCAATAAATAATGCAAATATTACAGTGTTAAGTCAATTTAAATCTCAATTAGTGGTTTGTAGAAACAAACATTAATGGCAACCAAGCTTCAAGCAAAAAGGGGGCGTGGCCAAACTAAGCTCTGTCCTCCCATTTCTAACATTTTTTGAAATGGGAGGACAGAGAGAAGGAACATAGTCTGGGATGTATTTTTGGGATAAAGTTTGTTCTCTGGACTTAAATAAATTTAAAGATTCAGACTTTTATTGTCACGTCGAGCGTTTTTCTGACAAGTGCATAGGATGAACAATATTAATAGTCTCTACACCTCTATAATAACTGCTGTGGAACATGAACTTGTTATGCAAACTTTGGCCCCCAGATGTGTAACGTTAGCTCTGCATGACATGAGGCTTCATTTTGCCATCACCGCTGAATTCACTTGTTCTGATGCTCATGAATTTGAGACAATCTATCCAGGCCCCCACGTGTCATTGTGTCCATTACCTCCTTCTGCAATGCATTCAGGTTGTCCTTCACTTCAGCTGGTTGATTTGACAGCGGGAGCAGTTTCTCCATATTCTGGTTCACCCACTCGTCCACCTAAAAACACAGACAAACCCCCAGAAGAAAAATGAAGTTTGAACCTCATGTTAAACCGAACAGGCTGCAGGTGATATGGAGACTTCCAGCTTTACCTTACTCGAACCCACGGCTCCCAGGACGCCTGCCGCCAGCAGGAGGATGAAGATGATGAGGAGGCTGATGAAGAACTGAGGAAACACAGAAGGAGGCACATTAATCTTTCACAAATCACCCATTTAATCTGCATGTTTCTCCCAATGTGTTCTCCCAGTTGACTGCTGTGGGAAAATCAGGCTACAACCGAAAAGCTCATTTCAAACTAACCGGACAAGCTGTCAATGAGCCAATAAGCAAAAACCTGCTGTTGTGGACCACATCCAGTCAGGGGGTCTCAGTGCAGAATATTGTCCCCCCCCCCCCCCCCCCCCCCAACAAACCAAACAAAAGTGCACCAAAGGGGAAAATGATTTAGATCCACTGAACCGGATTAAACGAGGCAGGTTGTAGGGTCTAAGGGAGAGAAAAATAATCAGGCGGATTTGTAAAAAGGGTTGTGTTTTCTAACTCTAGGGGGCCTGGTGACTCAGTGGTAGGGCATTGGGTTGGGAGACAGAAGGCCACAGGTTCGAATCTCGCCCAGAGTAAATGGGAGGGTTGCCACAGGAAGAGTGTCTGGCACAAATTCTGTGGTGACCCTGGAAGGGACAAGCTGAAAGCTGAAAAACTCCAAAAAAACACATGTAACAATAATTTGTACTTTGTGGGTCTTAGTATTAGTTCTATGACAAATCCCTTCTGAGGTCAAGGTGATACCTGAAAACTACCCTTGATTAAGGTCGTTTAAAACCCCTCCAGATGTGAGGAGCTGGTTTAGGTAATAACAGATATTAATGTGAAGATTCCTACCAGCAGCAGCAAACAGCGGTTCTCTCTGATGGCTCCACAGCAGCCCAGGAATCCGAGCACCATGATGATCACACCAATGGCGATGATCAGATCCACCCCACCAGAATAGTCACTGGTTAGCTGGAGACAGGAGCAGTAAAACACTAGAGTAAATGTTGTGTAACTGACAAAGGGCTGTTAGCAGCAGAGAGAAAAGGCTTTAATTCATAAATAAGTCATGAGAGGGTCTCACCGGGTTTTTGCTCTGGCTGACTTTGATGTAAATGCCCAAAGCCAGGATAACGCAGCCACTCAGCTGTAAACACAGGAGATTCATGTTAATGTGCATGTGGCGACATCTGGTGGATGAAATCTGCAGCAGCTCAAACTGCAGTTACAAAAGTCACTAAACACACATTTCTTGTAAACAGCAGGGATAAACCTCAGTGTAGTTTAGAAGCTGTCCGTCTAATATTAACAAGTCAGAAATCAGGTTTGTGAAGAGTTTCTCTCCTTGAATCTGCACATGAACACGTTACATTTCTGCAGAACCACAGACGTGGACCCGTCCGGTTTCACGACTCCCATGTATTATTCAACAGCAGTACAATTAGGAGCCACAAACCGCTACAGCGAGTAATTATCTGCATTAATATTTCATCCTCAGAGCTTTGGACACGCATCAGATGGGGAGATGGAAAAGTGGACACCAATCATGGACAGTGTTTCCATGGAGACAAACGCACAGCTTCAAATTTTGGGATAATGTGGACGAGAACGATCCATCCTGAGCTTATGGATTTTTTTTTTTGGTCAAAATCAGAGCTGTACTTTGGTCACTGTGATTTTTTATTATTAAACTAAATATATCATTTTAAAAAATGTTTGTTTTCTATGGAAATTGTCCTTTAGCCTGATAAACAGTGGGTTTTGAACGTGAATTTAAGTTATTTGTTTATTTTAACATGAGTAAAATATTGGCCGGAGCCTTTATACACAATATCTGAATAAGCTCAAGTTTAACCTTTGACTTCATTTTTCCATTTAATGTAATTTGAACTAGTTTACACCATGATGTAATAATTTATCTCTGTATACAGTTCTTGGTAATATTAATAAACGGATTATCAACTGCAATAAATAGTTATTGTTTAATAGTTTATTATTGATCCGGCATAATAAAAAGAGCCTGTCAAAACATAAGAAACCCAAACGTTCTCACGAATGGCTTATAACAAAGTACTAATAAACCATTTAATGAACTTTACTGAAGCCGTTAATAACGTTTTCCAGTTCGAGTGACGTTTAGAGCTGAAACGACGACTGTGATAACTGATTAGGTAAATTCTCTTTCTAGGCAACGTTTAATTTTTATTTTCTGGAAAAATAAGATTTAGAACAATTTGTAGGTCAGGTTTTAAAAGAGATGTATTGGAAATTTCATTTTTAATCATTTACTAGTTAAAGCACTAATGATTATGAATGATATTGGATTAATAACAAAACAATGATTTGCATCTTTATGTATTTTTTTCCCTTTGCTGACTATATTATCCGTTTACCCAAGAGTTTGGGATTTTGCAATTGCAACAATTCAATTTCCAGTGAATTCGGTGCAACTACAGAGACTCACAGCAAAAATAACTACAGAACTGACAAAACAAGGAGAAAACATCAAAGAGCCACAGAAGAGGCAGAACACTGCTAAAAGAAGCAAAATACCATAGACAACACTATTTAAAATGTCCTAAAGAATTTGTAAAGACGATGAAGACAACAGTTTCTTCTCTTTTCTTTAAATTAATCTTAACAAAAAAAAAACAAAACTCATTTTGGGACTTAAGTTTGCTCCCATCACAAACAAAACACCTGCTGGTGGTGACGCAGCCAGAGGATAAACTGGGTCTTGCCCTCATGTTCTAGAGTGTGAGCATAACAGAAACTAAAGCTGCCCCCACTGTTCCACTCCCCCATCTCTGTTTTGTCTACACATTTTTCCATTTTTTCCTCCCGTTTACCTCTGAGTGGTCACGTTACTTTACAGTATCGACAACCAACAACAGGAATAGATCTTTGTCGCAAGGTTTAATCTGAGATTCAAGCCTGCGTCACAGCACAGGTTAGTAACAAGAACACAAAGAAACCTGCAGAGCGACTTTACCATCACAGGTCTGAGAAAGAGGAAATAAAAAAAAACACACCTTCTGCTCACAGCTGCTGGCTTGAGCCACTTACTGCAGTTAGTATCAGTGATTACATGACAGTGAAGAGGACCTACGTTTGATCTGGATTACAGCAGTGATTAGTTAGCAGCTGTGGGTAACAATTACTTTTCTGGATTACTTTTGATTATCCGCACTCATCAAGGATTCGTATGGATGCTGGAAATCGGTGCAAATGCTTGGAACAGTGACCAAGTCTTTCACAACAGTGTGACTCAGTTCTTTAGTGGGTGGAGAAATAAATAAGTGTTACCCCCTGGGCCTCGCTTGCACCTCTTCCTGTGACCAGTCAGTCTGGTTCTGTGTGTGACCCTGACCCGCTCCCAAAGACACTGAGGGACACGAAAATTACAAAGCACAGATTTAAAGAGGATCCAATCCATGCACAGCCTTCTGCAGAGGAGGCCTGCAGCTTTAACCATGGGAAGGTGGAATGGAAACGTTACACACCTGAAAAGTTCAGCAAACATTTATCCTGTGTAACCGGCTAACTGAGCAGGCTGTGCAGTAGCAAAGTGGGGAAAAAGGTCCACATCATTTGCAATCAGCAGTTTTTTCCCCCTCAAGCCATAATTTGGTTTCTCATTTTAAGTAGGGCCAAAACATTAGAACCATGTCTAATATAAAGCACGAGTATGACAGCACCACCAGCTATGACCTTAATAATAAACACAGAATTATCGCCTTTGACAACGAACAAATAGTTCATTCATTTCCACTTCTTTCATCAACAAATCTGTCGTGTGGCACAACATCATCAGTTTCAGTATGTTTGCTGCACTGTCCCTGTTGGCTTTCATGTCAAACTACAACACTGAGGCCAGCATTCACTCTTCCTACTTCAAATTAAAGAAAACATCCAAATAAGACTAATTACAGGGTCAATCCATCCACGTGTTGCTCATTCTCTCCATTAAACCTAAGACGGGGCAGTGACTCACTACGAGTCACTGTAACTGTAGAAACTCTTCTGCGGGTTTTAACGTTCAAGTTCATCGGACGAAACGCTGTCGTTAATCTTTTAGCACACACACAATAATACAGCAGTGATGAGACTGACAGCTCAGGTCTGTGCAGTCAGAGCCTGAGAAACTCCTCAGGGTTCACATTTCTCCTGTGTACTAACAAGTGCATTTCAACCAGGCTGATGATTAACACACGTGCTCCAATATTAACCTGAGCTGATTCTTAATGAAGACAGCGTTTGAACTGCTCATTTTACCTACATGTACAGGACACTGATGACTGGGTCAACTCGTAGTTCAGTGTCTTGGCACAGGACACAGATTCTGAGTCATAGCCACACAGCATCACTGGAATCAAATGTCAAATGTCTCCACCTGTGGACAAGTCCTGTGTTTAAAGACCCGTTCACAAATAATCCACAAACCTTAGTTTAACAAAGGCCTGAGCAGAGAACATGAACGCAGGTACTTTGAGATATAATGTGTTAGCAAATACTGAGCACCTACGAATGGCAGGAAGTCTGACACAAGAAGGAGAAATACTGGAAATTCTGACCCGTTTCTAGGTATGAAATTAAACTGAGGCTAATGAGTCATTGACTGTCTCACATTCAAATAATTCCTCAGAGGCTTGTTCCAGTACATTAACCTGTAGCCGTTAGCACTACAGTGGGAAACATGGTGTCAGATGGTGGACTTAAGTTTAAGGAACAAATTAAAAGTCCAACACACACACACACACACACACACAGCTCCTGAACGTCCACTTCATTTTCCAGCGGTGGTTTGAGCTAAACACACCTCTTTCCTATGCAGCAATGGTCCCTAAAGACAGGATCAATCATGCACTCTGCTAACAGGAAGGTTAATGTACAGAAAGAGAGCTGCACATAATCAGTTCCATCTCTGCTCTAACAGGCCATTAAACCAGGACGCGCTCGACAACACGTGCACGTTTGAAGCAGTTCATCCCCAGAAACCACTGCAGTGACACAGGACAAAACACGCCAAAGCAAACAAAGACTGAAGGAGCTGAATGAGCTGAATGCCAAGAATGACGCTGATTGTGATGAATCGCTCCTCATCTGAATCACTGCTCACTACAGGAGTTTCACAACTGGCAACTTCACAATGACTTCCTGAAGCAAAGACATGCAACAAACGTCTTTCTACAGCATCAATTAGCAACTGAAAAACCACTGAAGAGTAAAGCTTTAAAGGTTAAATAGCCAAGTAAATAACAAGCCTTCCCCACCCTAACGAAAAGACATCATGTCCACCATGTCCACCGAGAGACGAGAATCAGGTTAGAATCGATTGGGAAACATTGGGAGCATAAGAGGACAGAAATAACTCGAGCAGGCAGCAGGGCCGACGTTTAAACAGCAAAAGGTTTGTTTTTGAGAATACAAAGCTACAGAGGGGCCAATGTTTTAAAGGTCGGAGTTCAGAAGCACCTGGAAGTCCTACATTTTAAGGCAAAGACGGTAGAAGAAAGCTTGTCTTAGTGGAATTAGTGCAATCAGTTGATGCAAGTTTGAGGAAACAGAGCTGGAGAACTACTGTACATTATTAGCTGCATCATTTTTTTCAAATTAATTGAATTTCCCAGCATTATCCCAAGACGCTCTTTAGTTCTTCTAATGAGGCCGAGGCAGGAAGCAACAAATGTGTCCTCTGCTGAGCTGCTGTATCTATTTGCTTCCAGTGAACAAACCATAAGCTCATAGATGTGAAATGTTGTTGTAAATCTGAGGCTAACAACAACTGTCATTTCGTCAAAAGTTACACAACCTTTGCTTCATAGTAAGTAATTGTCCGCATTAGACACAGAAATCAACCTGATCAATCAGCTCATCTGAGTCTGAATAAGACTGCAAAGACCTGGGAAGTGCTGCGCTGGCGTCAAACAAACCAGTTTGCGTCAAAGGTGGTTTGGAAACTGCTGTTATCAGGCTGCGTCACACAAATGGAGATACTGGCAAAATCCCTCAGCCTCTGAAGTCGTTAGTGTGTCAGTTATAATAAGGAAAGTCTTTTTTTTTTTTTTATACATGCCAGCTGTGATTCAGTATTTTCACAGAAAGGTCTTTGAAGCATATGGACAAATTATTTTACTGTCTGTGAAGTTACATTCTCAGTACTTTGCCGCTGTATCTACTGGTGTTCTTGGTTCCAGGTGGATCAGATTGTGGATCGGAGCTTACTCGGGTAAAAACCCAACACGTTCTCATCCCACAGAGTCATAACTTTGGGGTATCAAACTATTGGATCAATCAAACTTCACATACACACAAAAACTGCATTAGGGTTAACGACAACAACTTCAAGGTTACGTGAAGAGACAACACGGGTTAGTGTTCGGGACAAAGACCAAACTCTACAGTGACTTTCCACAGCATCATTAAAACGCACAACCTCTCGCACTAGAGTCAAACCCTGGTCTCCTGTGGAGAGTCCTGAAAACCTCTTCACTTCCTATACTGCGTCAGTGTTTCCACTGTACTACACTGGAAGCTCAGAGTTCATCGCAGATGCAAACAGGGAAGCGTCACCATGTAACAAAGTAGCTGACGAACCTGCTTTTTGATGCCTGGGGAATGCAGGTCCCACAAATCAAAGCCGGTGCTCTTAGGCCGGGCTTAGACTGGGTCCCTCTTTTTGCACTTCATTTGTGGGTTTTCTAACGGCCCCTTTGGTATCGGGCCTTCAGTCACAGCAACTCCAAACCAAACGACGACCGGTGATAAAACCACCACGTCCTAATGATACGTCACGTGACCCATTGTTCTACATTTTAAAATTCGTACAACAACCCAAGTTTCATAAAGTACTTTGCTTCTTTCCATCTTGCAACAGACATAACATACATTTGTAAAGCGGAGCTCAAACGAACCTTAACGCAGCTTTGTGTTGAGCAACAACTTAATCCAAATTGTGTGAGTGGAGCTTTAGATTAACCCAGAGTGAACAGGTGGATTTAATGGGGAGCCTCCCTGAGCGAATCAGGAAACACAGGGATGTACAGTGAACTTTCCACCGAGCCAAAGAAGCCGACACACACTCCAAACTCTGACATCGTGTTCATTTTGTCTAATGTGCTCCTGGACGTTGTTGGCTGCATTCTGCATGGATTAAATAAAAGGCTGATTAAAAATTCAGAAAAAGGTGGCTGACAAGATGCCAAGCAGTGGGCCACACCCTGAAACTGGGAAATGTTTGCTTGTAGTGGGAGCGGCGGCACAGAGAGATAATGGAGCCACCACAACCTGTTCTACATCGCTGACATGACTGAAATGACAGCAGCCCAACCACAAAGAGCTCAGTGTGTACTGCACACACACACACACACTGTATAAAGGTCAACACACACAGACAATGTAATTACCCAGGAGGAGAAAGGTCTGTTTAAAAAGGTGAAAAATGAGTAAGAAAAGAATGAGAGTCCACCAGCGGGTCTCAGCTCTGAAGACAAGTCCAACACAAGATGCCACACAGCTCAAGACTTCAATTAGCAATTAGGTTTCAAGTGTCGCTAAAACACAAAACATTCTGTTGTGCAGACTCACCCAGAAGAGAAGATTGAAGAAGAAGAGCAAGTACTTGATGCAGCGATTCACAGCCATTTTTCTTCCTTTTTTTTTTCCCCCTTCAGCTACTTCTCGTTCACGAGCCTCCTGCACAATGAAGCCGACACAGAGAAACTCACTCCCTCAGGCTCCTAAAGCAGAGCAGCCTGCTCCACCTGTTTCTTATCACTGAGGGTGCATCCCCCTTTTCTGTCCGGCCTCCTTTGCTCCGCCCTGCGTCCTCCTTTGCTTTCCTGTCAACTGGGTTTCGGCACAATTTATTTTCTCATTGCTGCTTCATTTCATCTTGTGTCAACAATCTCTAACCTGCACACATTTGTTGTAAATCCTCTGCTCACCTGATGATTATCGCCCATTAAGGAGCAGGTGTGTATTCAGCCATTATTCACACTCTCTTTTTCTGCACAGATGATGTTAAAATGTTTGAAAAGAAACATTTCAGTGAAGACTTTTACAGGTCATGTCTGTTCAGCCAAGTTCCATGAAACTTTTGTCATAATTTTCTGTTTAGCTGCGAGTTAAAACCTTATTTCCCAGCAAGGTCTGTGTCACTTGGTACTAATTATAAAGTAGAGGTTAAAAAAACAATCATGCTCAACCAACCTTGGGTCCAGGGTGTGTGAAGCCAAAGTCAACATCCATGCACAAAAACTGTTAGAGGGAACCTGGTCCCAGCATCCGTCTGTATCCTGAGTTAAACAAAAGGACATTTTCTATGTGTTAACATCTGTAAACCTTCAAACTTTTTGGTATTAAAATTTCCCTCAGGTATAGGTTTGTTGATGGACAACCATTAAACTGGCTTTCACACAGTGGAATCTGTGTTTTCATCTGGTGTCAGCATCATCACGTAAACGGTTTTATAGCAAAGTATCATGAATGGATTCAGAGAGCTGGACCTGGCTCAGCCCTCAAACCACAAACAGGGAGGGGCTTTACTCTCAACCTGAGGTTTTATACCTTTAAAGCCGTTGCAGAGGCCGTAGAAACACTTGTACATGTGCAGTGGCTCAAACAGCTCATAATACCTTCGTGCACAATCACATCCCCAGCATCCTCAGCAACACTTGGTCTATGGTGCTAAATATCCAGTGACAGAATCCTGACATGCTGGAAAGCTGCTTAATGCTTCGATGCAACAGACAACATCCACCTGGAGGACTGTGCTTCACTGCCAGGAATTATGACACAAATCTGATAAAAAATAAAGGACTTATATTATATTATATTATATTATATGTCTTTATGTCAGTGACGTGACATTTAGTGAAGCATGTTTCTCCTGTTAAACTTTAACAGTCCTGGGGTGTTTGTAAATGTCATTTCTATCCAAACTAAGTTACAGGAAATAATGTGACAAATCCTGTACAAAAGACTTTGTGTGTTTTATTCCCTTATGACTTTATCACACACTCCTGATATTTGTAATTAAGGTGGAGCAGATTTACAGCTAATGCACCTGCAGATAATGGAAAGCGGCACAACACATTTTTTCACCTTCTGTAGATTCGGCTGCTTTTAGTATCACACAAACACAAAACTCACTTGTTGTTGGCGGCTTTTTATTAAAAAAAAAAAAGTGTCTCAGGGCAGTTTAGGACAAACACACTCAAAAACACAACATGATATCAGGCCTAAAAAAAGTTAGGGCTTTTTAACCAATGTAGAAGTGAGAAACTCTCCACATTAAAAGCCCAGCGACTGTGTGAATGTTGGCCACAACCGAGTTCAACAAAGACTCCAGTTTATTAATATCGCCAACGTTTTGACCAGAACTGGCCTTCAGCTGTGAGCGTGACTGTACTCGTGACTGGCTTGTGAATCAGAAGATTTAAAGTCGATGGGAAAATGTTCATGCATTAATTCATTTGTCTGAACAGGATCAAAGCGCTTTCCTTTCTCCAGGTACTGTCCCTCCATCACATTTGGGCACGTTTAGAAAAAACATAAGATATACTAGTATCCCATTCTTACCACTCTAGACCTCACAAGATGGCGCCTGCATTCCCCAACAATCACCACGACATAGAAAGAGTATGGAATTAGGTCAATATTAACATGTTAACGTGCCGCTGATGGTGTCATGTTTATGTACATGAGAGTACATTAAATCAGTGAACTACTCCACTTCACCCACCGCCCACTTTCATTCACTCAAGAGCAACTTACAACTGGTTTGTCGTCTCTTCACTTTACTTTAATCATTTTCTTTAATTGCCTTCTCTGTTTATACTATTCAGTAGTTTTTTCCGAGTTCGTCCCAGATAAATAATCATGTTTATTTTTTCCGAGTTACAGAAAATAAAACAACAAAATAGGAAGAAATAATCACAAAATGATGGAATGGAGGTTCTTCAGCAGGAAATTGATTTAATGTGACTAAGTACTTCCATGTACAAATACTAAATTAAACTAATCGTGGCCTGGTACCTTTTTTAAAAAGGTTTAAATCATTTTAATCAGATTTCCTAGTAAAGCTGAAGTTATAGAAGAGCTTCAACACGTCTGGATGGTAATGAAGAGTAAAACCTTTAAACTTTGAGTTTTTATCACCATCTAGTGACGTCTGTTGGTCATTACAACGCACTGAGCAAACACTTCCTTTGCATTGACTCGGAAATGTTTCTTCTCACCACATGCTAACTGACTGGTACAGGACTCCAGAGACAAGACCCACAGGTAAGTCTGCAGACTTTATGGCAATCAGCACAAAACCCACTGGCATTTAAATCTAACTCAGCTCAGTTTTTGCAGCTGATTATCATCCAACCCCAGATGGCCTCACAGCTGGAGTTTGATCTGCACACAATTTACTGTTGCTTAGTTGAAATAAGGTAGCAGGCGCCATGTTTGATGCTCTCTGTTAAAAGAATCAATCATTTTATGGTTAGAGGATGATTTTGGCGTCTTCCATCTCATGGTTTTAACTCCTGATTAGTGCCCACCTCCACATAGGGTAGCAGAAGCCTCTCAGATCAAGAATTTCAAGCAAGTCCAGTTGTCCCCCAACAAGCACCATCTCAGAGCCGACACCCTAACAAGCAGCCGTTTCTTTGTCTGACAGATGACAACAAAAAGAATGGATTCTGGTAATTGTATACATTGGTAAATGAATACTATTATGAGACAAACCTGAAAAACTCGCCAGCCACTCTCCCTTAGTCCCATGGCAGTTGGTAATGTACAGATCCCACTTTGTTTGAGTAATCCTGCTTTTCCTGTTCCTCCTATAAATGCATTTGTACTGAGCTGAGCTTGATGAATGACCAGTTTCCACCAAAATACCATTTCTATGTCAGCAATGTGATTTGATCTGAATTCAGACTGCTTCATAAATCCTTCAGTGTATCACTGTAACCCTAACACAACCGATTGCTCTGGCTGGTCTTGTGTCACAATGGCATGTTTTTTAGGTGGAGAAGGTGAGTTTGATTTGATTTGGCAGACCTCTGTGACGTCACCTGGACAAGTTTAATAGGTAAGACTAAAGCTTGACACAGTTCTACAGAATACACTGCGTTTATACAAGCATCACTTATAAAGGAATACGGCAAACTGTGATAAAATTTGAAGATATTTCAGAGGTTTTGGGGCCTTATTTGCATTTGTATCTACATTTAGTTGCTCTGCCTTATGCAATGCTCCTATTGTGAAGGAGGCACTTTCAGAGCCAGAACAATCAAGGTTCAGTGTGCTGAAGCAAAAACCTAAAACTGTGGCAGAACTTACTTACAGCTTCACATACAAACCCTGGGGGACAATGTACAACCAGTTCCCAGTTTCTTTTTTTATTTTGTGCATCTCATATCAGTTGTGTCCAAAAAACAATATGCTGCATGTGAGTAATCTGTAAATAAAAACGGGGGGGGGGGGGGGGGAGATGTAGCTTCGTGACGGGAAATGTAACTTCAACCAGACTTCATTTTCTATTGATATAATGAGAACATGTTGACATTTAACATAAACATATTGTAAATACATTATACAGACACTGGACATATAAATAACAGAAAACATACTGTTGGTCCATAAAACATCCAATGTGACAGTTTTAACATTTTCTATTCCACCCAAATATGAACTCTTGCAGTAAAACATCAAACTTGTCTGGTTACAGCCTTTGAAAATTTCTATGATTGTGTTTAGGCCCTCATAGTTGCTGGGCTTAGAGAAATATTGGGATATGGCTTCATAGGGATATGAAGGGAGTGACTGACCACGAAAATCTAATCAGTTCATCCTTGATTCCTGGTGGATCCTTATGCCAAAGTTGAATTTCATCAAGCTGATCCTGTGATATTGCTTTCCTAACAATGGATAGACCTTAGCTCACAATTAGCTTAATCTTTGACGTTTGACTTTCATTCGTTTTTCCTTGGGTCCAAGGGGACGTTTGTGGACATTTTCCTTCAAAGCATTACTGTGTTCACATTCACTAAATTCAGATGGACGTGCATATGGGTGGACAGGCAGACAACACAAAAACAATGACTTTGGCTATGACAGTGGCCCAGAAGAGACTAAAAAAATTTCACAAATGTGTAAATACTGACCCTTGGCAGAAGTGGCCACTCATTTCTTTGGACTGATAAGTCAAACGTTACATGTGGCACAAAACAAACTCCACAAAAAAATAAGAAACATCCCAGTAGTGAGGCATAGAGGTGGAATATGAAGATACTTTTCTGCATTAGGGTCAAAAATAGATTTCTGGATTCTTTGTTATCTTGCAGAGTAATTCAACACAAACAGTTTGATCATCCAATTTTTAAAAACAACTTGCTTTATTTTCCCAGGGTACTACCATGACAAATCTTAAGGAAGAGCTTTGGAAAACTCTGGAAAACTTGAGAGATGAACAGTTTAAGCAATTCCAGTGGTTCCTGAAGCAAAATGATACCCTGGAAGGCTTCTTGGCCATTGTAGAGGCCCAGCTGGAGAGAGCAGACAGGCAAGACACAGTGGATCTAATGGTACAAAAGTATGGCCAACCTAGAGCGCTGGAGAGAACCATAAAGGTTTTGGAGAAGATCAGCAGAAATGATCTGGTAATGAATTTGTTGAGCATTCGCACAAGGCTAAAAGGTAAATTGAAGGAAGGCAAAAACAAGTGTCACATCCATCTGACACCTTACAAACAACAGGCATCTGTCCTGACAAAATGTCTGATGAAATGTGTGTCCTCTGCCTCATTTTAGACCTGCACAACCATGAAACGAAGACTTTTCCTCTCAGAAGTGAATTTGAAAAAAAGAAGGCTAAGCTTGGGGAAACAAAGGCAGAGATAACACTCATGATACAGGAGAGACAGAGGAAGGTCTGGGAAATAAAATGCTCCGCAGAGATCAGCAGGAAATCTGCACACAGGCAGACTGAACACAGCAAGCAGGTCTTCACTGTGTTGTTGCAGTCTGTTGAGAAAAGTCTGGCAAATCTTACTGAAGCGATTGAAGAAAGGCAGAAAACAACACAAAGACAAGCTGAAGAATTAATTCAAGAGCTGGAAAAGGAAATCTCTGAGCTGACAAAGGGAAGCACTGAGGTGGAGCAGCTCTTGGGCATTGAGGACCACCGTGAATTCCTTCAAAGCTATGCATCCCGGAATCCTCCTCCACCTACCAGGGACTGCACAGAAGTCAGCCTCCAGCCGCCATCATATGAGCCGAGTGTTTGGAGTGCTGTGAGTCGGCTGAAGGAAGAATTCAGCAAGGAGACTGACAAACTGCTCGCTAAGGCCAAGCTGAACAGGGCCCAGCAGTTTGCAGTGGACGTGACTCTAGATCCTGACACAGCAAATCCCTGGCTCATCCTGTCTGATGATGGGAAACAAGTTCACTGTGGTGATAAAAAACAAAATCTGCCCGATAACCCACAAAGATTTAACCCTGCAATCAATGTCTTAGGAAAGCAGAGCATCTCTTCTAGAAGATTTTACTACGAGGTTCAGGTGGACGGGAAAACGTCTTGGGATTTAGGTGTTGTTCAAGAGTCTATCAACAGGAAGGGATCCGTCAATGCAAAGCCTGAGAACGGCTACTGGACCATTTGTTTAAGGAATTCAAATCAGTACAAGGTTTCTGCTGCAAATCTCAGTGTCAAATGTCCACCAAAGAAGGTGGGCGTGTTTGTGGATTATACGGCTGGTTCCATTTCTTTTTATGATGTAGATTCTGCACAACTTCTCCATTGCTTTTCTGGCTGCTCCTTCACAGAGAAACTCTACCCAATGTTCAGTCCAGGTCTTCATCGTGGGGAAAATTGCACTCCTCTTATAATCTCCTCAGTTAATTACATTGATTAGATTTAACCAATTATCCGGTCAATAGATTCTGTCAATCTTCAGAAACCAACCGCAATTAAAGTCTTCACCCAATGTGGTGTCGGTGCTTAATCAAGAAGTCATTGTTAATAGTTTGCACAGCCCCTGAAGCTAGAGATTTACTCAAACATGACTGTTTACATCCAATTAGACCTTTGTCAACATATTCACTGTCCACGCGGTTCTGTAGCAGATATTAACTACTAATGGGCTACAAAACTCAACATGGTCAATTAATCAGCCTGAGTGCAACACATCACGTAGCACGAGCTGATTTCCTACTGAATTAGTGTGTGTGTCAGGGTTGACCCTCCTCATGCTGCCTCCAGAGGTCGTCTCACAGAGGGCATTTCATCCTGCTTCTCATCACATGCAGAGCAGCCAGAAAGTGAATCTGTGAACATACCCATCTATGACCAGGTTGGACTCTACACACCTCAATTTGGTCCGAGTCTGAATCGAGTTGTAAGCTCTGGGTAAAACTAGTTGTTAAATGTTAGATAAAGAAGTGCACGCTGAACACTAACACTTTGGGTTTTCTATATTTAAAACATTTTTTTTTTAAAAAAAAAGGGCATCAACCACTGCGTCGCCTTGAAGGAACCAACCGGTATTCTTCTAAAACAGTCTCTGCTCGTATCACACAGCAGCAAACCAAGGAAATTCCTTCAATATCCTCGGATGTTCCAGGACGTTCCACTGACAACTACACCACAGCTGTTTCATGAAGCCTCACAATGGCAACTGGCCACATTGAGGAGGTACTAGTACATGGTACAAAAAGCAAGTACAAACAAGTAGGGCTGAGACGCGCAAGTACCATGAGGTGGAAAAACACTACACCAGAATCATGAGCTTTAATAAACCAAGTGGTCACTGTTAACTAAACGATCCAAAGAACCAACCAACACACCAGCTACTAACAAATCTATACTAATACTACTACTACTAACTATACACCACAACCAGATTTGTTTTTTTCTCCACACCAGCAACTTGGCAAAAAAGTTGTGGACGTAAATAGATGTCTACAGGTTAATGTCCTGCATCTAAATGTTTGTAGAATGGGAACAATGGTCTTTTTATCCTGCCTTACACATCTAGTGTAATTAACACACTGACTGCTGCCAAATAAACATTCGCTGTACTACCAGTGGTTTGTACTGGTCTTTACTGGTAAAATGTAAATGATTTCTTTAAAATTACAGAATCTGTCAATTTGAATGTAAATCAGATTTTTGGCAGAAAGGCAAAATGGCATAAAAGCTTAGAAGAACACTAAAAAACACAGAATTCAAAGATTAGGACTTAGATTTTTGAATAATCACAACAAAAATCTTGTGACTAAATAATTGTATTTATTGTGAATTGAGTATGTTCAACTTTTAGTTTATTATTCACATGAAATTCTGCCATGTGTTTGTGATGAAAATAAAATAATTGAAATTTTATTTCTTAACTGATTCATATTACATTTTGTATTATTCTCATTCCACAAGACTAACAACTGAAAACAGCAGTTTCCTGCACTCTGAATTTCTGTGATTTAATCTTTCCGCTAAAGAAGCAGCCCATAAACACGAAGCTCTAACATTCTCCTCTCCTGCCCCAGAACCATTCTTTAAGCATCACAAACATTCCATAACAAATTAGAGAAAACCTCTGTAAATAACATAACCGTTAGAAAAAGTCAAACTCACAGCATTGGAACTGTAGAAATCATGAACCAAAACTTGGTGGGCTCCAGTTCAGGATCAGTACGCTCTGCTGAAATGTCTGTTGACTTTGAGAACAGAAACGTAGACCGTGAGGCTGATGAGGAAGAACTGCTTCTGCTCGTTCAACCACACCAGCTTCATCTTCACCTGACCGTCAGGGTTGTGGTAGTTCATAGCAAAGTGCTCACCATCGTAGTCGAAGGAGACTGGCTGCTTCGACATCTTGATGGTAATGGGTGAGCTGACGCACCAGAACGGTTTCCAGAAGTTGTCCAGCAGAGTCAGCGTCATGATGCAGCAGTTCTACGCAATATAGAAAAGAGGCTCAGAGCTTAAAAGAAAAGGAATATGATCCCGTTCCCCTCAACAGCTGAGCCTAAATTAAAATAACGTCAGATGTTTACGAGCACAATGGCCAAACTGTGACAAGTTCAATATAAAGTCGTTTTCGGCTGATTGAGGTTGAACCACTCTGAAGTTTTCGTAGTAGTTTTGTGTTTTGGCCACGATGACGATGGCTGATGACCAGAGATGACAGATGCACTTATTTTTAACATTAGAACAACAGTGAATTAAAAGATTTAATTTCAGAACTAGACTATAATGTGACTGCAGATCCGCTAATCAAGGCTTAGCGACTTAGGGAGAACGAGGGGAAAGAGTTTAGCAAGTCTGTCAGATTTCAAGACCAACTGAAAAGTGAGAATTCTCCCCTATGTTGTTAGAGAGGTAAAGGCTGAGCTGCCTTAAGCTGCAATGTCATTCAATATGGCATAAGAAACGAAACCAGCCAGAGTATAGCTTTTCCCGACAGCTTACCACAAAGCCATGGACACATTCATAATGACATCATAGTAATAATAATAAGGGTGATAAATAATGTTATTAATGTCTGATGATAATGGAGGATTACACTGACACTTATTTTTATGCCGAGAAATTTCAGTTCTTATTTTACAACGCTACAAATGTATTTCATTTGTTATTTTACTGATTTATGGATTTAAAATAATAAATCCAAGGCAAAGGCATAATTTTTAATTAAATGCAAATGTTAAAGCTTTCACTTGGTTTTTATTTCATGTTTCGTTCTGCTACAGAAGCTTAAGTCTTAAAGGGTTAATATATACAAGTCTGACAAAGCCTGTAACAGATTACACAGACTTTAAATAGCAACACAGTCACTGAATATTTGAACCATTTACTTCAGGACACTTTATATTCCAGTATCAACATATGATCTGTTGTTTTTCATCCACCCTGTGTATCTGAATGTACGAAAGGAGCTTTAAACTAAGCCAATGCTTTTCACATTCCCAGCTCACTGCTCTGCATTTTGAAAATGCTGTGAGCATCAAATTCTGCAGAAAAAAATCACACCACTACTAGCGGTGGGATTCTTCACTGTGTTACATTGTGGATGTGATGTGTAATGTCCTGAGTGTTTCATTTTTGAACAGATCTACCTCAACTGTGCCCTCCAGCACCTCGCTCTTCCACGGCAGCTTGATGTTTCCAGACAGCAATCTATGCTGAGAGAAGTTGGTCCTTTCGATGACCCTGAGTTCCATCAGTCCTCGTTGGATCTGAGCTGAACACAGACAAAATACAACAAACTTTACAATTGCACATCAAAACCAGACTTATCAAATTTTAAGACTAATAAAAAAAATGAAAATTCTGCAGTACAACGCAAAAAATAAATACATCTTTAGTCAAAAGTCTGACTTTTGACTGGTTAATGTTAGAATAAAGAGGCCTTTTTCAAAGATCTAGTATAAATTTGGAGATTACAATCATTTATGTCCCTACTTCTTTCTATTGTGATCTGAATTGGAAACATAAGATCACTGTAAAATAAAAATTTTAAAAATGTAATATTGTAATCAATTTACCACACTGGTATGTGTTCTATACTTAGACAGTGAATGGGAGCACTGGGAGATCTGGTATGTACAGAAGTAGTACAGAAGGCTAAAGCGATGCAAAAATATTCATAGAGGAGCAGTTTTAGCCAAAACAGGAGAACTATATTCACAACAAACAGTGATAAGTCTATTATTTCTGCATTGGTTTTGTTAGAGTGTGTTTTCTGCTTTTTCTTGCAAAATATTCTCAAAATGTAAAAAAAAAAAAAAAAGTGATTGTATAAGAATGAGTCATCAAAACTTATTGAACTGAATTTAGTAATCTGATTACCTGGATGCCATGACAGATTACAGAAGCCTCCAGACATGATCTCAGTGCCGGTGGTGTGCAAGACAAAATGCAGAGTGTAACCATGCAGACCGAACTCAGGGTCCGAGTTATCCACAGGTGGTCTGTCCACAGGCTCAAAGTACGGGCTGCAGTGAGGGCAAAACAGGATGAAAATCAGAGGAAAAAAAAAAAAAAAATCAGAAATCTATCAGATTAAATCAACACCTTTAACTGAATGTAACTGCACAGAAAAAATGTGTCCTAAAGTTAACATTGATGTAATAATGAAAAAAAATATCTAGGCTCAGTGCAGTAGTGTGGGTCCATTTGCAGAAGGGTTTGTAGAATTCACAGGGACTTTTTGAATTTGGAATTTCAACTTTACAGATTCCTGTATGGACTCAGACATAGTCATAAAAACTTTAATAATTATCATTTATATTCTTCTGTGGCACATTTACAGTTCACAGATCTAATCTGAACCAACTGATCTAATACATATACTAAAATTTGAAGTGATATGAATTTAAGACTAAACTTGCTCTGAAATCAGAATAAATGCACTAATAACACTTTTCTGCCTTATCAAGACCCAAAGCACTGATAAGTAGAAAGTACAATCAAGTACAAGTACAGCTGCTCTGTATAGTAGCTACTATGCAGCGGGAATCAACTCAAAACAGGTTTTCAAGGGATGGAATTTGTGTGGATCCTCTTCTAAGGCCAGTCTCACGTGATTATGGACACACTGACTTTTCTGTTACTAAACAATTTAGATCATTTACATTAAAAAGTAATGAATCATAATGAATCCACTAAACTTACAGCCTGAGCATTATGGAACTTTTGAGTGTTTTATTGTTGTTGTGAACATACTGAAAGTTCTTTAGCCTCACAGTTAAAGCAGCAGAATTCACGAGGAACTTACCAGCTTGAAGATCCCAGTAGACTCTTCTCCACCAGCTTGTGGAAGTGCAGACTGACCACGATGAAGGCCACGCGATTCTGACCCTATACGCACACGAATACACGTTCATTTTAATTCCTGTTTGTGTTTACAGAATAAAATTAAAAATGGCCAACTAGAAATATTTTCAGGACAAAAGGTAAATTAGTGAACGTACAGAAAGTGTCCAGTGACACAACAACTATGCATAGTTTCCTTTCGGAAATGCACCTTGTTACATAAATGTTATAGTGTATAGTAAATGTTATAGTCTTTTTCAGAGCAGACATTCTGACATGTCCCTTTCTAAACGGTTGTAAGTAACAGTGCATGTTGCAGTTTTAATGAACACCCCCATTAATCTTTCTAATGAGGCAAAACAACCTCCCTGTATAAATCTTAAAACATTGGCTTGAGCGACTTTGTCACGAGATAAAGGACATTTTCACTCCTCAGCACACACACACGCCTCATTGACTGTCTATGTTCAGTGTGTGTGAAGGAGGCTGCAGCTTGCTCAGCTGGCCAAAGAAACTGAAATGAGGTTCAGTTGCTGTTCTTTGTACATGACTTAAGAGATCCAAGATCAAATGAGCAATTCTGGATATTCTAATCCTGGATCAGGTTATCCAGTTATGTCCGTTCTTTAAACCCACTTGATGTATCATCTGGGTTAACTGTGCACACTCATTTTTGTTGATTAGACAACAGTTAGAACCAACAGCACTGGGATCGTGTTAAATCATCAAATATCCAGCTAATTTTTGCCAATAGTTATATTAAGACAAAAGCTTTAACCTAAATTCTAATAAAGATGCCAAACTTTTCTAAACACAGAAGAAATGTTTCAGGGGCACTATGAACGTTTACCCTCCAGATGCCTATCATGACACCCGATGGCAGAAGCATGAGTTTGATCAGTCTGTCTCTGCCGATAAACCGTCCAGGCTGAGCCTTCGCATCCAGGTTTAAAATCAGGGAGCGCCAGCCAGGCCTGATGGACAAGAAAAGGCAGCTGTGATAAACGAGCAGTGAAGTGTATTAAAGACATGTGGAACAGCTGGAGAAAATGGCATCTTACTTCTTGGCTTTGGGGCTCTTCGGGGTCTCCTTTCTGACTCCGTGCAGCTGGATGCTGTTGATGTCATGGTAGTTGGGGAAGCTGCTTCCGCTCCAACAGACAATTACAGAGGATTCAAAGAAATAAGCCCGGCTCTGCTGCAGCATAGTCTCCTGCCCCCAACAATCACACACTGTCAGATGCCAGCATACATTCAGGTTCCTGAAACAAAAATCAAGCGATGTTGGAAGTATAATAAATCACTATTTATGAAATTTACTAGCTTCCTTTTTATTCTTTGTTCTGTAAAATCTTCACAGTTTATCTTCTGGTGCTGGACCTAACCTGATCTGTGTTTTACAGACTAATATAAAGTCTCTCCACAATATAATTAATGCAAGAGCTTGTTCCAATCAAGTTGAAGAAATGTGGTGGAATATACATTTCCTCAGTAAACAGTTCAGTTTGTCTTTTTTTTTTTTTTTTTTTTTTTAAGGCACATAACTCAAAAATAGCACATACGGGGTATTAACTGGTGACTTATGTTGTAGAATAATATTCAAACATTTCTTGACCTTGTCTTAACTACAGACCTACTTTCAGAGTTTTAACCAAAAATTCAAAAAACGTAGAGACTTCAGGACTTAAGAAGTAGATGAGGAATTTCTTTAAAGTATGGTAATAAATCTTTGAATTGCTTTCAACTGAAAGACAGTGGTACAGCTAAGCTAAACCTTGTATTCAAACTGAGCATTTAAAATGTGATCATACCTGAGGACCCACTCTGTCTGTATAGGTAGCCCAGTGTAGAGGCTGATGTGTCTCAGCTCTCTCTTCCACTTGATCACTTCTGGTCCAGCCACAGCTCTAAAGTACATCTTCTTCCAGTGGCCCACCGTCTCATCCTCTACCTCCCTCGGGTCCTCCTCTACTGCACCATCATTCAACTTCGGCTTCCAAATTTGACTCCCAAAGTCTGACATGTAAATCTTTTGCCACATTACACTACAGTGAAAAAAAATTCACAAAGCTAGACGCTGGCTGCAGGCAAGTACCACTTATTGTGTGTACTGAAGCCGTCTTGTCCTTTTCAGTTTTTGCTATGGGTATCTCAATAAAATCTTCTTCTTATTTGCAGATATAAAACTTAAATTTTCAATCAAATAGTTAACATCCCATGCTGCCCTTAGGCTTTTTCATAATAAAATCCCTCCACTCTACAAACCTGCCTCATACTAAACCCACTGCTACTGCATAACATTAGAAATTCTCTAGCTACTGCAACAAGCTTCACAAAGAAAAACTATTTTGCAGCAGCGTTTACTGTGTCACAGTAACTTCAGCCTAGTTGATGGTTAAAGCTGACATAAATCTGACAAAAGAATGAAACAAGGAGGTATCTGGAAGGCTTTCACTGTGAACAAGCTGCAGGCACAAGAGGTTTGCACTATAGTTTAACTTTAACAGCGAATGTAACTTAACATTCTTCGTCCTTTAGAAGTTACGGCAGAAAAAGGTAAGAGCACATGGTTTGCATAACTAGAACTTTCAGCATTTCAGCATTTTTAAGGAATCCCTGGTTTTAGTAGAAATTTATGACATTTATTGAGATACTTTCCTAGCTAATGAGGACCTGTTTCAACTTCGTCTAACTTACTCATCATTGGCAAGCTGGTAGAAGTGTTTGCTGACATGGCTGATGGAGACCAGTGAGGAGGCATCGAGGTATGAGAGAATCTTTGCCTTAATCTCAGAAGGAAGCCTGAAAGAAATAAAAAAGCATCCAAATTTAATATGAACCGCCAACATTTTTCAGTATTTGATTTATTATGGACATACCTACAATAAATCGGGATTTTAGGGCTGCAGCTAACAGTCCTTTAATATTAGTTGTTCAGGTTATAGAGTCTAACAATTGTGGTGAAAATTCCCAAATCCCAAGTAAACATAATCAAATGTTTTTGTTTTTGTCTGACAAAAATCACTAGTCAACAGTTAACATAAAAAAAACAAGCAGCCCACAACCATTGAAGCATCTGATCAAAGTGGGTGAATTAGGGCAGCAGCGCAGTTGGCAGAGTTGCTCCCAACCGAACATAGGGTCTGAGGTTAGGATCATAGGATAAGCCAAAAGGACAAATAAATAAAGTGGGTGATTAAAAATCAGAAGCATATTCCCAATAATGAAAGTATTGTTTGAGTAAAATTAAATGAAAACATGTTTAAACTTGCCTGCTTTCTTTGGTTGGGTAACTTTGGGTTTTTAACACTATCCTGTTTGTTGAAGTTTAAACCTTAAAAGAAAAGTTCAAAGTTCACTATTCTGATTTTTAACTTTTCCTTTGTGGGAGTAAGAGTTTTACACTTTCCTCTCTTTCCCTACATGAAAATATAGTATGTGATCTATAAGTCTACATGCTATTTTAGTGTAAAGGGCTGAAAAGTTAGTCCTAAACGCAACATAACCGCTTGTACAGATGTTTTTTCAACTTCGGAAGACCTTCAAGTAGTGTATGTTAGGGGTGGGGCGACGCGTCGACGTAATCTATTACAAAAATACATCGATTTACGGTTAGTGCATCGATGTGTAGCAGGCAGGGGTCCAAATTAATGGCGCCCTGCTGTCCTGGGGACAGTCAAGTATATTGTGTATGGATTCTTCAAGACACCACTGAGATTAGTGAATAAGAAAATATACTTGCAGCAGCTTCTTCTCTCTCAGTCTGAGTGAGGTCGGGGCTCAGCAAAGTTCCCCTGTCTGCAGCAGAGACGCAGCAGACAGCTCAGGTAAAGTAGAAGCTAAGTTTGGTTAAGTCAGGAGAGGACATTATCAAATCTCGTTAAGAAAAGTGATCATTTCAGCTGTGATCGCAGTTTCTGATTTCATGTTCATTCTTCTTTAACTTTAACCCAGTTTCAATTTGATTAAGGAGATTGAGACTATATGGTGGGGGGCGGCTGTAGATCAGTTGGTAAGGGTCCACAGGGTCAGTAGTTCGATCCCCGGTCCCAGCTACATGTCGAAGTGTCTCTGGGCAAGACACTGAAGGCAGAACAGCCCATCCCATCCCCAGCTGTTTTGAATGGAACAAGCTTTTGCTTTAGTTATGTTGTGCAGAGACCTAATATTAGTCTGTAAAACACAGGTGAATAAAGTCCTTAAATGCAGACTTTATAATATTTGTTTAAAGAGAAGATGTTGAATTAAATAATAAAATATACATAATTGATAAACGGAATCTTTACTTTTTTGAACATTTTATACAAATTGAAATTGGAAAAAACAAATCCCTGTGACGTCAGATTAAAAACGTTTGACTAACCTTTCTACAAAGTTCTTCTCACAAACGGAAGGTTTCACTTTGAGGTGACCTGCTTTCTTCTTCCCTGTGACTGGGTCTTGAGAGCTGACATACAAAAAAATAAACGGTAAACTCGAATCATTTAAAACGTGTAAATATGATTTAACAGGACAGAAGTTCTCAATCAAACACACCTGCGCTCGTTCATGCTAATAGAGCTCGGTGCCGCCTTTGGTCCTCTTTTCTTTCTTCGCCTGCAAGCTTGTGCCCCATTGGGGTTCGGAGGTCCCCGGCCAGCACCTGGCAGTCCTCGACCATGCCCGGGTTTTCCTCCACCATGACCCTGCTGTCGCCCTGTCTGGGGAGAAACAGTGGGCTTCCTTTCCAAACCCGCTAACAGACTTTGAAAAAATTCACCACGTCCCGCCGCCATTTGAAATTGTTCATTTTTACCGGCAGTCACCGCGAGAACACGACTTCCGGTTGTCGTTTTCTTCTTCTTTTTGGGGTTTAACGGCAGCTTGCATTCTGGTGTTACAGGCAAAGTCTCTTCATCGCAGCTATTACAAATTAGAGATTTTATTTTATATGTCGTTTTTTACTGTTCCATCCAGTCTTATATGTGATAAAACAAAAAGGTTAGATAAAAAAACAACAACACGCTCTTCTTCTTCTTCTTCTTCTTCTTCTTCTTCAGATGTACCGGCAGCTGGCCTCCTTGCGTGCCGTTGCTGCCATCTTGTGTCTGCTAAAGTCTTCACTGTTCCCTCACTGTCCCTCAGATAATGCAGACATTTACACTGCTTCTCTATTCTACTGTCCTTTGAAAACTCAACCTAATATAACATTTCCCCTCTTTTCCTGGTAGTCACTTTCCAGTGCCTTTCTTATTTCACTGATGCTCAGTGGTAACTTTTCCTCATCCTCCACATGTTCATTCCTGCCCTCCATGTTTCTAGGCTTTGTTTTTTCTGCCGACCTCTCCTTCCTTCATCAAACAGATTATTAGAGCTTTGCAAACCATTAATTCGGCTTTTTCATCATTTGTGACTACAGTATTGACATCAGCGTCAGGGTCCCTTATCACAATAAAAGTCAGACTGGCTGGTCGATAGCAGTCAAACCACTAGATGTCAGGCGACTGACGTCTAAATCACGACTATTAACATGTCTAAACAAACACCACTTCTCTAACGCAGTGAGCTCTTGTTATTTTGGATGAGGTCAATACATAAAGTTCCCTGTGATCGAGTTGTTTATGTCCTTTGCTCATGGTTTAAATTTAAGTGGCTTCTATTTAGGCATTGAGATATTGAATGTATTTCTATTAGGCCAATAAGGTAAAAAAAATCCAACTTACTTGTTAAAACAGAGCTTCTTGTTTTATTCATTTGAAATCACTGGTTCGATAAATCTGTAAAGATCAGTTGATGCCTTCGTGAGCATGTGAGGTAGTTCCCCCCCATTTAACCACTTCTCATCAATTTCTCTTGAAATTGACAAGAAATTAATACATGCATCCATAATTCCCAATAATAGTATTAAATAGTATTTGTATAAGTGATTACATTCATTTTAATTTTACAATTTTAATTACTCAATTCAGTGCCAATAAAAAACACTACAAATTATTTTTTTTTCCTCTTTATTATTCATGAAAACTTTAGGCTGCTACAAAAAAAGCTTCATTGCTGCAATTATTTTGTATTAATTAATAAATAATTGTACTCTTTGATTCCCTGAGTCACTGCCCCAGAGGGACACTGATGTGGTACTGTACTCTCTGTATTTTGTTCTAAGAAACAAGTGCACACCTGCAGTTACCTGCAAGCACAGATTATCTTTTCTTATATTGGCATCATTTTGCAGATTGACATTAACTCCAAACTGTCACTAGTGACTGAAACTGCACCTGAACTTAAATATTTTGCTTGCACGGCTCATGATAAGTCAGTTACTTAAGTCTTACTTATGTCTTAAGTCAGAGAAGTCAGACTTTCTAATGACAAGTGTTAATGACAATCGATCCTGGACCAAGTTGCTTTTTTTTTGGTGATTCATCTTTGATGAATTCACAAATTTGGAAAAATGTGAATGATCCAAAACCCCAGTCAAAGCTTTTTGAACCAGACCACTGTGTTTCTCCTAAAAATGGCAGTTATGGAAAAAGGTGCGTTTGTGTATATATGAGGGATGAAATCCTCGTGTATAATAATAACATATAATATAATAATGTTAATAATACTTCGTTACTAAGGTATAAGTTATTCAAAAATCGAAGAGGTCTGAAAACCTTCCAAAGACTCTATAATAACATTCAAAGGTGAATCTTCTCACATGTTACGAAGAATATGTAACTTTGTTATTATGGGTGGGATTGTGTAGATGAGGGAGGGGGGCGGCAGTGGCATAGTGACCATAGGGTCGCAGCTCCGCACCCAGCTCCTCCCCAGCACATGTTGAAGTGTCCCTGGGCCAGACACCGAACCCCCCCACAGCCCATCCCCAGCCGCGCAGTGCCGGTCCCAAGCCCGGTGGAAATTGGGGAGGGTTGCGTCAGGAAGGGCGTCCGGAGTAAAACACAAGCCAAATGATCCGCTATGGCGACTCTGACCTCACAGGATAAACCGAACGGACAGAAAGAAAACTGTGTACATCAGATCAGTAATCTTGTGGGCTTGATGCTGCCAGGTTCACAAATAAACGAAGAAGAAGAAAAATGTGTTTTCCACGGAGATTTAAAATCCAAGAACCGGTGTTTTGGATCCTGGAGGTGTGAAGAGGGGGATTAGGAAAAGGGGGAGGAGGAAAAGGAGGAGCTGCAGATGAAGGAACAGGAGGGGTCCGCTGCCTCTGTGTCTAGAGGAGAGGAGCGGCCGCCATGTTAACCAAGAAGCCCGGAGCCTCGGTTCTTCCGACGGGTGAGCATTGCTTCTGTAGCCGGCCGGAGGGCCCCTGAGCCCGGCCCGTGTGGTGCAGACACATCGCTGATTGTCGCCTCTGTCTAACGTGTAAACAGTGTAAAGTTAGGGGAGGAACCACAGCAGCGAAGCTCAAGGCTCCGCCAGCAGACTAAATGCAAGACATTGGGGTTTTTTTCTGCCTCCATTCAATTAACTGTCATGTCCCCAAAAACGGGGGACAGGGGCCCAGATGTGGTCTGAATGGAGAAAGTAGTGAACCCGATGGAGAACAGTTCGAATACAAGCGGCTTTTCCCCGTTTTCTTTACCTGTGTGTCTGGTTATTTTTAGCTAACGTTAGCTAACCGAGCGAGGAGGAGTGACAGCAGCAGGAGGAACAGGATTGTCGGTGTGTTCCTCTTCTTTCTGTCCCGGTTCATTTGTCATGTCTCAGCGTGTGAAGCCTCTCTAACGGCCCTACAGTTGTGGTTGCTGCCCAGAAGCTGTTTATCGGTGTTTCGCAGCTGAACGTGAGTGTGTGTGTGTGTGTGTGTGTGTGTGTGTAATGCTAACTAGATAAGGTATCCGGTGGTGTTTGGTGTGTGTGTTTGTGGTTGCTGGGTATTTTGTGGCCTCCAGCTCCACGGACAGAAATACAGCTTCAGTTCAGCCAGAGGTCACACGCTTCCTTTTTAGCATTTTATTTTCAGTATGAGGAGTCTTTCTATCATCTGTCGCTGGATGACATTTGAATAACCTGGCAATGCGCATCCAGGACTGTTAAAGGTGGCATTAAAGTAGCTTGGTGTTAGCCTGGCTTGGTTATTTACAGCTTTCTAAACTGCTAATGTCTATTTAAACCGTTAGCAGACGGCTTCTTCGAGGTTTCTAGGATGGTGACACGTACTTCCACGATGTAAATGTGTAACGTTTTTCTGGTTAGCAACTGACCCCGAACTTGGCTGGCAGAGCCTTTTAGAGCAGCAGCTTTCGGCTTGGCCCTTCAGGGGTCGCCACAGCGGAACGTGTTCCACATGTGGATTTGGCATGATGCCCTTCCTGCCCCAATGTGGCCCTTGGTGGCTGGGCGGGGCCACACCTGGTGGGATGGGATCCCTAACCCACTGCTCCACCACTGAGCCATCAGTCCCCCGCCACTGGCCTGTTAGAAGTGTGAAAGGAATAGTTTAGTTTGGGAATAGTTGCACCATCAGACAGCGTGGGGTCAATTCATAGGTTGGATTGTTTTACTGTAAAATGTGTACATACTAAAACTATGTCCCGCTATAAATCCTCTTTTTGATTGTATTGATTCAACTGAAGTCTCTGATGCTGTTTTGCATTACACCATTGTTTTGCTGGTCAGTTTCTGCTCTGTTCCTGTGCATGTATCAGTGAGGCTTATTCGCAAAAACCCCTCACTGTATAATGCAGTACAGCTGAGAAGCAGCAGACACTAACAGCCTCCAAACTAAAAAGTGGGTGTTGTCTGATCACCAGATTCAAGGAATGCTTATAAAACATTTGTTATTATCTGATTAGTGTGTAATTAGTGTGTACCACCATAGTTTTAAAATGAACCAAAAGTATTTTTCAAACTCTCCTGAAAACCTAAAAGACCTCTAATGCTGTTTCACAGTGTTTCAGCAAAGCATCTCTCCCAATCAGTCAGTCAGCCTATGCAAACGTCATATATCTCCATAATAAACGCATAATTAACATGGATCTTTGCAAGTAAGTGGAGAAACGGGCTCAAGAACATCACCTTTGTCCGTCAAACAAAGATCATCATCATATGAGGAGAGATGCATCAGTCAATGCAGACAGTGTCTGATCTCACATCAGCTGCCAGTTTTGCTCCTAAAGAGCAACAGATTGATGCATGTAACATGAAACTGTTCTCTGAGTTCTTTGTTACATTTAGAGCTACAAGCTACTATTTATGTAGTTTGGACTCTTAATACATGCAGGTCTGTGGCAGTAGGAGGTCTACCCACAATTACAATGATATACTTATTTTGTTGGTGCTGCATTGACCATGTGTTATCTGACCAGTCCTGTCAAACGTTTAATTGAAATGAGCTGCAGAGCTTAGTTTTAACACTGTAAAGCCACATAACAGGGCTCCGTGCTTTGCAACACATTGAAATTTCTATAAAAATCTTGCTGATAAAAGTATTTAACACATTTTAGCTTAACAAATTTGGCCTCTTAAACAGGTTTGTAAAAGTAACAGATTATTTGATAAGATCACTTGACACCGGTTAAATGTTCCTTCAACACGTTTAGTGCAGTAACTGTAGTTAGGAAACGGACTCACGTTATGTAGCCGGATGGCTACATTTCGCACAGCAGCGTTAACATGTAAACACAAATTTAGTTACATATAAACTCCGTGCCTGTAATGTTCTCACGAATGGTTGTGAAAAAGACCGGTTGTGACTGAAGTGTGCGTCATATTAATAAATGGTGGAAGCTTTGTGGAGGGTTAGTGTGCAGTTATGTGTTACATGTCACCAAGACCATCTGAGATCACAGTCTCCACTTTGAGGTGTGTGTTGATCACTTTAGATCATAGCTTCCATTAGTACTTTTGCCTTATTCGAGCCAAACATGGATATTTCTAACTATCTGTGTGTGTTGTAACTTTTAGACCACAGTAGGCCTCGTCTGTCTGCAGCCTCTTTTTTTTGCCGTCTGTATTCACCATGTTGGTGGTTTTATAAGCAGTTCATTAGTGGTTAGAATTTAGTTTGTGCTGCTCCAGGCTGCGTTTTCAGCTCTATTCCATTGTGTGTCCTACGTTCATGCTATAAACCAAACACCGTGAAGTACACACTCCATACACCATTGTTGACAACACAGTACAACAACACAGTTGTTTGCTGTTGTACAGTTTTTAGTTACTGTTTGTTTTCTGAGTTGGTTGCAGATCTCATGTTTGCTTCAAATCATCTCAGTCCAGTTTCTGGATTTCTCTGTTTATTGTTTACTCCCGAGAAGAAGGAATCTACAAATGTTTGTCCTGTTTTCACAGTCTTTGCTTCAAAAACCACTAACAGAATTATTCATAAGAAAATGATGCTGGATTCAGAAACAATCAAATGCTATAAAATCCCAATTAGTTTGATCTCACACATAGCTGCAACTCTTTCGGTGCCAGTTAGTTTCTAGGTTTATCAATTGAATTGTTTTGTTTCGTTAATTGTTACAGTTTTATTGATCATCTAATCATTTACTATTTGCTGCTGCTCTACACACAAACTGACTGAACAGGCTTTGATAGTATCCCAGCTGTGGCAGCTCCTACATTCCCCTTGAGCTTTGCACGTTTTCAATCGAAACCAGCTCAAAATTTCAAAAAGACCAAATACTTTTTCAGAGAGGAGAAGCTACACTGTCGTAGCAGATATTTGATTCCTAGTTTTAAACTAAGTGCTGGGCAGATGAAGACGAGAATCTTTTGCCGTTGGATTTCTACTATCTCTGAACTTTACCGAGTGGTTTGTTCACCTATCATCTCTATTGGTTTGTGCGCTGCCGAGTGTCCCACTACTGCATGTACTCAGGCCTGTTGCAGATTTTCCTACTCGCCCTGTCGAGCAGCATGCCGAACATGCTCGCTGTAGCTCTTGTATTTCCAGCTCAGTGTCAAGTTCAGTTTGAGCACCCCGCTGTTCCTCCCCGCTCACACGCATCTGTCAGCCTTGCGGCAACGAATACCGTCGCTGCTTCCAGCCATACATCATTATCAGTAGCAGTGTTTACTTTGGAGCAGTGTCTACAGCAGGAAACTCCAGGGCCAGTGAGGAAAACTGGATATTTGGGGCGGATGTTATTAGCCTTTAACCAAAATAACATTATAGCAATCTGAAATTGGCTGATTTTTCTTTCCAAAACGCAACATATTGAAACATTTCTCTTAAGATTTGTTCAAGCTTGTACATTAGAATTGCGATAATACTTTGTAATTAAAAAATGTTCGACAGAATGTGTAAAAGACGCGGTAAAGAAGATGAAAGCAATGTTTGAACAGTATATCAGTAATTCTGAACATAAGCTGCTGTAATTGAATAGATGTTAGAAGAATAAAGACAATTAAAAATGCACATTCATCAGAGACATGTTGAACTTGAATGTTAAATAGACCTTAAGACTAGAGTTAGAGCTGAAATTATTAATAACTAAATATAATTTGATCTGGTTAAAACTTAGAGAGGCAGAAAATCTGAGAAGCTTGAAACACAGAGTTGTGACTGTTGCTTTAATGAAACAATTAATCAAACATGTCAGTCACCTTTTATTCTAATCAACATTCCAGAACTAAAAATAAGGGGAATATCATCAGATCGTGTGCTTAGAAACCTGTGTATTGATATTTATCAGAATATATAGAAATATTGATTTTCCCGGTCAACAGCAGGATTACAGTGAAGCAGTACATTACACGCCTCTTTCACAGGGTCTGCGGGTTTGGATTGAGTTTGTTGTGCAATATTAAGGCAACGGTGGATGTTAGAGGCTGTATATTATGTGCCAGTGTTAGTACAACAGGTTCGGGGGGTTTGTGTGTGTGTGTGTGTCTGAGTTGTCCTCATTAGTAGGATTAGAGTGCAGGTTCAGATTAGAGGCAGAGAGCAGGAACGGAGACCATCTGTCTGCCTTAACCTGCTGGATGGTGGCCTGTGAGGGTCTGCTCTGTGTCTGTCCATATTCATTCACGCCACTGCTTTGATATCTGTATTCTTTTCATAAAAGCATTAAAGCTGCATCCAATGATTATTCTGCAGAGCAATTTCTCCATTCAGTGGATAAATGTTTCTCAGAGCCACAGATCTGTTTCATGTTTTCATGCTTATTTGTATGATGTGTGAAAATCTGATAAGGTTTAAGGTCATATTTCTGCACAAACAGAGAAAATTCGAACTGGTTCACAAATGTTCAAGAGCCACTGTCACTGCTTTAGCTGTGCTACTTTCAAAGAGGGTAAATCTGCTGAGGGAGTTTCTCAAGAAAATACTGTATGATTCCAGCTTTTTAAATGTTTCAGATGCTGGGAAATTATTCAGAAGCATTCACAGTAATTATATCCTAATCTTAATAATAATAATTATGTTTTTATAAGGTACCTAACTAGTTTGCCCATACTTTCAGCTAGAAACACACGTTCAGCTTATAAAGGACATTATTGCTTAAATATGGCTTTTTGACTGCTTTTATACTTTTTAAGATTTGTATACTTTTTTAAATTTGATGACATCATTGATTGCATCATCAATGACGCCACGTAATTGCCTTTGAATATTTGCCTAAGTCTGACTGGCTTTGAAGTTTGCCTAACCAATGTACATAAGGAGGCAACATTTCACTTCAGCATAAACAAATGCTTTTTCTATTTTAATGTATGTCGTTTCTAAATCACTGATTCTTTATATCAGCAAAACCTGAGAGCGATGTTACCTCTTGAAGCTCCTTGGTGCATATAGGTATTGGTCCAGCGTGACCTCTGACCTCTTTATGTTGTCATGTGGTTATTAAAAGAGAAGACGATGAGAAACAGACCAGATGAGAGAGAGAGACGCAGAAAGAGAGGTAAGCAGTGCCTTGAGGATTATCAGGCTATATTTAAATCTTCATCCTCTTCATCCTGAATCAACCTTCTAGACCTAGACTGGACTGGATCGTTTTAGCCTGGGTCAGACCGGTTGAAGCCAGTCTAACGCTGTTAATTAACAAATCCTGGATACTTTTTTATTCCTGTTGCTGATTATCACATTTTAAACAGAGTTCTTGTCTGAGAAGGCTTTTCAGCTGCTGGCCTAGCAGTGACAAATGCCTTCATGCGCAGACCGTAGTTATGATCGGCCGTTCAGGAGATTTCTGACAGCAATAAGAAAATGCTAACTAAATGCTTCCATTGCTGCATATATTTTGGTTTTAGTCATTATTTTAGGGTAAAGATCTACGACGGCTCCTTCTCCTTGATGGAGCACTGATCCACTTTATCATAGCTGGTTTTATATCTTTTATATTTTGTCACTTTTATCACAGTGCAGCATTTGTATATGAGAGTGAAAAAGAAAATGTGATTTCATGCCACCTGGGTTTCAATATTTGGAAATCTCTGATGAGAGCAAATTTCTTATCACTCAGCAAAGAGTGGTACAAAACATTCAGGCAGCCGCGGCTTCTCTTGATGTGCAGTTGATAAATGTATCCCTCACTCCTACTAACTTCTATTTTCATAATTGACTAGTTGTTTCGTCCATAAAATGTCAGAACTAATGTAACTCTATTTTCCTGCAGTACTTTGTTCCCATGTCTGGGATCTCTGGTGCTTAAAGGCACTGCACATCTGAAGCACTACATCTGTAATAAAGTTGCAGTGGTGGGTATACCACAAGAAAACAATGTCAATGTCTCAATAACATGTCCCATGATGTCAAAATGTGATGAAGGACTGTTTAAAAAACAAATTGTCATTGAACCAGAACATTTAGTGGTGATCCATGAATTACGTTGTGATTTTTGTGGTTAATCACCTTGTTGGAGAACAGCATGTTACGCAATAAGTACTGAAACACTGAACAGTTGGACATGTGCATTCAAAAGTTTAGAGAACCTCGAATTAAGTTCACTTGTGAAGGTTATAGTACAAGATTTCACGATTATCCCAAACTTTTTGTGAGTAGTGTAAGTTAATTCAGTTATTTTAAATGTAGGTTTTTATCAATGTGTAAAGTGCTTAAATCCAATTTGGTTAGTTCATCCTCTGCTGTCACACAAACAGCAGCTGTCAGCTGTTGACGTTTCCTTGGAAACGCCTGCACGTGTGTTGGCTTAGCCAGTCAACGAACTGGAGTAATGGCACCCTGAGCAGGTGAAGACAACAAAATGAAACCAAAAAAGGGTAGTGTTAGCACAGTCCTATGGACACGTCTCTTTTTAGACACGGCGTGACGTTAAAAGATAGTAAAGCACTGTGTTTGCGTAGAGGCCTTAGAGTTAGCTATGTGTTAGCTAACACTACTGTGTAATGGATGATGTGGTGTTGATAACGCTCAGAACGTGGATTATCTGTTTTGTTCAGAGCCCAGTATGAATTACTGTGGGTTGGTCTTTGCTGTTTTTGCTGCTTCTGCTATTCTTTATAATCTAATATATAAAAGACAAACAGCCTTGCTAGAGATGGTTTCTCTATATTGCACACATAGCGCTAGTTACTAGGGAACAGCAGAAAAATGATAAATCTGTTCTGTCTTGTGTTTATGCAGGAAAAGACATCAAGCAGTCGTGAACTATTCAGAACGCCTAAAGATTAAATAATTATTTTTTTGCTTGGCCCTTATCAAAGTTTTAGTCTGTCCTTGCTTAAAAAAAGGTATTTATCTACTCATGATAATAGCTGCTGCTGATAATGAAACTCCTTATGGGTTGAAATTTGGCACAGAGCTTTTAAACAAAAGCAGGATAAAAACATTGGTCTGAACAATTATTAATCTGAATCTATGTCACAATTTAACACAACTCGGTTTTCAGATGGTAAAGCTGCACTTTGAGCTGAAAAAGAAACTGCAGCTCCTTTTGCCTGATGTGGGCTGATGTCATGTGATATTTGATATGTCGAAGCGAGACAGCAATACATGGGGTCCTCTGAAAGGTTGTTACTATGTCAAGAAGTGTGATATCACTCATTAGCGTGAGCTGAAACCATGAGAACAGGTCTGCAAAGCATTTCATGGTTCCAGTTTCTTATTGTGCTGAGCTAGGCTAAACATGTCACTGGGTGTAACTGAACACTCAGAGATGATGATTCCATCTCTGATTTCTTCTAAATCAGAAGAAGACAAATGATGAAACCTTCTTTCTCTCTTTGTCGTACCATGTCTTTCAAGGCAAAGCGGGCGAGCCAGTCTACTCTCCTGGTCACAGCGGCTCTCAAACAACATCACCCGTCACCCTGCCGCCTCTTCGAAACAGCCACAACTCCCTGACGGTACACACATTCTCTTGTTACTAAAATAGCTATTTTACAAAAATGTATTTCTTCAAATGCATATCAAGCTTCAAAAATGAGCCATGATGAAATAACTTAAGGACTTTGTTGAATAGTGTTTGAAGAAAATGTAGACAATACTGTGCCAGTGTCCTGGATCAGCTGCTTTTATTTTGGACGTTATCAGTAGGCAAATAAAGTCAAAATCGTCTGATAAACATCATAAAACCACTCATCTGTCATATGGTAATTTAAATGTTAACAAGACAGATTCTGTGTTTAATTCTCAATCATTGTTCTTGAATTTAATTCATTCATTATTTTCTGGACATGTTTTCTTCTTTTTTGGACCCGATCAGTTTGGCGAAGCATCGCGTTTTGTTTTATGACATAGTTTATAAATGAAACCCAACACTGTCACTGTTTTAGAGGGAAAACTCCGTAAATGTGTTTTGGAAAATTAAAAGGGCAGACAAATCCGAGTGCTGACCCTGGGGTTACGCGGTCATCCAGGGTGACAAACCTGAGGTAGTATAAGTACAATTGGACTGCAGTTTTCATTCACTTACGCGAAACCCGTCTGAATGCGCTCTCGTTTCGCGTAAGTGAATTTCGCACGAATAAAGACATAAATGAAACCTTGCTGTAGGTGGCTGGAGTTTGTCTAGCATTCTGCAGTTAGCTGTGTAGCCTGGACAGCAGATCGGTGGAACAGTCAGCAGCTAATAATAGCCTTCTGCTACAGGATGCTTTGAACAGCTGATTGGTTTATAGGCTGGTGTGAAGGACAAACATACAGGACTAATAGTATAGAGCACAGATGCAGTATTTATTCACTTGATTACCTTCAGAGGAGTATCATTGTATCATTATTCAACCTTTTTAATCATTTTAACTATTAGCATTGTCATCATAAAGTATAAAACGAACTTCCAGGGAAACTGATCAAAGTCCTATTATCAATTAGTAAAAGCCATATGAGTCAGGCAAGTATTTATTGGGTCAGACTTTACAGCTTCGGGAACATCAGTAGTATTAGCAGTACAAGTAATAGTTGCAGTGTCAGTTGTACTAATATTAACAGTAGTGAGAGCTACAGCATTTTCACATCAGGTTTCCCCTCAGGTAACTGGTGGTAAATGGTTGTAAAAACCGATAAGAATTTGATTTTCCCGTCATTGTCACACGCTGATTAGATTATTTACAGCAAAGATAGGATACCGACCAATCACCAGCTGAATCAGAAACGTGTCTTATTATCAATGTTAGAACATAACGCTGTTCAATCAACTCACTTATCTGAGATGTGACCTGCTCATTTTTCTCTGCAGCATGATAAGATAAATGTATTTAATACAAGTGTGCTAGTTTCTTCAGACGCCACCATGAAAACAAAATTTGCAGCCGTGTTGGTTCTGATGAGACGCTGATAGTGTGTTCATTAAAAATATTTAGAAAACCCCACTATTATATTAGTATTACTTGTACCATAAAACCTGGACCACTCCTTCTTGCCTAAGACAAAATTCTAAAGATGAGAAAAATCATAAACTTAAATTGCTCCTGCATGCTACTTATTGTATCTGTTTTTTTGACTCGTGCCTCATGAGGCCCAGTGTTTTGTTGCTTCTATATTTTGTCAGTTTTAATACCCCACTCCTGAAGGAATTATTATAATAGGACTTATTCAGCAAATTATGCTTGAACTATTACAGTGAAGCTTCAAATGTATGTCTAATTTTACACTGTAGACTAATTCAAAGTTGTTTATCTCTGCACTCACGTTGCTAATTGTTATGGCACTGAATACATGTATCTGACACCAGTGATGCCCATCTGAGCTAATGCTAGTAGCTGCTGTCTAGCTGTTGACTGTCACATGATTAACAGTCCAGTGCATTTAACTGCAATTGCTCAGCAGTTAAATGCCTCCTTCTTTTGCAAACCTCTGCTTGCAAAACTGCAACACTTGAACTGTGGTAAATATGTCAAAACCCATTTGTCGGCCTGAACGTGGATTTATAAATCTGCCAATTATGCACAATCCTAAAAGTATCAGTCTACAAAACAGTTTTAAAGTACGCCTTTACCAAAATTACCCAAATATTTTAATATGTCGTATAAATCGCTTGTACTGCCACCTTAGAATGAAGCTTGGCCTGTTCTCCATGTGCTCAAATGTTTTATTGGGTGTGTCAAGGTGTTGCCAGGTAAAGGAGGTGTCAACAGAATCAAACGCTTTGTTCTCATATGTCACTGTTGCTACTGACAACACACACACACAAGCCTGACTGTGTTGTTCCAGTTTCATGTCTCAATTACTTTCTGTTTTGTTTTTTTTTTAAACACCACAATGTCCTCAGCGGCTAAATTGCAGGAACACACACAGATACACATTACTAATTAATGTAGTGTTGTGTTTAAAAGCAGGTCTTTGAACTTTGACAGTGGACTGAAACCAAATGCTCCTCTGTTATCTGAAAGAACCCAGGTGCACTGGTCACTACAGCAACAAGGAGTGAGTCGATGAGCGAGAGATGGCCACAAAATGGAGAGAGCGAGTGAGGCACTGTCCAGTAATCTGTTATTGTAATCTATTAGACTGTATATAGACTGTATGGGTCCTTCAGTTGAGTAAGTAAGAAAGCTTTATTTCTATAGCACTTTTCACAGATGAAATCACAAAGTGCTTTACATGCTGCAGTGATATAGAAAGAAATAACACAGAGACAAAGAAAAGCTAAAAGCTCAGTCAACTAGCCTGTCTAAAGAGTGTCTTCAGCTGTTTTTTGAAACCATCAACAGATTCAGCCACATGCTGTGACAGGGGCAGGGGATTCCAGAGTTTGGGGGCTACAGCCTGAAAAGACAGGTCCCCTAAGTTTTCAAACGGGTTTTGGGGACCATCAGGATGGTCTGACTTGAGGAATGGAGAGCACGAGTGGCAGAGTACAGGGTCAAGAGGTCTGCGATGTACTGAGGAGCCTGTCCGTGTAGTGCTCTAAATGTTAGCACTAAAACATTTTTAGCAATTCTGGACTTGACAGGCAGCCAGTGAAAACAAAACCTGTTCTAGAGGTTTCTGTTTAAAGCCTCGCTGCAACATTTTGAACAATTGGGAGTCGATTTAAAGTCTCTGATTAGAACAAAAGTTTGTTGTGTCAAAACAAAATAGTTTCCACATTGTGAAACCAACTTGTATAATTTTTACAAGCAATCTTTCTTGTTGTAACAACATACCAGTTTTATCTTGTGATTAAACCTCCTTTTATTCCTACTAGTGTTGAAACCACCAGGCTGTGGTTGTTCACATTTTAGCACCATTAAAGGTCAAAGATCAAAGGCTTTCAGCTTGTCCCTTCAGGGGTCACCACAGCGGAACGTGTTGATTTGGCATATGTTTCTAAACCCTTCCTGTTGCAACCTTCCCTTTTTTCTTATTGTTTGGGCCTGCGACTGGCACCAGGGAGGCCCTAGGTGGATACGTGGGGCCACACCTGGCGGCCTTCTGCATCCCAACCCAATGCTCTACCAATGAGCCACCAGGCCCCTTTGGCGCCATTAAAAGTCAGTTATTTTTGCAGTGGACCCAGTAAGACAACAGTTAAACAAAACTACTTAAAAATTCAATGAGTCTCATGCAAATTCTGCAGTTAACAGTTTTTTTTCTATGATTATGGTTATTTATTAGCAATAGACGTAAGACATGATGATATCTTCCAGGTGTGTCAGTCACATTGACTCTAAAAAATTTTCAGATTTGATTGAATTATGACTTGAGAAGCAGGCAGATTTGGGTTCAAATACCTGCCATGTGGTTCTATAGGTTTTAAAGTAAATTTATTGACTGATGCTGCAACTGCTGACTGCATTGGTGGCAAACCAGTGGGCAATAGTTAACTTCCATTTATTTTTAGAAGACCTGAATTCATCTGTCATGCAGTACATGTACCTCCCTGTATGTTATGAACTCATTTTAAATAGTTAACAACAGATACAATCGAGACTATACTAAGGCTGATCTGTGCCTCTTTGTAGGGAGGCTCTAAAGCCACCATGATGGACGCCGTCCAGCTGTCATCACAGTCACAGGTCAGCGTCACCCAGCTGTACGAGGAGAACACCAACAAGCGTCCAGTCCTGACCTCCCAGCCCAACGGCCTGGCTCCGCTCAGCTCCTCGCGACCGGGCCTGCCGCTGCCGGATCGCCAGAGCTCAGCGTCGGATTCCACCCCACACTGCCGTCAGGGCAGCGCCACCTCCAACAAGTCGACAGACAGCAAGCCAAAGGTCACCCACATGTCCCCGGAGCAGGCCATGAAGCAGTTTATGTCCAAAATGTCGTCGTTCGAGCACCACGAAATTTTTAGCTTCTCCGAGAGTGAGTGGGTCGTCTGATCAGTTCATGATAATTATATTAAACAAATGATCTTTGGTTTTTGAGGTCAATTGAGATTGACCCAAATTTTTAATAAATGACTGGGTTAATAACCATGATCAATAGCAGTAATATGAAAGATGAAGTTCAATTTTGTACCTTGCTGTTTCTCACTTCGTCTCTCTTCAGTTTTTTTTGTTGGTCCGAATGCTAAGAAGAGGTCGGGAGTTATGGGTGGAGCAAACAACGGCAGCTATGACGACGATCAGGGATCCTACATTCACGTCCCACATGACCACATCGCCTACCGCTATGAGGTCCTGAAGGTCATCGGCAAGGGTAGCTTCGGACAGGTATGACTGGAAATGCTTTTGCTGTCACTTTATGCTACATTAACGCTGTACTACAAGTACTAATGATTGGTGGTACTAGTATTACTAAGTTCTGGGCTGCAATGCATATCTGAAAACAGCTTTTGTCTCCTGTCAGCTCCAACTTCCAATCAGCATTATTGGCCATGTGAGCAACAAGTAAATTGAAATACGAACAAGGGTCTTTAGACACTTAGTTTTACTGAAGAAATCTCTACAATTCAGGGCCCAAACATTAGCTAATAATATATTGGAACGACTTCATTTTATTTTGTGCCAATATAATTAACAGTGGCTACAGTTAAAATTGTAGCCAACGTTTTAACCCCACGCAACTGGCCAGTCACTCTGGAAGTTTTCTATTTACAATCCTGTGATTAACAGATAAACTATAGAGCTGGAACTAATAACTTACATCAAAATTATTACTCCATGTTAGAAGCTCTTTACTGTTGTGTTCTTTTCTAATGATAGGATGTGCTTTGAAGTCAGGTGGATAGTAAGACAATCAGAGCATCGTGTTTGTCCTCCTGCAGGTGGTGAAAGCCTTCGACCACAAGACACAGAACCATGTGGCTCTGAAGATGGTCCGAAATGAAAAGCGCTTTCACCGGCAGGCGGCAGAGGAGATCCGCATCCTGGAGCACCTGAGGAAGCAGGACAAGGACTCCAGCATGAACGTCATTCACATGCTAGAGAACTTCACCTTCCGGAACCATATCTGTATGACTTTCGAACTGCTCAGTATGAACCTGTACGAGCTTATCAAGAAGAACAAATTCCAGGGCTTCAGCCTCCCGCTGGTCAGGAAGTTTGCCCACTCCATCCTACAGTGTCTGGACTTGCTGCACAAGAACCGCATTATTCATTGTGACCTCAAACCCGAGAACATTTTACTTAAGCAGCAAGGACGAAGTGGCATTAAGGTAAGACAACAAAACTTGTAATCTTCTGTTTCAAGTAGCAAGGGCTTGTTAACCTACTTTTTGTGTCTCGCTTCTTGACTGCAGGTCATAGATTTTGGCTCTAGCTGTTATGAACATCAGAGAGTTTACACCTACATCCAGTCCAGGTTCTATCGAGCACCAGAGGTCATTCTGGGTAAGGTCAAAAACATGGATGGAAACGTAAAGAAACTGTTTGTCACTTAGTTACCATGAGCTACCGTGTATCCACAATGTGTTCACAGCACTTAACTTTTATCACATTTTGTTATGTTACAGACTGATATCAAAATGGAATAAATTCATCATTTTCCTCAAAGTTCTAATACCCCTTAATGACAACATGAAAGAAGTTTGTTTTAAATCTTTGCAAATTTATTAAAAATAAAAAACAAAACAAAAAATCACATGTACGTAAATATTCACCGGCTTTGCTTCATCGTTTGTTGAAGCACCTTTAGCACCAATTACAGACTCAAGTCTTTTTGAGTATGATGCTTCAAGCTTGGAACCTATTTTGGGGCAGTACATCTCATTCTTTCCAGCACCTCTCAAGCTCCAGCAGGTTGGATGGGGAGCGTCGGTGCACAGCCATTTTTAGATCCTTCCAGACATGTTCAGTCAGGTTCAAGTCTGGGCTCTCGGCCATTCAAGGACATTTACTTAGTTTGATGATGAACCAGTGTGCGCCAGTGTATGGCCCAGAGCGCTCTGCAACAGGTTTTTATCAGGGGCGTCTCTGTACATTGCTGCATTCATCTTTCCCTCGATCCCGCCTAGTCTCCCAGTTCCTGCCTCTGAAAAACATCCCCACAGCCTGATGCTGCCACCACCATGCTTTACTGTAGGGATGCTGTTGGTCAGGTGGTGAGCGGTGCCTGGTTTCCTCCAGACGTGACACTTGGCTTTCAGGCCAAAGAGTTCAATCTTTGTTTCATCAGACCAGAGAATTTTGTTTCTCATGTTTTTTTTTTTGTTTGTTTGTTTTGGTGTTTTATACATTTGCAAAGATTTCTAACAAACTTTTTCTTTGTCATTATGAGGTCCCAGTGCAATAAAAAGTAACATGAACATGAACCCTGGGTTAGCTAAGGACAAGGAAAGAGATGTTTTCTAGCTAATTTGAAAAAAGCAGTAAACATTCCAAACACAACATTGAAGCCTTAAAAAAATGCAGTTAATGATAGGAGAGCCCACACAAAGTCACCACACTGTCCAGCTTGCCAGGAATATAGCAGCCACAGCAAGTCACGGAAAGATTCATTAGAAATGTCGTGCCCCAAAAATGAGAGAGAGGTGACAGCAAAAGCTCATCTTGGCAAGATTAAAGTCTAGAAATTATATTTCTTAGAGAAACGCATTTTGAATGAACAATCTCTCTTTCAGGCTCCAGGTATGGAATGCCTATCGACATGTGGTCTCTGGGTTGCATTCTGGCGGAGCTGCTGACCGGTTATCCACTGCTGCCGGGGGAAGATGAAGCCGACCAGCTGGCCTGCATCATTGAACTGCTGGGCATGCCCAGCCAGAAGCTCCTTGACGCTTCCAAGAGAGCCAAGAACTTTGTTTCATCCAAAGGCTACCCTCGGTACTGCACCGTCACCACGCTGCCTGACGGCACCACTGTGCTGAACGGCGGCCGCTCTCGACGGGGGAAGGTACGTGGCCCACCGGGCAGTAAGGACTGGAGCGCAGCCCTAAAAGGCTGTGATGACCCGCTGTTTCTGGACTTTCTCAAACAGTGTCTAGAGTGGGACCCAGCGCTCAGGATGACTCCTAGCCTGGCGTTACGCCACCCATGGCTGAGACGGAGGCTTCCCAAGCCTCCGATAGGAAGCGTCACGGGGGAGAAAACCTCCTCATCCAAACGGGGCACTACCAATGACAGCGCCATCACCTCCATCTCCAAGCTCGCCCCCTCCTCAAGCACGACATCCTCCTCCTCAAAAACCAGGACTAATTTAGCAGCAATCACTGATGCGAACGGGAACATCCAGCCCAGGACAGTTCTGCCCAAACTGGTCAGCTGAGAGTAAATGCACCCCGCTCGCTGTGGTGGGAGATTAAACCTGCACTCACAAGCAGCCATGAGCAACCAGCTGGAACTGAATAAAACTGGTCTGTCCAGTTTTAAGAGCGTTTGCTTCTTTCATGCTTGTTTTCACAGCGATGTTGGGGTGCACTCAAGTCAGACTGCCATGGAAATCCAGTGTTGCAGGTGTTAAATGTGTAGAAGGGCCAGACTGAGACGTCAGCAGAAAGAAGCTGGATTGATTAATTGAAGCGCGTGCAGACTCCTCAAATTCTCAGTCCTTTCTGAAGAGACCGCATGAGAAGAAGATGGGAAGTGAGCACATATATTTAAATGATGGTGGGAGCAGCTCAGACAATCCTAACACACCACACTATTCTGTAGCTCCAGACACACAACACAACAAAAACATGGTGCTATGGAGGGAACAAGGCTTTTTTGTTATTAGCACAGAATCTGTTGAGCTGAGCTGATACTCGATCAATTTACAGACCAAAAAATACGTTTTCTTCTCCGAGTCTTACAAGTTTATATCTGCAGTGACTTGGCATGTTGGAAGCTGCAAATGCAACAAATTAGCTCGTTGATCTTTATTTCATATCATTATGAAAAAACTCATTTATGCCTCAGTTTGGGGAACATTGGTAATTATTTGTGACGTGAACTCCTACACAATTGTCATGGCCCTAGCTGAATTATGAAGCAGTTTCTGTCTTTCTTAGCTTGATGTTTTTACAGTGAGCTACCATGCTAGCACTGTGCCCGTCAGCTAGCTAAGGATTAACTGTGACAGTGCTGCCTAAGGCCACTTTTCCACTAGCTAGACGTTAGACTAGCAAACTTTCATTCAGCCAGCTGCCTGAAGCTGCCTCACTATTTGCCTTTTTCTGGCAGACCGGTAGCTACCCTAAGCATTTATAGCCATAGCCTGTTAGCTCTCCGCTGCCCAGCCTTACAAAGTACAGACAGAATGACTAAATCTTTTTAACTTGTTAGATTCATAGTTTTAAGAAGTTTTATGTTTCTGAACATTAGCAGAGAAAGTACAGCGGTAAAGAAGAAGAAAAGTTCCAAAAGGTGCGTGTGTTAGCTAGCGCTATTTGGTTTCCTTTTAATCTGAGTATTAGGAAACAAAATGGCTGCTGGAAGAAGCTGTGAAGAGAGGTGAAGGTGAAAGTAGATGGGGGTGGATTTATGGGCAAGTTATGAATCATTTTCCACTCAAAGGGCTTTGAGTTTTTAAAAAAAAAAAGGGGGATTGTAGGAGCCAAGGTCCTGTCTATGATATGGGAAAACTAAATTGTGTCTTTAGAAATAACTGAGGGAGCTGCATTAACTGTATTTGGCCAACGTGAAAAGCTACGACGTCCTTACCAAAGGTCATTATCACATTCTGATTCATAGCAGCATTTTAAGAATAATATTTTAGAAAAAAGTTTTTTAAAATAATTGGGAACAAAAAGATCATTTATTTAAGTTTTATTTATTTAAGAGGTTCAAAAATTCCAGGAAATAATAACTTTCAGACATTTGACACTACAATATTTTTCAATACCTTGCAACATAGAGTAGTATTTGCAAAGAAGTCTCTTTTCCTGCTAGTTGCTTAGAAACAGTGGCTATGGGAATTTCCCGCTTGAAATCATCGTTTGCCTGCAACCCGTCTGAGTTCAACGTGTAAGTGCAAGTGTAATATCAAAGTAGTTGAACGTTTAATCCCTGCACTGATTATGTGCTTTGTGAAGACGTAACTCCAACTAAGGGTAAAAATGTGAGTGCAAGAAATTGCACTGAATTTAGAAGAAAAGCCAAATTGTGGTACTTGCAAAATAACGTCAGCTCTGACACATGATAGTTTAAGGAAAATTAAAGTCTGTTATTCAGAGTTTACTGACACAGAAGGGGCCCAGTCACTCCAGTATGTTCTTGGTGTAAACTTGCTGCAGCATGCGTTGCAATCACCAGTGATTTTGTCATAATTAAATATGTTTCACAGAATGAGAACAAAATTTAATTCTAGATTGAGCTCCAGTAAAGAACATCTTGGCTTGAATATTACACTAAACCAAGATGTAAAACATGAACTATGTTGGACTCTTTTTTTTATTTGCCAAAATTATATTTCATCCACGGAAGGAAAAACAATTACTTATTTAATCTCTATCTATATTTTTGGATGAAAACTAATATTGTATGTCCTTGTAAGTCTAATACCTAGCTTTATTGCTAACTTCTGGTACCATGTTTGATCATAACATCGTACGAAGGAAATACTTCGCCAGCATTATCTGGTGTAACTGGGCCCAAATGCTATCAGATAATATGATGGCGGTTGCACAATACACTATAGAATTGAAACAAAATATCAGATGAGAAGAAATAATGGGTAGCTGAGCAGTAATTCAGTCAAACTGGCTGGTAATTTACTCATCAAAGGTCAGTATTGTGCGACTGGGGAGGGCTGTTAGAAGATGCGTTTTATTTATTTACCACACTTAAATATTTATTAATCTACATATACATTATAATGTGCAGTTCATATCGTATACTTGAATATGTGTGTCAGGTGTAGAAAGTGTATATGTGCAATGTCGACATTACAAGAGGTTTTTTTTTTTTATTTTAACTTTAAGCTTGTTCCCTCACGCAAACACATATATAAACATACAACTGCATCTGAACTCACTCTGAAAATGGAGTCATACCGAGATGAGAATAAAGAGGAGGAGGACGAGGAAGATCGCAGGATACATTGGTTGTGTGCACAGCCAGTCTGGCAAATGTGTTGTAATGTAGCGCACGAGAATTGGACAACAAAGAAGAAACTCCCCATGTAAAAACACACAGACACTACCTGCTCCGCCCGTCTCAGGGGAAGCTCTGCCCCCCCCCTCCCAACTGAAGTAAGGAGGCAGAAAAAGAAGTGGGGGGGGTGGTCCTCTTTGATGTTTTTGTTTTGTTGTTTTCTAAAGATATGATTGCTTGATTGGTTGATGGTTTTTAATTTTTTAATGTTTTTTTTGTGAGATGGAGTGCTGAGAGTTGTAACTTTGTGCCTTCAGTATCTCACCGCCATGTCTCACCCAACACACACACACACACACACACACACACACACACGTTAGTGATGTCAGAGCAACAATCACTAGTTGTGGTGCAACTTGTGTTGTCATAGTGCCGTGATGACATTTGGCAGCCAGTATTTTTGTTGCCCTGGATAGAGTCTGTCAGACATGGGCCTGTTTCAGACATGTACTCAAGACGTTGTAAGGAGACTTCTGCCTCGGACAATGTCCAGAGTGGCCTTTTATGCATGTCAATCCCAAGTCATAAGCGTCCTCAGGGGTGAAAATCCGCTCTGGGCCGTGCTACTAATATAAAAAAAAAAAAAAAAAAAAGACTCATTCACTCAACTACCACGGCAGTGGAGTGATACAAACGTCATTAACACGGCCACTCGATCGCTTTTAAAACATTCGGGACAGAGCAGCATAACATTGCACTAGGGGGCTCCTGGGATATAATCCAGATAAGTCTGCAGCGTTTTTGTTCACACATACACCAACTAAAAACGTCAGGATAATGTCAGAATTCCACTGCATGTCTGAAAGGGGCTATAACTGCCCCTGAAGCTGCCATCGATCAAAAGCATTAAATCCAGTCATTGATAAAAGTACGTTTTTAAATTAGGACTGAATAAAATACTTGATTGCAAGGCTGGAACTAATCATTTTCATTATTTATTGCATATTTTCACAATTATTTAATTTTTTTATGTCACAAAGTGGCAAAAATATTTGTTTAGCCACAGCCCAAAGTACCACCTTTAGTTTAGAAACAAGAATGAAGGAATATAATTATGATTATGAAATGGTTTCAGATTCTTTATTCGACACATTTAGTGATAAAACTGCAAATTTAATGAATGAAGGATTTGGAAGCAGATAAATTGTTTACAATAATTTATTATACTGAAAACAATATTAAGTCTTGTTTATTTGAAGGATACAATACAAATGTCCCAAGTCCGATTTAGTTCATAATCCACACTATATGCAAAAGTAGAGGCTAAAATAACATTTTGGGTTCTCTGTGATACAGTGTATTTGCAGGATGTTGGACATTTTTTCCTTTTGCTCAGAAATGGGCTGCCATAGCGCCATACAGAGCTAGCTAAATTGGCTAAAGCACCAACCATAAATTGTAGCTTTAAACTGATTAGCACTGATGCCTACACACATTGTGTGCGTGTGTTGATGTGAGGTGGATTGTATAACATGGCTGCACAATGTACAGACACATATCAGCCAAATGTTGTCACTCGTCGCCTTAAGAATAACGGGCGATTCTTGCTGGCAACAGGGCTAAGCTAACACTAGCCGATTACCTGCTAGCATCCAGCTGCTAGCTGCTGCACTGATGTTTGTTTTACCTACAGTGATGCTAACACTAGCCTACTACCAAGTGACTGCTAGTAGCACATAGCCAGTTTTTAATTGCTAGCTACAGTTGTGTTGAGTTCCTCAGAGAGGAGCTTTAACAAGATGTTAGCATTAACATTAACGTGGTTTTAATGCATTCTTTTTTTTTCACGTTGGTACCTCAGATTGCGCAGTTTTGATTATTACCGTTGTCATTTGTTGTGACTAACACCCAGGGCATTTGGTTGAAACTACCAAAGTGCATTCCTTTTTGAAGCTAGCTGAGAACTAGCTGATCAAGCAGACGGATCAGCAGTACGATGGAGAACAGAAAGGAAGTTGCTATAGGGGCAATTAGAAAAGCAGCAGCTGCCTTTCAGACAATAAGAGAAACAGTGTTTTGTTTTAAAAGGAGAGTCATATTAATAGGCTGTAGTAACACGGCAACAAGAAGTCTGGTTTAAATGACCCTCTGGTAGCATTCAGAATAAAAAAGGATGAAAGCAGCTGGAGCCTAGCTAACCTGCTAGCTCATTGCCCTGCTAGTCAGTTAGCATACTAGCGCCGAAGCCATTTAGCTTTTATTTGAAGGATTCTGCAGCTGGAGGTTAGCCGCCGTAAGCGTGAAGCTGCATTTCTGTGATGTTTGCCACCTGGGTTTTTTGTGGATTTATTTTGTAAATAATGTGGAAATATGTCTGATTAATACATTTTAGGGGTTGAATGTGCTGCTGTGCCACACTGCAGCTAGTTTTACAACGTACTGTATCTACTGTACAGAACACAGAAGTTGACACTTTTCTAGTGAGCCTTTGTTAAATTTTATTGTGGTGGAAAAATATTAATAAAAGTTTTATTGTTCATCTTTATGTGTTTCTTTATGTGTTCCTTCAATAAGTCGTCGTCTTCTTTTCCTTTGGGCTGTTCCCTTTCAGGAGTCGCCACAGTGAATCATGTGACTCCATCTAACTCTGTCCTCTGCATCCTCTTCTCTCTCACTACATCCATAAATCTCCTCTTTATTCTTCCTCTAGACCTCCTGCCTGGCAGCTCCAACCTCCTACCTGTCTCCCTGATCACATTAGCTGTAGTGGTCCAGTCTTCCAGAAGCACCTCCAAACCACCCAGAGTCTGTCTCAGCTCCTCCCTGGAAACTACACAACATTCTTCCTTTTTCATCTTCCACCACTTTATCCTCTGCTTTGCTTTCGTCCTCTTCATCTTCCTCACCACCATCCTGTGTTGTCTGGCTACATTTTACTCATCTAACTCACTCCAGAATTTCTCCTTCTCTTCTAACTCACATCCTACCTGTGGATCATAACCACTAACAACAATTTCCAGCTTCAGACTCATCAACCTGTCTGATTCTTTTTTCACCTCTAGAACATTCCTCACAAACTCCATTTCTCCTCCTATCTGACCCATGGTAGAACAACTTGAACCCTGCTCCTAAGCTTCTAGCCTTGCTACCTTTCCACCTGGTCTGGACACACAGTAAGTCCACCTTCCTTCTCTGCATCATGTCACCAACTCACTAACCTTCCCTGTCATAGTCCCAACATTCAGTCCTACATTCTTAGCTTTCCTCTTCTGTCTCTGCCCATGAACACACCTTCCTCCTCTTCTTATTTGACCAACAGTGGCACGATTTTCAACGGTTGTAGGTCAACAGCACCAGTGCCAAGCTAATCGGACTATTATGTTAGCTTTTCACGTTACATCAAAATGCTGTAGCTCAGTCGGTAAGGCAGACATCCACGGACCACAGACTCAGTGGTTTGATCCCCAGTCCCTGCTGCACGTTGAAGTGTCCCTGGGACACTAAACCCCAGCACTTTTGCATTGGGTCCAAGCCCGGTAGAAATTGGGGAGGGTTGCGTCAGGAAGGGCATCCGGCGTGAAAACTGTGCCAAATCAACATGCGGACAATGATCTGCTGTGGCGACCCTGAACTCACGGGATAAGAAAAAAAAATAATACATTTTTTTTTTTTTAAAGGGTTTTATTTAAGATGTTATGAATCTTTCAAATCCAGTATCATGAGTTCCTCTTTAAATATTTGTTCAGATAATAAGATGTTTGATTTTCAGAAAAAGTTAAACTGGTAAACTGTGCAAATATTTGGCACCTAGTTATCAAAAATACTGTATATCTAACTTTCTAAATGATTTTCAAAAAGTTTTTAAATTGATATTTAACAATATTTAAAGCTATAGGAATATCATCAAAAAATGAATTTTATTTTTGTGGAGAAACCAGGGTTGGAGGTTTTATTTAAGTTACACTAAGCCCCTGATGATGCCCAAAGATGACACTGGAGTTACCATGACAACACACAGGTGTTAATGAATGCAGTGTTATTAAGGAGGAGGATGTGACATCACATCAAGGCATCAGCACACACACTGCAAATAGCATCGTTTAGATGGGCTCACACAACAGGAGGTGCTGCATCCAATATTAATAAAAACACACCGGACGTAAAAGTGACGTTCCTCAAAAATAACATCTATGTAAAAAGAATTTTAGGCAGAAAAAGAAGCTGAGCATTATGCACAGCCTGATTGAAAGGTTGACATAAAGGAAAGCTGTTCAAGGTAAAACATGCTTTTCAGAATCATGACAGGAAGTCAGATCCGACTCCAACCCACCAACAGAAAAGCCAGGGATCCTCACACGATCGTGTAACATAAGCTTTACGTTCGCCAAACAGAAAACATGCTGCAAATATAAAAAACACAACCAAACACAGAAAACATATGAACATCCATTTTTGTGTCCAGGAAGCTGAATGGAGGAAACATACTAAATGTGCCATAAAACATAGAAGGTTGTGAAATAATCTGGTAGTTTTGATAAAGCCAGAAAAATGTGTATTAGTCTCGATTTTATAGTTAACGGTAAGAAGAGTAGAAACATGGGGGAGTTTAGTTCATTACATCCACTAAGTGAAAAGCTAAAGGACACCTCTCATTATAATTTAAAACTTTTGGATTTTGCCAACATGAAGTAAATCGTTTGTTTCAGCTTAACGACTTTACCGCAGGGGCTGCAGCCAAAACATCCGCATGAACAAAAACTTCAGTTTCTTTCCAAGTACATTTGTTAGTTTATCGGAAATTTCTAAAGAGCTCGGAATGTTACAGAGGTGTAAACACACACACACACACACACACACACACACACACACACACACCTCGAGCTGCTCTCAGTTCCCACTGTTTTCTTCACACGGACTTGTCAGTCTGTCGGTTTGTCACCCAATCACATCTGCTCTTCAGACATGCACACTTTTTCTTTCACACATTGTTTCCTTCTTTCCCGTCATTGACAAGATAATTCGTTTGTCATGGTAACGACAGCCAGCCATGTGATTGGAACAGCTGTGTTCCTTATTAGGAAGTGAGGAGATTAGCAGGAAGGACACGGCTGCTAATTATGGAGGATAACGTGAAGCTAACAAGCTTCAGGCTCAGGCAAGTGCTGGTTCTGGTGAAGTTTGTCGGCTGATGGAGACTGTGGGATTTCTTTAAATCCCCCAGATCAGCTGCTCAGTCCAAGGCTTGGATTTAACACTCGACTCTGCAGAGAGGAGGAGGTGATCAGACGACTTTTCAGCTCTCAGCAGCAGATTCATCACCAAAATAAATATGATATTGTTTACCCTGCTCCGCCCTCTCAGGCAGACTGGCTGATCAGAGTGAGGGCGACACAGTCAACAGGTGAATTAACCACAAAAACACCCACAACATCTTGACACCGAATGACCACAAAGGGATATTTAACTACTACAAACTGACATGAACCACAGACTAAAATCTACTAAATCAGTCTCAAGCGTCCACTCAAAATGACTCAAAGCAACCCGAGAGATTCAAAGTGGATCCAGACAGATGCATAAACTAAGAGGGATATAAAACTATATCCCACAAAAGCCATAGTAAAGTACTTGGATCATCAAGAGACTTAAAATGACTCCAAAGACAAGACGCCTCATACAGGGAAGACGTAGCACGGCCCTGGCAAACATTCACACCCATGATCTCCTCACTACACACCTTTACAGGAACAAATACCCCGACACGTTACACAGCATGGAGCTTTAAACAGATTTATTTTAACTGTGTACTTTACGGGCCTGGACATGTCAGCCAACCCTTTATTATAATGGATGAGATTAACGCCATCTGAGTCACTGCTGAGTCAGTCAACATCTCGGAGCAGATCGACACTCAGCAGTGACGTCTGATGTAGGTTAATCTGGACTCTACGGTTCAGGGACGCGTTGTGCTGCAGCTGCGGCTCTGATTTCAAACAAATGGGACTCACCCCAGACACATGGACCTGAATGTGTCCGCGTGCCTCAATTTAAAAATGGCTACACACACACACACTGATAACTTGATATGCAGCGACTTGTTGGACGGAATTATGGGTCTTAATTAATATCAACTTACTATACACTTTAGCCACCGTCCATCTGTGGTTTCTGTGCACTGCAGTAAAGCAGCTGCTCATACAACAGAATCTGTGCCACAGGAAACTACTAGGTACCACACATTTTGTTACTACTGGCAAACACTAATACAGTATGAATCTTTGGGGATTCTGGCTAAACAATGTCAGCAGAGCTCCAACAAATGCTTAAAAACATGTTTCAAATGCCTGAGAGCCCTGACTGAGGGCAAAGAGTCCCGCTGTGAAGAAAGCCAGCAGACAGACAGTCGGATATTTGACAGGAAGCCAACTCTGTCCTCCAGCATGCACTGGGCTGTCACCTGAACAGGTGGAAGGTGGGGGTCCACAATGAAGATAAAGGAGAAAGAAGGGGGCATAATCAGGTGGGTCCATTGTCCTTCTGCCAGGACGTTGCCAAGGTGACATCTTGACCAAACAATAACACCGTTCACATCTTTCTTTATTCTGCAAGTACACAGTTGATTGTCAGTCCGTCAGGATCTTTTTGTCCACCATCAACTTCCTAACCCACCTCTCCCATTTTGTCTTTTCCTGTTTCTTAAATCCCAACCACTTTTCAAAGCATTTGGAAACACATTCTGCGCTATCAATGTTTTTAAACCCTAGTCCACATTTGTTCCACATGAGCCTCATAAATAAGGTTTCTAAGATGTTCACATCTTGCCAGATTATAGGATAGAACCACTTCACAAACCTGATTTCTGACTAGTTACTGTGAAAAATCAGCAGGATCCATGATGTTTTTTTAGTTAGTAGCTATAAAAACAAATGTTGGAGGCTGCACACCAGAGAATTGAGACTCACTCACTATGAAATAAATGTACAGTATAAAGTGAACTCACTTCTCACCCCTTCTTTTCCACCTCCACCTACTTTGTCTCTGAATCTCAGTCAAACATTTCAGCTTCTGCAGACAGAACCCTAAATATAAAACCAGACATGGAAACTGTCTCTCTACCTGCCTCCCTCTCGCTCACACTGTATAATTGAATATGGACCACAGCAGGCGCTCACTGATCTTCTCAGAGGGTCTCTGAGTTCAGGACAAGTGGAAAACTGTGTGAGTGTGTGTGTGTGTTCAAATGGTGTCAGATTTGTCAGGCCAGAGGTCAGTTTATTTCCAGCTTCTCTCTTCTTCATGTAACTCTCTCTCACACTCACACACACACTCTGACCTGCCATTCATTCGCTACATGACGTGAACATTATTCCCTGAGCTGTAAATAATCAGAGGTAAGAATTACTGTAATGACAGGTGTTATGATTAATCAAGGTCTGTTGTGCTGCAGTCGTCCTAATAAATCTAATTTAATTGTCAATAGTATCTGCTGCAGAAACATTTCAGACAGGAGTTCAAGTCTGAAAGTGCAGCGCTTCAATTTCTGATTCATTGTCTGCTGCCATCTTGTGGTCCTATGTTTTCATTGTATAAACTGCCCCTAACAGCTGCAGTATCTGGGATGTGAACCCTCTTCTTTGGACAGCATGGTGATAAACTGTGTCTGAAACCAGCTGCTTTAGTTCTCGCTTGATACAAGATTTCATCTTCTCAGCAGGTCAAGGTCTCCTTTGTCCCTCTATAACAGGTCTGGACTGTAGGTCAGTTTATAACCTGGGCTCTTTGACTATTGAGCCAGTCTGCTCTCACACCTGCAGCCTGTGGTTTGATAGCATGTTGCTGAAATAAGAAATGTCTTGGATGGATGGCAGCACATGTTGCTCCACAACCTGTAGATATGGGTCAGGATTAATGGAGCCTTCACAGGTGTGTAGGTGACCCATGAATCTTCACTTCTGACTCAGCTACATCCGGACGCTCTTTCTAAGCCCAGTCATGGTAATGACCCATTACTTTTGAGATGTTCCACCAGCTGTTTTTCGTTTGTGCAGTAGTATTTTAGTATTATCATCAAATTACAGCTCTGTGAATTAGGGAGAAAACTTATCTTTGAGGTTTCTTTCCCAACTCTGTCGGTTCTGCTCCTGTGTTCTGGTTGTAGTTGGAGATGTTGTCCATTAGATGTCAGCAGAGACTTTGGATTCTTGCATGAACTCAGAACATCAGCAGCTGTATAAAAGCAAAGAAAGGTCAGTATTATCATCTTAATACGTGTTTGTTGAAGGGATTTCACACTGCAGAATAGAAATGTTTCCACATATACAAGATCAACTTTCTGCTCCTGAGAGGATGTGTTTTGTTTTAAAGAGCTTCTCGCTAACCAGTTACTAATGCACGGAGGATTTGTAACACCTTATTTTACCGTTTAAATCCTTCAGACATTTGTTCAAATCCCAAATTTGCTCTGATTGACTATTGGTCTGATGCTTTCTGTTGTGTTTTTGTGCTGGAAGAAGTACTTTGATGTTACAGCATAGAAATACACTGTCACAAATCCTGCATTCAAACGCTTAAGGAAAAATTCAAGCGTTAACTTAAAATTGTACTTAAAAAAGTACCAAAAGTAACAGTACTCATTATGCAAAAAGATGGTTTGGATGGATAAGTTTTGATTTAATGTGTATTTTGCAGTTTGCTGCTGCAAACTGTTTGAAATTGTAATATTACTTGAAATTTCCAATAACTTAATGTATTTTATGTAATGTTGTGCAGCAAAATCCAAAAAACTGTTCCTCATACAGTATCATTTTTCTGTTTGCTCCAGAAGTGTTTTCAAAGTTATTTTAAGACACTGAAACACTGTCTGACCTGTAGTGGGGTAAAAATTAGGCTGCATTAAGTTTAAACAATCTAGGCTCAAACATGCTGGAAAATATGGATTTTTACAGAAGAATGGAGCTTTTCCTCTTCACCTAAATACAACCGAGTTCTGTTGGAGCATCTAGTGGCTAATGCAAGAAACTGCAGTATGACCCCAAACGTGCTACATTGTTCTACTTAAACTTCACTGCTAAAACTTTTATATTTTTCATGAATGAATTTTGAAATGCATAAGTGTAATTTGTAACATGGTATTTCTACACTGCAGTATTGAGACCTTTACTTCAGTAAAAGTACTTCTACTTCTTCCCTCACTGTCCAAATGAAAGCAGAAGCAGGTTCAGCAGCTGATTTTAGAGAAAAGGAGATGCCAGATGCCGTTCTGCATGGGCTTCTTCCTGTGTAGGCTTTCCAAAATAAAAGCAGCAATTAACCTTGAAGTTCATCCACTGAAATGTTTTTAGTTTGCAGATTCAATGTCCATCATGGCCTTTAGCTGAACTTTGAAAATGTGTTTAGGCAGCAAAATTGAACTAGTGAAAGAAAATATTAAAATATTTAAGAGATTACTTGGAATTACGCTTATTAATCTGAAAGGAGAAAATCTTCAATCAATAATAAAAACGTATCTCAAAATGTGAACTTCAGATAAGGATGATTGCTACTCTACCTTAACACAAGCAGCACATCACAATAGTCAATAGTTTCAATAGTGAAAGAAAAAATGGAGGTGACCCACTGCCGCCATTGTAGACATCACAGCTGAACAGGCCACAAAAATCACAAGATGGCACCCACGTGCCCCAAGTTTTAACAGGGCGTGACGTCATTTCACATTTCCATTAAAGCTTTTATTTGGAGCGTCTCTTTCTTTATTTTTGTCATGAATGTCATATGCTCTCTTATTGCTGCTTTTTACTTTTGCTTACTATAGGTGTGATGTGAAACAACTGTGTCTGTGTGTGTGTGTGTGTGTGTGTGTGTGTGTGTGTGTGTGGGGGGTTGCTGTGAACCCACTTCCTCTGCAACAGGAAGCAAGACATAATTTCATGGAAATGCCACAGTGCATTTCTGTCTGATATGTTAATGAGTTTAGTGTGTGTGAGCTTTTTCTCAGTATGAGTTTTGATTGAAACTATACAGCACTTATATTAAAAACAACTTCGAAACTTGGCTGAATCACCTTTTTATACACACAAACACACACATTTCCCCCCAGAAACTCCCAGCATCATTTTTTACTGTTTTCCCAGGAAACCCTGCAGTGTGTGACCATCCAAAAATAGAACGTAGGCATCATTACTTGTACCCGATGACTTTAAAAGTTGTGAATTAAACAGTTCAGTCTGACTAATGCACAGGCCTCACTGTGAACCGTTTACATTCGTGCAAATCCAACAAAGACATCATACCTGGAATGGTTTTATTTTGAGGCAAGCTGCAGAAATCCTCCCTATACCTTGCAAACGAATTCACCCGTAGCGTATGCGTGCATGCATGTGATTGGTTCACGCAGCACCTTGCAGAATGACATGTTGCAGAACAAGTTGGAGCAGATGAGACTTGCTTTCCCCAGATGAGGCGGCATCACTGTGGAGGTCCCGGGGCTGGAATCTGTAATTCTCTGGGTGGGTTCGGTTTATTTAGCTTATTGCTCTGACTGCTCGCTTGTTTCTGACGCCAAATTGTTTTTACAAATCAAATCAAACTTTACAGATGATTTAAGTTGATGAAAATACGTATCGAACAAGTAGACCACAGATAAAAATAATACAGTGATAATAAGACACTAAATAACTGTTACATGTGCTGAAAACACATCCTACGTAACAGAGACTGTGGCTGCAGGTTTTGCTCTAATTTCTTCAGAATTCTTAGTCTGTTCTTCAGTGTCAGGTGGAGTTAAGATTAGCCCAGTCGGCTCTCGCCCGACTGTAGGTGGACTGTGTCAGAGGACATCTTGAGGACACTTCCCCCTGCCGAGACGCGTCTGTCTGTGTTCTACAGAGGCTACACAACTGGAAAGCCAACTGTTCGCTGATGACCGCGGTCACTGAAACATCTAAAACATCAGCAGTAGTCGGACGGTGGTGGGACCACCGCTTGGCTGTTCGGCTTACTGAATCAGTGCCCTCACTAACCACCCTTCCAGTTTAATCTGTAACTTCTTCTCATATAAACACACTTATTTAGAAAACGCTGTGGAGAGCGAGAGTACTACTGCATAGTTTACAGATTGTATATATTCCGTCTTCTGTCTTTCTCTTCTTTCCATGCTACAGCAGAAAGTACATGCTATGTGACTATTAGTCGTCTTTGGAGTGTGTTTAAATACCACATCTCCGCACAAACAAAAACCTTTGTTGTCCATGTCGGTCCATCCGTCTATAAGTTGGACTGGTCTTTGCTGTGTGTCCTGCACCATCGTCATTAGTTGGACTGTTTTTTGGCTGATTTGACATGTGTCAGCATCATTGAATCAGAGCACGGGAAGAGACCGTGGTATTAACAACATCAGGACAATCTGTACTGTTGCTGTGACTTGTTCAGAGAAACACTGGACACACCACTGATGAGGATCAGCTTCGCTTCTGTTTTATTTAACATGAATTCATGTTGTGTAGTAAAGTCACTCTCTGCTTCAGCTTCGGCTGGAATATAATCAGTCCAGATAATAAAGTCTGGGCGCTGAGGTAATTTAGTCTCAGTCTTTCACAGAGCAACTCAGTCAGGATTTATCTGTGGACGCCCGCTGTAAGGCCTGATCACACCTGAAGATGTCTCTGCTCAACGTTTGGATCAGGAGACTCGGTAGTGTGCTTGCAGGAAAAACGAGTTTCCAACATGCTTTGGAAGCTGAAACATGGAAGTACTTCATCGTGCAATGTCTGTCTGGAGTTGCTCTTGGACCCGCCCTTACACTCCATTTAGCACACCAACCTTCCTGCACTGTAGAGGACAAAGGTCTCAGACAGACAGAGACAGACAGACAGACAGCAGCTCAAAGTGTAAATTTAACTCCAGTCTTTCTATGTAACTTAAGGGCAATTTCTCAGGTAATGTTGTTTCTCGCTTTATCACCTCCTATCTTTTTATCTTGTTTCAGTGGTTACATATCTGTGTGTGTCACTTCCTGCTGATGAACAATGAGACAACACTTGCTCAAGTGAATCAATTTGGAGTCGGTATTTCTTCAATCTTCTGTCTGTGCTCGGACTTATCACAACTTCAAATCTGGAAAAAAAAATCCTGCTCACTTTGTTTAAAGTTCAGTCAAATCAATAAAGATAAAAAGCATCATCAAGCGCGATAAATAGCACTGATTTGAGAAAACAGCTGGATGGTGGTTTTCAGGCTTTTAAAGGAAATCCCACTGACTTCCGGACAAGGGAATCAGAAGTGATGGCTGGGGTTTAGGACTCATTTCTACAGAAGTCCATATGCAGCACAAAACAAGAGAAAGTGATCTAAAGCTAAGTACAGTTTATACTTATGTCCACGATACTTTGCATCCTGTTCACAGTAGCAACAGTGTGAGGCTGTGAGTAAATTCTGCCACAGAATGATATGTCATATATAGACGTGCAGAAATGAATTTCCTTTCTTTTTGCAGCATGTTGCAGTACCATCTGCAACATGCTGACTCACACTGAAACAAACACACACACACTCTCTCTCTCTCTCTCTCACTGAAACCACTGAAACAGACGTGGGGGTTAAAGTTGACTCCAAGTGTGTCGCTCTGTGTGTTGTCATGGTTTCCATTGCTATCCTGCTGCAGCAGTCCACCCCCTCAATAACTCCCCAGTCCACAACAGATACACAGTCAACATCCAGACACACAGACGCGCATCATCTGGTTGCACCTTGAATTATAGTGGAAGCTGCTTTTCTGTGGAGAAGGTTTAAATTTAACATTTTAAAAGCTGTCTGCAGGGGAAATACTTGCTTCCATTTTAAAGAATACGTTTACTATAGACAAGTTAAAATAACATTGATTGATTCTAAACAGATCAATCTTGATGTTCTGGCTTTTTTCATTTAATGTATTAATTGCATACGTGTACTCTGCAGACCCAATTTAACTTTATTACTTTATTTATACATTAGATAAATATAAGAACAATTCTATCAAGCAGGAAACTCTAAATAGAGGTTCTTTATCTCTTCATCTTAGTGCTTATTTGTATGTGTCATGCTCATTTATAACTGCCAGCTCATAGTGGAGATAAACATCAGAGAGGCTTTGCTACAAGCAGCAACTGCAGGACCTAATGCAGACATGGAATACAGACATTTGTACTCAGTGAGGGAAAGACAGACTCATCCATGCTCTCATCTAAACTTACATGCCACCTCATTTACCACCTCCAGTCTAATATTTATTCTCATGCTACACACATGAACAATAACCTCCCCCATTCGCACAACTTTTGCATTGCATATTGAAACGCTTTACTGCCAGCATCTTATCTTTGACATTACTTGTCACTCGCCTCTGCACAAAAACATTGCATGTGCATATGAAATCTGAAAGTTTATCTGTCAGTGGCTTTGTTTAGGACCCTTTACAGTATTTTTTATCTTTTCACATTTGCACGGGTTTCGCACCATATCGGCCCAAGGAAAATGTCAACGTATGATCTGATTGTGATATGAACTGTAAATCCCACGATGATGGAACGAGCTACCAAACTCTGCACACTCAGCAGACTCTCTCCCAATATTCAAAACACTGCTGAAAACAGAGCTGTCCCGCATCTTCCTATGCACTTACATCTATTTATTAAAAAAAAACCAAAAACTTTCTGATAGGACTTTGCTTTGATGATTTCTCCTTGACTCAGATTTTTGCTGCCTTGTTCCTCACTTGGATAAAAGCGTCTGCTAAATGACTAAATGTAAATGTAAATCAACTGACTAAAAGTGTTACTTAAACATATATTTGGTGCAATAATGTAGTGAACTCCCTTTAAGACGGTTTATTCACACACAAACACAGCACCACATCTCCAGCTGCTGTGGGGAAGCACAGACTCGAATTCTTAGAAGTCACAACCTCACACACAAACACACAAACACACAGAGCATTCAGGATGCATTGTGGGTAAGGGTAGCAGTTACAGTAAAAGAAAGCTAACTCCTATTTATCAGAAGTGATGTCACAGGAAATGACATCAGGACTGTGGGTTGAAGGCAGGGTGGGGGGTCTGAGCTGCAGAAATACAACGACCCACCAGTCTGTCTGCAGAAGAAGACGGCCTCGGAACTTCAACACCACGGAGAAAAGCAGTAATTTGTCCGCGGCAGTGTCTTGTTCTCCACGTTAAAATATTCAAACCAGTGAATTACAAGACCACAGCTAACTTCATACATTGTAATACAAATCCACAGTCTGCCCACCGCTTCTGTTAACACAGGTCAGTGGCTGAGTATTTGGAATCAGTTTGGGAGTCGACATGGTTTTATCTTGTACATGCTGGGACGTTTTAAACAATAGAGGGAATTAACCAATTTGAGCTGCCCACTGTTTTATATATACATATATTTTGTAAAATCACAATATCATAGAGGGGGCCACAATATTTTGGCCCCCTCTTTAAATTGAAGGAGGGGCCCAAAACATTAGAACCACTTGTCATAATGCACTCCAGTATGACCCCCACCACCCACTTTGACCTCAATAATAAACAAATTATCACCTTTGACAGATTCAACTTAAGAACTGACAAATTATAACGTGGTAAAAGTAGAATTCATGACAGAGCACATTAGATTGAACAGGTGGTCATAATGTTGTGCCTCATCATAATGCCTATCTATATCTATATCTATATCTATATATATATATATATATATATATATCTATATCTATATCTATATCTATATCTATATATATATATATATATATATATATATATATATGTAGACAGATAGGTAGATATAGATATGTATTCTCCCCTCCCCTTTCTAACTCACTGTATGCTACTTTCGACAGCCTTAGTTACCTGAGTCTACATAACAAGCATGTGATGAGTGAGAAATAGAACACGTGGGCTAAGAATAAACCGGCGTTTTCAGTCTTTGTGGTTTGTGACCTCTAATGGCATAGTTGTGTCTCATCAGGCTTCGAATTAAATGCTGCTCATGTAAAGATCCATAGCATCTAATTAAAGCACAAATAAAGTATCTTTACTTTACAAATTGCGGCTTTACTGAGGCAGGACTTTACATCACTACAGGTCTGCACTGTTGTGTCAGAGGTTGCCATCTTGTTTTGGAACAAGTCACTGTACAAATGCATGAATAAAAATGCAAACAACGTACAGACAAAGAGAAACCTTTTATTTTAAAGCTCTGCATTTAAATCATGGATGTATTAGATATAACACTACATATCTCCCAACGTGCCTCCATGTTTGGTTTTGTGTGTTTTGGTTCTTGTTGGCTCCCTGCACACAAATGGGGGTTGGAATAAAATATTCATACAGCTCCCATATATTCACAAATGAGATCGGACCAGACAGAATTTAGACGACGGGGTTTGTTTTTAGTTTTACGGCTGCTCCTCTTCCACTGAAGAAGTTTGGGAAAAACCCTTTTCTAGGCCACTGTATGTCACAGGATGAACACGCTTTGACCAATTCAACAGAATTGTTTTACAATCAAGTGTGAAATTAATCTGTGTAACATATTCTGTGGAATTCATTGGTTATCGTCAACATTTTCTGTGGAAATATTTTATCAGCTCAATTGTGGAGAGTGGAATTCAATAAATGTTCAGCGTTCTGTCACACAATGATCTCTAGAGTGGATCATTGTTGGGCCACCAGACATGAGGAAGCCTGCCTTGGAATTACATTTTGCAAAAAAAAAAAAAAAAAAAGTTTGGCCTATTGTTGTAGAAATGTAAGTGTTCACATTTCTATGCATTTGGTATTAAACTTGAGGTCGTCCATACTGACCTTAAAGACCACGCGTCCTACGTAAAAAGCTTTTTTATGGAAATCTCAACTACAACAACCCAGTAAACTCAATCTACTAATGATGATCATGAGACACAATAAAGGCTCGAGAAAAGCTACTAAATAAACCCAGAGCGCCACTGTTTACCTCAATTACTACTTTATTCTGTTGCAATTTTTTTAAATCAATAAATACAAAATAAATAACCAAAAGATACAATTCAATTCAGTATTAAATAAACAGCTTAAATACAAAAATAAATAGAGAAAATTACAACATGTCAGTAAAAAAAGAAATCAAGAGCAACTGTATTGCAGTTCAGTACTTGTGCTGGACATGAATGTTTAGAGGACATTAGGTATATTTAGGTACATCAGTAATAAAATGTAATTCGTACTGTAAACATCATTTCTCTCTAGGAAACATAGTGGAAAAGTTAGTAACGGTTCCAAAAAATACAAATAAATAAGAAATTACAACACTTTGAAAGAAATGTGCTATATATCCCTGGTAACTCTGCAGCACAAAACCAACCAGTCCGAGAGCTTCAGACTGAGCTGCCTTTTTGCTAAGGCAGGCTGAATGTTGAAGGAAAGCTCTGCAAAACAGGACATCATCTAGATTTGGAGGATTTTACCTTCGCTGTCACTGACCACTTTAGGAAATATCACATGTGCCATTTGTGCATTTTCTGAAAAATGCAAATTGTGTCTGAAATTGTAAGTTTGAGATATTTCAAATGAGAAATGTAACGACATGAGAAAACAAATTCACATGTAATAAGTTGCAAAAGCCACACGTGGATTCTACATATGAAGTGTATTACAGAAATTGTATATTTAGTATTGCACGTGTAACACTTAGCATTTGATAAATTCACATTTTTTTTTTTGACTTTTCCAGTGAAAACATTTACGTCATAGTAGCACATGGATTTAAACATTTCTCTTGTGAAATATTGAAAACAAATGTCATGTTATAACCAGGACAATGTCAGTAAGGCACAATTAACCTCTCCACCACTGTCTAATCAAAGTACATCAAGAAAGAATAAAAATAAATGACACTACTACTTATAATTTACTATAAAAATAACTTAATAGATTGATCTTAAACCTGAGCTTCATTATATTCGTTATACGAGCAATAAATCATCTGCAGTTTGCTTAAATACATAAAATCAAGTATTTCCAGGTGATATGTTGTATACGATTAGCTGTCAGCTCTCTAAACTCTGCAAGACTCACCCCCCCGGACACTTCCTATAGTTTTGGGTTTCTATAAATTGTCATTCTATATCCTGCACTAATTCTGTACTGTCACTGTTCTAATTTTCTAATTCTTCTAATTTTGTTGCTGTCTTTCACACACTTCAGGCTCTCTGATGGGCTTTGGACCCCCTAGCTTGCCGCCTTCTCCGTTTCCTCTGCATCTGCTTTTCAGACAATGTGCTCGCCTCCGTATACACCCGTGTCAGCTCCCACAATGCTTTGCTTTGCACGACAGTGTTATCCAACTGCAAAGGCAGAGAGAAGAAGTTATAAAGTCATGTAAAAACATTCACATTGCAATACAGTAATGTTACATACAGTGGTCCTCAAGGCCCAAAGCCCTCCAGCGTACCCACTGCTAACTACCGGGATCCAGTTTCTGATCATATGAACACACCTGATCCAGGTAATCAGCACTGGGTCAAAGGGGACTCAAAGACTAGGACTGATAACTAATACAATAAAACCCAAATGGGTTCACGATAAGTCAAATATACCCTATAAATGTTCCCTAGCCAACCATAAACCTAAGCTCAAGTCCTTTATAAGTCTTCCATAAACCTTCCGAACCTTGAATGACTAAAAAGCCGTCGATCCATACGTTCTTCCTAAAGCACTGTTCAGCATGCGACTCTTACCTGGATATGTCTGAGGGAATGCAGGCCCTCCAGAAGTTTCTCCACATCCTGGTAACTGTATTTCCTCAGGTTCCGAATCATGTCCAGGAGTTCGACCAGTCCCTTCCTGACATCTCCACCGGGGCCCGACCCAGCCAGACCCTGTGGCACATTGACGTCAGAGGCAGGACGGTCTTCATTGCCGGCTGTCTGGGGACTTGGGGTGGGCAGCTGCCTCAACATCTTGCTAAACAGGTTGTCATAGGTCTCCAAAACACCGGCCATAAACACCCTCTGTACCTGAGACGAAGAAAAACACAGGTTATCGAATTTGTCGGCGCGGAGGGAAATTCAGAGCCTGTTTTAGCTCATTAGTTGAATCAGTCTTTGCTGCAGCCAGTTTTAAGTCTCAACTAGAGAATATAAAAATAGATGTGTAAAATGCCCTAAAATGTAGGCACTGAAGCCAAAACCTCATGGTAATTCAAACATGCAGACATATGTACTGTAGAGGCATTTAACAGAAAAGATGAAGTGTGCAAGCCTCGAGGTGCTAAAGACCTTTCATACAATGGAAAAACCTCTGTGGTTACCCACGCAGGAGTTAAAGTCAGTGTAGTGCAGGCCTTCAAAAGGGTAGGCTGTACGTTTACTGACAAACATCCACACAGGGTCCAGCTTTGCGACAGATATGAAACTTACTGGACACAGGAACTTAAAGGTCACAAGTCAATGTCAGACATTTTGGTTTTGAAGACCAAGTATTTATATGGGTAACAAGTGGATTTGGGAGTTTTGGAGAAGAATGTAATGCTGTGAGTGGGAAGGTTTTTACCGAGTGTAGCAGACTCTCGCTTTACATGACTCACAGGAGGTCTTTTAAGAGGAAAGAATCACAAACACCTATGTTGCTGAGGTGAGGGGAAAGCAAAATGGGAAATCCCGGAGGGGGTGTGGATGGCCATTGAATGTTAAATACCACTTTCTATACAAACACTTTACTCATGATATAAATAAATAAAAAATCTCAGCTTTTGATAAACTAATTTTTAAAAGATTTTCTGCTGTTAAACTAATGATTCTCATTCTTTAAAATAAAATAAGGAAAAGCCCAAAATCAATCAAACACCTAATACACCAAATGTGGGCCAAAGGAGACCTAACATTACATGTGATACCAGTGCTGACAACGAGCCAGAGCCAAAAGGTCCATGTGCACATGCAGTGGCTTCACCTGGACAGAGGGGCCTTTGGTCTCCGAACACATCCAAAACTGGCCCAACTCAACTGGACAACTGACTGACTTTCTTAAAGCTTGGAGAGAGTTTTTCATCATCAGCACTTCCCCAAAAGCAGCAAACTACCAAGCTAAATAGGCTGTAATGCAAAGAGATTCATAGGTTGGGCTTTAGGTTGGTCACGTTGCAGGTCAATCAGAAAGCAAAAAAAAATAATGTAGAATCTCAAAATAGCTGCACAATGCAGAGCCAGCAGGAACCCCCCCCCCAAAAAACCTCAACACAAGCTCCAGTGCAATATAGAAACTGATCAGTGATAGACCTGAGGAAAACACCAGGCAGCTGCTGCCTCAGTCATTAGACATTAAGACTACAGGAAGGAAAGGAAAGCACAATAACTATAGCACGTTCTAATGCACTTTGGATTAACAATAAACTACTCTGCAAAACCTGCCCTAATGCACCTCCATATGTCAGAACCTGTGCGAAAACTGATCTTTTTACCCTGAACTGTGCCTCACAGGTTGTGGCCCAACTACAAATCCCACCAAACGTTGGAGAGTCAGCATATTCACTTACTTTTTTGTTACCTGAATGAAGCAGTGGATCCTAGAGTTGTGTCTTTGTACCACGTATTAAGTTCGAATTAACAAACCGAAGGAAAAGCCTAGTCCAGCACAAAGACTGGCAATAGTGAGAGCCCAGTCCTGCCCAGGAACAAATCCACTACCAGTGAGACACTATTCAGGATGAAACAAACCCTATGCAGCCCAACTGCATCTTCTAACCTGTGTCAGACAGAAGTGCTACTTGTCACGAGCACGTAATAGCCATCGCATTCATTAGTGAGCAGTTAACATTCTCTAAACAGGTTTGCTAAAACACAGATTTTTCTTTTAGTGCTGGGATGGATTTAGGATTATGAGATTATGGCCTTGCTCTGTGCAAACTTGATGTGTAGAAGCTTAATTGGTTAAACAATTAACTCTGATTTACCTCCAGGCTGCCGGGCAGTCGTTCTTTGGAGAAAACGGGCTTCCCATTAAACATCTGATGAGGCGGAACATTCTGCAAAAGAGACACGAGAAAAAGGTTCAGTTCAAAACATTCGAAGCCAATTATGTTTTATTCCTGAACTAAAGCACCTAAGTGGTTTATGTAGATATTAGCCAATAAACATATACTTCATGACTGCACTGGCCACAACCAGACATGCAGGATGTCAGAGCTACATGTGAAATGGTTTTACTGTTGGTCAACTACAAAGATAAAAAAAAATTCATCGGAAAACCATGATAAGAATACATTTCTAGTTTCCTAGGCTTGGTCTGCAGTTGTTGCTGGTGCATTCAAGTCGGGCATCTTTAATTTAGGGCATTGTTCAAGAACCTCTCATCAAGAAAGTGAACAAGACAAACATATAATAAAGACAATGTGGGTTTATGAATTCAAAGTGTGTGTATTTCAAGATACTGAAAATATCTTTCAGTGGACTTCGTTTCATAGAACCAAACACTGTCTTTTGTCTTGAAGGATGACATCAGAGTCACTAGTTGAAAATAAAATTTAAATTAAAATACTTGTTATAAATAGTAACACTTAAACCCTGAAAGACTTGGATACATGGTTGAAGTTTCACGTGTTGAAAAAAAAAAAAAAAAAAAAAAAAACCCGAAAAAACAAAAAGCATTAAGTCAAAACAGAAGCTAACTGTGAGGAGGAGTCTGGCTGTCCTTGAATGCACCATGACCCTGCCACCCTTCAAATAACCTTATGACTAACAATGTACATAAACTTTACTCAGTAATGATTATGATTTGCAGTATGTGATGTATACTAGTACACAAAACCAACAGTGAATTGGCCTTTAAACAAACACCAAGTGTTACATTTAAAAGAATAAAGTCCTTTCTGCGCATGTGCATTTGTGGTGAGAGCATCAGAGTCAAAAAGAAACTGGAGGAGTAAACAGAAAGCTAGTGCTACAAAGACTGACTACACAAGTGTCACCAGTACTAACAGGTAGTACTAGCAGTACTCACATAGTGCTGCAGCAGGTTCTGGATGGTTTTGTTCATCTTGAGGGGGATGTGGAAGCCACTGACCCGATACACAGCCAGCCAGAGGGACAGGCAAACCACTGCTCTTGCTACCTTCATGTTTCCACTTGTTAAAGTCGAACCCCTGTCCACTTGAGTCGCCGGTCCGATTCCCGAGCTTGTCTGGTCGCAGTGCGAGCGCCGGTGTTCAAACGGTGTTCAAACGGTGTTCGAGCAATAGCGAATACGACAGGCTAATTGAACAAAGTGGTGTGAACGGTGATCTGGTGGAGGGATGAAGTGTCTGAAAGTCGAATGTCTCTTGCCCTTGACTTGCCTTAAACTGTTTGACTTGTCATGAAGGCTTTTATTTATAACTGAGAGTGAGCGAGGCAAAGGTGCAGAGAGACATAGACACACACTGGGGAGAGAGAGCGCGATGATCTAGGTGTGAAAACTGTGGTTGTGCAGTTTCCTTTAAATCACCAAACTTCATAGAAGTGGGTGAGGGGTCTCCCACACATGCATGTCAAACACCAATTATCAGTTTACTGCTCAAACTCAAACCAAAGGTTTTATTGGAATTGGGGCTTTACTGGTCATAGTGGAATTCTGATGGCTTATGAGAAAGGCCCGAGCATGGATGCAACCAGGTAGAGTTTAATGCGGTTCTGGTAGGAGCCACTGGAAAGCGCGCTAGCTGAAACACTCAGGCTGCAGCCTGCGTCGGAAAGCGTTTGATCCAATAGAACTGTAATGGAAACCATTACAAACGCTGAGCGAGCTACTGCACCTACTGTTTCTCTAGGAAATCTCAAGATTTCCAATGGTAGTCGGAGCGCGATAAAGCGTTTAGGAACCAGTGAAACGTCAGTTCATCGATTTCTTCTACAGATGTGAATCGTTTATACACAATTCCTGTGAGGCAGGGGGAGCAGCAAATACAGGATCATGAAATCCGGAATATTCTGTAGTTTAATTGGGAGTAAATAAAACTATAAATGCAGCTTCCTGCTTGTGGTTTGCACGTGCAAAAATACATACCACCGATATTAAAGCAATTTAACATGGCAGCGCTTAGGATTTAAACCTCCAAGTTCAACTTTATTAAGACGTTCACTGGAATCACCTGTAGTCTTTTATCAAACAGGAGAATTACTGACTAATTCCAGCAGCAACACTGTGTAATACTAAAAGGAAATATATTAAATCGACATTTGGTGGAAAAATAAGAAAACCCGAACCACAGGATGCATCGCTATCAAGAACTGATCGTGTGACCGTGCAAAATGTCTGACGTTTGCTGATTCCGATGTTACTGCATGTTTAACCTTTAGAGCTGCACTAATCAGCATTTTACGTTCACACTGGTCTGAATGACTAGAAGATGCCAAGTGTGCCTGTAGAGATAAACCTACCGAGGCTAAGGAGACATAACACTTTCATTTTAAAATGCATATTAATGTGTTAATGAGCAGGTTCAGGTGGCATATTGAGTACTTTTATACGTCCAGTGTGTTTTCCTGTCTCTTTTTAGCCAATTGTAGTTTAAATGCAGGATCTGTTCAGTGCTTCTTTCACATTAGAGAAATTAGCTTTGCATCTTTTGAATCTACACAGTAATTTGACAGAAACTGCAACTGAGGAGCTGCTGCAGCTGCTGCATGCATTGATGTGCACAGCTCTATACTGTTTGGTGCCTTTACCTGCACACAAGTGTTGGAATCTGCATCGTTTTATGCATCGGGGCTAATGAGTTCATGTGGTTTTTGGATCTATACACAGACCGACCACCAGCCTCGAGCCAACACTGCACCTTCGCATGCTTTCATACACTACAATTATTAAACTGGAAACCATACAATGGACATTTCATTTTGCTGTGTAGTAAAAGGCCGTGATAGTTTGTTAAAGCGAAAGCTGACAGCTTGGGTTGGTGTGTGCTGGTTAATATGGTTAGCCATCTAACATGCTGACATGACTCTGCAGAGTTTAATGTGGTCTTTGCTGAAGTGTTTGAAGCAGAAAACGAGCAGACTTGAAGGCTTTCGAGTTAGCTGCTACATCAGCTGAAAAGTCTTGATATTCCATTTTCGAAATGATGCATCCACAAGTGCAAACCAACAAATTAGGTATGAAAATCCACAACACCCAGCTACTCATAAACCTGAATCACTAGAACATAGCAAGCCTGCAAACAGTTGGGAGTAGATTAAATTAATCACTGAACTGATCTAAATGTACCAGGTACAATTTAGGGGATGATGGCAGCTCTTAGCAGGGTTTGCATGGAGTTTCCTTCAATATCCACAGACATGTAGTTGGGTTTACTGGTGACTGGTGTCCACAGCTGTGCATGTGAGCATGAATAGCTACTTTTCTCCTTGTCACAACCTGTCCAAGGTGTACCCCACCTCTCATCTCCAGCCCCAAGGAAAACCCATTGCTGATAACCAGGAAAACCCATTGCTGATTACCTGGATCAGGTATGACACCAATTCACTTTGTCTTCCCCGACTCTGCTCATCAAAGATGGGGTCTTCCAGCTTTAGACTGACAGCACACAACTGATGCAGGTAATAAGCAGTGGGCAGGAAGAGTTGAAAACAAGCAGGGCAGTGGGCCTGAGGGTCAGGATGCACAGCCACTGGAATCATGGATGGAGAGATGCTAAAAAGCTGCTTAACAAATCAAGCCAACTAAAACAAGCTAAAATAAGTCATGGATAAATGAAAGTATTCCAATATTAAATCTTTTGTTTCAAGAGGCCTGTACACCCAGGTTAGTAATGTTTCCATCAAGCTGATAAAAATGAATGGTAATGTTAGACCAAAAAAAAAAAAACTGCACAGAATCTGCATAACCACACAATGATATGCTATATTTAGCTAATATTGTAAGTGGGGGGTGAAAAAAAATGACAAGGCGACAGCAGGAAATTATGTAATTAAGCAGAATCCCTCGCTGGGTGTGGGGTGTTTCTAGTAAGTATGGCACAGAGTGAGCTGTCTCTCGTTTAGTTTAAAGGAAATTGCTAAAGTATTGGGCTTTTCTCGTCATACACACACACACACGAGCGGCCTTCTAAGTACAATCACCGACATAATGCATTCCCAAGCCCCTTCCCCTAACTCAAACCTAAAACTAAGTCTTAACCCTAAGTCTAAGGTGCAAAAATATAATTATATCATCCTCACTATGTCAAAATGTCTTCACTTCAATTGGTAGAAATTTCAAACCGTCAAACTTTGCTGTTCATACAAACCCACCATATGTTTGTGGGTGGACACAGTTGGACCACAGGGTCAGTGTTTTAACTTCCCGTCCCTGCCGCTATGTGTGGAAGTGCCTTTGGGTAAGATACAGAACCCCAGTGGTCAGGTGACCACGGTTATTGGACTGTGAATGTGTTTAAATGGGTGAATGCCGAACTAAACGTGTCAGTGCAGCAGATGGGAGGTGGGAAAAACCTTTTGCAGCCTGAAAAGGAAACAGAAAAAAAAAAAAAAAAACCTACTAAGGGTCTGTGCTTCAGAGAAGACTTCTTATTGTAAATGACAGGAAACTGCAGTGATGCTCAGGAGCTTAATGGGAATGACCAGTTTACACAGTTTACATATTTAACCATTACACATTTTAAAAAGTTTTTAAAATCAAATTATTTTGAGGCTGAAGTTTAAACCAAACAAAGTATACAATGACCTGAGATCAGTGGATTTCATCCGAAAGCCTATCTGCCACATATGTGTGAGAGTTTAATGCTGTTGGTAGGTAAGAAGCAAACTTACAGCTGGAACCTTTAGGACCATAAAAGAGTAAAATATCAGAGCTCTCAGCCTCAAACATAATCATGTGACAACTCAATTCAATATAAACTTTGTTTATTTAATAAAGTCTATAAAGTTGTATGGAGAAAACCCAACAATTCCCCCCTGAGCAAGCCCTAGGCAATAGTGGAGAGGAAAAAACCTTGACTGGTTGGGTGAGTGGAAAGTGGACAGAAAAGAAGACAGCAACAAAAAGCCAGAACACATTGAGCAGGTTGGTGGGACCAGTACCTCCTCTCTGCAGACAGTGAGAAGGAGACAGAAGGAGAAAGTGGTGACAAATGTGGGGTGAGAATAGAGGAGAGAGGGTCAAGAGGAGGAAAGGAGCTCAGTGCATTGGGGGGGGGGGGGGGGGGGGGGTCATTTTTACAAGTCTAAGGAAACTTGACAAACACATGAGAATATGAAAGCACTGTAGGAAGTTCAAAGGTCTAAAACCACATCATACATTTGTGGTATTTTCATACAAATCTGGAAATAATCATAGTTTGAGACAGTTCTGACATGTAAAATGAAGAAATCTTTGAGATTCTGAACAACTCATGAATCAAACTAAAACCCATCAGTGTCAGCAACCACTTTAAAGTCTTTGTGAAAAGCTTTGATCGCCTTTACATCCAGGTGACTCAGGTGACCAGGTCTCTTTTATCCAAAGATCATTACATTAAAAAAAAAAACCACTTTGTTTACTCAAAGATACAAAGTCTACTTCAAAAAGATGCAGGATTTCACATTTAGCAAGGGTTCTGTCAGAAGAAGGTGTAGGTTCGTAGCAGTCGTATCAGGGGATGAGTTTCGTCTCCAAGATTCTGTTATCATTTTGGTTCTTTTGCTACGGTCGAAATTATTGGACTAGTTTGTTCGGTTTCCTTGCGCACCAAGTGAACCAAATGAATCAAGACAAGTCCGATGACAATTGTCATGTCTGCTCATTGGTTAAAGTGACATCAGGCAAAAACAGCAGAAGTTAACACAAGCAGCATATCCCGTTCTGTATCTGAATACTACTATGAAATGTGCACAACTGCATAATTGACAGTTGTTTATAACCAGTGATTATCAGGGCAATAATTCACATTGCAAAATGTTACAGCAGTTTAAGGACACAAGTTGTGACAACAACAACAGAGCTTCATGGACCTGTCTGCGTTCCCCAGTACAGGAGGGACAAATACAAGCTGGAAAGAAAATGACCTTCTGACCTCCACAACACCACTTGCTCATGTTATGGCCAAGCTCAGATTTGAAATCGATTAACCCGATTGTTTGGCTCAGCATGGAGGTGAAAGAACTGCAGGAAACAGGAAGGCAGACAGGTAGATTTTGGGTTGTTGTTGTTCAGGTGTTTGTACAGTACACGGGTATCCCCTCTTCACACATAGACACAAACACAGGAAGAGGTTTCAAATGTGAAGCCTGCTTTTGTTTTAAGGAATCCACAGCAGTTTCTTTTCAAAGAGCAGCTTGAATTTTAATGAGCTTTTGTTGTATTTCTGCTGAACTTGTACTATGAAATTTAACAGAGCAACAGGGCTTTTCCTTCCTAATGTACTGACTCTTAAAAGTCCAATTCCACTCACTGAAAATGTTATTTTTTGATCTAGTAGAGCTATTTACATTTATGAAAAATACATTAAAACACTATAACAAATAAGGCAAAATCCTGCACCAATTTGTTCTCATGGTGCCAGTTCTGGCTGCGTGGTCCCAAGCTCATCAGATGAATCCGGGCTTACTGAAGCAGTTTAAAACACATTATCCTGGACGAGTGTGAAGTTGGAAGAATAACGTTCAGGAAACAAGCAAGTTCAGCGAGAGCGAAAAGTAAAGTTGCCAAACAATTTACACTAACGTCACAAAGCAAAACAGTGTGATGGTCATCAGGACCTAAACTGGATGTTGGGAAAATGAAGTGGGGACATGTGCTGAACGTGTCGGGCTAAAGTACTTGACCACACAGGCAACATCACAAATCACTTCCAATATTAAAAACTAATGTAAAGTTATGACCAGCAGCATCGCTGGTCAAGCTGTTGTTGACTAGGACTATGTCCCAAAGCCAATACCAGTACCATCAGGGCCAATCCTGCCTTTGTGGACTTTCACTTGTAAAATGTCTCCAATACTGTGACCAACACCACATTCACATTGCAGGTAGGCTGAGGTGGAAAAGATGTCTGTGGTTTAGAGCCCTTAGATAACTAATAAGGACAAATATAAAGTTAAATATAAACTCTGATGTGCTAAAGTCTAAAGATTTATTTACCAACATTCAGTACTCGGTATCGGCGAGTACTAAAAACTGAGTACTTGTACTTCTGGGAAATAGTGGTATCAGGACACAGGTATCATTGACTATCAGTACACAGAAGGCCATGGTGGGTCTGAACAGAGAACAACGACAGAATCATTAGTTGAGAAACTTGAGAAATTGTAATTGCAAATTTGGATTCAAAGTAGTTGTCAATGGTAACAATAAAATCATCCAGAAACAGAAGCAGAGGAGATTATTCCTCCTGAAACTGCCTACGCAACAGACACTCAGAAAATGTTTAGGCCTTTAGATTTGGTCGTTGCATTTACAAAAAAAAAATAAAAAATTCTGTTCGAGGACCAATGCTGCTTCTGATGGAAGAACCAAATCTCCCCCCAAAAGAAAAAAAACTTACTGAGTTTTTCAGTTTTTCACTTTAGACATTATACCAACACAACCAGAAGTTAGCTTCACCCGTCAACAGGTACAAATGATACAGACTAATATCTGGTCACAAACGGCAGCAGCTTACCTGCAGCAGGAGAGACTTCGCTGAGCCCAGGGACGCTGAAAGCCGGTGACAAGGACGAGAACAGAGAGGACACAGTCCGACAAGAACACGGCAAAACTCGAATCCCGCCGGACTGGACTCCTGAACGCACTAATGATCATCTTCAATGAAAAGTAACGGAGCTACATTAGCAAACAGCAGCGGGAGCGATTTCAGCGTCATAAAGTCCGCACACCTGGGCTATGATTGGACGATGCTGCACAGCTATGAGCCTATCACTGTAAACGGCTCGAGCCAATCAGCCAATAAAAGGACAATAGACAAAACGACTTAATCGACGCATGATCGTACAGCGACATGGCGCCATATTGGACGGAGCAAGCGTTCTGCCTCTCAATTATCTTTAACAAACAACTGTTGAGACAAACATAGCAAATAAAATATATATACATTGAAAATAAGAAACCAAAGATGTCATTCATAAAATAAATATTTGATAAGTGTTTTGAGCTTCTTTTGATTTGAAATATTTCAAAGTTTTCTTCAGTTTTTTAATTCCTTTCCAAAGACAGAAAACACAACTGATTCAACTCTTTCCAACTTGACATCTGTGAATATACTGTTTGGCCAAAATAATTAAAAAATTACAAAACATTTCTACCTTTCTTTCCTGTATGAAGGCTCCGTCAAGGCATTTTAAAATGGGTGACTTTATTGTAGGCCAACCCAGAAGTTATCAAATGAAAGCCATTGGGATTTTTCAATTAACATTTTGATTATTTCAGAAAATAATCTCAGTGACAACAGATGTTAACAATACTAACATATTTTGTTAGTTATTCTGTTAGTTTATTATTAAAAAGTTATTTTACTATTAAAATAGTACTATTGTATTCACTGCTAGTTATTATATTTGCTATTTTTATATTATTTACTGTATTATATTACTGTTACAATACTATACTACTACAACACTACTATGGGTGCTACATAGTACTACTATTAATATTATAATATCTTCAATGTGCTTGGACGAACCACAGTGAAGTAACCTCTGTGGGGTCTCATCTGGTTCAGTACTGGGATTGTTTCCACATGCCTGGGGTACGTACAGTATCAACATTATCATTTATTTTTATTTATCAATTTTATTTTATTTAACTCCAGCATCAGTACTGGAGTACTGTGCTGTACTAAAGTAGACAGATACGCTTTATTGGACGATGTGAATCAGTGGGACAAAGTGCAGGTGTCAAGTATCAACAAGAGAGGAAGTGTCGCTGCTTTAAAAGCTGCTACAATATCCTGTAATTTATTTCCTCTTCACTGCAGCTATCTTGCAACACAAATGCAAGATAACTAATTGATGGAGGTTTTTTTATGTAAACATTTTAACATTTTAATAAAGATGTTATTTGATCACTCAACAGTCTCTTGTCGTTGTCTGTTTTTCTCTTTAAGACTAAAATTTCAGTAAATTCTTTCTTATCTGACCTGTTATATGTAGCAGTATCTTAATCTTAATCTTGGCTCATCTCATCTTCTCTTATCCTTCAGCATCTTATTTCATCTTTCCTTATCTTACAATATCTTATCTCATATTAAAAATGAAGCACTGCAAAGCCTTTTCCTGCAGCCCAGGACAGAACAAAGGACAAACTCAAAGAGGACAAACTGAAATTTCCCACCCTCACACTGTCCACGTTGAATTGGATGATTCAGTCTTTCTCAACTTTGGAGAAACCTGGACCTTTTCCTTCTGCCTACGTCACATTTTCTCAAATATGAGTGGCAAAAGCCCCTTCCTCTGGTTTAGGTGAAGGGGAAAACCCCTCCCAAAAACACACCTGACTCAAAGACTTTGCTCAAAATATAATTTTATTCCGTTCAGTTCAGTGCAAGTAAAGACAATTTTAAATGACTGAGTCAACTCTTTTAGTGTAGGAGCTAGAACTAGTTTTTTCTTTTTTTGTTTTGTGATATTGAAATTAAAACTTTATCATCATATTATCTTGTGATAACAAACTAGTACTGTATGAACACATTTAGACTCAAACACAAACTCAAGAGTGCACTGACTCTGTAATATAGATAGTTCTCTGTTTTCTGTACATTATTGTATTAATGAAAATGTTGATTTATGTCCTGAAATTATTTTTTCTGCTCTATTCTTGCCTTCTTTTTTTTTTCAGTGTCTTATACAAATTATCATTCATCTAAAGAAATTACATATAGCAGCAGATATTTGACTCACTCATACTTACATTTTTGAATGCTCTTGTTAGATTGGAAGTTGTCTTCCACATTTTACGCAATAAAACTGTGTACATGTTTGCATGTGTATTATCGTAATCCAACTCAAATTAAAGCTAAAATGTCACCGCTTCATTTCCAGCTAAATCTGCTGAACAGAATCTAAAGAGCAAAAAAAGTGAGTAGCTGCCCACATACTCACAGTTTCCTTTTTTAATAGTGAAAATAGTCAGTTTGTGGCCTTGTGTCTTTGAATCATCGGGTCAGAACATGTGGGCGTGGATGGTTCAGGGTCAGTGATAAGTACCAAGTGATGACGCACAACAGGAGTTGTAGCCACTGATCGGTGCTGTTTCCCACCCTGCGTGGTTTTATTATGTCACGAGGGGAAGGGGAAATCCCTGCGTGTGATTGGTGCAGGAGATGGGGATCTCAGTGATGTCAGAGTGATGTCACAGGAATAATAGTAATTCCACACAGAAACACAGGACGCCTTTCTTTCTTCCACCCTTTCACTCTCTTTAGTCCTTTTGAAATTGCACAGATTTGGTTAATTTTCTTTTCCACAAACAGCTCAGTCACACACTGTGTATGATAAAGTATGTGAACGCCAAATCAGCTCTTTTACATTTGTGGTTTCCTTTTTACGCCACGTGCAGCGCTGCATTGTCCTGCCAGACAATTCAACCTCAGTCCACAACACATTTTTCCCAGTCGCCCTGTGGAATGTTGGAGGTGCTCTCTGACAAACCTCAGGTCTTCGCTACCACAACTGTAATCTGCTCCGCTGGAGCGGGCTGAGTCACAAGCTCTCGGGCTCGAATGGAAAGGCTCAGAGCCGCAGATGAGGGTTCATGTCCCATGACACACATTGTGGGACACACAGTTGGGTCCACGTATGTTCGAACAGTCAGTTGTCATGATTTTGGTGGGTCTGACATCAAACAGTAAAAATGTAGGTGTCAGCTTTCATTTATGCCACAAACACATTGTATGAGCAGTGTAGTAATTATACTTTGTTTATATACAGACCCACAATTTTAGGGGCTCAGAAAATGTTGATAAAACTAGAAACCCAACATGTAGTCATCAGTTTCAGGACCTGTATTACTAACTGCCTCAGAGTACACAATTACTCCTGACTCGCCAAAAATTCTCATAACGATGCAACTTTGCTCCAACGCTTAGGAGACGGTGTCAGAGGAGCTGTTTCCTAGCTCTGCTAAAATGGTGACCTAACTGCTTTGAAGTAGACAGGAGACGGTGTTCAGACAGAGAAGAGGCGTTTTATTTAATGGAGCTCATCAAAAATTCTATAGATCCTTAACAGATCTTGAGCAGGACGCAGTTCCTCCATTGCAAAGACGATGACATGTGGAAAGGAACACAAGGTCATCACTTTACACTTTTCATTAACAGATAAGATGCAGCTGATTAAGTCACAGCTGACGAATTCTTCCCCCATAAATCAAGTGCTGATGTCTGTCATGGGAGCACAGACACAGATTCTTCCATTTCTTCCTCACACTGTGTGAAATCCATCAAACAAGCTCAACTTATACAAACTGCTGGTGTTGGAGTGATCAGCAGCAAAGCTCATCAAATGATCATGTCCAGCGATAAAGCTTGGGTGAATCCAAAATGTGTGGCTGTGAACTACATGTTCACACAGCTCAGGGTCCTAAGGGAAGTTGTCTAGTGTGTAAAACTGGACAGATGAAGATCTTTTCACACACTTTCAATGACTTTACCCTCTGACAGCAATAGATCTAGAGTTACAATTTTCTTTTGTTAGCTATGCTTTGTCAATAAGTGGAGCTTGGAACTTGTCTGATTTCAGCATTTTACATTTCCAGTCTAAAACTACAAACTTTAAATGTCAGAGAAACTTTAACACCACATTTACTTTGTTCTTTGCAGCTCTGAATCTCCTGTGAGGACTCCCACGCCTCCACTCCAGTTCTTCTAAGATGCCCCGGCTGCAAACTTCCGCATGCTCACCTGTTCTCACCTGAACCTCAGGGTTGGTGCCCAGTTCCACGTTCCACATGTCCAAATGTCCTCGGACAAGACAATATAACCCCGTAGTAATGCCATCATCTATGTGCAGCTATGGAACCACAATTGTTATTATTCAAACAAGCAGGAGCCAGAGATGATTAAAACCGTGCGAGAGCATCACCAGGCAAGACCTAACATCTGGAGACATCTGTAGGTTGCAGACTTCAGGCAGTCACTGGCTGTGAAAGGATGTGCTGCCAAGTATTAAAACTTTCATTTTTGATTGTGTTAGTTGTGTCCAAATACTTTGAAGTCCTCCAATCAAAGTTTCTGATTAAGCAACTAAACGAACGCTGGAAATCGACCACAAATGTTTGATTTTAGATCCACTGAGGAGGCGCATTGTCTTTGTTTCTTTGTTCTTATATGCAGCGTGTTATAGATGAACATATGGAGAATCCTCCCGTCTTAAGTCTGTTTATCAGTTAAATTGCAAATTAGCTTCTCATTTAGTCTCGTTGCAATCTGTGTGGTTAGACTGAGCCTCTTTCAGTAAGTTCAGTGACGTTATTCATATTTCAGATAACAATCAAAGCCACAAAACATCAGCCTCTGCAAACCAAATTCATGATTTGGTGTGAACTGTGAGAAACTGTGCAGTAAGCAGCTTTTTGGAAATCTTTGTCATGTCTGTAGCGTCTAATCTGGAGCCTGTTCCTGTGTTTATCTCCTGAAGAGCGAAAAAGTGTGCGTGTTCAAAAAAGGGGGAACATTGTGGTGTTGATTGTTGATTGTTGCTTTTATTCAAAGTTTTAAAATCACAACAAAAAATAAATTAAGATAAATTAATCATAAATATAATGTATATAACTATTAAAAAATAAATATAACTCAAGTTAGCGGAGAGAACTTATTTGAGAATTGAGCCCTTAAATAAAAATAAATACCTGTAATCAGTGAACATTGACAATGGAAATCTAACATTGCTTAACTGAATTATAGATAAAACCATACAATAAGAAAAAATGTCCCTAATGAATCCAAACTCGTCAAATTAAAATACATTGGATGTTGCTAATAAGAGATGATTAGTTGTCGTGGAAACTTTTCAGGGCTGGACTAGTGAGAGGATCCACAGCGGTGGGAGGTGATCACACAAGCTGCCTGATAGACCTCATTGAACTCAGCCAGAGCCTTCTTTTGATCCAGGGGGTCATCCACCTGCAGAGAAGACAGGAAGGAGGTCAGAAACCAGCAGGAGGTGGTCTATAGGAGACTATCGGAGACTAATAGGAGAGTATCCAAGTGCCTTCACTTAATATTTCCCTTAAGTGATACTTAACTTTAATTTTGAATAATCATAGAAAATAAAACAAACAACTATATGAGGAAATGTTTTCCAAGTTCTTAGTCCCATGACGGTACATTTCCCAGGACAAACTACGCAGCAGCAAAACAACTAAATAAAATTATCTCAGCTTTACGTTAAAGTGATGCAAATATTAATGCATCAATAATTTAGAAAATACTTCAAGAATACCACATAAATGAAGTGAAAATGATTTAGTCTGCATAATAAATACTTTTGCTTTTGGTGCTGCTCGAATCCAAGGCTTCGTTCTACACAATGTTTGACTTACAGACTTTTTCTTTTTCTATTAAATTCTCAAATGACACAAGCACATTTCATTTCATAGCTCTTTTCCTCAAACATTCCATTCTTGTCTACTGTGTTTCTCTCAACGCTATGAAATCATAGTCTGTGTTTAGCTGCTTTCTGATCTACTCTACTTTGTCATTAAATATTTGAAAAGGTGTCCTAGTTTGCTAAAACAGCAGCGAACAGGCCGTTTTTGTAGAGTAATGTGTAAAAAATGTTTGTTGGGGATTATTTACCGGAGTGGATTAATCCACATTTACAGCTTTAGTGAGAACTGTGAGTTCACTGAGTGTAAACAACCTCTGAATTAAGAAAATTCTCAGGACCAACAGGTGTGTGCTTTACCTTAATTTTCTGCAGCTGGCTGAGCACATCCTCGTGGTTGGGCTGTTGGTGGTGCAGTTGGTTGAGGCGTTTCCTCAGATTCTCCATCTTCTGCTGGAGCTTCGTCAGATCCAGCTCCACCTGAGGCCTAGAATGTTCGCTCAGCTGCTCCAGCAGAGCTGGGCTCCCGTTGTTGTCGTTGGGCTGCTGGTGATTGTGCTGCAGGATGCTCGAGAAGATGTGTGCGTAGATGTCCAGAGTGAGATTCATCAGCTGGACTTGTTCTTTTTTCTGTGGAGGAGACAAAGGTGGTTAGTACACAGTGGTTTAGACAGTAGCAGACAATTCCCCACTGACCTCAGTCTTTAGCCTGGATCTGTGGAGGAAATGACTGTATATAAATCCAATACATGAAAACCTGATTTATTCTGGTACAACGTTAGTATTGATGCGTTGGGCTGATTAAAATGAGCATTTCCTTTAAAATGTCTGGATTTGTAGTGTTAATATTGAGCAACAAAAAAAACAAAACAAAAAAAAAACGAGCGGCGTCGTTTTATTGTAATATTGGATTTTATGTCCTTTTTGCATTAATGCGATTAAATATTTCGATATTTCTGATTCTCTGAGCAGGATAAGAAAAACACAACTGGTTAGTTTTACAGTTTCCCAAAGTATCTTCTACACAGTTGACTTGATTATTATTTCATGCATTTGACCGAAGATTCAAAGATAAAGACAGAAGGTGCTGCATGCTGTGTAACTGGTAACTGGCCGCTTCATAATCTGTCTGAGCTCTGTAAGTTACATTTGATTCGACTCAACCATCTGTACTATTGACAGTGTATTGTAAGGTTTTTCTTTTTGTGATTATCTTCTAAGTTCAGGGCTGCTACACTGGACCGTGTGGCCCATTCTTTTGCTTTGGAGCAGGTTCTCAAAGTGAATGCTCTTCCTAATGTAAGTCTCCCCAGTTTATGACAGGCTTGCGACTTGCACAGCCTCCACAGCTGGAGTTGGGGAGTTAGGGGACAGGGATACTTTGACGAATCGCCGGGGGGAGTCAGGCCATAAGCCGTCATGCCTGAAGTCGATAAATAAATAAAAACGTTGTAGGAAATATATAAATGCTCCATTGGTTTCCTCATCGTCGGTCGTGTTCCTCTAGGCTCATGTTAATTTTCTCTGCACGTAAATGCATCAGACTTTCTGGAGACAGGTGACAGCAACACAGTACAGTTTCAACAGTAAAGTAGAGTGACAGTAGTCACAGTGTGTGTGTTGTCTTTACCTGGCAGGACGTGTCGATGCTCTTGATGAGAGAACCAAACAGAGGCCTCTTGCCGATCTCAGGCTCTTTCAGCTTCTAAAACACAAACAAAAAAAAAACAAATGTAAATAAAAAAAACATCAATGTGTGTTTTAATTCACATTGTTACTGTTTTTCACTGAACGTGTTTAAAGCAGCAGAAAGGTGAAGAGGTTAGGATTCAGATTTCTTTAATATTTATTACAAAAATTCTAAAACTGATAAAAAGAAATAAAGGTCAGAGAGCCCATGAATGTCAGTGGTGTTAAGCCTCCTAATCACCAGGAAACTGTGTGTTCTGACATGTTTCTATCTATTTGAGCTGCAGTAGCTCCTTTACTACTTCAGACTACAAAGGAAAGCCCTCATCACCCACATTCACTGGTTTTCCATCCTTGAACCGCTTTTGGTCGAACCTGACCACTGCAGACCGAGAGCATCCCACAAGGGGCTGCCGTTTCGGAGTTGCTCTGACCCACTGGTCTAGCCCTAACAATTTGGACCTTGTCAGATTTGCTCCAGTTGTTTATGCTTCCAACTCATCAAACTCAGGGACAAAATGTTCACTTGCTGCCTAATATCTTCCAAATGCTGTCGTATGGAGAAAATCGATATTATTCACCTGATAGTGGTCTTAATGTGATGGCTGTTTGGAGCCTGTAATAACTGAAGCAGTGTTTCCTCATGATTCTAAAATAATTGCAAGCTGGTCAAATATCATAATGTAACTCATGTAAAGTTTAAATTCAACCACCCAAACTCCCAAACACCCAAAATGTGTGGAGAAAACTGTCGAAGAAAACCAGCTGCATATCAGATTTATACAAAACCTTTGTTCAGAGAACTATTCTAACACAAATAACACAATTTGTCAATTCAGCCCTCTCTAATCGCTTAGTGGTTAAAATAGAGAAAATTCAGTCAAGTTCTTTCAAGAATTTGAGATTAAAACATTCGTTCACGATAAACTTAAAAAAACAATACAAGATCCACAATGGAGCCCAGTGGAACCCCAAAGATATACTCACGAGCACATCTGCGATAGAGTCATGGGTTTGTACCAGGTTCTCAGGGACACAAGCTCCAAAGACCAACGCAACTCCCAGTGAAACCAGTAGAAACACAACACTGCAGCTTGAAGACATGCTGGACATCTAGCTTCAATCGAACCTACGGTAGATCGCACTGTGGGAAGCTGAGAACGTTCTGGCTGTGGCGATGCCTTGTCAAGTGACTAGTGCAATCAGTTGACCTGTGGGTCTATTTATACAGCTGTCTATATCCTTGTCTGTTAAAGTGTGTGCCTATGACTGTGTGTGCTTGTGCATCTCTGTGGTCTGTGGGCTTTCAGCAGCAGCACCAGAAAGAGCAGCCTCAACAACAATTTTCCTCTAAAACTCACTGCTGATGCTAAATATGCACCCACAGGAGACTCCCTGGTCAGGTTTCCATTAACCTCCATCCACCAAACGAATTCACAGGTAATGAGGGGACTCCCTGGTCAGAGTAGACGAAGCCCAGTTCATCGAAATGTAGATAGAAATGTGTGTTTGTGTGTACGTGCGTGTGTGTGTGTAGCAGTGCACACCGAGCTAACCCAAGGTTAACCAGTGATGCCAGGAACATTCACTGATGTTTGTGTGAATGAATGCTTCAAAGAGTGCAAGAAACCCCAGGTGAGCTTTATGAAACTTTAGCTTTTGTGTGTGTGTGAGTGCATGCATTTTGGAGGCAAGCTTGTGTGCATGCAAATGTTTGCACAAGCAACGTGTCTGAAGCATCTTTAAGGGTTTAAAACACTTTTTAAAGTAACAGGCCTAAAAGAGCATCACATTGTTTTACATCAAACAGCATTAAACTCCCCCTCTTTCGGGGTCAACGTTTGCTAAATATTATTTTTTACATTTTCAAGCATTTTACCAAGTCATTAGTAATTTAGACACAGCATAGTGATGATAATTGTTGACTTTTTTGGTGGATTTTAGTAACATCAACCCAAACAGAGCCACAACTTTTGCAGCGTATTTATTCTTTGGGAGGCAGTAATGTGATCCAGTGCTGCAATAAGTATCCAAATCCCTTCTATAAGCTACAATCACTAGTTTTCTTACTTTTGAGAGCACACACACACACACACACACACACACACACACGGTGAGGAGCAGACTGTATGAAAGGCCTGGTGTCCAAAAACATTCGCTCAATAAGGACGTGAAGACTTTGTTTCGACTTATTAAGCTAGATGTAACCTCCGATTCCAAATCAATCACTGACCCTGTATCAAAGCATGTGACGTCGCAGAGAAGCGTGCGAGGAAGCATTTCATGTCAGTGTGTGACACAGAGTTTGGCCTTTTCTGATTGGTCAGTGAAAGCGACGTTGTATTTAAATTACAACGATTTAATCTTTTCTTACAGAAAATCATCATTAATTTTAATCTAGTTTACAACTTCATCTTGTATTTTATTAAAATGAGAGAAATTAGCTGGCACCTGGAGTTGTCAGTAAATGGCTCACAAATAGCTTTTTTACAGGCAAAAGTTTTTTAAGTGACACTTTGCTTGCTGTTAATCAAAAAGTGTTTCAAAATCAACATTGTGTTAGTTTCTCATAGCTGCAACGAGACAAAACCTAAAAGTCAACAGTTTTAGATACATTTTGGAACCGGAGATGTATATGAGGTTTGCTCAAAGCCATTCAAGTCTGCTCACCTTTCGCACTCCTCATGCTGACCCACTTTACCATCGGGGAGCCACTGGTAGGACTGATTCCACTGAAATATCCCAGGATCACATAATTACAGAAAAAGAAAGTTAATAATAAAACTGCGCTCACAGCAAAAGACAAGCTAATGAGTTGCCCCTCCAAAATAAAACACTTCAAAAAGTTGTGCTGTCCAAGCTGCAGCAGGAAGTCGCTGGTACAATCATTTTAATTAATTGTCACAAGATTTGTCATCAGAAACTCTGGTTGGAGATTTCTCAGCCTCAGTCTGAAAAAGAAAGCAGCATCAAACCATCACACCAACAAGCCATTTTTAGAACTCGTCACTAAAAATATTGCTGTCGCGTTTGTTGTGGTTCAAATGTGCCTCAGATGAAGAGATGAAATGACAGAATGCCTTTTGGTTGGTGATTGATTATAACATATGTATTGTGGGCACAGGTTAGTGAATAAGGAAGTGAAAATTCTATAAATGAACAGATGGTACCTGAGTTAACAATTGAAAGCAGGAAGACCTTCTGTAGGGCTCAGTTACAGGCCTCCTGACCTCATTCAAATCGCATTATGGAGGAACATAATCCAAAGTCAGTATTACCTAATGCAGGGAAAGCGAATATAAACCCTAAGGCTTTGCAGGTTGAGAGAAACTGCAGTCTGCACCAAGAATTCCAAAACCACCAGAGGAGCATCGGGACCCGGAGAATTAACCCCAAATCCACCTGACCCGGGGAGACTGAGTCCAATAAGGAGTCCAATACAAAGACAACACATTTTTACAATGTTGATTTATTTTCACTCTTTAACCAGCTGTAGAACGATAAATGAAGTTAGGAAAAGAATAGTTACATTTGACTGACTGCTGCATTAATTAATGCATTGATTTTATCCTTTAAATACTTTCATAGTCTGCTGTTAGCTTTTGCACCTGCTAAATAAAGTACAACATCTGCAGTTAAACTAAAGGTTTCCTTGCTTTAAGTAAATCTTTAAAAGGGTTTAAAGGCCTCGTTAATCGGTGTGTGACTAGGTTCACTAAATGAAGGCTGTAATCAGTTTGCTCTGTTCCCTGAAAATGAATATCTCCTAAGCAGTAAAGTGCACTTACACTTCAAAAATAATCCAGCAACCACAACCACTGTAAGAAGAAAGCTACCATTAGCCGGTGTGAGTCGTCCATTTCATCTTTTTGCTAATTAATTAATGCAGTTTTATCCATTTAATAATATCTGTCACTGTGGACTCACTGTCAGACTAAAGCAGCAACACTGTGACACTGAACGGTTTAACTGCACCTGAAATCCAAATCATTTTCAAGTCATAACCTGGAAGCTACATCAAAATACAAACTAAAAGGCCCATAGAAAGTTAGTTTGTCCTCAGCGTGGAGGGCAGCACAGACTGTGGCAGCATTCAGATCTCTGGCTTGTGTCTGCAGGTCACACAGTAGCTGTAGGAGGCCACAGGCTTCTACTAATGTGTCCTCAGTCACATTCCTTAACTTTAAAGTCTACGTGGAGTAAGCTTCTAACCATGTTCCTTGGGATGCTGGGACTGTTGTTACGAGCCATGCAGTCCTTGTACAACTGGACTGAGAATATAAGGAGCTAAGCAACAAGGCAAAGCTGGTCAGGAGCTTTGGGTTGAGACTGAAAGAATAAGATCGTGAACACAAAGAGCCGAAATGAGTTTCCTGGCTGGGCTCAGCCTTAAAGGCAGGGTTCCCAGCTTAGACGTCCAAAGAGCGCCTCCTGTTAGACGTTTTCCAGGCAGCCTCAGCTGGTGGGAGACCCTGTGGCAGACCCACAACACGTTGGAGAGATTTATATATCTCATCTGGCCTGGGACGGCATCGGAATCCCTCCAGAGGAGCTGGAAATCACTGGGATAAGGACGTCCAGAAAGCTTCACTAAACCCGCTGCCAGCAAAACCCGACTCTGGAGAAGCTGAAGATCATAGATGGATGGACATTAAGCAAAGAAAATATCAACACAGAAGTTATTATAATGCAATTATAATCATTATGAAAATGAATCATATTTCATGATGGGTGCTTTTGTAGTATCAATATATTTTTCTGATATCAGGTTCGTAATTTTACTACAGGGGGCCTGGTGGTTCAGTGGTGCACGAGGCTGCGGGTTCGAACTAGTGCTTTCTGTTTAATTTACGTTTTACACAACATCCCAACTTTTTTTGAATTGCGGTTGTACAACTACAAATGTATTTACACTTACTGGCTACTTGTACAATCTAATGCTATTCGACACAGCAGCTCTGCCATGAATTCTATATTTACAATGTTGTAACATCTCAGTTTTTACCTTGAAACTGTCAGAAAGGTGATACTTCTACTCTCTGTTTATTATGGAGGTCAAAGTGGGTGGTGGAGGTTTACTGGCGTGAGTTATAAGACCAGATGGTTCTAATGTTTTGGCCTCCCTATTTAAGATGAATGAGGTGGCCAAAACTTTAGAACCACCTGCTATGAGGTTCGCCACGCGAGACTGGAAACCACTTTCTGTTACGTGAAATTGCTGGTTCCTATTATTGTATAGATATAAGAGAAATATAAAGGTAAATGACATATTCAACTGCCTGTTAATGTTGCTTATCCAAATCCTTTCAGCCATTTGGCAGTGCAATGCCGAAGTTGGGAAGAAATGCGATCATCGCTGTGGGCAGAAACGTTTTACTGGTTAAAGCAGAAATGTCATTGCAACAGGAAGAAGCGCCATAGTTTCAGGTGGCTTCATCATAACTGCAGATGGAAACGCCACCACAAGGCCTACACTGAAACTTGAATCATCACTGCGGGTAAAATTGACATTACTGTAAGGAGAAAATTATTTCTAGGAATTCCCCATTAAACATATAGCTCATACTTTTGATACTAAATCAACCTCAGTATTTTAATATTCGCACTGCTAACTCTTACAGCCTGCTGCTATAGCAATCTTGGCAACAATATAAAGCCCACCCACAGCATAATGGAGAGGCTTGACTCAGATTCTGTTTCTGGCATCAGATTTCCCTCCATTTTACAAGCAGTCACCGCAGCACACCACAAACATTTCAATCCCCTACTTTGCCACCTACCAATTACACCCTAAAGCCATCTTGCTAAACACAAATATAGAATAGTGAGTCATCTGCATAATATATTTCACTTTATTGGGTTTTGTTTTGGTGTTTTGGACCAAATTTTACTGATTGTTTTACAGTTGCATATGGTTGCTAATAAGACTTTGCATCGAAACAGTAAAGTTTATTTGTGTATGTATTTATCTGTGTGAATAGCATGATTTCTATTATTTCTGTCAGTGTGACTCACACTTTCAGTTGGCTTTCTAGGTAAATTAATAAGAATTAATCGGTTAGGTTATGTTTCCTAGAAATCGAACCCCGACTTTCCTGTGGCCCAACTGTCAATGTATACCCACCACACACAAATACACACATATCTGCACACATACCCACCACATCCTCTTCTATGTTGCAATGGTGTTTATATTTGTCACCTAAAAGTCAGTACACTGATGTGAGAAAACTGTCAGTCCCCACTGACCCATGACCTCTCACTCCCCAAATATAATGCATGAACCAAAAACCAGCTGCAATAAATTCAGTTTTATTCAATAGAATTCCTGTGATTTTCATGAAGCAAAGTCACAAATCGGTCCGTGCAGTCTGACTAATCTGACTGCAGAATTTAGCAACGACAAAGATGCGGCTAAGAAATCAAAAATGTGGATAGAAATCAAGATGGCATTGGCATAAACATATTGGGAAACTTTGGAGCTTCCAGCCTCACCAACAACAGCAAGAGCCACATATAGAAAAGATTTTTCTCTCTGTGTAGTTGTTCTTTGTCATTGCATCTGGTTTACTTTTGGGTTTATTCTCACTCTGTCTGTCTTTATTTACTCATTGTGTACTTTTAGATCTGTTTTCACTGTTTGTATGTCTCTTTTTGCTGGTTTGTTACTTTTGTGTCTCCACTTTGGATCTTTGTTGACCCTTTGTGTCACATCTTGTTGAAACTTTTTGACTTTCAAGTAAATGGACCAGTTGGGCCCATGAGCTGCTGCTTGATAGTTAATATATTTAAATATATTAAATATATTAACTATTAATATATTTAAATATATAAATATATTTAATATATTTATATTTATTTTCCAATTTGGTCACAGAAGCTGAATGGTCTCAGACGTTGGTGTAAAACCAGCATTTGTGACATATCAGGATTTCTGTGCTGATGAACGGCTTCTAAAAAATTGTCAGTTCCAATTCACACATATACAGACACACACACACACACACACACAGTTGTCCATGTGTGAAGTGGAAGAAACGGTGATTCATCAGACCAGTTGAATTTCTTGCAGTGCTTCATTTTCCACTTGTGACGCTCACGCTGTGAGGCACTGGCTTCTGACACCTGTCCACCTGTCTCGGCCAGCACTGAATGTGTAGCCACAGTAGCTCCTCTGTGGGTCGTGACAGGAGGGTTTACGCCTCGACCTCCTCGTGCACTTGACCACGGCTGCTTCACGTGGCCTTTGTATGCAGCGTTTGAAAACACCAAAAAGACAACAGCAAACATATAACGTGTACATATATATTATGTGTCTGAAACAGGTGTTTTCAGCCATTGTTCTCCTCTCGATCAGAGCTCCCCCCCCCCCATATAATGACAATAAGCAGATGTGGGGCTGACTCAGCGCAGAGACGACGATGATGACAATGATGAATGATCAGGAGTTTGTGTTGTGTCAGCGTGTAGGAGCAGAGCGTTAACAGTGGGTTTCAGTGGTTTTGCATAAATTTCCACTTGCAGGTGAAAAAGCAGTTTTTGACTCAGCTTTTCTTCCACTCTTCCAAAACTTCCATTGACTCAGTAACTGAATTGTGATCTAAAATCTGAAAACCCGAATCCTCATCCAATATCATGTGTTGTCTTTTTCTTCTTTTATTTTTGATTTGATTTTGTCAAATCCACTCTTCATTTTTAAACATGGCCGCTTTTCTTTCATTAAAGCCCTTTACATGTCTGTCTTTTCATTTCATATTCTTTCTGTCTTTTTTAGTTTCTTTCCTATCATCAAGAAATGGATTCAAAAGTTTGCATCCCCTTATTTTGAAATGCAAGAAGAATAAAACCAATAATTAATAACTAACTTTAGCACATTCCTCTAATTAGAAATGAGTTGAGGTAAATTAGCCATTGTTTATCACAGATATCACAAAATTTTGCACCAATGTAAATTTTATGTTTTATCATCCATCGTCCATTTTTGTTACTTCTGATGATGAAAGAACCTTTGAAATGGCCTGTAGGGGGAAGCTCTTTTTTTCTATAATAATCAAAAAATACTTGGTGTAAATTAAGTAACTTTAATTTATTTCTGTTTAGCTGAATGTGCATAAAATAGTTTGTTAATGAGAAAAATGTTAGTTTTTTTGACATTTCAAAACAAGGTGATGCAAACTTTTGCCCCAAACTGTATAAATATTCATATTTGTAGTAATACATTTTGCCCAGCAGATGGAGTCAAAACTCAGAGTAGAAACTAACGCCTGTCAACGGTTGAAGTTGTTTATTTTAACAACACAAATTCCCATAGACATGGTAATATATTTATACAGCAATTTATAAAGCAATAATTAATACAAAAATATTTTTCTTCATTTTGTTTGAATTCAATATATTAAAGTTTCAAGTACTTTTTTAATATTGTGAAACTGTCACTTAAAGAAAATAAATATTTTCTAAAACAAAATAATAATATTTTGCAAATAAAGCTACATTGCTACAAATGTAAAACCGTAATCAACACTCACTCTGTTCAGAAGATACTATTTGTACGGCTGATACATATCCTGCTAAATATAGCGTCTTATAACAAGCGGAGCTCAGTCAGTGCATCTAGTAGATAATAAGTATAAATGCCATATTCAGTTGTGTAACAAAGTAAAAGAAGAGAATGCAAAGATTTGCCAAACATCTGAATCCTATTTTTGATAGTAAAAAGTAAAAAGACACCAAAATTGTGGTGTTGCACCTAGTGAAAAATTTCACAACCAATGAGGTAAATTGACAATGTTCCGCTGTGGCGAATGAGGTGAATGGCGATAATATTCAGGCCTCAGGCAGCTCGGCATTAAAAACAGACACGTTTGTCAGGGATAACTCAGAAATCCCGTCAGTGAACACAGTTTGTTTCTGCATCCACGAATCAAATTAATACTCTGCCACACAAAGAACACGGCGGCCTTCACGGAGATTGACACAACTTTTCTGGAAGTCAAATTAAATGAAATCGCTGGTGGAAGCGATGGCGACAATACTGATGATGGTGGTGATGATGGTGCTGATCTATAGGTTGTGGTGATGTGCTAGGTCATCGATCCACCTGAGGATGAATGTGAACTCTCCCACAGCCTTCAGTGCTCCTTCATCTCTTTTCCTCTGCAGAAAGACGTGCACAGTGACTATCTAGTATTTATACTTAAAAAGCAAAAGTTGCTACATAGTATTAATATTAAAAAAAACAAATAAAGCTTATTTATCATTTTCTCATTATGGCCCAGAATGGCATCACAAATAACTACTACTGACTGCACAGGCTACTGTACTGACATTTGATATTTAACTGGCAGGCAAATCATGCTGAAAATCACATTTTGTTGTCAGTATTAGCAAATGTACCACGAATGATAACAGTAGTGACAGCTGGCACAGTAGTACTACAAGTTACAGTGGTTGTATTTGTAGTATTATGGGCAGTAGCATCATTGGTACTTAAAGCAGTAAGAGTACGTGCACTCACTTTCTAGGAGCGGCATTAGCATCGGTACCAAAATAAGCAGCCGTTAGTATTAGAAGTAAATGTAACATTAGTAACCATAGCAACATCAGCTGAAGTCATAAATTATTATTATTCTATTTAATACTGGCAGCAGATGCACGAGCAGAATTACTGTAGCAGCAAAGGTAAGAACAGTCGTATTAATAAAACTGGGAACTCCCCATAGACAGTCGTAGTACTAGTTGCAGGAGCAGTAGTAGTATCAGAAGAACTATCCCTGCTACTATTACAGAAGCTCAATTAGTAGCTGTCGTGGTACAACTGTAGAGGTACCACTTGCAGGAGTAATAGTAGTAGTAGTTTAATATGTTTGCTACTTTTTCAGGGACGATGCAAGTAAACGACCAAAGCCATGACTGAAGGGCATGTGGCAAAAAGCTCAAACAGAAAAGGTGAAAAATGCTAAGACCAGCACTGATGCTGGGACTATGCAGTAGCCCAGGACAGCACAGTCAGAGCAATGGCTGTGGACAGAAACAGCAGAAACTGTAGTAGTAGTAGTAGTACTAGTACTTTTGCTAACCTTTTTAATTTTCTTTTCCAGCCTCTCGATTATCTGGAACCAAACAGAACGTTCAGTGGAAGAAACCTGTAAATAAACAACAGAAGAATGAGTGAGAGTGCACACTTTGTCGATGTGTGTGTGTGTGTGTGTGTGTGTGTGTGTGTGTGTGTGTGTGTGTGTGTGTGCGTGCGTGTGTACTCACACAGTACTGCAGGGTGTGTTGCAGTCGGTAGAGCAGGTCGTTGTAGTGGTTGGGCAGCAGCTTCTGGACGACCTCCCTGCTGAACACGCTCCTCTGATAGACGTCAATCAGTTCCCTTATCTCCAGCCAGCCGAGAGCAAGCTGAGGAGGAGACAGAACACAGTTTACAAACTCCTGCTTCTAGCAGCTTGCAACGAACGAAGCCAGTGAGGGTTAGTTTTGGTTCACACTGAAGTATTTCATCAGAGTTTGTTGAGTCTTGGCAGGTAAAACATTGATGGCAATGTCAGCATTTAGTCATAAACTATCACAAGTATATGAAGGGAAATGGACTGTGAGAACAACATTTCAAGGCAATTAGTTTGTTCAGAAGCTTCAGTCTGAGCTGATGCGGTGAGCTGGCTTTTCTAAAGGCCACTAGCAGGGATTTAAACTCCAACACTGCCACACAAATCTCTGAAGAGTTTGCCAACATGATAACTTGATAACTCCCACAGAAGAAAACCTCTGTATATGGAAGATGTGTGAACGCCCAACACGAGGCTCTGCGGGAAAACCCACATCTACAGCTGCTGGCAGTAATGGCATGTACAACACAACACATCAGGACAGTCCAAGGGCTTTTTTTTCTTCACGCATCAACGACCCCAAGGGTTAAAGAAACAACAATGGCGGCACATCGAGGAAAGCGTCAGCTTACTGAATACTTGCCTCACCGCACGCACCAGAGAACAGGTATGTCAGTTAAACCTGTCTGTAAACTGCTGTAAGTCACTGCCGTGACTTAGAGCGAGTGTCAGTGTCTGTGGGAAGAAATTCCAAAACGGAGACAGTGTGGAGACGGGTTTGGACGTTAGGGCCGTGAACAGAAGATCAGTTGTGTGTGTGGTTGTGGTTGAGGTTGACCGAGGGGACACGTCCATGTCTGGGAGCTAAAACCGCAGCAAACCATTTACTTCGGCCGGTGCTGTTCAGAACCAGACACCAGACCAGAAAGAGACAAGTGATGCATTTACTGACCTCAGGACAGTTGGTGCAAAACTTGGGCAGCAGTCTCATTCGCCTTGAGAAGTTTTCTTCTTTCTGCAGAAAAACACATTACTTTCATGAGTCTTTTTAAAGCACGTGAGGACAATAATAGGTGTCCCCTCAATGTCAATCAAACCCAATGTCCTCCACTTACAAAGTGCTACAGTGACTTGTAATATCAAAAATGAGTCTGTATTAACGAACATCATCAGTAGCTAAAGTGGTGGAAGTCAATGGTTGAAGAAGTACTGAGAGACTTTTGTAAATGTGGTAATATCATCAATAATGTGGTATAGTTAGAAAAATGCATTTTTTTCTGCATCAATTGTTAAATTAGGAGCTGTGGCCTTAGTAGCTGTAGTATTAGTATTAGTAACAGTATGTAAATGTTTCGCGGCACTAAAACTATTTGATTTGTTCCGTTTTCTCCAGCTGGGAGGGAAAAGAAGCTTCACATGCAGCTTTGATCTGATCTGATCCTTTGATCTGGTTGAAAAACTGCAGCTTTTCACACTTTCACTTCCCGTGAAAATACTACCTCACTATATTACTCACCAATATGAATTTTTAAGAGCTGATGTGAAACTGTGTCATTTTTAAATCTGTGAAGATGAGACCAGATAAGCACTGTATATGAAAGAAACCTTTATTTTGAAAAAAGTGCCTGATTGTCAGGGTTTGATTATTGAGTCATTTTCCTTTACAAATTCATATTTTTTATATCTATAACCAACACTGATCAATAACTTATAGTAAAAACAGCCTAAAACGTGATCATTAGTGGTTATTGATTAGTTAAGTGAAAATAGATTGACTGATCAGTGGGGAATATTTATGTGTGATCAAAACTCTAAGATAATCAATCATAACTGCTTCTAAACAATAATTAATGCAATTATTGGACATCAATTTTTTACCAACAGTTTATAGTAAACTAACGTACTGACACCTAGAATAATTGATTATTGTTGTCCTGCAGTTATAAATAAATACTAATTGATAGGCTAATCAATAAGTGATATTATTGACACTTTCATTGATAGCAAATTGTCATGCGATTAGCAACCTAATCAACACAAGTTATTTCAGTCATTATTTGTTAGTAACCTGACTAAGGTGATTGACAGACCGGCTGAGAAGGAATATGATTTACATATAAAGCATCTCACAATGAGTGACAGACTAATCGTTATCGGTTATTAAAAATTTATAGATACAATTGTAGGCTGCAACAAACGGTCAGTGAAATCTTGGAGGGACTGATTGAAGAGTTGTTCTCTTAACTGACCGACACTAATTGGCAGCTCAATCAATACCAATTGTATCTGATCATTAATTAAAATGAGTGATTATTACCAGACACACAATCAATCGGAGCTAAAACTGATGCACTGATTAGCAGACTAATCAATAATTATTACTACCTGAGACTAAACTGGTACATTGATTTAAAAAACAAGCAATCAAAGTTAGTATTGATTGATAGTTGATAGTTGATTAGAAGCAATAAAAGTTTGCATTGATTAGCAGAATGAGGCATTAATAAGTGAACACTGACATGGATAATGATAATCAGACGTCTCGAAATCTTACCGGCAGTTTATCAATCAGCTGTTTGGTCCGGCTCCACAGGTTTCGGATCAGTTCGGAGGGAATCTCCTGCCGGCAGGTGAGCCCGTCCTCGGCCGTCACCATGGTAACAAGCCCAAGGACCAGGCCGATGAGCAGAGCGAGAACAGACGTCCTGATGGGGAGGAGAAACATTGTCAACTGACAGACTCAGTCCTCTGAGCTCCTTTTATATCTCCTCCTCCTCTACTCCCCCCCCACATCTCTGTCACCGCTACCACATCTCTGCTTTCTTTTTTCTCATCTCCTATTTCAGAAATTTCCTAATATTGCTGACTCACTTGCTACAAAGGTCTAGGAGTAACCGGCTTGTGTCAACTTCCTCTGTTCTTTCCTGGATTCCTCTTCCTCCTCTCACCTTTTTAATTCTTCATTCCAATATTCACAGTCTACAGTGGGAAACGTAAATGAAACCTTAATTTCAACAATGACAAAAGCAACCGTGACGGAAACGATATAAAAAAGCTCATTTTTGAGCTACTTTTCATAAAAAAAAAAAAACTTTTGCTGCACGTTTCACAAACAGGTGCTTTGCATGAAGCTGCACATAGTTACATGGCTTTAATTAGTCCGTGTGACAAACTGTCTTTTGAGACTCGAGTGCTATGATGCTCACAGTGAACTCTGATCCTTTCCTCCTCTTGTCCCTCTCTCCTCTCCTCTCACCCCGCAATTGTCACCACTGTGTGTGTTCTCTCCCGTAGTTGTCTTTGTCCTCCTCTGTCCCCCTCTCTCTGTCCCTTTCTGCAGGTGTCCCCTGGCTTTGAAGCTGTGTGTCTTCCAGCGTGCAGCTACTGGTCCTACCGATCTGCCCGATGTTTTGTTGTTGCTTTTTGTTGCTCTGTTCTTTTCTCTCTCCACTTTCCACTCACCCCAACCGGTCGAAGCAGATGGACGTCCACCCTGAGCCTGGTTCTTCTGGAGGTTTCTTCCGTTAAAGGGAGTTTTTCCTCTTGCTCCAGGGGGAATTGTTGGGTTCTCTTTATACATCTTTATAGTCTTGACTTTATTCTGTAAAGTGCCCTGAGATGACTTTGTTGTGAATTGGCGCCATATAAATAAAGTTGAATTGAATTAAATTGAATTAATGTATGTGATCATTAGGCGACAAAATATGACCTGAGGCCTGATGGATGGGTGATGGGTACAAAGAGCGACAAGGTCAGCAGAGGAGGTCGGGATGGATGGATGGATGGATGGATGGATGGATGAATGGACGCACTGATGGATGAATGGATGGATGGATGGACGGATGGACGAATGGACGAATTGATGGATGGATGGATGGATGTGTGACAAACTCACACAGCCACCTTCTCACTGTAGTAACCACACGTCACATTACTGTCGTCATTAAAGGACACAACGTCTCACACTAAGGTCAAACCCGGCTTTGGGTTTGAACCTTCCTCCTCATTTTGACTTGATTTCTCCTCCATCTCTCCTCCGCTACTTTTCAGCCCTTTTCTCCTTTTTCCTTTTAGTTGAACTTGCTTTCCCTCCTCTCATGCTCATCTTCTTCACCTCCTATTCCAGTTCCCATCTTCATCCCCCGTTTATTCCTTTCATCTATTTCTCCTCCGTGTTCTTCTCTTCCCCATGTTCCTGACATTATACTGGTCTTTTCCTTCATTCTTGTCTTCATTTTTTTCTTCTCCTTCATTTTACTCTGCATCCCTCCTTTCTCATCTCCTTCCCTAATTGTTGTCCTTTCTGCTGCTCTTCACCTCCTTTCTCATTATGCTCTATCCTCCTCCTCTTTTTTCAATGCCAGCATACTCCCTTTCCTTCCTTTTTCCTCCTCCTCCTTCCTGTATATTTCAACCTTTTCTCTCTTTTTCCTCGTAGGATCTTTCTCTTCCTTCTCTCTCTCCTTGTTTCCTTCCCAATCTGGTTTCCTTTTCTATCATTCTTCCTATATCTCCTTTCTTTCTCCTTGTCCTAATCTTAACCTCATCACTTCTTCTCCTCTGTCCCACTTCCTACAGTGGCTGCATTGATGTCACTTCCCCCGTCACCATCACCGTGTCCGGTCTGGTTTTGGTGTTTAGATTTTGCGGTCAGATAAAACTAGGTTGCTACATTGAAGGAAACAGAGACTCTGAAGGTTTATTTTCCGCCTCGGCGGGTTTCAGAAAGCGTCGAGTCCTCGTTCGACCCAGATTAAACTCAGACCGAAGATGTCAGCACAGTGGCACCAACGAAGAAGGTTGTGTTGAGCTGCTTCTGATCTGACATGAAGGAGCCTTTAGACGCGTGTGTGTGTGTTTCAGCAGTAGTTCCTGGTAGTCAGAACCAGGTCAAGCCGCCCTACCGACGCTGCAGCTCATTAAACACATCTACTGAGTGTGTTTACCGAGGGTGCACGTCTGACATGAGTAATCTTTCTTGTGGTGGTTTGACCCTGAAGTGCATGGGAAAGGCAACCCTGGGTCCTACGTGACACTAATTGTCACGCCCAACAAATTCTGTAGGGAAACGCAGCTCGGGTGACGTTAAGCTGAGGCCAGCACAAGTTAAAAGCTGTTGTCTCGCACAAGGGAACAAAAATAAAGGAACAGAAGAGTCCTTTCTGTCCCCCAATGTACCGTCTAACTAATGTGGACCTCAAGGTAACAAGGTCCGTGAAGGTGCATACAAAGGTAAACTGGATTCCTTTAAATTGATCAGCGTATGCAGTCGAGTGCCAAGGTGCTGAAGAATGAGTGCATCTGTTAACACATTGGTACAAATTACTATTTTCTGACATGGTGGTGTGACACTATTTTCCCCCCAAATAGTCAAATGTCCAGAAGCGCAAAGACACGAGGGATCAGTTTAGGCGCTAAATGAACACAGACTGCCGCTGAAAATCACTGGAAATAATATGTCACGTGAACACGTCTCCTGTTTTCCACACTCATGCATCTTTTGGTTGTTGTACGTATTGTCCAGTGAGGTTTATGTCTTTACACGAGAACATGTTTGAATTATTATGTGCTTACAGATCAGCTAATTGACACCATTGGGTAATGATGGTAAAGTCATTTCATACATTCAAACATTACGTGTTTTGTTTTCTGAATCTACAATCTGTCAGTCTAGTTCTTAAGTTTAGTAAATTTGTTATTTCTTCCTTTTCCGTGCCATTTCAGAATAAAGTTCACCTTTATAACCACAGTCGCTCTCACTGGGTTTACACTTGGGTCCATTCTCATACAGAAAGCTCGACCGCTGGAAGCTGGAATTTTATTAAATCTGGCACAAATGTCCATTTCGAGTCATGGAGGAACTGATTAGTACGAGTCTGGACAAACTTGCATGTTAACTGGAACTTGAGTGAAAACATTAATTTGAGCACAGCTCCAACTGGTAGTTCACATGAAAAGTGACACAAACGGAAGAGGAAACGGAAGGGAAAAGATCAAACCCAGTATCTTCTCTGAAGTGGGCGTTAATGTCTAATCATCAGTTTCTGAAAGTTACAGAAATACAAAACAGTGAAACAGCTGAATAATCTTATAAGACGCCTTCACAGATTTTTTTTGCTATTCTTTAATTTTTTTCTTTTCTTTTAGTTCAGGGTTTGAGCAAATAAATGGATTTTCCTATATCGAGATATATCTGCTTCGAGCTGAAAAAGGCCTCCAGATGACATCAGTTATTATAGAAGAAGTAGATTATTTAGCAGGATTTTGACTAACAGAAAAAATATAAAAGTCATGTTCAGCTCTCTAAAGTTGTGATGGGTATTTTTACTTTATTCATATTTGACCAATGAGTTATATATAAATGATTGAGAGATTAATTAGTGATGGAAATGCTCATGTTAGAGGGAATCTAAAGTTTACATATGATCGTTTTTCCTTTCGGTACATTGTATTTGAGACATTTGAATTGTTATCAGCTGGACTATTCAATATTTTCTTAAGTAAACTAAACTGTCTTTTGTTCGGTGGTAAGTATATTTAATCTCCAGTACATCTTTTCACATTAATCTTTCCATACGGTTCACTGCTAGTTGAGTCAAACAGTCAAAGGGGACTTTTCTTTGTGATAAGAGCATTTCCTTCATATTTCCATATGCCTACTTGTACTAAAGTATTTTTTACAGATTGTTATCAGCTGCATAATCGTTGCCTGCAGCCAGAAAGCAATTGAAGAGTTCTCGTGAAATATCTGTGATGACTGATCACATTTAGCCATTTGCTGGCGGCACGGCGGCTTCAACAGTCACATTTAAGTAGGCTGTGGACTTGACTGGGAAACTGTGACTGTGCCGGCAGTTTCCGAAAGCCGCTGCTCAAGCCAAAAACTGGAACAGTGTGGTTTAGAAGTCCGTTTCCCAGGCCTTTGGACAACAATCACAGGGAAGAAACAGTCTGAAACAGTCCTCCAAATATAACATGGTCTTCTGTGAGCAGGAAGATCCAGGCTGGATTCCACGGAGTTCCATGTTGTCATTGTGTGGGTTTTTTTGCCGGGTGCTCCTAGTTCCTCAAACAGCACAGAGGCACGGTAAACGTGAGGTGCTACACAAACAGCTGCAGAGAAATGTCGCTGAACAGGAGCTGCATGCGCCTGGAAGTAAGAACAGGAAAATTTCCACATTTCAAAGACTCAGTGATCCTGACGTGTTGTCACGTAGACGTGAACAGAGCCAAGTGCACGGCGTCAAGTCTTTACTGAACCTGGAGGATTTTCCACTGATCATTTTTTTCACTGATCATTTGTTGCTTGTACTAAAGAGATTGCAATCGTGGTCAACCTGCTTTTCCAGATCTCCTCCAGCAGATATGATCTGAACTCCGAATCGTTTACTTTATTAAATAATAGTTTTTCAGCTCGAATGTTGTGTGTCCCACTTGGATGTAAGTGTTCTTCCCTGCCTGTGAAGAGTTCCTCATCCAGGACAATGAAGCTGAAGCTTCCATTTTGTCACTGCAACATTGAATTTGTAGTTACACAGGGACGAGACAGCAAGAGCCAAAAACAAGCCTCCTGTTGTAGCTACAGCTGTTCATCATCTCACAGAAGCTCAAAGCTGGGTCAGGGAAAAGCTACGGGTGGTTTTACAGGAGAATGTGATGCTTTTCTAGTTAAAGTAAGTGTGCGGCTGGGCCCGGTTTGACCCCTCACTGAGTCCCACGGAGGGTATCAGGGCCACTGTTACGCATGTGCTGACAGCTGACACCATGACCCTCCTCTGATCTATGTAGGTACTTTGAAACTGACCTAACATGTTTTCAAGCGTGACACTCTATGACTGGCTGAAACCTATTGTTTCCAGCAGCTCACGCAGATTTTTAGCGTCTGTCAGCCTTAAAACTGAGTGACCAACAAACTGAGCACCTGGCCTGGCGATGACTGAAGAACACACTAGATGAACCAGGATGTCCTGTAACACTGCATCAATCCTCATGAATAAAAGGCCAAAAGATATTTATAGCCACCAATTCCCCCATAGAAATCTGAATATGCAGCACCCTGCATGCTAACCAACCACGGTCAGCTAGCGCCATGTTGCTAACACTGGCAATGAGGTCGTCCACCTCAGTTCCCTTAGTTTAGCACTCAACAAATCAGCCATAGCCGCTAATTAGCATGCTAAGCTAACAGCAAACCGCACAAGTCACCACTGAACGCAGGCTGCTTATTTAAGCAAAAACTGGTCTTTGTACATTGAAATTCTAGGCTGTACATGCTTGCAAATGGAAATGGGAAAATATTAATGTGTATATTATGTGAAATATTAACAAACAAATATATGCTCAAGTTCTTGTCCACTAACTTCCTGTTAACGCCTCCTAAAGCACCAAATTATGGAAACTTCACTAACTCCCTAAATTTAAAATATAAGAAAAAAAACTATAATAAACGCATACTACTAATAATTATAATAATTATAATTATTATTGTTGTTATAATTATTTTTCATGCTGCAGCACGTACTTTTCGTGACTAAGGGTTTGAAAGCCAACACAGTTTATTTTGCTCATACAAACAATAAAGTCAGGTGGTAAAACTGCACGAGTCTTTGTTCCGCTGGATCTATAAATATCCCCAGACCTGTACTTCAAAGCTGTCTCAGGTCCCTGGATGACGTCTGACGTCGGCATGAACTTCTCTTCTTTCAGCACCGAGAGCACAGCTAAATTTAGATCCCTATCACACACACATTCACACACTTTGGGAAGTTTGCTGTTGTGTCTGAACCTCCCAATGCGAACTGTGGGAAATCCCCTGGGATTGCGTCACACAGGTGGAGCCCTCATGGCTCCGCCCCCATTTACAAAAACAGGTAGTTACGGTGGAGATGCAGATTCTCAATACAAAACAAAACTAATTAATAAACACAGTCAAAATGAGCTGTTACATCTTTGCATAGTCAAACATATTTAAAATTTGCTTTGATAAACAGTCTGATAGCGAAGAGGAGAAAAATCCTGTACAGGTACAGATTAAACACAGACTGATGGGATTTTCTTTACTTTTGCAAGTATGTAAACAGAAACCTGAGGAGGAAGAAAGCTGCATGTCTGCAGGGTTGGAAAGTAACAAGTACGTGTGCAGGTAGAGGTGTGCTGCATTTTTACACCTTCACTGGCTCCTCATCCACCTTCGCTTTGATTACAAAGTCTATGTACTCACCCACCAGTGCATCCACAGAACTATGGCTCTTAGTCAGCCTGGCTACAGTGCTGAACACAAACCCGGGGTTGTTCTTGTTTTCCTCTATTAATGCGGAATAATATGCTGTTCTGGCATCACGGAGCTTCTTTGTACGTTTTTAAACTGTTTTTCCAGGCTAAATGAGATTCTTCTAAATTAGTGGAACATCACTTCCTCTCTAACTTTCCTGTTGCCTGTTTTAAGCTGTGCATTTGTGAATTGTACCATGGTTTGATTCACTGCCTTCTTTTTCAGAGGGGCATCTGTATCTAGTGTCCTACGCAGTGAGGCTGCAGAATCGTCAACTAAATAATCAATTTGCACAGGAGTAAGATGGCTACTCGCCATAGTATTGACACATGGTGGTGAAAAAGATGAAGAAATAATTTCTTTAAATGTATTCACAGCATTTTCAGATAAACATCTGCTGTAGTGGAATTTTTTCCTAACTGCTGTATAATCCGTTATTTATTGTATTGTATTGTTTCAATCTGCTTTTGTAGCACTTTGGGATTTGTTAACAAATGTAACTTGCTTTATAAATAAAATGAATTATTATTATTATTATTAATATTTATTAGAATGAAAATGAGCTGCACAAATACTTTCACTTTGGTACACAATAAGTATATTTGGATACTAACACTTTTAATACTTTTAATGTTGTCACTTGTAACAACTTCCTGCAGGACACCTGAGCAGGTCCAGCTGCAGGGAAAGAAGATCTGATGAGACTTGAACACCTGGGCCACGTCAGTGTGGACGGACACTGCTGCACTTTGGAAGAACAAGCACGCCGCCAGCAGGTCATTGAAGTAAACAACACCCACACACACACACACACACAGGTGCTCTGACTGTGTTCTACAGGGTGTCCAAACCCTGAAAAGACATATGTCACAGTTTGGTGTTGTCCTCAACTTTCTTTTTTGAGCTTCTAAAATATCTGAAAAAAAAAAAAAAAAAAATCCATCACAGTCACAGAATGCAGAGTGTTTAATCTGATGTGATGATCTGAAAAACAAAAGTCATCAAGATGTGAAACTGAGAGTGGTAGCAAATGCCCACACACACAACCTGAAGATCTCTATGATTACACTCGCTGTCTGTGGAGAAGCATCCACCAATCGGAGGCTTTGTTTTACTGATGACTGATCCCAGTAGCTCTCAGTTTTAGCAGCAGCCTGTTTGTGACCGAAGCTGCAAGTGCACGACAGGTCCTTGGGGTTTGATTGGCACGCAGAGATAAGGGGAACATCCCCAACCTCCCAGCACACACATTTGTGCACACAAACACACTCATACTGTGTGGTAGACACACACACACAAATCACTTGAAACCAAACCTACACTGTTGAAAGTAGGTAAGTAGGACTCGTCTACCTGTGGGTTCTGCAGATTCCTGCACCAGTTTAATGTCCACAGTCTGTGTGTGTGTTACATTAAATCTAATCTGATCAAATAAATCACAATCATACATATTAGACATTCAGAGATTATAGGAGACGATTTATGATACATTCGAGTCGCTCGCAGCCTCGTTTCTTTGTGTAAACACAGGCTGACATGTGCTTCATTCGTCTATTTATTACCTTAAAAATAATCTTTAATGAAAATTCAGCCCAACAAGAGCATGTTATTCTAATTTACGGCAGCAATTCACCCGAATACGAGCTGTTTTTACACTCAGAAACGTTCACAGGCCAAAAGTAAAACTAGTTCGACAGCAGCAATTTTACACCCTGAAAGTTACCGTCGTCACCACCGACATCCTCAGCACTTTGCTGCGTTTCATGACGAAGCAGAAGAGGCCACAGCTCATTCACTGTTGGAGGTTCAAACAAATTAAAACCAAACATTGTTCTGAAATGAATGCGGCACCACTTTTCTCTTTCAGCCACACTCCACCTCTCCAGCTTCCTAAAGACCTAATTTAATGTGTGTGTGTGTGTGTGTGCGCACAATTCCTAACCTGACATTCGCTGTGACACATGCATTTCACTTTCTCAACAAAAAGGCCGATGAACCATTTATCAGTGAGGTTTTGGTGGTTTTGCACATTGACAACGGGACTCGGGTTCAAACAAAGCCATCGTGCATCGAGTACAACTTGTTAATGTTTTGTCTGACAGGAAACGATGATGTGTGACTGAGCGAGTAGGCAGAGGTGGCAGGTTCGGGTTGGAGTTGTGTGGAGGTCGGGATAAACATCATAACACTTGACTGGTTTGGGCCAATGTAAACTGTTTCTGCTCCAGTGCTGTTTCAAAACATGCCTACAGGATCAGGATGTGTACTTGTACACACATACGTACTGACAGTACTCAAAAGCTCCAAATCCTCCAAACTAAAGTTTGGCTTTAAGCGGTGCAGTAGCAGACGGACTGACTTCACTTTGGACCGAACTGTCCAGTAACGTTTTTGTGTTAGCTGATGACTCCATCAGACTGAAGTGACCATCGTGTATTTGGCCAAAACACACAGGACTGTGGGAGGAACCAGAGTAACCGTAGCAAACGAAGCCGCACTGCGAAGACGCAAAACTCCGCAGAGAAAGCCGGTCAGCTGGGGCGCGAACCCGCAACCTTCAGGCAAACCCACTCCACCACCGTGCTGCACGAATCTGATGTTTTAGCGCCAATTTATGCAGAAATACAGAAAATTCACAAACTTTTGAGCCCCACTGTTCTTCCAGTGAATTCTAATTGGTCGGGTTGTGGATCCATCGGCCAGAGTTTGAGTGTGTGGAATCAGCAAAAGAAGGATCCAGATCGATGCAGATACCAGTCATCAGTTTTTACTCTTAGACTTAGTTTCTCATCGTGAAAAATAACATTGAAATGACTTGAAAATCAAATTGAAACTGAAAACAACTTATATTTCAAATCCAAACTTTATTTATTTTCAAGTAAATCCTGTAACATTACATAGTCAAATACTGAAACACTTTCCATCATAATGAGCCATAACATGGCAACGTGGTCACCGGAATCCATTCAGATCAATAAATAGATCAATAACTAATCAGTACAGTCATTATAAATATTAGAAAATGTCAAAAAACGTCTCAAATTAAATAGGTTAATAAATAAAAGTACAAAAGTTGATGTATAAAAGGGGCATATGATAAATATGATAAATAGAAATGTGTCTCTCAGTAGGAAAAGCGGCGGCGTTATTGTGTGGCGACGGCGGCGGCGGCGGCGGCAGCTGGACCACTGGAGTTTTTGGGTTGGATGCAGAAATCCTGCAGGTAGGTGAAGAGGATGTCGATCTCTCCCACAGCTTTGTTTATGCCTTGATCGCCCCCCATCTGGAACAAACAGGAAGTGACATTAAAGCACGAGATAGGATGAGATTGTTTTGTTTTTCTTGATGAAACGAAATATTTGTTAAAGTCCTAACACACAATATATTATTGATTCTTCTGCTAATTATTTTCTTAATTACTTAATTCATTTTGTAGATGAAATGTCAGAAAATAGCAAAAAGTTTCTATCCGGTAATTTGTTTTTGTCTATTCAACATTATTGTTATTATTACAAAATAATTTACAAGAAGATGCTCATTAATCAAAACTCAAGAACTTATGTTTTAATCAGAATTTAAAAATGATCGGCATCTTTTTAAACCAACCATTTGTGAAATTAGACGTTTATTAATGCTCCTGTGAGTTTGTATTGAAAATGATTGCTGAAGTATGTATTCAGTGTCCTGGGGTTTGTGGAAATACATGACAAATGTCTTTGCTTCCATTTAAACCTCTGAGAGTTAACTGAGACGTTGCTGAGCTTTAAGCAGTAAAATCAGAAACAAATTTAACAAGGCTGAACTGCAGACGGGCAGAAATGATTTTATCTGGAGAAAGTATTTAACCATCAAGTGAGGAACCACAGCAGCTCGAACGTCTTAGACCAAAGTCCATTAGGAAACGATGACATTTAAAGCACTTTTTAATAGGATGTGATTCTCACCTTGTTGAGCTTCCTGCGAAACTCCACAGCGTGCTGATGGTCACGGTAGTGAGTAACGTTCTGAGGAGAGAAACACAAGCGCAGTGTTAACAGCTGTTATCTCTTCGATCTTTTTCTGTGTGTGTGAATGATGTGTTCACTCTCTCGGACTGAAACCACAGAAAGTCGTTATCAATTTTAACATCAACCGCACCGCCACCACATGTGTTTACGCTTCAGACAACCGAGTTCACCTACTGTTCAGCCTTAAAAAGCCTCTTTTCCTTTGGAAGACTATGTTGTAAAAAAAAATCCTAACATTTGATGGACAAACACGATATGACATCAGTTTGCCAAGATAAAGTCTGAAAGTGCTGGTGAACCACGCGTCAAAAAAGGTCAAATTTGTACATTTTTAAGCAGATTTTACTACAATGCAGAGGGAAAATTGGACATAATTACATGTCAGATACAGATTCTACAAACTAAATATGCGGCAAGTTTATCAAATCTGATGCTTCCACCACAGTAAAAAAAACGGGATGGCCGTTCTCGACCTTTACGTTTGGCCAAGCTGACCACCGGCTGACATGCGTATGAAAATATGACATGTATGAAAATACTCACGCAGCCATGAGTCTTGAGGTCCTCACTGACTCGGGTGAGGTCGGTCTTCAGGCGGTGCATTCTGGGATGCTCGTTGTCCTGGTGGCGCAGGATGTTGTGCAGGTAGTAGTCAAGAATGTTGGCGTGGAGGCAGCAGATCTTCAGGTGATCCTGGTGGAAGGTGGAGAGGTCAGAGGTCAGGACTGACAGAGCAAACTTCTCGGTTCAAAAGGATGTTTGAGGGGGAAAATTCTTCTCACCTGGTCAGTGTTAACTCTGGGCATCAGTCTGCTGTTGGTGTCGTCAGCAGTCTGCAAAGTCTGTGCCTGAAAAGACAGATGGGAACATCAGTTAATGCATTTTGCAGTCGATGCTTCACTTGAGTCAGACTTTGGATGCATGACTACTACTAGTAATACAGCATTTTGCTACGTCTACTAATTCAAATGCTTTATGTCCTGGATTTGAGTCTTTGCTACAGGACTTTGAAGGTAACTCACGTGTTGCGACACTTCTCGGACGGCCTGGTACGTGTCGGGGTTTCGTAGCGGCTGGCTGAGCGGCCGGCTGACCGGGTGCGCCGCCGTCTGCTCGGCCCAGCCAATCAGGAGGAGCGGCAGGAGGACGAGCATGGCCGCGGCGGGACGGAGGGAGGACGCAACGATGAACTTCATCTTGTGTTGGAGATAAGTTGTCTTTCAGTTGGACAAGAAGTCAGAGTGTTTTCACCTGCAACCAGACAAATTCAAAATGACAACACAGAATTGCTGAAGCTTCTTCAAGCAGAGAGGAAAGTGCGAGTTTGTCTCCTGTGTCTCTGTGTGTGTCCTCACCTGTCAGTAGATGCTGCTGTGAAGACGACTCTGTGCTCCGTCTCTTTATACAGATCAAACGTCCGCCCCCTCGACCAGATTTAGGGCAGGTAACCAAGAAAAAAAACCCCATCTCTCACACACACACACACACACACACACACACACACACACACACACACACACACACACTATGCAATATCTGTTTACTGTCATTTACCCAGAGGAAATTAGCTGTTAATCAAGGTGTGGCGAAAACTTCTATTGCTGTTTGTCCTGAATTTGCAAAAAAAATGATTTTCAATTGTTCTTCTCTGATGACATAATTTCCTCATGGTATCGAGTGTTAGTGTCCTCAGAGGACTAAAACCAGCCAACGTTGGTTAATAAGCTTTCTCCACAAACTTGTCCGGCCGGCTCACGCTGCTTTTCGTAGGCTTATGTCGTTGGATTACGCAACACAAGATTCTCAATCGCTTAAAGTGTTTCCACGCTTCTTCAGTACTGCAGAGTGGAGAAGAAGTAATACACGTAATACTGCATGTTTTAATGGTGAGGTATCTTGAGGAAGCAAATACATAGGAACAATTATTACACATCGTCATAACACAAAGGGCTGTAAGTTAGGCAAAGTTGTGGAGTCCCAAAAAAAAGGAAATGAACACTTGTTTCCATACACTCATCGCCATAAAAGTATTAAAGAAAACCCGTCCAGTCGACCAGTGGAAAACTATGGGAACGTCGCCATCTCCTCGCCAGCGTTTCTTCGCCACAGCTCATTTCATTTGAGTTGGATTGACACCTCAGCCAAGAGGAAAGACATTTAGCAGCAGTTTGATTATTTCAGGATCCTCTGTTCTTTTCATTTCTTACATGCACAAATTGACAGTGTGCAAGTCGTTGCTCTGTGACTGTGGAAATAAGCAACAGTTTACCAACAAGTAAAGCACCACTTGTTGCTGCTGCCCCCACGTGGCCAACAATGCTGTTGGTGCAGCTTTAAGGTCTTGAGACCTCTTTTACCCAGTATGGGTACAAGTACTGAACTGTTTTGCTTCTTAGTGGACAGTAAAATCATCATCAGTGTGTTGCTGTTAAGCAAATTCTCACACGTCCTTCTGCAAAAAAGAATATGGCGGCGACTGGTGTTTAATGAGCGGAGCAACTCTCACTGAAAAGAACAAAAAGAAAAGGAAAAAGTTGAGCACAGCACAGATTTAGGGTGAAATCCTGGGTGGAGGAGTGAGGACAAAGAGAACTTCAAGTAATGTTGTAGTTTACAGTAACTAGAACATATAAAGTTTTTAAAAGATTCTTGGGAAACATGAGTATGACTGTTCTTAATGTGACCTTTGGTCTTTAGCACGGCAGAGTTTGTTTGTGAATTTGCTTTACTTTGGTCCTCATCAGTTCCACCTCCTGCTACCTGCAGAGATGAATGTGGTATCGGCGGCAGTATCGAAGAGGTTTTGCGAGTACAAGTACACAAAAGCAGGATCCCTAGTGTGTAGCTTTGTGTGAAGCGATCACAGCTGCTCGTCTGGGCTTAATTTGCCTCAAGCACCAGGTCCAAATGCAGTTTCTGCTAAACGAAGGGCCGATGTTTGCATTACTCGCTTTAAACATCGTTTTATGATAAAATGATCCGTTATATCAGACCTGTGAACTGCAGTGACAGAAAACTTTAAGGTTTAATTGTTTGAAATAATCAATCAGACAGCAGGGGCAGTTATGTAACAGCAGCTTTTACCATGCTTGCAGATGATATCCCCCAAGGGCAGCGTGTCACCACAGAAAATAAAGGGACTGAGGATAGATCCCTGGGGAGACCCCGGGCAGAATAGGCCGCCGTTATCAGTTCGGAGCAACATGAGCGATACCACATTACCCACGCTGCTCCCCGACTGATGCCAACACGTTAACACAGTAACCTCCACTGTCCATTTCGCCTCAGCATCAGCATTTTCCTGTCAGCACCTTCCGGGTTGTGAGGGATCGAGTGGCCGGCTCCTTTTTCTATTTAATTTCCCATTTGTTGAGTTGGGTGTGTGAATCCCTCAGAGCCTGATAATGAGGCTGAATGCGGCTAAAATCAGCTGTTGTCACACGACACCTCACGCTTTTACACACTTTTAATGGCAGAACGTCTCAGTATTAGAACTGAGCTTTGAAGTCGACACATTCAGACCTAAATCCCATTTTTAATTGCGCGCGTGTCTTGCGTACGGCGGCATTTTTGTGATCTTGCACAAAACCGTCTGATTGATTCCATAAACTCATCAAATCAGGTAACAACCTCCTCACATTGCAAGAAAAGTCATTACTCACAACATGTTGCTCACAACACTTCACACGCAATGACGAAGAGCAGAAGTGGAGCACCTAGTTCACGCTGAAGTGGAAATAGATTAAAAGAAATGACCCAGAAGTGAGCGCTGCTCGAAGGTTTGAGATAAATCCAAAAATGGAGATGATTTTTCAGCACTTTGTACACTGTAATATTTTCAGCTGCTTTTGAGGAAGCTGATAAGAAACTATGATACGGGACGTGCCGCAATCTGAGCTTTTCCATTTTCTGCCACTTTATAAATATTCTACTTTTACTTCAGTCCCTGGATGGTTTTAGGCAACTACAATCATTTCCTTTCAGGATTCATAAAAAAATTAACAGAATACACGTTAGGATGAATTACTTTCACTTGTACTTAAGTAAAGCTTTAAATGCCGAACTTTTACTTGAAACAAAGTATAATTGTCTGTGTAACATTCTGAAGGAAATAAAAACTGACTTTATGATTGTGTTCCTGCAGCAGAAAGTATTAAAGCCGTAAAATGCACATTTGCATTTGTTCTATTAGCAAACAGGAAAATATTTTGTTTTCATTTACACAAAAATAAAGAGGCTCCTTCACTTTAAATGTAATTCAACATCATCAGTCTACACGAATTAACCCATAACTACAAAGCAAAGGTTTTACAAAAATTTCCACAAATATTTGAAAAGTTAATAAAAAATAAATAAAACAAAGGAGCTTCTACACAGCACTGAATAAAGGGTGTTATTACTTTTGTAAAGGACTTTTCAGCTTGGGATTATGAATTAATTTGCAAAAATGTCTTAAAATATATTTGCACTTTGTCACAATGGATTATTAACTGTATATTAAAGGGTAAATATTTACCAAACGTATGTATTTATACATCACTCACCATTTTAAGCACTTTTAGAAAACAAATAGATCAATATATTTTCACCTTTTATTAAACCAGTGTGAATTTCAACTGCATTTTCGATGGGACAAAAAAGTCTTTATGGTTATTTCGTCAATAATAGTTGTTTTGTTGATGCTTTACTTTTTTTAACAATATTTTATTCCCCTTGTCCATTGGTTCATGGCATTAAACTGTTGCTTTGGATGTTTCACTCACAAACAACATAAGTGCTGATTACAATACTGCACCATAAGCAACACGATATGAAAAACCTCAGACACACCGATGGGAAGTCGGTGTGTGTGAGGCCGAGCTGCTGATGTTGGAGTTTGTCTGTCACTGCAGTGAATTAAGCACAAATTGATCGGAAAAATGTCAATACAGGAGCCAAATTTCACCTGTATTTTGAGTGTTTCAGCTTCACCTCACTGACACTGTTTGAGAACTGATTCAACTCTTCATGAACAATTTGTTAACTGATGAATTTTATTTTTTTTAAATAATGTGTTCAAGATTTTAAGATGGATTCATACATAATTGCAAAAAATGATCAAAAATAAACAAAATATTACCAACATTTGAGAATAATATAATTTGTAATAAAAATAGACAAAAAATGCCAATAAAAGTTTTTTTTAAATGACCAAAATGATGCAGAATGACTGATCAAACTGTTGAAAAATATTTTTTTTTCTATCACAAAGCAACAAATCATATTTTTAAAAAATTGACCAGCAATGTCTGAAAAATGAAAATCAGAGAAATTATCAAAATTGATCCCAAACACTGAACCAAAAAGAAGCAGAAATGAGTTTTGTATCTCTCCAGGATCTAATAATCTCCATGAGAGTTTAATGTATAATAAAGACACTGCGCTTGTGTGTTTTTGGGACCAGGTAAAACATGACACCTGATCACTGGATTTCCACGCCCTGAAGGAAACTGTCATACAGTTACATTTCCGTGTAACTGTAAATGTACAGGCTGGGATCTTTTCCTGGTATGTGGTTTTTCCTGCGAGTCATTATTTTTATTTTTGGACAATACGGCCCCTCAGTAGAATCAGGTGATGAAACCTGCGGGTTAAAAGCTCTAAAAGACATTTTAATGCAACGGAAATTGAAAATAAAAGACAAGGAGTAGGATTTTAAAATAATTAAAGGCATAATTGATGTAAACTAGATTTACTTTGTGTGTCTTCACGCTTCCCGTGATGAAACTGCAGAGCTGGACTTTTACAAATGACGATGATGACACACACCCACACACTCCCTAAGGTTTACAGTTTGTCTGGAGGGGAATTCACAGTCAGCTGGTTCATCCACAGTTCATTCCCGGGTGACGCGGCATGTTTTGTTTTCACTTTGTGTTTGTACAGTCTTGAGTAATTGCCCGGTAATCTGTGCTCGCTGCCGATGTTTGTTCCTCTTCCAGGTTTCGGCCTTATGTTTACAAAAAGAACTGGGACGATTTTTCTTTTTTTAATCTACGCATTTAAAGTTGGATGTCAATTTCCAGTAGAAGTAGTTACAAGTAAAAGTGAAAGTACTTGTGCCAAAAGTACTCCACAGTTAAATATAGCACTTCAAAATCCTTTGTTGACCTTGTGCTATTTAATCCAATTTTGTGCACTGACACATGAGTCAGTCATATTAATACATCAAGCGCAAATTGTTGCTTGTCTCTGATTGGTCAGTTGGGCAAAGCCTCACTCCAACTGTCAGTGCTGCTCAATGAGTCTGTGTCACAGGAGGCGTCAGCAGCACCTCTGCACACAAACTAGCTCACTTCTTTGGACAAAATATAAGAAACATGTTGCACACGATTCACTTTAATCAACATCGCTGCAAATTTGCCAGTCTTAGCCAGAGACACAGGGACAAAATGGCTGTCGCCTGACCAGATGTTAAGCAGCGATTACAACAGGCAAAACCTACAACATGTTAGAATCATGACAAGAAAAGACATTTTAAGCAGCTGAATAAGGCTTAAAGCCTGTAAAAACTAAAAGCAGATAATCAGCATCAGTCGTTAAACATTAAATCTCAATAGCTCAGTAAAACCGGTCAAAAAATCAACAGCATCATCCATCAGACTAAATGGAGAAAAAAAGGGGATGAGTCATTTTATTCTCCAATGAACAACAAAATGAGCAATTGTCTTTAATTGTCTTCTTGTTTTCTTGTCCCTTGTCTCTTCCCTTTGATCTCAGGACGATTCCTGTCTCACCCGTTTCTCAGAGTGTCGGGACAACAGCTTTGTCTCTGAGCACGTTTTGTTGTTCTGGTTTTAGCAACATTTTTGTGCAAATCATTTTCTTTGTTTTCATCAATAACATATTCACTGAAAGAAGTTCACATCATTTCATTACTATTCCATCTACAAAAACATTGAATATCACAGTGTACACTGAAACATAATCTATAAAAATACATGATTCTTCTATTTAAATTAAACCCTCGAGTCTATGAAATCACATTATTTGGACTAAATACAGCAAAGATCAATTCACTAAACTCTACATGCAGGCTGGTTTCCATGGTGACAACAGTGACCCCTCTGACGAGGTCGGGAGGTCAGAGCTCATCGCTTCCCCCAGAAGTTCTCTCTTCTCTTTTGAGCGCGCTCCAGGACAGCGGACGCCATGGAGCAGGTGGCGGCCGACCGCCACGACATCACTGAGAGCCGGTCGTCTAGGCAACAAGAGGAAAGCTTGAGTGAACATTTTTATGGTAAGTCAAATATCAAATTCACACAAAAGTGAAATGAAAAACTAGATTTTTAGATGTGTTCAGATTTACCTTCGTCGGAGCCGCAGCCTCCTCCTGAACACTGCAGCTCCCTCAACCTTAAACCCAACTCGCCTGAGGAGACACGGATGCATCATTACGCTGTCGGGTCCAGATATATTTGAACGCACTACTGCATGTACACTGTGTATACACACACACACACACACACACACACACACACACACAGTAGTGTGTCCGCAATGTAGCACCAGCAGCAGTGATCAGGCTCCATCGCGGATGAAGGTTTAACAACGTTCTTCACTCAAATCTGTGATTTAATTCACTTGATCCTTTGTTTATCTGACACCAAGAATTGATTTTTTGGTATTTTCGCTGAACACATGTATTGTATTAAGTAAATCTAATCAAATGGATTTTTAGGTAACGTATGACGCAACACATTCTAATAAGTTTAAATAATACAGAGACTGAAAACTTTAAATAATGTTTTCCAGAATTCTGAGGCTGATTGGTAACAGGTGAGGTACCATGCTTGTGCAGCAAAGGAGCATCCACCAGCCAATACGGGTGGAGGCTCAGCACTTGGTGCCAAACTATTGTTTGTCAGATCCCAAAATGGAAAACATTTGTGTTTAAATACACATAGCTGTAGATAAAAAGCCAGAATGTACCCAGACAATACGTCAAAATTATCCCAATCACACAAAGACGGTTTCCAGGTTAAATAGGAAATCTGAGCTGATGAGAAAACTGGGCGAAAAGAAAATGAGAAGGAAGTGAAGAGGAAAGAGGGACAGTCCCTGCAGATAGTAACAGCTGCAGCAGTGTCAGGGTTCCTGTGCAGGCGGCTGAGCCCAGTGCCAGACAGAAGCTGTGCCCACCATTCACCTTCAAAGCTGATTCTGCTTTGAGTCAAGTTTAAGGAAAAAGCTTTGGAGCTTCAGCAGAGAGTGTGAAGACATATTTCAGTTTGGGGTTTTAATACATTTCTGAAAACGTGTTTTCACTTTATCAGTAGTTGGTGACTGCAGGTGGATGGGGAATGGTTCTGACAGATTTCATTATTCATTCATTGCAGAAGGTTGATGTACTGTGCTGTGGAGTCACAACTACGTCTGATTCTACTTTGGTCAGATCGTTTTTTTTTCCTGTGATGATGTCACACATTTCTATGTGACTTGTATCCAACTTCAGTGTAAACAGTGTTGCGGTTTTCTAGCCGACTAGAATCTGGATTCGCGTCTTTAGGGGAATTTTTAAAGGGTCAAAGGGCAAAAGATGTTGTACTGACAAATTTACGACTGCTGAATCCAGACAGATTGTACAGTTGACTAAACTGTTTATTGAATTATGAGCCTCAACAACAATCAAGCAGGCGTAGTTTGTGTGACAGTCAAACATTTGTCTTGATCGGAAGATTCTCCACAAATGTTGTGTAGATGATCATAATGATGACAAAGGCAACCCATGCAAATAAAGTTTAATCTATGCGGTTTAACAGCAGCACAGATCTCAGACCATATGGAAGTGAACCAGATCTGTAGAAACCTGATCCGCTTTGATGACAGCGTTTCATTATCAGTCCTACCATGATACTCACCGTTGTGCTGAAAGTCGGGGTGTCTCAGTGTGCCTTGGATAACGTGAAGGGGGGGCGACATGACAGAGGGTGGGGCTACTTGGTATGAAGCCTTTGTCCTGGTTGGTTTAGAGGCTGGCTTTGGGTCAGGGGAGGCGCTAGAGGGCTGCAGGGGATTATCATCTGACCAGGCCTCTCGTCGTTTGATTGACGCAGCAGCCATGGAGTCCGCACCCCCTCCCACAGAGCCAGGTGAACCACAGCCCTGAACACAAAACAATCAGGTATCAAAACATAGCACTTCAGTATATAAAGCTTTTATTAAAATAAGTTCCACACTCTTTTCAACAAACAAGCTTCTGTGAAGGTTTGACTTTCTCTTGCTCCCCAACAAAAGCAAAAAATGAGAGTTTAAAATTATTTCCCAGGAAATGGCTACATTTCCACATTCTTCTGCTACATTTCTCAGACATTTCTGTTTTTACTAAATATTTTACTACAAACTTTGTATAAATACTTAAAAAAATCACAAGTTGAGATTTGACCATTAAAATAATTATTGGCCCTAAAAATACAATATAAGGCTCCTGCTCTGCTTCTTTTGTGTGAAAGATTCACTCATCCATTATCCATAACCACTGATCCTGTTCACGGAGGCGGGGTCCACTCAGGACAGGTCTCCTGTCTGTCTCTGAGACATGTACACAGGCTATTTAGTCACCAATGAACCTAACTCAATGATGTTGAGCCTCACGTCTGTGTCAGAAATCAGGAAACTCCCCCAGAACTAACAGTGGTCATATTAGAGACAAGCAATAATAAAGGTTGCTGTGACCAATTATTGTGAAAGTATTAAAACACTGGGATGTTACCTGTTGTTTGCAAGGAGAAGTTTCACCACTGCTCCTTACTTTTCCCACCAATATAGCTCCTCCTGCAGGACAGACAGAGGTCAAAGGTGTAAGAGCATATGTGGATGTACGTGGGTGTGGGTGGGTATGTGTATACCGGTGGCAGGCGTGGTGAGGTCATGGTGGGTTCTCTGCACTGGTCTCATCTTCAGCCTGGGAGTCGGTAACCGTCCCTCCTCCCTACACAAAGTACACGAAACACACACACAGTATCAGTTCCTGAGAACCAGAGCGGCTGCTGGATCCTCTGATGTGTGTTTGGCAAACTGACAGTTTCTCTTGAAATGTTTCTGTGTTTGCACCAGAAATATGATCCTGTCAGGGAGAAGAGAAACTTTAACCTTAACACACTTCTTCTCTGACCCTCTTCTGGGCACTGACTCGGCCATTTCAGAATTCTCCATTTCTTAGTTTTCAGCCAGTCCTTGGTGGATTTACTGGTATGTTTTGGGTCATTGTCATGTCTTAGGGTCCAGTTCCACTTTAGCTTTTTTTCCCCCGGATGGTCTCACATAAAATTCATGGTGGATTCTCTGATGGTGAGCTGGCCTGGTCCATGACAACAGTAGCCAGAGCCTGCTTGCAGGTCCTGTGATGACATTTTAGGGCTTTTGAGATCCACTTGGAGCATCTCACTGTCTGCTCTCAGGATCAAGTTGCTTCTTTTGCGACCTTTTAAATCCCTTACCAGACTCATAAGGTGCTTCAATCCTTTTTCGGAAGGCTTCAAATACCTCGTTTGATCTCACCATGGTGTTCACTCTCACTTCAACAGTCAGATGAGGTTTAAGTAGTGAAACCTCCTTCAAAATGATGAGATGATAAAAACTGATTGTCTTCACTTTTTATTGTTCAGTTATTTTACTTGAATCTCTCAGTGTTGTTAAAATTGCTATTCGATATCCATGTGTCCTGACATGTTAAAAACACACACAGGCTTTCATTGAGTGCCCTAATTTTTTCACATGAACGTACTTTGGTATATTGTATGTGTGGGAAAAACTGTAGTGTGGACAAAGTTTTAGAGAATCGAAAAAGATTAACATACCCATCTGTATTTTCTGTATCTTCTTTGTTGTCCTCTTCGTCTTCTCCAGACGCCTTATTCCTTACTGGACTTGAAGGGGTTTGTGCTTTTATTTGTGTGCTGTGTGGTGGGTTGTTGTCTACTGAGCCCACGACAGAAGCTCTTCTGCTGACGTTACTTGAGCAGCTGCAAGTTAAGACCACAGACAAGAAGCTCAGACTTTGGTCCAGGAAGGATTCAATGATGTTCTCTTTACCTTGTCACCCACCTGGCCAGGTCCAGAGCCTCCACACAGGAAGTGCCGCGACTGTCCGAATCCTGACAGAGGTCAATGGCCAGACAGGGTGTAGGGGGGTCAGTAGCTGAGTCTGATGTGTCCGTCGGCTCCCACAGAGCATTGTGTTCAGAGTGCAGCTGGCCTAGGTGATCTCTGGAGAAGTTAGTTCCCCAGGCTTGGTGGCGATACAACGAAGCCTTCTCCCTCAACTCCTTCACCTGGACAGAAACAAACACTGCAATACATTCTTCTCACGTAGATCAGATGAAGAACTTATTGGTGGGTTGATGAAAAAAAAAACAGCGGTCTGGTCTTTATGCAGTCAGCTCTGTGCAGATGAACTTAAAGCAGGTGGTAATCATGTGAAATCTGTCAAAATGCACATTTGTAACATCTTTAAACATAGGTTGTTTTTTTAATAACCTAAGGACACGGATGGCTCATTGCAGGAGCAGGACAGAAGCCCGGGGGGCCTGTGCAGCCCTGGACCAAAGCCTTGGTATTAAGTGACTTATAATTCCTTGTCAAAGTCTAACAATAACTAACAGAGATCAAATTACCATAGCAAAAAGCAAAACGAGTATAAATAGGCAAAAACTGCTTCACATATTCACGTGTATATTGTTTTTGTTTGCACTTAAATGACACACAAAAAAAAAAAAACAGAGAAGAAAAGTCAAACTTGATAAAAATTCACACCGAACTCAAAAATGGACTGGACAAAATTATTGGCACCTGGTGCAGAAATATTGGCTTTATTATTGGCTTTATTATTGGCTTTATTATTGGCTTTTCAAGCATGGGATGCTCCTGTAGTTTTTAATTAGACACACCTGTGGCAGGTAACAGCTGTGAGCAATATAGTAATCACACTTGCAACTAGTTAAACTGAAGAAAAGTTGACTGATCCTTTGTGTTGTGTGTCACGCTGAGCATGGAGAAAAGAAAGAAGTGGAAAGAGGCGTCTGTGGATTTGAGAGAAAAAAAGTTGTGGAAAAACACGGACAATCTCACAGATCCTAAGGTTCCTGTGTCCACTGTGCGCGATATCATCAAGAGCTTTATAGTGCAGGGCACTGTAGCTGACCTCCCTGGATGTGGACAGAAGAGCAAAATGAATGAAACATTAAAGCGAAGGATTGTTGGAATGGGACACTGAGGTAGACTGGAGTTTGCCACAACTTATGTGACAAAACCACAATCCTCCAGGGAGAAGGTACTGAGACAAAAGTAGAGCTTTTTGGTGAAGGACATCATGGCACTGGTTCCAGAAAAGAAATGAGGCCTTCAAAGAAAAGAACACCGTCAAACATGGTGGAGGGTCAAAGATGTTTTGGGGTTACTTTGCTGCTTCTGCCACTGGACGCCTTGACTGTGTGAACGGTACCATGAAATCTGATGATTACCAAAGAATTTTGAGGTGCAACATAGTGGCCATGGTCAGAAAGCTGCGTCTCCTCCGGAGGTCATGGGTCAGGACAATGACCCGAAACACACTTCAAAAAGCTCACAAGTGGTCACAAACAAAGCCTTCTGAAATGGCCAGCAATGACTCCAGATCTGAATCCCATAGGACACCTGTGGAGACCTCACAACAGCAGTTGGGAGAAGGCTGAATGTGGACTTGGGACCCTTGGCTGAATACAAATCTGAAATTATTAACCTTGGGTTTAAAATGGATACTGACCTGAAGCTTGAAAGCCAGATCCGGTCTGTTGATCTAGTTTAGTTTAGTTTCTAGTCTAGTTTTGTTTCACCTGAGGCAGCTGGCGAGAGTCCAGCCCATTCTTACAAAGCAGGACTTTGAAAACATAATCCATGTCTTTGTTACCACCCGGCTAGATTACTGCAATGCACTTTATCTTGGCGTCCAAAATGCTGCTGCACGTCTTTTAAGCGGCACTCGAAAATATGAGCATGTTTCTCCCATTTTATCTTCCCTTCACTGGCTGCCTGTGCAATTCAGGGTCCAAGTCTTTTGTTTTTAAATGTTTGAATGCTGTACCTCTCTGAGCTCCTGCATCCACACGTTCCACCTTAGATCAGCTGACCTGCTGCTTCTGAGTGTCCAAAAAACGAAACGTAAGCTCAGAGGAGAGCGAGCTTTTGCAGTAGCTGCTCCAAAACTGTGGAACGAGTTGCCCTTGCACATAAGACAGGCGTCGTCCTGTTTCATTTGCCTTTGACACAGTTTTTGACATTTTTTCTGTTCGTTGTATTATTCTGTCTTATTTATTGTTATCACACGTTTTATGCTATTGTATACTTATTTTAGGTTTTTAACCTGTACAGCACTTTGGTCAACATAGTTGTTTTAAAGCGCTTAACAAATAAAGTTACACGTTGTCCAGTGCATTTTTTGGGTTCTGTGTGGACTTTTTGTGTTTTTCAGTGGTTCCATCGCAATCAAAAACAATAAGCACGTGAATACCAAAACCTTTGCAACAGTTTTCTGACAGAATTGCAAGGGTGCCGATATTTCGGGTCATGACTGTAGACGCAAAAAAAAAAAAAAATAAAAAAGCCAAACCAAAAACAGATGCATTTGCACAAAATGGTACAAAGAATGACCCAAAAAACTTCAATAGTGAAATACAGGTAGATGACAGTAATGTAGGTGTCTATCATCTATTGTGCTGAATGATAAAAATGTGTATAAACCATGTTGGGTATTTGATTGCTATATATAGAAAACATGGTTCAGGAGAAATGATAAAGGTTGCTGAATGTGGGGTGGATTCTGGTAAACCTAACGGTAACCTGACACTGACCCCAGCCCAAACCCCGGATAGCCCCGACCCCATTAACCTCAGACTGTCATGGTTTTGTTTCCTCTAAACAGTCATGCTCATGACGTCAGCTGGTGACTTCCCTCCACATAATACAATTCTTCAGAGCAGACTCACCACAGGATGGAAAGTTAATTGTTTAATCACGTACAAGTTCACTAATCTCTTCTAACAAACCACCGTTACAAAAGTCTTAAGATAGATGCCTTTTTAAATGTTTAAAGAGGTGACAAAAATGTGGCATGTCATTAGCTGGTTGAGCAATCTGATAAAGCTGCAGCAAACAAGGCCACGTGTGCATTGTGGGGCCTGGAATCAACATCCAGGCCATATTCTTTTACAACACAAGCTTTCATTCAGCATTTCCGTCAGTGGCCGTACTCAGGAAGTTTACAAATCAGCTCCACTACATCAGCTGCTCTGAGAGATGGAAACACTGATTAAAGTGCGGGCACTGCCTTCAAAGCTCTCTGCTATATCTACCTTTACACCTGGTGTTAGGAAGAGATCTGGATCTGGAAAAGCAAAAATGCATTTCGATGTGCATAGAACACGCTTGGAGTAAATGCAGTGAAAGCACATTTTTAATCATGGGGCAACTTAGGTCTTGCTTAAGGACGCATCAACATGTGGCCAGGAAGAACTGGGGTGTGAGACACTGAACCTGTGGTTTGTGGAGCTGGACTGCTGCTTGTTATTACAAGGTATCAAGATCAATATGCAGAAAACATACCTGGGTGATCATACCTTAAAGCTACAAGATGTAGATATGCACCATAACTTCTAATAAAAAGGGATTGGCCCAAGTCAGGATGGCACAGACCTAATTTAAAGAAATTTTATGTGCTTACGACCGTAATGATGGGTGTCAGGGAAGTTACCATCATACTATTGGTAGCAAATTGATTTCAAAATGGTCAACAGGGACTTGTGTCTGTTTCTGAGCTGTCAGTGTCTGGCTGCTTCAGTGAGAACGCTGTTGCTGATAAGGTTTGTCTATTTCACATCACATCAAAGAAGCTCTGTGAAGGAAAGTCAAGGTCTCAACATTTTTATTAGAAGCTGTTTTTTGTGCTCAGATGCATTTTCATGTCAAAACAGCACAAGAAGAAAGAAACTGAAGTTGCAGAAGAGTCTTGTTCAATATTCAATAATATTTGTTCGGGGATGAGACGGTACGAGGGTTTGAGAGGAAGAGCGTGGATGTTTCGTCTTGGCGAGAGTTGGAAACCTCAAAGAGCGATTGGGCTGCTCAATGAAGTTCGCAGGATGTCTGCAGCTGGTGAACTGTGTTGTAATGGCTCCCACCTTGTTGGCGAAGGAGCTGGCGAAGCCATAGTGAGCGAGATAGGTGGTGCAGGCACAGATGGGTAGAAAGGTCATTGGAAAGGGAAGAACAGCTGCTCGGTGTCTCTAAGGCCTCTAACCTTGTCCTGGTAGTCTGCAGTTTTTGTCTTTATGAAAAAAAAGACAAGCCGTCTCTAATGTTTAGTCAAAGCAGGTGGAGTCTGGACTCATGCCGGTTCCTCACAGCTGGTAATTAAAAAAATATAAATGACTAATTCCACTTTTAGACGTCCACAAAGGTTAAACTATCCAAGATTTCACCAAAGAGCAGCTTAATAGTCCTAGGATGGGTTTCAGGTCACGGTTCTGTGGAGACCTGATACAAAGCTGAAAGGACACTTCAGCAACAGAGCCCACACTAAAAACCACAGCTCTAGTATCTAACAAGGGCACAAAAGACTAACAACAATTTAGAAACAGTTTTTGCTGGATATGTTCAGGGAAGGTGCATTTACAAGCTTTGTGCAATGTTTGATGTTTTCAGGTGAACTGGTGTTTGAACTAAAATTGGGAGATTTTCATGCAGAAAAGTCCGAAATTGTTTTATCTTGCACGTGGTTGTTGAGGAGGGGGCCTCAACAAGGCTTTCCACAAAGCTCATGAGAACCAACCTGTGTGTGCGTGTGTGTGTGTTTGTGTGACTAACAGTGTGTTGCTTCCCCGAAATGAAGCTCTGTGGTTTCACAGCTAACACTCAGCACTTTAGGTTTCCATCAGTAACACAAACAGTTTAGCTAGCAGGCAGGTACTGTGCAACCACATGAGTTAGTCTGAAGAACATAGTGAGTAGATCAAACATGTTCTGGGTTTGAATCTGCAGCTGGACAAAGTAATGGCTGCAGTATTTTTAGGTTCATAAGCACCATGCAAGGTGCTGTTCTCTTTATAATCAGAAGCTTGGGGTTCGACACTTAGAAGCGACAGAATCACCAAACATAGATTAATTATTCCTGTTCCAGCAGATCTTGAACTGATGTACCACAAATGTTCCAAAACTGTCCCACACTTAGCAGGATACTGCTGTTGCCTTTTGGGGGATTTCTCGCTTGGTGTACGTATAATCTTTTTGATTTTCTCCGATGGTTTTTGTCTGTGTGCCTGCCACCTCGTATTCAAAAGTAACAGAACTTGAACAGCCAAGACACTGAACAACTGTCTACCTAAGAATATTTAATATTTCATGTGTTAATTTTGCAAAAAATAGACGCAGATGCTGTATTCGTCCCTATCTTTATTATCCTGGGACAATGGGACATTCTTAATTTTGAGTCTTGCTGCAGCTCAGTACCCTTTTCATTGCTCTTTCTGAAAAATTAAATGTGTCGCTGTTGTTTAATTTTCACTTTCGAAGCAAAGAAACTCTTGATTGCAGCAGCTGCTACAAGAAGTTTAAACCGTCATCATTTTAAAACACTCTGTAAAAACAGCAACGCTTGGACTACACTTCTGAGGTGGACACAGATGGACAACCAGGCAGTGCACTTGCTCGTGGACCCACCTCTGCTGTGGAAATTATAGCGTATTCACATCACTATTCACATCAGTCGTAGTGATCGAATGTAAAAGCTTTGAACCTATAAGTCAACAGCACAGTCATAGTTATTGTCTGTAACAGCAAAGTTTCTGAAAACTCCAAAAATAATGGAAATGTTGCCAAATCCAAAAATGAAGTCATACAATGGAGGCCACAGACACAATGGTTTCTAAATGTTTCCTACCAGGAAAAACGAAGTCCGGCTGACATGACTCAACCTGAGAACCTTCACAGACACTGTTAAAATAACACCATGTTTGCTCAATCACACATCCGACTCTGCAGTCACTTAACATTATTCCACTTTGTTCAAACCACACGACTCTGATACACATGCAATGAAGGCAGCATTAGCTTGTAAACATCTCGGGTTTGTAGAAAATGATGTTCATCTAAGGCCTTTTACTCGTTTACTTGATTCAAAGCTACTTTAAGTTTATATGCATATACACATAAACTTATACCTGTATACACACACACACACACGTCGTTGTACTACTGACGATACTATGACAGCTGAATTTACCACAATCAGTCAAAATGACTGGCCTGACCAAACTAACCCCACCTAACTTCATCATCGTCTCTCGGATTTACATTGCAAATCCAAATCCTTAATGGTCTTATATGATACTAATGACTGAAATACATTCGCGCTTCTTTCCTTTTGTTGTACACACTCATATTTCATCTTATCATTTGGTATCTCATTGCAAACAGCTTTTTATTGTTTCCTGTTAGTAAGTAATCAGCACCTCCGTACATAATTTGTAGTATTTTAAATTTTACTGAATACTGAACTTTTAAGGCCAATAATTTACTAAACAACGTATTAGTTGGTTCCAGATAATCTGCCCTAATAACTATTATTATAGCTGTTTTGGAGCTATAAAATGGATTAGATGACTTTTTGATTTGTGTTTGATTTGTATCTATTATGTATATACCAGCAAAACACAAATAACTGAGCCTGATTTAACAAAACCTTAACTTTCTACAAATGTATGATAATTTGTTTCACAATTTTTTGAGGAAAAGTTATTTAACTGTTATTTAACATAGTGTATTATCTAAGTAACTTCTCACCTTAGAATATGTGATCCCTCTAACATCATATCTCTTTGTTACTTTTCCAGTAACAAATCAATGCTCAATGCTTATTTCAATCGCTAAATACTGCAAAAGTACATTTACTATTTTGGCCACTAAAAGAATTAAGTATTAAATAAACAATATTAGACTACATTGCAACAAACCACAAAATGAAGAAATGATTGAACAAGCATCATTTTGAGAAGGAGCTCTCTGTGATTCAGTAATAAAAAACATTCAGTGACCCTGCCCGTCAGGCTTTGACCCCACCTGAACCCTTACATGAATCCTGACCTGAGGGCCGTCACCATCCCTCGCTTCACCGTCTTCTGGGATCCTGTAGAGGGGAGAACGAAAGCTGGACTCATACTCTGTCAACATCCTGTCAGACAGACAGACAGACAGCTTCATAAACATAATGGGTGTGTATTACATAATAACACACATTCATACCCACAGTAGCGTACCTGTGTCTCCTCGGAACCTGAGCAGGTGGAGGGGGTGACCCAGAACTGTCTCTCTGCATGTCCTGTCTAGGATGAAGCTTCTTCTGTGAATCCAGTCTCTTCCTCCGGTTGGTCTGGGGATAGAACAGCTCAGTCAATACTTTGTTTTTATATATAGGTGAGCTCCAGGTGGAGGGTATGTCTAAATGTGTAACAAGAAAGAAGTGAGCTGCAGCCAGGTGGATACAGGCTACATCAGCTGCTAAAAGCTTTACACTCAGTCTCTACCTAACTTGTGGGCAGTCAAGTTGCATTTTGGGAACTGTAAGAGCCAGGTTTTGTTTGTGCATCAGAGTCTGATTACATCTGCTGCATCAACTGTAAGTTCATCAGTGCTTTAAGAGAGATTTGGAATCTTCCCTGACTGCATCAGCAAAAAAGGCACCGTGACATGCAAACACCCATACGCTCCGTCTCATATTAATACTGAAAGGTAAAAACACAAGTTACATCTAGAAAGTATGACCACAGCTCTAACAGTTTTGGGAAGATGGTTAACCTTTTACCTCACCCGAAAGGTTTCTGGAGCCTACTGCCAAGACCAACCATCAGTAACCCTACTTAACCCAACTTCCAGCTAATACCTACACTCTTTCCTGCTGAGGTTGGTAGTCTGCCATCTTTGACTACAGTCAAATCGTCCTTCAGTGAGTGAAATCTATGCTGCTGTTGGCATTGCAGAAGATTCCACTTCTGATTGCTTCATTTCAAATCTACTGTGGTGTTCAAATGAATGTATGAGTGTCTTGTATATAGGACAATGTGAGAGATAAACAGCATTTACAAGCTCTGATATGTGCAAAGGGCAGAACTAAATACTAATTCAACAAAAAAGATTTCATTCCTTTTTTGTAAGTTCAGGAAATAAAAAGTAGCTGTGTAAGCTCATTTTAGGAATGTTCACTGCAGGGGAGGATTTACTTCTGTACTGTAATGTAAATGTCTCTGAGCCGCTGCGCTAAGCTCCACTGTTTTAACCTTCTGCCTAATTGCGGTGAATTAAATTAGAACTGCAAACAACCGCTTGCACTGAAGACATTCTGTCGTACGGTTTGAAACTGAAAGTTAATCACCAAGTGTCAAACAGACGAGACGAACTTAGTTTTCATGGTAAAAATAATTAAATTAACAGTAATGACCTAATGTCACAACAGAGCACAAGTGCGCTTTCACACAGAGCAAGTCAAACCATTTACTTTAGTATAATATATGGCATTGAATTTTACATTTGAGAACCCAGTTTTTCTTAAAACGGGGCTAAAATCACTACTCAATCACCACAATATGTTACGACTAATTGTTGCAGCGACAACCAAGAGATGTCTGTTGAGCTGAATATTACAGAATACCAGACTTGTTTGGCGGAAATGTGGCTTAGTATTTGGGTCAAGTACAAATTGTCCTCAACTGGCACGACAGGAAAACAAATGCAAGTCATCAAACCTACATTATACAGGATATGGTGATGGGGCAGCGGTAATTTTTAGAGAAAGTGTGTGTAAATATAGTTTACCATGTATGTGTGAAACAGTGGAACTCGCTGATGTTCGACATGCTTTCGAAGGCGGGGTCCGGCGGGTGGGACCAGACCCTGGAAGCTCCGCTGATACTCCGTTTCCATGGGAACAGGGTTTTTCTTGAAAGGTGGGACAGCCCTGCTGCTGGAGTAGAGCACCTGTGTGTGTGTGTGTGTGTGTGTGTCAAAGGTTAACAGCAAAAATCAATCATTTAATTACAGTTTAAATTAATAGTTAAATTACTAAAAGCGATACATGGGAAACATTTAGAAATACATTTTCTCTTATCTCTCTCTCTTCCAGCTAGTCCCCTCATACTGGCAAAAGCTAGAATCTGTCAAGCCCATTGTAACGTAAGGACCTGGCCTGCTGAGTTTATAGAGGACCTGAAGGGAAACATCTTTGATAGTGAGGCAAACAAAAAGACCATCACAAAGCTGTGAAGATGGTCAAACACAACTACAGAAACAGCTTGGACACCAAAACACGCCTCAGTCAGTGCGTTTACATGAGCAGGTTACAGTCGGCTTTCTCAGGAAAGCAGATTTCTTAAAGAACGGGAATGAAAATGGTCAGGAAGTATATTAAAAAGTAATGAAAAGTTTATAATGAAATGGTTATTAATAATTACCTTTAAGCAATGTCTGATGAAGGAACATTCATCCCAGCTACATGTGTAGTAAATATAATGTAAATGAAAAAAATTGCAAACTTTTGCACCCAACTGTACCTGTGAGACCCTGGTTCTCCACAGCTACCGTTAATCCACAGTGAATTACCCCCTTACTCACCTCCTGATCACAATCACCCAGGTCAGCACAATCCTCTAGCTAAGGACAAGGACAGCTGCTGTGCCTGAGGGATTCTGTCCAGCTACCATCATGCACTATGCAGATCAGCTCTCCACCATCCTAGCTGATGTCTTCAACCAGTCCCTGACCCAGGGCATTGTAGTCTTCTGTTTTACTTTCTGTTTCTACAATCTCGGCAGCTAAAACAATGTTGGTCTCCTGTCTGAATGGCTACAGACCGGTTGCTCCAACATCTCTAATCATGGAGCATTTTGAGACTCCTACAGCAGCTGACCTCTGTGACCGGCCACCTCCAGGACCCCATGCAGTAGAGGATGGCATCAACCTGGTCTCCCTCCATGTTCTGCAGCCCCTGGACATTCCAAACATCAATGCCCACTTCCTGTGTGTGGACTTCAGCTCAGCTTGCAATACTGGCCCCTGACATCCTTCTCAGTAAACTGAGGGACCTGAACATTGCCCCCCTCTCTGCCTCTAAGTACACTCTGCCCTCTGCCAACTATTGATGTCTAGTGGTCCCAGCACCACACAGAAGACACCAGGCAAAACGTTTCAGCTCAGTGATCCCACGATGGTGGAACAAGCTACCAAACTGCACGCTCAGCAACCTCAATCCCCATATTCAAAAAACAGCTGAAAACAGAACTGTTCCGCATCTTCGATGCACTTAAATAAATAAATTGAAAAAATTAAATTGAAAAAAAAAAACGTCCTTTCTGCTCTTTCTAGCACATGCATCTCGTGAGCTGTGAACACTTTTCTGATGGGACTTCGCTTTGATGTTTTCTCCTTGACTTAGATTTTTGCTGCCTTGTACTTCACGTGTAAGTCGCTTTGGATAAAAGCATCTGCTAAATGACTAAATGTGAATGTAAATGACTTTTTATCTAACAGAAACCAGTAGGCACTTATTTGTCAGCTGCGTGCTCTGTACTCTGCTCTACTTCCTCCCTCCTCGTTTGCTGAAGACACCACTTAAACTGATATCATAACATGGCAATGGAAAGAAGAGGCTGTGCACATGGAATGATAGTGCGCAGAGACCACCCTGGAGGTGAACACATAAAGCTGTGGCGCAGACTTCAAAAATAACAAGCTGTCCCCTCCCCCCCACTGCTCACTCAGGGAGTGCTAGAGTCCCTCATGTCATTGGAAAACACAATCCAGAAGGACTTGATGTGGAACAGGAAGAATGCCCAGCAGAGCTTGTGCTTTTTCAAAGTGTGACAAGTTCTGTGCAGCTCTAAGCTGGAATCACCGAATCAGCCCCACCTCTGTTTCAGTTCTGCATAATCACACTCAAAGCACAGACTGCAGACTTCTACACCTCCAGGGTCCACAGCAGAGGGGGCAAAATCATGTCAATAGTCCCCTCCCATAGACCACCCGACACCTCCACAGCTTCTTTCCCCAGGCCAAAGCCATCTTCAACAAGGACACAGCAAACTGTAACATGCAGGTCCGATGCACACTAATACTTATCTATATGCTTTGTCAATAAACTTACAGCCCACCCCCCTACTATGCAGAATTTAAATAATGCAATATTTATCAGTTATTGTTTTGCTCATTTCTTTATTGTTTTATGTTATATTTTATATGTTACATTTCTCGTTATGTTTTTTTAAGTGTCACTTTTGGGGCCCATACCAATACCAAAATCTGAAATCTGCCTCCATCTAGTGGTCACGCACGGGAGTCCCAGTGTTATTGTTTCCTGCTACTGGGTCAGCTTCAATTCAGATCATCTTCCAAAACGTTAATGCTTCGATAATTGCAAACCCTTTAAAACAAAGCTTTGCATCTGTCTTAAACTCTGTACTTAAATAGCATTTAGTCGTGTTAGGCAGTAGGTATGGGTTTTGAGTGGTACTGTACGGTAGCATTTATCTAACTGTAGTAAGTAGAGTTTGTAGTGTTTTACCTGCTCTGCAGTCAGTATGGGTGAAGCAGAAGTTATACGATTCTTACGGCTGAACTGTCTGTGGTACTCTGATTTGTGTCCTCCAGACCTTTGACCTTTAGACCCTGACTTCCACCTTAGAGCGTGATCAACCTGTAACACACGGGGAGGAAATCTTCTTAATCTTCATATTATGTATTAAAATAATAGTTTTTAAAAATAAAGCACCTACAGGTTTTTAGGCTGCTCACCTGATTTGCTGAGGACTGCTGTCCATTAGGTGCTGTAGTAAGTGGGCGGCTGGGCGGTGATTGGCTGTCAGGCTGGGAGGAGTGGGGCTTCACTACGGTGACAGAAAAGAACTGTAGTACCAACCAGGAATTTCCAATATTATAGATACAGACTTTTTTTCTATGTGCCTCTGAAGCCAAAGACAAGGCTGAAAACAAGTGGCAGTCACTTTGCTTAATCAGCAGTATTTAAGCCACCAAGTTAACTTGAATTCTAATAATATAGCTGATCACAAATTTGCCTTACCATACAACCCCAACTCCCAAAACGTTGGGAAGATGTGAAAACAGAAATAAAGCAGAATGCAATGATTTGCAAATCTTCTATTGTGAATAGAATATGGGTTGATGAGATTTGCAAATCATTGCATTCTGTGTTTATTTACATTTTACACCTCTTCCCAACTTTTTTGGAATTGGGGTTGTATTTTATAATCTGTACAAATAAGATGTTTATTGAATATATGTCACAAAGAGTATCACAGCGGCATTTGTACATAAGCAAAATGTGCAGTAAATTAAAAATAGCTTGTTGCTGTTTATAATTCATGATACCAGGTGCTAGCAAGTTTACTGAGCTCCTTTATGGACTGAAAATAAAAATAATGGGTGTAGATTTAATGGAGATAGATATTTACTAGATTTTTGGGCAGCTCCTGGATCTGCAGATGGCTTATGGTCTGCAGCAGCTTGCGGTCTAACTGGATACACTGGGTCTACATCAGCCTGTGGTACCACTGGCGGTTCTGGGCCTGCAGCAGGCCGCGGCCCAGCTGGAGTTTGAGGTTCTGTCTGAGATATAGAGTCTGGATGTGTTGAGGGTTTTGGGTCTAGTTGAGGTTTCTTCCTGTGGACTGAGCGGCTTCTGGATACTGGAAATGAAAAGGTAGAGAGGGTGGAATTAATTTAAAGATACACTTTAATGTACTTAGGATTCTAACATTAGCAGCAACGTGTTAAACAATGTTCACTGTATCCTGAAACATCAGTTAGGTGCCCAATGTACAAGTTCTTCTTGCTCTAATCATTCTTGTGGCTCATATCCTTTTTTCCTTTTGTAACATCTTTATTTGGAATAATAAATGTTATACTGCACAAATTTAATTCAAACTCAAACTTCTTCTGAGTCATTATTGTAATGTCTTTCTGAGACTCTTACGATATTATTCATACAGTGCTGGAATCATACAGTGTTTGCTGTTATGGCGTTCCACCTACTAGCAGAGGGCATTTTCCTGTGAGCATGAGCAGTGGGCTCAGTGAGAGCGTGTCGAGGGTCTGACACGCTGACGAGAGAAGTGCAGGACTGAGTGAGACCACCAGCACTGAGCCCCTTTCGTCGCTGGAGACCTGGTTCTCTGCTGACGCCTGAAAGACACATGAGAAAATAATCCTCTTTTGACTTTGACACGTATTTAAAAAAAAAAAAAATCAGCCTAACTGAGAGGAGGGTATTTAATATTTACTAAGAAGAGCAGTCATTTTGAAAACTCTAAGGTAATTAAATTGTACTCAGTCAAATTCCTAATATGCTAATAGAACTAATATCTTGTTCTGAATGTTTACAACTGTAAAAACAACTTTTTCTGTTTTTAAATCAATGACAATTCACTGGATCTGGAACATTCTCAAACTACAGTTTTTGCAGTCCACCTCTCTTCCGACTCCTTACCCATCTGGTCGGAGCGCAGGCCAGCCAACGGAGCACAGCGCTGAGGAGACACGCTTCTTGACCGGGAGGCCCCATAGCTCTTCTGGTATTCACTCTGACACTGAAACAAACTAACTCGGATTAACTCGGATGTTTCTGCTGTCTTGCGTTTGCCTTGGCAGTAGACCCAGGTTCATTTGTAAAGTGTGTGGATAGTTTTTACATTTCAACAAATCTTTGTCACACTCTCCTGTGACATTTCAGTCACATCAGTACCTCAAATATTCTGATGAATATACATGAAAAAAGTCACATTATGCCATCAACATTATACTTTTTTATTTTCATAAATCATGTATCTGTCATAGTAAGTGTGCCTCCTTTCATTCTTCTGTTGACCATTTTTGTAAACTCTTCAACATTTCTCATACGATTAACAAATAATCCCACAATACAATACAAGCCAACTAATATTCAAACGCAGAGCAGCACTTTAACCATAAGATAATTATCATTGGTAGATAATAGTAAAATTAATAGTAGTAGTCGCGGCAGCGTTTAATTTAAAAATGAAAATCGATGACTTAGCTCGATTAGCTCACTGCATCAGATTAAAGTCACAAGAGCCCTGCGTAGCTAACTGACAGGTTAGCCAGCTGGCTAACTACCGTAGCACCCGTTTGTGTGGCTAACCTGGTGCTAATGCTAAACACCTGTTGCCGTTTACCTTGAAGCGGACAGTCATGGCGCTCTAACTGGTGACCCAACGCGGCGGGACATCACTCCTTTGGCATTACACTAAGGGCTGAGTTTGTTCACTAGCTGGGTGATAGCTTATAACCAGCTAACTAATGCCACCACCAAACTCACCAGCCGCTCGACTTCTCTTCGGCGTCAGTGACGCCGTTGCCTTAGCAACTCGGCGTCCCTGTTTTTTTTTTTTTTTAAACTTTATCAGCAATTTAAAACTGATATGACACGAAATCGATTGTACGTCATGATATCTTAATCTTTATTATTATTCTGATTTACGTGTTCTGTGTTTTTTTTAAAACTTATCTTCTTCAGCCTACTTTCAGCTAGAAACACCGTTCAAACTTTAAAACGTTCAGCTTATTAAGGACGTGTGCAAAATGCATTCATATTCGATTTTGATTTTTTCAGTAATTTTCTCTCATTCAAATAAATGGAGACACTCTTCGGCTTCGTCTTCTTTCAGCTTTAACTAGTCGGGGATACTTCAGCTCAGAGAGACCAATCAAACTTTCAGCGAATCCTAAGACTTTCAGCTATTAGTCTTCCATTCAGCCTTTTAATATCTTTTACAGTTTTTGTATATAATCATAGTTTTAGTTTGAGGTACTTTTTGGTGAATTTTCAACTTCTCCATTAGTGTGGATTGCAGAATGTTGGTACATGGGCGACGTCACAGACACTCTTAACTTTTATCAACTTTTTTCTTTTTTTTAGTCAACTTTCATTTTTCCCCAACAAACTTTACATTAAAACGTAGGTGTTTTTGTGTTCCTTGAGGAAATGTAACATAGTGACAGGACTTATGGTTCTTTCAGTATTTTGGCAGATGCAGAGAGAGTGACGTCCCATTGAACCTCATTATAACAGAGGTCCAGAAATTGTCCACAATTCCCAAAATCACTAAAAAAATCGCCACTCTGCCCTAATTGTATTGAGTATCTTCAAATAAAGTATATCACCGTGTTCGTTGAGGCCTTATGCTGCTCACAGTTTTCAATTTGTTCATAGGACTAATACCTTTTAATATTTTGCGAGGCAAAGCGTTCAGCAAATATGAGCGGCTCCGCAGATTGAAAGATGTTGTTGCCATGGTACCAAACACAGCTAAATCCGGTCATGTGATCAGACTCAGAGTCGTGACCAATCACTTTACCTGACAGATTTTCTCCCGCATGATACGGTGGAGACACACACACACACACACACACACACACACACAGGAAAACCGCTTTCAAAATAAAAACCTTTTGATACTTTTCACATCTTTTTAGCATTTAAAGGGTAAAATGACTTTTAGTCTCCCTGCATCAACAGGTCCAGGTTCGCAGATTGGACAATCGTTAGAATCTCTTCAACTTTCTCCACATTAAGATGTAAATGGTTCTGCGTACTTTGACCAACTGAGATTTGACCTTTAACATGATGTTTTGAAATGGTCATAGTAGTTTAAAAATTCTACTTTCCTTCAGGTGTTTGACTTAAACTTTGCACTCAGCTATTTCAATTCTAGCTTCCAGAATTGTGTTACATGTTACATCTACTCTACAACAGTTGACCTTCAATGTGGCCTATTTTCTACTTTTTTACAGCAAATGTTGTAGCAATTTTAGCAAAAGCAAAACTTTTAGCTATTTTTTAAATAGTTCAGCTTCAATTTAGCATAAGCAGAAGCAAACATTTCCGGTTTTCAGCAAAAACAGTTCAGCTTTTTTCAGCTTTGGTTGGAAAAACCTTTTTCTGAAGCACTGATGCATTCACAGTGCATTTTCTTATCGGCCTTTTCTAGTTTTAAATTGCCACACAGTACACAAATACAAACAGATAAAGTAAAGGATGAATTGAATTATGTGTGTTGAAAATAAAAAATTACATTTTAGAGTTAATAAACTCATTTTCATTCCTCTAATGGTAGAAGTTTACTTAAGGTAAAGGATCAATGCCAGAGTGTAAATAAAAATTAAAAGTCACGCCTTCAAACATTGTTTTATGACTTTTAGTGCAGGACGTCTAGTAAGTGAGTACTTTTACTTAAGTAGGATTTTGAATGGAGGACTTTTATTGAATTGAGAACAACTCCACACACAGTTTGCTGTTACAAAATTGCACCACTTTTATTCATTTAAGGCTTTTTAGTTTTAACTTTACATTTGGCTTCACCCCACCCAACCTCCCCCCACACCTCCCGTTGCTGCTGCTGTGGGTTTCTGTAGTGAAAGAAACCACTTCAGACGCTTTTGGTAGCAGTTTTAAACTCAGCAGCTGAACCATAATAATTCAGCGGAGTGGAAATTGGATTTTAACCTGATACGTACTGGCTGAACTGGTTTCTTTTACATTTCACTGGTCATCATGCCACACACACAGAAAAAGAAGCAGATTTAATTCAGTAATGTAAAATAGTTTCTTCCTGCTGTAATTGAGTCACGTGGCTGCAGCTGCAATCATTAGTTCAATGAAATGTCCACATATTACAGAAACTCTGGCGAGCACATCATACTCAGACCAGTACAGAGATAGGTCCTCAACATATTTAGCCTAGCTTAGCACAAAGTCCCCTTATTTAGCATTAGTAAGCAGTATGTAAATATTTAATAAATGGTTTACAACACATTTTAATTTAGCTGTAAGCAGATATAAGTACAGTTAACAATTGATTATTAATTTGCACTATTTATCCATTATTTATTTCAGATTAATGTAGTTATGTTTGTCATTTATGTTTATCCACCAACTTCCACTTATGGAAGCCCACAAGAAGAGTTACAGTTCAAAAATGCATTAATAAACACTTAGATAAGCTTACAACTTCAATAAAGTGCCTTATAACTAATTCATTAAATGTTTATACACAATGCTAAGGGGACTAACAGTAAAGTGTAACTCCATCATTAATGAAAAAATATAACCACAATTTATCATGGCTGTTTTAGTATGATTCAAAAGAAATGTTTCTCAGATTGTGTAACAGCATCTGAAACGGTTGTTTCATCAGCAAACGTAAGGGGAGCTGCATTTGTGAATTATTAGAGGCTTCTTACAAGCGCAACCACTTTTGGCAGAAACTGCTTTAAAGTAAGGCCAAGTTCAAACGCTTTTCATTCCTTGCACACGATACCTGAGCCCTTATCTTTGCATGAGAACCGCCAAGTGCAACGTCACACACGTCTGAGGAAAAAACGGTCCAAAAGCTTATGCCTTTCAGAAAAATAAAAATCTTAAATGTTCAGACAGCTTTTCGGACACCCAGGGTCTAAAGAAACATTGTGGATCTACTAAAGACCAAAGTAGCACAGGTCTTAAGTTCTATCAAATGTCGAACGCAACTGCAGCCTTTTTGACTCTGGGTGCCAGAAAGGTCTGATTGCAGCCGTGGCCAGGTGTTGATTGGACTGGCTGTTCTCTGTGAGAGCACAGGTGAGATATATACGTCTTTGATCAGCCAGTGAGCAAACTGGGCATTGTTATCGCTGTGTAAAATCCTGATAATGATATAGATATCTCATATATACATATATATGTGTATATAAGAGATATCTGCCATGATTTCTAGCTTTACAAAGTTATAATTTCTCCATTTTTAAGTTGAAACTGTTAATAGGGTGATGATTCTACTATGTGTTAATGATTGTGGTCATAGTGGGTAGTGGAGTTCCACCGGAGTGCATTATATGAAGTGGTGGCTCTAATGGATTAGTCCCCCTATTTAAAATAAACGAGGGGGCTAAAACATTAGAGCCACCACTTCATATAATGCACTCCGGTGGAAGTCCACTAACCTTTATGACCTCAATCATTAACACATGGTGTAATTATCAGGTAATTGTTCGGATGGTTTCAACTTAAAAACTGAGAAATTATACGATTTATAACATGTAAAAGAAAAAAGAAGAAAAAACTATTGCAGTTATGGCAAACTGTGGACGCAGTGTGTTTTCTGTCATGCACCCACAGAGGGCAGCGTTGAGTACATCATGAATGGACTTATAAACAAAAGAAGCACTGCACTTACATAAGCTACATAAAGGGGAAACTCAGGCTGAAGCGTTCTCATTCTAAACTCGTGGATGTAAATCACTGGTCGCTTTAAAAAATGTATTTCATGTTTCTTTTACTTAAAGTGAACATCATGAACACTGTTCCCAACGCCACAGCTGCAAACGCACTTCTCTCTCGAAAGCTTCTGCTCGGCATGCAAACTGTCGCAGCATCTCCTGGAGGCCAGACTGAGTACTGACACAAACATCAACATGCTACATGACTGAACGTACTGGCGGAGAACCGGAATACTGACCGCAGTACCACGCTGTACTGCAGTACTTCTTGTAGTACAACACTGTGCACAGCAGTACTCACAGAGGTCACTGGTTCAACATCTTGTATTTGTACTCTGACCACTCTCACATTTCAAACTGAATTAATAGGTCATTGAAAGGCTTTCTGTGGCTGCTGCTTCACCCAAAACCTCTGTGTTTTCCTCTCTGATGTGTTGTGTTAATAAGATTAATAATCAGGTAATAATGTGGTTAATCATACAGGCTGACCGCCCTGCTCAGTAATTAGAACACAACTCCCCCACCCAAGCCAAAGTGGTCATCACAGAAACTGGCCTGGTTCATTGTTGTAGCTCACTCACACTGACAAACACACAAAAACACACACTCAAACACATAGAGCTAAAGTACTGGACCAGTGTGAGTCTGCTGTCTGAAGGCAACATGTCCGCCCTGGGCAGCGGGTGTGGATTCAGCCCACCGTGCCACTAACAAATAACCTGCGGCTACTGCTGGGGTTTTTTTTTTGGTAGCGTAGCAATGTTATCATCTCCTCACTATAAAGTCAACATTTTCTAGTGGTGGACGAGCTAGTTGGCTGCTGACAGTACTAATTACTGTAATTGCTTCTCATTTGAACTCTTGGATATTTTTCGAAAGTACACAAAATGCTAAGGTTTGATTGTTCATATTGAAACTAATACTTTTGCCAAATAAACCTTTAGCATCTAAGCTTTTTCTGCCGAAAAACATCACACAGGCTTGAAGACGGTAAATAACAACCATTGTCTTTGTGGTCACAGTCCACAGATCCCCCGGGTCACAGATTTTAACATTTCTTGGCGTATTTCTAACGTCTTCTACAAGCTAAAAGATCAACATGTCGGATTTAACTTCCCTTTTAACGCTGCTAACTCATTCCTATTGTTGCTAGTTCATAGGCAGAAAAAGAGAAGCTAATATTGCTAACACCCAGTAAACAGTAATGCTTTTAATAGATTTTACTAGCTACCAGGCTAAAAAAACCTAGAGCTAGCTGTAAATTCCAATCAACTTTTTAATTTAATTTCAGGAATTTGCTAACAAAACTAACGGCAAAAAGTTGGTACAGCGGTCAGCTAACTTGTGTTAGCTCGAAGCTAACGAACACGGGGAGCTGACCCCACAACCTGCTGCGACCTCCTCTTAGCCTCACCCCTCAATTCCAAAACAAAAACATTGAATGACTTTTATAATTTTCACACAGAATCATAATAATAACCACAGCAATAATAATTAATAATCACTGTATGGATCCACAGGTTGGACCCGAGCCACTCAGTCAGTCATGTTGGTCGCAACATCACCGGCATGGTAACCCAACATGGCCAACGCAGAAGCTGGCTCGGTACTAATGGAAAATAAGTAAAAGAGAAGGAGAACAAAAAGAAAAATAAGGCAGAGGAAAGAAACCTTTTAAAACTAAATAGCAAGAAGGCACACCCCAGCGCAATGGCCTAGTAGAGAGTATGATGGGAACCGTAGTTTAAATTTGCACAGCCCCCATTCCTGCAACAGCAGAGTCGTCGTCATCATCATCAGCGCTCCCACTGCAGTCTTTTGATGTTTGGTTTTAATGTTTCCAAGGCAACAATCTCTATCAGACAGTGTTGTGATGGGATGGGAAATTTGGGTGTCATGGTAACAGAGGCGGCTGATGCTGATGATGACATGGTCGTGTAAAAGGGGCGTGGCCAGCTGGAAGATGTCCTGTGATTGGTTGGTTGGTTGTCGGTCAGGTATGCAGAAAAACTGAAAGGGACAACAGAAGACACAAAACAGTGTGTGTAAATAAAAGTGCAAACAATACAAGGCTTAAACCATCAATACAAAAGGTTAGAAGACATTTTGAAAAAATGTAAAGAAAGTTCAATGGGGTCTCAGTATGTAGCCACGCCTGACGGAGCCAGGTGAGGATGTCTGAACAATCAAAATTATTGAAGTAGTCATGAAAACGTGAGGACTGCTAAGTCCGAACTATGCAGGAGATACAGACTAAGGAGATTCAATAGTGATTCAGAAAAAACATTTAGTCCAATAACTGAACTACTGTCATACTTTACAACATTAACGTGGGTAGTGGTTCTTCTCATTTTTGCTGTACAGAATCACAGCTCTGCCCAGTTGGGATTTTGTAATCATAACTAAATTCCCAACATCCTTACTGTTCTCAGGCATAAAATAATCTGCAGAAACTGCACTGCACTTCCCACATTCTGCCACTAATTACAAATAGAATAAATGACTCCTTTATTATACAGAATGCAATGAGCCACACAGACTAATTGATTCATCTAAGAAATAATTGGCAGACTAATCCATTCTTAAAAACATTGTTAGTTGCAGCTGTAGTACAATACATTGCGTGCGTGTGTGTGTTAATGTCCTACTTGTCATTAGAGAAGTTGACAATTGGACTTTTTGCGAGCCTTCCCTGGAACTGGACTCTTCCTGTTGATCTGTCGCACAAGGTCATAGAATATCTGCACACACACAAAAACAGATATTTTTAACATAATAGTAATTAAAACAAAAATAAGCAGGGTTTCACTGAGCCACATTGGTATTAGACTTATTACCGCACATACACGAAACCATGGCATTAGAACCAAGTCCTACCCATTTGTAGATACACTGAACGCAGTCTGGACGTAGGTTAAATCTGGACCTAACATAGTTACCTCGTTCACATTGATCTTGCTCTTGGCCGAGGTTTCCAGGAAGGCGCAGGAGTTCCACTGACGAGCGAGACCGATGCCCGACTCTTTAGCCACCACGCGCTCCACCTCCAGGTCGCACTTGTTACCAACCAGGATCATGGGAACCTGTAACACCAAGCCCAATATTCACATCCGTCCGTTCAAACAGAACCTCGTTGAATACACAATCCTGATGTGTTAAAAACACAAAAGGTGCATCCATGAGTGGCTGGTACTTTTCTTTCCCAGGATGTGAAGTCCAGGAACTCAGGCCTCCTGTATCTGCATTTCCACAGCAGTGCCAATACCCAGAGTGTGTATACAGTGCTCATAATTTCTGTTCAGTTGTTTTGCATTAAAGATGAATATATAGGGCTTATTATCTTTTAACTGAGCTTTTTTTTTTTTGTAACAGTAACTTTAGAGGCTCTGACTTCTTAGAGCCCTGAGCTGTGAAATCTATGGTGACATCAGTAACATTCAGTGCCCCCCTCCAAAAGTTAATGGGTCTTCATAAAGTACTACAAATCAACCAGGACTGTTTGTGGGGAAGTGAATTTAGACCCTGGTTCTCAACACAACAAACCTTTTAAAACAAAAGTACTGCAAAAGGTATCAGTGCTTGGTTCAATTAATAACTTCACATGTCGCATCAACGCAATTATCACGGTAATTTCAGGAGAGCTTCATGTCATAATAACAAAGTATATTGTTTGCTATATGTGAGAGTGTGTGTGCCGTACGTCCTCTGTGTCCTTCACTCTGAGGATCTGCTCTCTGAGGTCCTGAAGGTCGTTGAAGGTTGACTGAGCGGTGATGGAGTAAACCAGAGCAAAGCCCTGACCGTTCTTCATGTACAGGTCTCTCATTGCTGTGAACTGCTCCTATAGACAGATGGACAGGCAGACAGGTGGTCAGGGAGACAGACACCTAGGGACGAAAGTAAGTGGACAGCTCTGTATTTGTTAGTTTTGTTTAGTTAAGGAGCTAAAAATTCCATTGGGGATCTTTTCAGGGGCGTCAATAGTCTTTCCAACAAAGCAAACTGAAATAAGGTAAAGAGCTGTTTGTGTTAGAAAAGCTCAAATATGCCAACAACAGAGAATAAAAATAATCCGTCCCCGTGGAGTTTACGGAATGGCTGTAGCTGTAGCGATGCGACCCCGGACTTCCTCCTGGTGGGTCAGGCGAGCCACATGTCATCGGCGTGTGAGCGTGTGTGTGAAGGGCTTGTTTAATTGCCTGTTTTTGGTGCTTTCAACCACTCTCACTCACTTGTGTGTAAAGAGATGTTCATTCCTAATTTGGAGACTTGCTTTGTTCCCGCTGCTGTGTGGTGGCAAATAGGACTTAGAGACAGAACCTGCAAAGTGAAAGAGCCAAAACTCCACATACTTAAATGTGTTTCGTGATTCAGGTGGCATCTGTGTGTGTTCGCCAACTGAAAGCACAGAAACGGTGGCTTTTAAGATACAGTATATGTCGACTCAAGATCAATCTCAGATCTCGAGAAAAAAGGGGGAAATAAGCTTAACAACGTGACAACAAATGTATTTATTTCCTCTCAGTGCCACCTCCCAGGCTCTGTAGGCTGCAGCCGAAAACATGAAAGCTTTCTTATCCACCTCTGAGCGAACACCGACAGCAGACAGCAGATACGTGTCCTTTGATCTAAGAGTGCGATTGGCGGACGAGTGCCATAAGAAAAAAGATGTGAGGGACGTTTATCTAGAGGGGCAAAATATACAAATGACTCAAATGGTGCAGAGAGACGTGGGCGGCCCACTCTGAAAGGAAACCGCTTAAACAACTTTACACCAGCAGTTGGTTAGATTGGTTAGCATAGAGACTGGAGTCAGCTTTTGTACAAAAGACCAAAGTGTGTGAATACTATACATCATCTATGCAACACATTGTATAAATATGGAAGTTATTAAAAAGTGGGCTCAAGGTTTACATTAAGGACCCAACTGCACGACTACAAAGAACTGAAGACAGGGAAAGGATACAGCATCATGACCAGAACTCTAACGTGTTCTACATGGAAAGCAGTACATGACATGACTGGATTATTTAAACATTACAACGTGGAACTCCTCATGAAAAACTTGGGACATCGTAACTGAAAGTGACACGTTTACAACTAGAAGTACAAGAAGATACGATAGAAAATACTCTTGAAATAAACTGAGATGGATAAAGCAGCAGAAACCTCTAAACTGTGCACGAGCACGGCCCTGGATACGGCAAAGAAAAAAAGAAAAGAAAAAGGAATCTCATTCATAAAGACAGCGAGGCGGAAGCTTAAACGAGACAATATGGTCCAGAGTCCTAATGTCCCAGTGGCTGCAAACGGTGGACTTACATACAACTCAGAACTGGTGTGATAGTCAGAGACACGGTGGTTAGAACAAAGGAGCAGGGTGGGGCTGAGTGTGTGAAGGGCTACACAGATGTGAATTGTGACAAATATGTAAAAACTGAATGTGAAAAATAATTATAGGCCACAAATAAATGTAATGAAAGAGGAAGTACAATATTTTAATCAGAAATGTAGTAATCCAGAGGAATAAAGGGACATTTCCACACTTTTAGCTTTTAAAGTCAGAAACAAGGTTTTAACTGGTTTCAAATCTTCCACTGTTTTGCTACTGGCACTAACTAACTAACCCGTTGTGTTTCCATGTTTTCATCTTAGTAACTAGTATGAACAAAACTGTGCTTTTAAGAAAAATACTCTAGTTTCTAAAAAAGCCTGAAAGACAGTGAGGGATCTTCGGACTAAATAACAGATGAGGTGCATTAATATCAGTTATAAATAGGTGGACAGATCTTACTGTTCCTGCTGTGTCCAGGATCTCCAACATACACTGCTGTCCATCGACCTCCACTTGCTGAAGAGAGACAAAGAAACAGAGACAACCTGAGCCCAAAATACTAACAGAGACAAACAATAAAACTAATTCAAAACAGGAATGTTCTCTTCCTTTCAAAAAAGCAGATGGGCTTTATTTTTCTCTTTATTGGAATTTGTTTTGATTATTTTTATTAAATGACTTATTCTTGTGTGAGTGGGAATTGGGTTCAAAGTAGTAGAAAACAGGTTTGAAGAGGCTGAATTAAGGCCAGTTTTTCTTTCTCTTTCTTTTGTTTGGGTCCATTGTGATGCGCAGAATAATGTTTTTACCATTAACACTGTGCATTAACTCAGCTCTTTGGTGTTTGTTTCTATGGTCGTCAGCCTCATACTTATAATAGTAATATATAAAAAAACAAAAAAATATCACAAAGCTTTAGACTTATTGCCTAAAACATGACCCAAGTCCCCATTTTTGGATTTATTTCTCTAATGGAGTAAGATTTACAGCCTCAATTACTTCCTGTTTCTACTTTTTTTTAAATCACCTACATGTGAAATTTGCTTTTGTGTGAAAATGGAGAAAATGAAAAAACACAAAAGTCGTTGTAATCTCAACAACATACGGGCATTTTTGGGAACCAACACTATGGAAGAGAACAACAGCAAAGGTCTGTGAAGGCTCATCAAATGTTGACAGTCACACTAAAGTGTTGTGCATGAGGGGGATTTCACACAACCTGGCAACCCAAATGCTGATCTATCTAAGTTTTAGTAGCCGATTTAAGGAACTTTACTAAAACTATGAAAAACAACATATAAAGGATGGTTTTCCTAAGTTACATCTGATATAGTTTAGCTGACGCTGCATTGTATTGACAGCATCAGCTAAAGATTTGTTGGGTAAGCACATGTTAAACCACATAGTACTTGCATCCGTTGTGCACCGTGGATGGGTGGTGTATCTGATGCAGGAAAATGTGAGCCACAAACAGAGAAAGAAATTCTAAGATTTGAACTTAGTATATTGAAAGTGAAAATGCTAAAAGACGATTCGTGTCATGTGAACTTTCCAAGTCAATATTGTTACTTATCACTTGTATATTTTCACTTCATGTATCATATATCAGATATTGTACTTACAGTTGAATTGAAAATAATTTAACCCCCACTGAAAATTAGAATTGGCACAATTGACAAAGCTGTTAAGCAATAGTCAACGCAAAATGCAAGTTTTAATGATATGCAGTTTTGTATTATTGAAGCCCTTCATGATCAGTGTCTTCAGTACTTCAAACACAGTTTGCCTGCGAGTGTGGTACATACTCAAACACTATTCAAGTTCTTCTTATCTGATCTGTTGATCGCAAACAGTTGAAAGTTTGTACATTTTGCCAATACATGTAATTTGCAGAGGGAGTTGAATATTTTTAATTGCAACTGTACTTTTTAACTTTATATCATAATATTGACTGATTTAATAGGTTAATCAATTAATTTGACTTAGTGCTTTAACTTTTCACATGATTTGTCATTTGTCATCTGATAGTGTAAAACACTTGTAATGCCACTTTTCTCTGATACCACACTTGATACTGTGTTATCCTCGTCAGGTAGGTGGAGGTGGAAAAATGTCTGTGGTTTATTTAGAGCGGTTTTAAAATAATTGATGAAAAGCTGCATACAAACTCTGCTGTACTAACAGTCATTTATGTATTTCTTAAGAAAACCTTTAATATTTGCGACTGTGCTTTGGTTGTTCTTTTTTTCCTTTTCTTTTCAGCAAAAGTTGTTTTGTTTATAAAACCCAGGGATTCTTGCGTGTTGATGTGCCAAAACTAATGTGGCAGCATCCGGCAACTTTGACTCTGTAACTTAATAATTTGTGCTTAAAGCGAACAAAAGACAAAAAAAAAAAGGAGCAAAACCATTGATGTCAAGGTGAAGAAAGCGCGGACAATAAAGTCAACAAAGGGAACTAAAGGCAAACTAACTTTATAAAACAACGCTACATTCAGGTGAAGCTGTAAGTTACTGTAGATCTGCCTCAGTTGTGATGTCATCAGTTGCCGATACCAGTTAAAACATGTTTAAAAAACTGTTTGGGAGAACGACTGATAGAGACTAAAGACTGGAATCTTTAGACAGCACACACTTAACGATCGTCTCTGCAGTCTGTCAGCATCTGTGCAGTGGATTTATGAGGATTTCACTGTCCAGCAACTCAGAAGTAAAACAGTTTAGTAGTTGTATCTGTACTGTAGATCTGTAGATGTCGACAAGAACTCAAATGTAAGTACTTGTACTCAGAGCCACAAAGTGCTATTGGCACATCCCCAGATAATGTGGATGCTCCTAACATTTGACTGTGTTTCCTAATTTTTACTTATTGAGACAAAAACTTAACATACCACAAACATTTTTATTTTTCTCGTGGCACATTTGGGCGTCCAAAGCCTCCGTCTTAAACAATCACGGCTTCTCCTGCTTCCTACGTTTCACTTGTCTTGTCCTTCTCTTTTCCCTGTTTCTTCACCTTCATCTTTGGCTTCATATATGTTAGCACAGTTAGCAGCTGCCAACATCATTCAGACAATTTTCCTATCACTCATTCCCAGGTTGAGCTCATGCAGACTGTTAAAGTCAGCTGAGACCCATGGGTTGGCTCCGTCTTACCTTCCTGTAGGAGTCCTCTATCGTTGGGTCGTATTTTTCCACAAAGATTCCCTGAACAAACTGGACAGTCTGGAGAGAGAGAGAGAGAGAGAGACAGGCAGTAAGACAAAGAGAAGTAGGGCAGTGGTGTTAATGGAGCTCTGTTCTGTTCTCTATTGGAAGTCATTAGATTGGAATTAATGTGACACACTGACACATCTCCATTATATGATCTGGAGTAAAGCACTTCATTGTAGTGCGGTTAAGACCCAGTGTTGAGGGGAGAACTGACGAAGATGGCTCACAGAAAAACAGGCAGTCTCACACAGTTTGAGTCGACTTTTAGAGGAATTTTCCCAAGTTAGAAAAACCTAAACAAAACCGTCACCGTAACGCATGAAATAAGACACACAATCAATGTATCCTTAAAGTGTAGTGTCAGCTCTAATGTAAGGCTTTTTTTATTTACAGGCTGTCTGCTTTAGGGGCTCAGAAGTATTTGGAAAGATGACTGCTCAGGTGCTCGATGACTAGGTGTGTTCATTTAAAAGTAAGCAGTTAAAAAGGTCTAGAGTTGATTTCAAGTCAAGTGAGTTCTCTCTTGCTTCCAATGAACCAAATAGATGATTTGGCTACAGCTGATGCTTTTTCTCTCGTGTGGATTTATTTCGATTTTATTCAACCCGACGATGATTTGTTCACTAGACACTAAATTTCATATTGATGGTAAACAACTACAAATTCCAAATGCTGGACTTGAAACTAACTCTACGTTTTATCTGCTCACCTGTAAATGATCTAATGAGGCCAAAACACGTGTCATTGAGCAGCGGAGCCTCTAGAATTGTGTTGAACAAATAAAAGTGGCTCTAACTCCTCTCATGGTGCATTTTTTTTATCAAACGGGAGAAGACACTGCATAAAGCAGTTTTTCAGGACTATTTCACTGGCAGATGAATCTAGATGTGATGTAGTTAGTGCAACAGTGCTTAATAGTTTTAGGCTCAGATATACACAATATCTGTCAAAGTGACACATTTATCATTGGTTTGGGTCTTTTATGGGATTTAGTGGCGGTAAGAAAATCACAGAATGACACAAACAGCTGAGCAGAGACAGCAAACTTACCAAAGCTGACTTGCCGACTCCTCCTGATCCTAAAACAACCAGTTTGTATTCACGCATCCTGACTGTGTGTCTGCTGGGCGAGAGAGAGAGAGAGAGAGAGAGAGAGAGAGAGAGAGAGAGAGAGAGAGAGAGAGAGGTTGCCAGGTTACTAACATCACAGCAGCCAATCACAGAGCAGTACAGTAATGTAAACACAGAGGGGTCATGTGATCATACAGCTGGGGGTGATGTCACAACTGTGGAATCCTTCTTGGATACAGTTGCTGTGTGTCCACATGTGTGTGTGTGTGTGTGTATAACTTCTGTACTTAAGTGAATGTACTTAGGTTAATGCACCTGATGCCCTACGGTTCTGAGGAAAACCGAGTACATTTTACTGCATTTATGTTGCAGATTTTTAATAAAACCTAATAAACTAATAAATGCTGATGTATTTTTATGAAGTATCTGTCAGTGCTTTAAATGTTACCATCAGCCCCACTTTTACCTTCTGCTGGTTTCATTTCACATTTTTGTTTTCAAAAGTTTCATTTCTCTGGTGTGTAGCCTCTATCGTTTGCCTTTTTATTGTGAATAGAAGAAACACATTTTCATGTTGTTTCGCACTAACTAGTCAGAAATCAGGTAATGCGGAACATGCTGATCTTTGATTCTAGGTGTGTCAGTGGCTCAATCGGTAGAGTGGCATCCTGCCGACCATAGATTTGAACTGGTTACCATCTAGCTGTGAGGCAGCAGTGCTAACCACTCCACCACCATGCTCCCGTGAGAGCAACAATTAACAATTTCTGAACTCTTTGCAAAGCTGCGAGCCCACACTGTACTGTCCCTGAACACCTTGTGTGTGGCACATCAGAGCTGCTGATGAGAGCTTGTTAACACCGTTGGGTAAAGAGTTCCCTGATGTTCTGCCGTACGTAAGTCTGCAGTGGAACAAGCAAAAGTTATAGTCGGACAAGCAGCTTCCTGGAGAATCTCTTGACCTCTGGGGACAACAGAGACACTATGGCAGAGGCTGTTGAATCTGGATCTACTGCAAATGCTGACAGAAACAAGACGAGTTCAAATGAATAGGCAGGTTCGTACTCCTGCTATTTCGTTTGAAGAAAAAAGCCTAAAAACATCACAACATATATCACAATTCTTTAGAAAGGTTTCCACAAAATCTTAGGCACCAACAATCATAAAAAAGTCAGGGTCAACTGATTAAGCAACTCTTTACCTTATATTGTGATGTTCGAGGTCAACAAAATGCTTTGCGAGGTCTTCTTACAGCTTTTGGGGTCATTTTATGCACAAGCAAAAAAACTGCACAAAGCTCTATTGTTACATGTTCCAGGTCCTGCTTGTCCTGAATGACTAAACACACCTGATCCAGGTAATCAGGCAGTGGGTATGGCGGGAATAGTTGGAAAATAAGCAGCTCTCGAGGACCTGGAATGATTCCTGGTTTACAACAAGGTGATCTACAACCAGATGGACCCTCAGTTTATACAACCGCGCACACAAACAGTAACCGAGATCTTTACAAAGCTCCCAGAGCAACAGTAACCAAGACGTCAGCACCAGCTGTGCGATCACATAACCTCTATGTTATCATCAGCCAGATGCAAGCTGGGTAATTATTACCTCCTAGTGAGAGGGAGGGGGGGGGGGGGGGTCTTCAATGTCTTTGCATGGTTGTGTGGATCATTTTTGGTTAAACCCCCTCATTGAAAGAGGAGTCCAGTCACACATTCAAAGGGCAGTATGAGGATCCAGACTTGGTTTTAGGTTTGGGTTCAGTGTGTAGTTATGATGTTTAACACCTACAGTAAATCAGCTAAATGCTAAAACCCCGTTTTTGTCTCCGGGTTTTTGACACATCAAAACTAATCATGAACTCTGTGTCGTCTAAGAAAGTGTCGGACTAATTGGACCCAAAGAGAAAAAACACTCTCAAGCCTGTGAAAGCAGAATACCATCACAATCACCGTGATATGTGCTGAGATATGCAGATGACACACTACTTTTGAAGCTAAAACAGCCTTGCTTCTTCTATTTTGACCATGTTAAAACAACTTTAAATATAGACTTGTTCTGCTTTTAGAATCTGAAGCATCAAATAAATATACTGGCTGCACACTGTGCCTGCTGTTGTTTTCAGATATTGTCTACGTGATATGAAAATGCAGTGTTGTTCTTTGTCTCGTAAGGGTGTGTCTCAGATTTGGTTTTTATCTCTTTACTTACTTCTGTAACATCTGGTGACGGCAGATGACACATTTACATCATTTACTGTTAGTTAATGTGTGTTGTCTCTGATTTATAAAAGACAAAAATGGTAATTTTGCACCTGAGTAATCCCCAACAAATATACACAAAGAGGAAACTGTCACTGTTTCCACTCTTTAAATTAAGCATGAACGTCTGAACTTATGGCTTCATCACAGAACAAGGCAAAAACAAAACCAGTGATTCTTTGTTTCATTTTTTGGACCATCTGAATTCAGGATTCTCAGCGACAGACAGGAGACAGACAGGTCATTTTAAGCTTGTCTGTGATCATTTTACATTTGCTTTTGGATGTTTTGTGTCTAGTTCTTGGATAACTTCAGGTCATTTTGCATTTCTTTGTGTTGATTTTCAGTCTTTTCACTTTGGAACAAAACCTATGAAGTGTAACTTCTGATGCTCTGGTGCCTGCTAAGCCTGTTGGGTAATCACATCCATGGCTAGAATCTGGCTCACGCTGGGTCACAGCTGCACCTGTAGATCAATTAAGCCACACTCCAATAATGAATTTACTTGTTTTGACTATCCACTGAAAAGGCTTTAAAAACCGATAAATCTATTCAGTATCTGCCCAAAGTCTAGTTGCACAGGCTTTTGTTCGCAACCCAGATTCCTTTCATGTGTTTCTAAGGGAACTTTAGCGCATTAATATCTGAGCTAAAAAATCTGATCCTGAAGGTGCATCAAGCAATTGGGTGGAGACGGGGATGGATTTCAGCGCCTGAGGCTCTGAACACCACCCGCCTCACTGCCTGTCTCTCTCCAATTCGATGCAACAAGTTCAGGCGAGTTCAGGGACTCGCAGGAAGTCATGGACTGAAGCAGCAGCAGCAGGAGCAGAAGGCGAGGTCAACGATGGGAAAGCGAATCCGCTAAATGAGCTGAAAATCTTCAATTCCTTCAAAACTCCTTCGAATGCCCCTGTTCATGTTGCAACAGCTCGATGACACACGTGCAGCTAAACTCCAGCGAACAATAAAGCATTTTTACACCCAGACTCATTTAAGGGGGGCAGCAATGAAGTTATAACACAACAAGCTGCAGCAGGAAACTTCCGATTTCAGAGACAAACAGTAAATAAATTCTTTCAGTCACTTAGTCGCCTGTGCAAAAACTACCAGTTAATACAACTGACCTCCACAGTGTAGCCTGGATAAAATCCAAACTACTCAAATCAGCAGCATGTATTCACTGAAATACTTCAGTACAATACTTCGGAGGTACTTTGACTGCACTACATTTGTCTGACAGTTTTAGTTACTTCACATTTTCAGATTTCTCCACACAAATCATTTGTAGGTCTTAGATAATAAGCTGTGGTATTAAACTACACAGCCGTCTTTACATTCAGGGCCGGAGCGATTCGTTGAAGGTACAGTGTGTAACTGTTGTCGAATATTTATTCAGTAGAGATACTGTGTCCTCTGTAACCTGAATGTGACCCTGACTCACCGAGCAGCGCAAACTTTCGTTTCTTTCAGGTTTGTTGACGTGCTCAACCTTTAATGAACTCAACAGTTATTAAGTTCATTTAAATGCAATAAGCAGAAATCTCATTTTAAATACGGTGGCCAAAACATTAGAACCACCCCTCGTATAATGCTCTGACAATAATAATAATAATAATAATAATAATAATAATAATAATAATATAATAATAAACGCATAGTAGAATTACCACCTCTCTGACAGCTTCAACCTATAATCTGAGAAATTAAAACACTGAAAAAGTAGAATTCATGACAGAGCTGCTGTATTGGTCACAATCATATGCCAGGTCGGTAAATAACGAGCAATAATCCCAATTTTTGGAATTTTAACAAAGCAAACAATCGATTAAATAAAGAAAAAGAACTGCAAATAATGTAAATAAATATTAGTTACAGTAACAGCTCCACCTACTACAATGGGGAATATGACTCACACAATACAACATGAGTAATAATACTGTATTCACTGGAACCATGGAATCGGCCACTTCAAATAATACTTTAAATAATCTAAGTGTATTTTCCTGCTGTGTTGAAATGCAACCAAGTTCTTTACTTAACAAGTGAAGTTGATAAATGTACAGTCATTAAGTACAGTCTGAGTATTTCCATTTCCTGCTACATCATAATTTGACTTCAGTTCATTTCAGAGGCAAATATTGTACTTTTTCTCAACTCTCTTTTCAATGTAGTTATTTTTCAGAATCACATTAATAACATGAATACAGCATAACCATCAGACTTTTTTGGTCATTTGCTTTTAATTGAGCAGCTACATGTGACCAGCAGCGACTTCAGTCATTTACACTTTAACTCAAAATATTTAACCATCAAAACTTGCATGATTTAAATACATCATATTCACTGATAGTAGCAGACATCCTGCTGAAGTGTACTTTTTACTTTTGGTACTTTTTTGTAATTTTAATAAAAGATCACTTGACTTTAGCAAATGATCTGAGTACTGCTTTTTACCAACATTTGAATGTTTTTCTACACTGTGGCTAAATGTGAGTATTTTGCAGCAGCACTGTATTTGATCGGTACTGCAATAAGTACTCGCTTTGTAGTTCTGCTTCCTTCCAGCGTGCACTGGCAGCATGATGTTAATCTACTAAAGTAAAGTTGTTGGATGAGAAAGATGGACACACAGAGACAGATCCCTGAGTCAAGCACAACTAGGTGGGGCCTGTCAATACTGTGTGTGTGCTGACAGTACAGCAGCGGAGGAATAAAACCAAGCCTTGTCCATAGCCTGCGCACACACGCGCGCACACACGCGCGCACACACACACGACGCACACACACGCAGACAGCTTCCTCCAAACTCATAAACTGCTTCAAGTTACTTCCTCTCTTTTTCCTCTAGCAAACCAGCGGGAGCTCCGCAGCTCGGCGGCCGCCTCAGAACGCTCCCTATCGGGCCAGCTCCGGCAGCAGACCCTGCTGCCCGGAGGAAGAGAGACAAGCTGCGGGCAGGAACACAAAGAGCTCTACAGACAGCCGCCATGATGACACCCAGCTGTCCCACTGTCCGTCTGTCTGTGTCTAACGCCAACACTATTATTATTATTAATAACGTGGCTCCTGTCTGTCTGCCGTTCCGTCCGTCTGTCCGCCGGTCGCTCGCTTCCGCAAACCCAGCCCAGCTCGGCACCGGCCTGTCTCCCTCCCTGCCTGCCTGCCTCAGCTCGTCTGTCAGAGCCTGACCCGCTCCGTCCAGAGTTAATCTACGTCTACATGATGGAGGGAAGAAAGAAAGGAAAATAGAGGCAAAGCGGAAAAGGGAGAAAAGGGGGAAAGGAAGCGGTACTCACAGTCATCCACCCGTCCACTCCACTGCGTGCTCTCTCTCCCTCTCTCCTCCAGTCTGAGTGAACGTCGCTCTATCACAGCCGCTCCCTCCTGTCGCCACCGCTTAAGTGTCAAGTTGGACGCGGCAAGCGATAGCGTTTCCTCTCAGTTCTTTCACAATAAAGGTGGCCTGCCGGATTTCTTTCGGTCTTGTTTGCTTCCCATGTTTGGCAGTAATTTCCCAAGAAAGCAAACGATTCTTTTAAACAAGTCGTTACCTTTTCAGATTTTTATTCATAAGCAAAAAAATCTTATAGCTGCTATAAAATTCGATCAATTTTAAAGTGACACATTCTAAATCAAATCAAATAAATGTATTGAAAATTGCCAAAACGTTTTTTCCCCACTGTCAATCCAACATTGTTAAACTTGGATGTTCAATGCATTAGTTTCTATAATATTTTGGTTTATATTCATTTTCTTAAAACTAATATCAAACCAAAAGTTTCATCTACATGTTAGAGGTTGATAAGTTATTTGAGAAATGTTTCCAATATCCCTGCAAAAACAAAGTCAAATTAAATGGGTGACTCAGATATTTTATTAATGTTTGACTGAATGTATAATTGCGAGTAAGGCCACACTATAGTAACATGAAGTAAAAGCCCTGCAGTAAAACTGTTACCTCGTAGACCTATAAGTAAAAGCAAAAAACTACGATCAGCAAAATACTTTTAAGGTAAACATTTTACACAATGACAATTTTAGAGTACTTATTAAATAAACACATCGTAAATAAGCAAAAATGATTTTATTGTTAAAGCTGCTGAAGCTCCATTTTATTTATTAGGATTTATTTTGAAGGGAGGCCATAGTTACTTTCCGGTTTCGCGCTAACTTCGTCACAGATTTTATGACGTTCAGGCGTCGCACTCACCTGCTTCCCGCTTCCTGCATGGTAAAAACATTAGACAGTAGAGTCATCTTTTGCCGAAATATTATTCACCAATGTAATTTCCGTTGCTAAGTGACGTCATCGGGCCTATTCAAAAGCCTGCATTGCTCAACAGCTTCATGTCAATTAAAGTATACATTTTTAAACACAGACACACACACAGACACTATAACCACCTTGGAGATGTAAGATTACTGCAATTTAAATGATACTTCAGTAAAAGTCAGATAATTATTCATAAGAAGTACAATACTTCACTTTAAAATGTACTAAAGTATGATAAAATGGAAGTACTCAAGTAAAGCACGTCAAGATTATACTTGAGTGGAGTTCTTCAATTAAGGTACTTTGTTAGTGTTAAAATTACTACAGGACCCTTGTGATGTATTTTGATGGTGACCATAGAGCTGATTATGTCATGGGTGTTTTCCCTCTCCTATTGGCTATTAATAATAACACCAAGTGGAGGTCAAAGGTCAAAGCGAATTTTAAAGTATTTAAACATTAAAACAATCGAGTGCGAGGGCGTGCGTGTGTGTGCGTGTGTGTGTGTGTGTGTGTGTGTGTGCGCGAGTTACTGCAGAGTCAGAGAACAGCTGAGCGTGTCAGAGCGTGTTGATGGGAACACGCCTCGAGAAACCCACACATACACGCAGTGTTTACTACACTGGAGATGTGTTGTGAAGCCACACCCAAACAGGAAGGAGTCACCCAGAATAGAGTCACCCTCCACCCAACCCGCTTCCCTTTCACTGACACACAGTTCCTCTATTACACACATAGTTGTTTGTGTGTGTTCTCACTAGTTCTTACATTTCCAAGTTGAAGTACATATACAGATATAAAACTACTGACGTGCAAGATACTTTGTACTTAAAGTGAAAGTTTTAGAAAATAGTATAAACAGTTGTGATATTTTGTTAATTGTCTGTTGTAGACTGATATTTGCACACATGAAGAGTTCATACTTGTGAATTTGCAGTCAGCAACAACAAAGAAGCACCAAAGAACTGCAGGACACCGCCACAAATAGAAAAAGAAGCAAACACCGACATCGAATTAGCAGATCAAACAAAAACAAACAGGACGCAAACCACAGAGCCACCAACCACCACAGTGACTTGAACGCCCACAAAGATACGAAACCAAAAGGAGACGCAAACAACCACAATGAGAACCAAAAGAACTGCAGAACACTGCCACAAAAATGGTAAAAAGCAAAAATGGACACAAATATACCAGATCAAAACAACCACAAACAGGGCGCAAACCCCAAAGACAAAGAGAAGCAAAAAACAAAGAGATGCAAAATAACTGCACAACACTGCATCACAAATGGAAAAAAACAAAACAAAACACAACCATGGACACAAAATTACATCACACAAACCCACTATTATGACACAGCACAAGTACCTAGGCAGAGAGCAAACACATGCAAAACACAACACCAAATTACTGCAAAGATGCACTGAACCACAAAGAAACACAAAACAGCTACAAAATAACTACGAGACCCAAAACGCAACCAAAGGGATTCAAAATGTCCCCAGAGACACAGCATCCACACAAGAGACATAAGAGACACAAAATGACAAGAATAAACACAGTAGTGACATTTTCTCCTCTTGGTAGCTGTTTTGTGTCTTTTTGTGATCATCTGATTAACTTCCCAGTGAGTGAAGTTAACTTTGACCCCAAACCGAGGCTCTGGTCCAACCTCCATAAAGTCCGGGACCTGGGCCCAGTCGGCTCATTCTGTAATTGATCCATAGATTCAGTGAAGAGGTCTGAGACATGGCGCCTTTCTGTAAACGCGGCATCAGTCCATCTGGGCACAATAAATTACTGAACATCAAAAATGTTTATCAGTACGCCCACGAGCACACACACACACACACTGTAACACAACCTCATCAGCTTGGCTGCTGCTAGGAGACGAGATGAATGAGCATCATTGGCTTTGTTTGCACTCCAACAGGTTTTTGCCTCAGTGAAAAAGCCAATCAGCGATGAATTTAGGCCTCTGAAGAGGAAGTGTTTTTCTTTTCATACTTACCTGTGTATCTGAAGAGATTTTCAGAAGCTCTGTGAAGCCTTTGCTTCCAGTCTGGTAGACAACTGCAGCCATGAAAAAAAAAAAAGCCTGAGAAGCTAAACTTAGGGTAAAATGTCTCCTTTCCTGTGTTTCATGCTGCTGCAGTACTGACAACACTCCGCACTAACTTGAGAGCTGTGCTCTGGATCAGTCTGCTGCAACCAGGATATACTGATTCAAATCAGAAGTGGTTCTTAAAAGAAAACTACTGTGACTGCTGAGCAGATGTATAAAGTCTTACGCCTGACGCTGGAGACAGTGACATCTGTTTTAAGTGTAAATCACACGAAAACAAAGCTATTTAAAAAAGGAAGAAACGCAAAAACATCGTTTCTCTGAGTCTGTTCACTTTATCGTCCGTGTTCAAAACTGGCTGACTTACGACTTAAAATCATCTATGAGCTTCATCAGTCTCCGCTGCTGCTACAACGGCCGAGGGCGTTGAGGAATCTCTGCACTCTGACAGAAATGAAAGTCCCATCAAAATCAGTCAGATTCAACCTTTGGGCACTTTGCGTTTATGTTGAAAATTACAGGAAAAAAATCGAACGTTTCACTTAAAGTCCAGTGTCAGAGATGTGAGTTTCTGATCACATCCCTCATTTTGTGAAATGAAAAAAAAAGAAGCAGCTGCTGCCCTAAACACAACAGCAGCGCTGTCCTGACTGGCCTCTCTGATACGGCTCTGTTGGGCCGTATCATTAGGCCACAAACATTTAGGGCTTACAGGAGACGTCTGTTAGAGGCCAGATCACTTATTTAGGGGTTTTCCCTGTAAGACAATCATGCAGTTGTTACATTTCACTGAAGTTTTCTGCTGGTGTGAAAAGGCGAGTGGTTTGATGCCGTTCATTTAATTTTCTCAGAATTCAGAGCTAATGGCTTCAACTTCACAAACATTCAACTCCATTACTTTCCCTGTCTATAGAGGTTTGTCCTCCACATGTGCACTTGTAAATCTGGGTAAATCCAATCCTTTACCCCAGTTACATTTTACCGTTGTCTTTAGTGCATAAACTAAATGTCTTAGTACAAACAGATTTCGACTGAATTAATTACATCAAAGCCACAGTCAGTGTTTTTTTTTTTTTTTTAAATCAAACCCTGGAAGTTGGGGTTTCACTTCGGCTCTTTATTGACACTGTTCAACCATCCAATAATCACTTAGTTTAAGCAAACTCGCATTCTCAAAAAGAAATGAAAAAGTCAAGAGTATGAAGGCAGGCAGAAATGGACCTTTTTTTATTTTTGTTGGGCAATAAACATCAGTGGATTGCCTGACCAGGCCAGACTGGACCAGATAAAACCAGGTTGGGACCTGATTAAACCAGCTCAAACCGGTCCTGACCAGAAGGAACCCGGTTTTGGGAGGCTCACAGAAACAAACGGGATGATCTTTAGATTGTTACTATATATATATTACACTGTGTTACCACAGCAACAGCCACACAATAATAGTCATCAATGTTGTCCAGTCGGGTCTGGTCAGATGAAACCTGGTCCAATAATCTTCCCTCCCTCCTTTCCTAACTTTCTAGGAGTGAAGACACCGAGGGCTGGTCTATTAAATCAGAGAATCTGATTAGTTCACATAGTAAAAGCCCACCCACATATTGTCACCCCCCAGCATCCTATTGGTTGCCTACATCATTCTCGAAAAAATAAAAATAAAAATACAGAGCGAGTCCTTCTCCTATTGGTCACCATGGCCTTGGACAGGAAAGGCCGCTTATTCCTGTTGGTCAGTTTTAATAAAACGCCAACTGTCAGTCACTCAGCAGCGGCCAATCAGGTTACAGTACCTGTGGAACTCTGGAATTATGAAAAGAAACAAAAAAAAAGAAAAAAGAAAAAAAAAAGAAAAAAGAAAAATGATGATGAACAGGGAGATCAGCTAACCAGATGACCTCGCTAGAAAACAAAGGAAGTAGAAGGAGCTTCCAAGCCTCATATGGAATTTATTTTCTTGAATTTCTCTTTTTATTTCCGTTTATTTTTATATTTTGTTTTAGTTCTTTTGTCCGCGTGAGAGCCGTACGTCAGTCTTCGTCCTTTCTTTTCCAAACAGCTGATTTCAGTGCAATGCATCATGGAACGATCGATCGCTAGGAGAGGGTGTGTAACTACAAGTGTGTGTGTGTGTGTGTGTGTGTGAGTGTGTGTGTGTGTTTGTGTCCTGTTGTCATGGAAACATGCTGCAGGGTTAGCGCTCCAGCAGCAGGGATGATGCCGTGTTGCATCGTGGGATCTTGTTTTGTCCATGTTTTTAGCTGGTGTCCATGGATTCCATGTTGGCGGAGCTGGAGTCCCTCTGGATGGAGTCAAAGATGGCCGCCAGCTCCTGATTGGATGAGATCTGCGACTGGAACTCCGACATCAGCGGCGACTTCTCGGCCTCGGGGATCGTCAGTAGAGCAACAACTGCGCGCATCGCCGACCGCTTCAGCTCATCCTGCTTCTCAAACTCCTGCTTCACAGAGTTCGCCTTCACCTGCAGAAGCGGAAGACAAACATTAAAGTTACATTCAGATTATGTACGTAAAACTGCGGCCCTTCAGATTCTTTTCCATGGTGGACTGTGTTTCACGCAGGAAGGGACAACATTCAGACGTTTGTGTACCTTGGTGGTGCAGGTGGCTCTCAGTGGCTCCACCAGTCTGTCCAGTCTCTGTAGAACAGCACTTGGGCAGAGAGACGACAGTCGGGCCAGCATTAGGAATGTCAGCATCTGGAAACACAATTATCCACCTAAGTGCACTGTAGGGAGCCAACAGCAGCAGCAATACTGATCCAGCACGAAGCAGTAGTTTTGGCAGTAAAGTACAAACTCATGATACTTTTTACTAACGAGAAATTATATTTGAAGCAGCTTTTTCCCCAGAAATGTCACCAAACATTTGGGGGACAGGCACAAAAAAAAAGTTCTGAAAATACGATGGTCTCATGAAGAAGTAGAAAACGGAGATACACAAGAGGAAAATACCTCAAAAAGTAACGTTTGACCAGTGATCAGTGGCAAAGGTGTGTTTTGTTATGGGGTCAGACCTTGATGTCGTAGTGGTCTTTGAGACCGTCCTCTACGTGGTTGAGGAAGGTGAAGATGTCGAGTCGGTCCAAGCAGCTGTCCAGCAGAGTGTACATGCACTCGAATGCAGCCTTCCTCAAGTCCAACCCATCATCCACTGTGTGTTTAAACGGACCCATCTCCACCTGCACACAGTTGAACATTAGACCCCCCGTCTGTCTCCATCTGCCCACGTATGTGAATGTGTTTCAGGCGTTCTCACCTCTCTGATCAGTTCCTTCCTGACTTTGGTCTCATTGTAAAGTTGTGGTAAAACCGAGTCCAGCAGTTCGCGGATCAAACTGGGTTTATTGTGGGCCGCAGAGTTAAACGTGACCAAGGCAACGCGACGTACGTTCAGGTCAGGGTCCTCCAGGGTCTTAAGGAAATCCCCTGGGAAACAAATCAGCCAATTAGAGGACAGACCATGTGCTGCAACATCAATCTGTGAACAAATTCAAACTCATTTCATAATAAAAAAGGTGGAGCAATGTTCAAACCCTCTTCATCTCAAAGTATGAGAATAACATTCTTTAAAATGCAGGAGACTGGAAGAATGGAATCGTTGAATAAGTTTGTCTCTGATGTGTTTGACTGTGTGTATTATTGAGTGTCAAGTCTTTTAGGGTTAGGGGCTAGAAATGCAGAATATCAAATCTGATTTCACTTTGATGGACATACAAATATACAAATATGTCTGTGCCACGTGCACTTGTAGATGTATAGAGAACACAGAATAGTTTATAGGATATTCTGTGCAATGCTGGCTTTTCGTTTCCACTGAATAACACAGAAGAGGAACATCTGTAAAAATAGCCATCTCAATGTTGCTCTTTAAAAAAAATAGAAAAATAAAAATAAAAAACACATACAAGCTTGGCTGTATCAGTGAGGATGATGAGTCTGAATACAGGGCTGTGGTGCATTACTGTGTCACATGGTGTGAGCGGAACCATCCAAGTGGCTCCAGTTTCTATTAAGGGTCACAGTGTGGACGTTGTGGAGGATTATAAATACCTGGGAGTGTTTATTGACTATAAATTGGACTGGGGTAAGAACACTGAAGTCCTCTACAAGAAGAGCGAGAGTCGCCTCTATTTCTTGAAGAACCATGTGAACCATGCTGAGTCCGTGGTTGCCAGGGCAATTCTGTTTGCTGCTGTAAGCTGGGGCAGTGGACTGAGAGCGGCAGAAACTAACAAACTCCATAAACCGATCAGAAGGGCCAGTGACATTGTGGGGACAGAGCTGGACACTTTAACAGATGCTGTCCAAGCTGCGAGGGATAATGGAGAGTGGCTCCCATCCTCTGCACCACATGCTGGGGATCCATAGGAGCTCGATCAGTGCCAGACTCATACTAACAAACTATTTCTGATTCCGATTCTAGTTAATTTTGTACTTATGGTTTCAGCAGGACAGTTTGGTCCAGATTCCCACCACAGAAAAACTGAGCCACCTTCATGGAGTCTCTGAATTATCTGGACCTTGACTTGTTGAAAATGAAAACGTGACTGCAGAATTTGGTCCTAAAACTCTACTTGACATTGTGAGATCATTCACCTGAAGCTCACACACTAATATGGATTTTTGCAGACTTGTGTATCTGACAGGTGTGTGTTACCTATACAGTTTTTCAGCAGTGGATCGATGGGCTGAGGCTGGTCAGAGATGGTGAACTTTACTGCTGTTACAACGGAGCTTCTGGCATATGATGAACCTAAACACACACACACACACACACACACACACACACATACAGAAAGTCAGAGATCATTATATCAATATTTCATTGATTATCAGATGTCAGCTTCAGGTCCAGGAGGTGTCATTTAAAAGCACTAATTTATTTACACATCCAAACCCAATAATCAATCCCACACAAGTTTGGTGGGAGCTGCAATCTGAAGGGGAGCAGAAGGGCTGGACTTACTAAAACCTGAAATAATCCCATTGGAGATTTTTACAGTTTCACTGTTGCTGGCAAGAAAAAGAAAAACCAAACAATCCATATGTCCTAATATCAACATTTATATGGATTTATTAATTCATCAGCTAATGATTCACTAGATTAGAATGGATCTGAGTGACTACCTATTACTGATCCTGCAAAATGGGTTAACTCTTTGATTAGCTGTCAGTTACCTGACAGCAGGTATCCTTTGAGGCGGGGCAGCAGTGTTTCAGGGTCGATCAGTGTGAGTTTTCCCAAACACTCAGCCACCACGTTCCTGGTTCCTTCCTCCTGACACTCACAGTGTTTGAGCAGCAGAGTCCAAACGGACTCCACGTACGGCTTCAGACCGGTGACAGACGCCGAGCCTCAACACAGACACACAGATTAAAAGCTGACTCTCACACACACACAGATTAATGCATATTGTGTTAGAGCTTTTGCTCTTACTGATGATCTCTTTCAGCGAGTGCAGCAGCAGGTATTGTCTTTTGGAGGAGGAGATCTCCTGCAGGACGAAGGGCAAATACTCCGGAAGATTCCCCACTGCAATGCTGCCCAATGCATAGGAGGCTGCTGACTTCACCTGAGAGACAGAGAGACAGGCTAATATCTACTTACTGTAGTAAACAGCTAAATAGGACTCCTGAACAACTACTGACAAAAGCAGCACAGCAGAACTGAAACTTACACTGATGAGTAACAACAGATTCCTCTTTAGTCACTGGTCGTAATAGCACAAACCGAACAAGGTAATAAATACTCAAATAAATTAGAGTCGTCGAAAAATAGTACAGTTTCATCTGAACGTCACTAACGCCGGAAATAAAAGCAGTATGATGAAAGAATGACAGAGAGACACAGACACGTGTTACCTCTTCACTGGAGGAGGAGAATGCGTCCAGGATGACCGTCTTTAGCTCTGGTTGGCTGCTGAGGTCCACATGATGTCCAACCTCGCCCAGTGAGAGCAGAGCAAGCAGCCTGATAGAGTCTGTGGAGCGGCTGTTCTTTACATCCTGTCAAAATAAGGGAGCAAACTCACAATCAGTGGTGGAGTGGACCTGATTCCCCTACACGGCCAGACCACCCCAGCTGAAGAACGTTTCAGCTTCACCACTTCAGTCCCTGCACAAATGTGTACTATTCACGTAAACAATGCCCCGAGAATTGTGCACAACCTTGCAATTGAAAACATCATAAAAATACTGCAATGGTGACATGAAATCGGGCATTTTAGGCCGTAACAATCACAAAAAGGTCTAAAGTTCCTTCAGGACTGGACATTTTAAAACATTTCACACTAGTTCAAACTGAGGCATTTGCTTATTCTTTGGCGATTTTAATGTGCTTTGCTTTGTTTTATTCTGCGCAGTGTGTGTCAGTCGCACAGACCGGTTGTTTACCTGGATAAACTGTCCAACCACAGCAGGGCCCTCAGTGGGACAGGCTCTGGTAAGTGCAGCAACACACTTAGCGATGGAGCAGTACGCCTGTTTGTGAGGCAGAGCGGCACTCTGGGAGTAAACTGGACCAGTGAGCATCCTCAGCAGGTCCATGTAACCAAGACCAGGAGTCTCTGTGGTCACCAGAGCCTGTGGAGATTCAAAGGTTTAACACTTTGAGGCCTCAAACACCAGGGATATATATATCTATCTATATCTATATCTCTATCTATCTATATCTCTATCTATCTATCTATCTATCTATCTATCTATCTATCTATTAAAAAAATAAATAATAATTGTAATCGTACCTGATAGAAGTCCAGCATGGCAGCAAGCGCTCCGCCCTGCAGAAGTGGGGACCGAACAAGACTAATAAGCTGCTGCAGGATGTTTCCTCCACTCAGCTGACCCAGTGAGGATGGGTGGGTCACGGCTAGTGTGGACAGGAAGCTCAGCGCCATCTGAGATACGTGCATGTCGCTCTCTGAGATGAGAGGGGGAAGCTCAGCCAGAACCGCATCCACCATGACTGGAGTCACTGCAGAGCTGGAGCAAAAACCCTTTCATAGTGATGCAGTGGAGGAGAAGATGGAGCTGATGGTCGCATGTGTTGCACTGGTGTGTGTGTGTGTGTTACCTGTAGTTTCTGAGCAGGATGTCTAGAGCAGCCAATGTGCACAGCTTTAGAGCTCGCTGGTTCTTGCGGAGGAAAGAGGCAAGGATGGGAATGGCGTCAGGAAGAACAGGCCTCAGATCAATTTTCAACGGAGAGCCGGCAATCAGCGTCAAAGCTGCAGCACAAACACATACAGAAAATGATCATTAAGAAGGTTGGCACCATCTCGTCCTTCTGAAGTGCTGACCTTCCAAATCAAGTTAATGAATTTGTCCCACTACCTCTGATCATTAGCTGATTAAAAAACAGCTGCCTCACTTTCCATCTGCTTTCTGCAGAACCTGACTAGACAAGACTTTGCAGCGACTTCCTAAAAGTCAAGTCACAAAGTTGTAACTCGTGTTTTAAAGCACGGATGATGCCACCTTAGCATCAGAGGCCAAATCAGCAAAGTTAGGTTTAGTAACATTATACTTAAGTAGTCTCTCCTGAGACCTGAAATTTACCAGGAGATGAGAAGGCAGAGGAAGCAGCTTCACACACACAAAATAGAACAGGGAGAGAGAAAAAAAATAAAAAATAGCGCCGCCAAATGTGATCTACAGGGAGTAACTATGGTTCTGCAAACCAATAATTGAACAAATGAGATGCTCTAACTGAGCACCACAGATGCAGTGAGCCACTGAAGAAAAACAATTATGGGGACTCGGTCTGGATTATTTTGCTTTAATTTTGGTTTAGCTACTATGGCACCTGAATTTTCAAATCCAATCCATTACACAATAAGCTACGAGAAATGCGAGTTTGTTATTCCTTTGTGAAATCAGGGGCAAATACAAACTGCACAACGTGTTGCGTTCCTGTCTCATTTCTGTGGTTTTATTTTACCTTTCACTGTTGTCAGTCTCGTAATCTCATTCTTCAAGCGTTCTAAGAAGATCGACAATGTTCCAGGAAGTTCAGAAGGCAGACGGTCACCTATCAATCCAAACAGAAAGAACAGATGAGAACGTGTTAGACGTATGTGCATCATTAAACACGTCCCTTTCATTACTGTGATGGACAGGCTGCAGATACCTAAGTTGCAGATAATCTGTCCCATGCAGGAGATGGCTCGTTCTTTGACCTCCTGATCGATGTCGGCAGCTTTTAGGCGTCTAATCGTACAGGTGAACAGGTCATTAATGTATGGAGAGGGATCAAAGCTGTCGGAGCCCTCTGACAGGTTGTCTAGAGGTTGGATCACCTGTTAGAAACAGAAACACAGTGCAATCATCCGAGACTTAAAATAGCGATATAATAACGTATAAAGATTACATGCACGACTCCTACCTTGACGAGCTGCTGAGTGACGAGCAGAGCCTCAGAGGTGATCTTATAAAAGGGGTCTCCTACACACGCCACCACGGGTGGGACAAGAGCGGGGACGTGGGCGTGGAAGGCGTGAGCAGGGTGAGTGACCATGATGACATGGAGGCAGGCTAAGGCATCGATTTTCAGGTTAGAGCTGCTCGACTTATCGTTCAGCGAGAAGATGATACCTGAGAAACAAATGTACAGCTATTAGTACTTATACACTATCAATGTATCATCCTCAAAGAATGTAGGATCATTTCATTTTTCATAATTCTTCTGCACAATAATATATATAGACAGAGTATTGGTGTCTAAACTATGGGGATGATGCATCGACGGAAATCGTGCGTAAAATACAATATTGCATTAAAAAAAAAATAAAAAAACACACCCACGTTCATACGAACAATGTTATTTACGTAAATAATATTTAAGTTGCTAATTGACGTATTGCGACATAAAAACAAGTGGTGTGGTCATCTGAAGATTGGGAGCATTTTAATCAGAGACCAAACAACATGATGCTCTGCGAGCTCTACGAGTTGGTGTATTTATTTTGCTGTTGAATTGCTGAATGAAGATTGCACCACATTTCATTGAACTTGCATGGAACAAGCTCTTGCTTTAATTATATTGTGGAGAGACTTTACATCAGCCTGTAAAACACAAGTAACCAGTTAAGACTGGCCTGTTTGTTGTTTGGGGAATAAAGTCCTGCAGTGCAGATGTTGTCATCTTGTTTGTTCAAAGAGAAAAGGAAGGAATGAAATATTGAAATTTACATTTTGTAAATCAATTAATTTAACTTAATGGATAGTTTAATCAATCAATTCAAAAGCTTTTTCGATAGATTAATCACCCAAACCTATTACGGTGTGCAGCCCTACAGGTGTTACAGGTGCTACAGGTGATTTGTCATTTTTAGTGTAAGTCACTAAAACTGCCCAAACAAAAACAGTCTATATTTGTCTTAAGACAGGAAGGTTAATCTCTACTAGAAACAGTCAAGGAATTACAGATTTTTTAAAAGGTGTAAACTATGGTCTCTAAAGACTCGATGCTACTGCCAAGATGCAGTGGAACGTCCAGTAAGAAGAGCAGTACAAGTACGAACAGACGACATTTTCTTGTATCTCAATACATTTGTTTACATTATTTACTCTCGTATAGCTTTTGTAAGTACTGCATTTGGCCTTTAATTGGATTGTTAACTATCAAACTCCCATTTTTGGCTGCTGAGTCACTGGGATAAATAAAATACTCTATTTGATACTTTCACACGCACAGTAGTAGTGGTTGTGGTACTACCTGGTATTAGTACTGGGATGTGCTGCGTGAGAGCTCCTGGAAGGACGTTCACAAGCTCGGTTAACATGTTGAAACAACACTGACGGGTTTTGACACTTTTCTCCTTCAGCTGCTTGTGAAGAGCTTTCACTATCATGGGAACCTGCAAAGGACATTACCACACAGACGGAGCCGGTAAGAGAGAGGGAAAACACCACAACTACTTCCTGTTATTTGTGACTGATGGTGCAGGATGCTCAGGGTTTCCTGTCACTCAACAGACCCAAAGCTGAGGATCAAAGGATCAAAGCTCTGGACAGCACCACCTGCTGCATGAAAACAACCCTTCAGACGGCGAGAGGCAGGTAACGTGCCACGACAGTTTCCTGTGTAGTTGACACATAAAACACGGCCTTTTTGCAAAAATGATTAGTGAAACAACAGATTTTTAATTTCCGCCATAACTCTTTGACTAAGAACAGTTTAGTGATTTGATAACTTTTGAGAGCAGTGAAAGTCTAAGGGCCTAATCAGCTAATTTATTTATTTTTTATTTGAAAAGGCCCGAATCACACAGAACTACTCTTTTAACCAATACTAAGTAAAGATGGAAAAGGGGAGATATCATAGGGAGTAGGCAGCTCGTTCAGGGGCTTTGCCTGGATTTTAGGATAAGTTAATACAGCACGGGAATGTGCTGTCATTTATCATCAGGTCTCTAAATGATCTGACTGGACAAAATAATTAATAAAAAACAAAAACTGACACCAGGCACCTTTCTGCACTGAATTAAACATTTTGAACTGGATACATTCAAGCCTGAAAAAAAATGTGTGGTGCTTATAACAAGAGGCGTATCACAGCCCAAGTTGCTCCCGGTGGGTCAGGTGAGCACCTTGCGTGGCAGCCACCGCCATCGGTGTGTGAGTGTGTGTGTGTGAATGGGAATCAACATTGTAAAGCGCTTTGGATAAAAGCGACTATTTACCATTTACCTGAAACCACCCACATGCAGTTCTCTGATGATCCTCTAGTGCTCACACTCCTATTAATCATTTTATTAAGCAAATTATCATTTGTTCGGTCCTAAACATGATCTCAAGGTGACATGTTCAAAAATATTTATGTCCAGTCAACAGTACGAAACTTTCATGCGTTCCAAATAATTCCATTTCTGATTAGACAGCATCTGCACATCCTCAGTAATGTTACCTGGCTCTGCAGCATTGTAAGCGGTGTTTCTCCCTGTTCCATGGCATCTGGATCAGCCAGCCAGCTCTGAGCTGGTCTGGTCTGTTTAAGTAGCGATAAGTAGGCGTGGAAAACATCCGCCTTCACATTCTCCTCCCTCTCCTGAAAATACACAGGTAGGTCCAGTCAGATCAACAGGTGTGATTACAATAATGCATTAGCAGCTTTTTAGGTTCCCGTCTTATTTTCACGTCACACCACTGATTCAAAGGTTTAGCTTTAAACTTTAATTTCTTTGTTTAGTTTGTACACATTTTAACACATTTATCTATTTCATTAATTTTGTGTTTTTTTCAGAGCGCTGCCACAACACTGACATTATGCTTTGTTATAAATACAGTTCTTTCTTATAATCCTTAGGATAAAGATTTTATGATCAACAGTAATGTCATGGACGAGCCTGAGACTTTATTTTAATTATTCTCAGATCAGAGCGGTACAGGGCTGAGCAAAATGGCCAGCAAAACAATTTAGTCACATTTTACTTTTATGCCTAGATATCAAATATCTAAATATATATATACACGTTAAAGCTTCATTGTCATTAAAAAAAAAAAAAACTCCCTCTGAGCAAATTCTGAACGTGAAAATGGAACTGCAAAATTAATTTTGTGATAAAATCCTCTGATAAAAATTTTGACTTTGTGTATATTAGTGTGTCTAGTGTCTAGTGTCTTTGTCTATAATTTTCATTGTTTAATGGTCCATGTTTGTTAACATTTTCAACATGACCTTGACAGCTGTCAATGACCAGAAGCAAATTCTTTGTATGTTAGCATAGTTGGCCAATAAGGCTGATTCCAATTCTGACTAGAAAAAGGGCAAACGTTTGGTATGTTGTCAGTAAAAGTACTGCGCTGAAATCAGCTAATCAGCCCTGAAAAGTCAGCATACGTAAACAAAGGATCATCATGAGGAGGTGAAGGAGGTGACTTGTACCTTGAAGCGACAGACGAGTGCAGGAGACACAGAACGGTAAAACTCTGGCAGCATCTCGTGGCGAGTTGAAACGACAGCGTCCAAACACTTTGCCGCCGCCCGTCGAACTTTCCAGCTCATGTCGTCGTCATCACTGTACTCATCATCGCTGCCTGGACAGACAGAAAGACAGTGTGTCAATAATCCAGTGACACGACTATAGTCATCATAAAATACTTCAACATTGATGTGAACCTCAATCAATCAATCAATCAATCAACATAAAAAAAAACAAACCCTGGTTGCAGACAGACAGTGGAAGCAGTAGACATTAAGAATTAGTTGTTACTCTCGACAGAAGATGGATCTTAAGACAGAGATGTCGGGCCTGGGGAAAGTGATAAGCCCCCTTAAACCCAAATTGACAGGAAAACTTCTATCCGAGGTTAGAAGTCGACCATGTTGTTGGCAGTGGGATCTGTGTCTGTTGCTGTAAAATGTTGTTTCAGATGCCTCTGAAACAGCATTTTACACAAACTCTGCTCTCGGAAACTCCAGAATCCATAATAAAAGCTGGTGAAGCAAACTAAAACTGCAGAGCAACCTTTCGATATAAAGATGAAGCTGCATCATATTCAATTCTGACCAAAAAAATAAAAAATGCCTAGTTGGGCATGCAGCTTGTCTACTTGGCATCCTCCACGCATTTTTCTGCCTGGTAAGCAAATTGCAGTGGATCAAGTTTTTTTATCCACTGTCATCAGGACAAGGTCTTTAATAAGTTTCTCAAAGGGTTTTAATGACTAATGATGTAAGTGCGAGAGGGTCTAACTTTACAAGCAAAAAAGCCTTAAAGGTTTTTCCCACAGTGTCTCAAATGTGACATTTTGTGACAAGAGTTGATTGGACACACATAGAAAAAAAAAACCTCTGGGTCAAGAAAAACAGACATTCACAGATGTTTAAATCTCTGTTAGTGATGACCTAAAAGTACACGAAAGGCTGATTTCACTATGAAGCCCAGTTTTCCATTCATGACTTCTGAATATAAAGAACACTTAAAGATTCCAAGAACTTTTGTCCATGTTCTTTGTCCATGTGTAGCCTTGATCAAAATGATCTAAACTAGTACATTTTAGTACCTTGGTAGTCTTCATCATTCTGCTCAGCATCCATTGCGTTGTCGTCTTCATCTTCATCATCAAAGTTGTAGTTGGGGTCGTAGGTTAGGTAGCGCAGGCAGATGGAGATGACGGTGGGAACGTGGGGGTAAACCTCTTTAGGACACCTGGATTCCAAAAAACAACAACAAAGGATTAACAACTAAAACTAGAAATGCTCCTATAGGCTTAGACTGCTGGGGGACCCCCCCCCACCAAATGCACTGAGCTCCTTTCCCCCTTTCTTCCCTCCTCTCACCCCACATTTGACACCACTGTATGACATTAACTCTGTGTGTTTTCTCCCGTAGTTGTCTTTGTCCTTCTCTGTCTGCCTTTCTGCAGGTGTCTCTGTGGGTTTTCCAGTGTCCAGCTACTGGTCCAACCAACCTGCCCGATGTTTTGTTGATGCTTTCGTTGCTCTTTTCCTTTCTCTCTGTACTTTCCACTCACTAACCGTTTAAGAGATGGCCGCCCACCGTGAGCCTGGTTCTGCTGGAGGGTTCTTCCGTTAAAGGGGGTCTTCCCTCTCCACTGTTGCCTAGAGCTTGCTCAAGGGGGAATTCTGGGTTTTCTCTATACATCTTTATAGTGTTGCCTTTATTCTGTAAAGTGCCTTGAGATGACTTTGTTGTGAATTGGCGCTTTGGAAATGAATGAATTGAATTGAAAAAGACGTTAGCAGTAAAATTGTGCTTTTTACCTCCTGACGAAGGACTCGAAGGCCTGGATGCAATACTCTCTGAGCTCATCGTCATCCACGTTACAAAACTTTACTACCAGAGGAATGATCTTCTCCAGATACTCCCCTGTTGACAGGCAGAAATTCACAGGTGATTGACGGTTAAGGTTACTACATACTGTACAGTACAAAAATGAATGTTTTGGACGACTTCATGTGCGTCTGGTTTGCTGTTGTAATATTCTGACTGTAAATCTCGTCTCACCGATCCTGTGTCCAGCCTGTCTGCTTATGGCAGCCGTGCACTGGATGTAGGTTCTGGTAGTCGACATATTGTCGTTCCTCCCCAGTTCAGACAGAAGGTGTTCGATCAGGTCGATGAAGACCAGATTCCCACAGGACATCACCAGGTGGCCCAGAGCCATGATGGTCCTCTGAAATAGTCAGTTATATTATTGCAATGCAATTGATCCAAATACCAGACGTCCCCTGATCAGCAAGGAGACTGATGGTGGCATATTTTACAGGTCGGCGTCAACCGAAAGGAAGCCAATCAGAATCAGGTCCTTTCTCTACTGAGTTCTAACATGCTTAGTCTCAACTCGCTGGTGCTGCAGCTGCTCTCCTTCGCAGCTTGGCTCCACAGTGCAGCTCTCTGCTGCAGAGGAGAGGGAACATCCAAAATAATTTAGCCACACCTACAGGTGACTGAATCCACAACGTTTCTCCAAGCTGCAAAATTTCTGCTGATCACATGTCAGTTTGGAAAACAGCAGCTTCTCAATTTACTGACTTCAGCTTCACTAATGGACACTGATTCTGTGAGCAATCTGCTGGTCAAAGTGTTTTGGAGCTGCACTCAACAAAAACACTCAAAAAAAGAAAAAATAAACTAACAAATAAATCCATACTGATACAGCTTCATGAAGGGGATTCTGTCATGTCAGTTTCAGCCTTACACTACTCCAGTTGTTCTTTTATTCATATCCATCATTCAGGAAAAGTAAATAAGTATCAGCTCAAGCCTGAGCCAAACAAAGTTGATGTGGATGCACTTCCCTATGGCCTGATAGTGTGAAGAACAGCAACGCCAGTGTTAAAAGGGGAGACGTACCTTTCTGACAGCCAGTCTGGGGGAGGTGAGCTGAGGGAGCAGACAGCTGAGTATGGAGGGATGAAAATTCACCAACAGACCTCCCTGTCTGCAAAGTGACAGAAAACCAGACATTTAGTTCAATTATGATCGTTGGTGTTTTTATACAAACAATCAGGGGCAGAAATATTCATTTTTGTAGTGAGGGCTTGCTGGTACATGGTCAACTTTACTTGTTTCGAAAGGGCACCATGAACATCACAGGTAGTAGCGACACCAAGCTAAATGTTCTCCTCAAGCAGCGAAGTGCATTTTTTATTTTGATTAGTACCTGACAAGCACATCACTGTAACAATACTGCACCTGCAGAGCATGTCAGCCATTATGTCAAGCGCCTCCAGCTGCACAGAGACATCTTCCTGTTTGGCGATGGCGCTCGTCAGACGACCTGTTATCTTCTTACAAACACTGGCCGCTAAAGCAGAGCCTGACAACCGTAGATAGGTGGGCGGAGACACATGGAAACATAGAACGTACAATTACTACTACACGGCGATGTACAAGTAGTATACACACAACCAGTAGCATATGTAGTAATTACAGCATTATTTACCACTGGCAGGTGATCAGATCAGCATCTACAGCAGGGGTCGGAAAACTATGGCTCGCGAGCCAGATGTGGCTCTTTTGATGACTGCATCTGGCTCGCAGATAAATCTTAGCTGGCTTTTCTTATCACTGTAACTAATGAATAATTCCGCTGACATTTTAAAGTAAAACTGTTCAAAAATAACATTCAAAATAATTCATGAAATTTAATCCATGCATCCATTTTCTACCGCACCTGTTCAGGGTTGTGGGTTGCTGGAGCTGGAACCGTTTTGACGAATAAGATGGCGAAAAGAAAAAAAGATGAGGACGCCTCATCTCAACGCCTGCATGAAGCTTTACCTCACCAAAAAATATCGTATGGCTCTCAAGGAAATACATTTTAACATATGTGGCTTTCATGGCTCTCAGCCACGTTTTCTGACCCCTGATCTGCAGTATTTGTAGATTAGATATGTTTATTCATTAATTCCAACTGTGAAGCCTGCAGCACTTGTATTATCAGGACCAGTTGTATGAGCTAAAAGGTCTGATAGTAAAAGTACTTATTTTACCAGCAGTAACAAAACTGGCATCTGGTAAAATATTTGTTTTAAAATGTACTCCTAAAGACAAGGAGTAATATTTTACTGGGTTGTATATAAAGTCTTTTTTTAATATGCTACTGCTAAAAAAAAACACATACAAACATATTTATAGTATTATTATACAATAGTAATAGTAGTTACTGGGTATAGTACAGTATTTATTACAGAGGTGACAGTTGCACATGTGAGAGCAGTAACCTAAGTACCAGTAATACTATTTTTACTATTTTAAAAGGGCCAACTCCTACTAGTTTGTACATATTTGTGCCACTTCAAAGTATTTTTATTACTTGTACTACTCTATTTGTCACAAGGCAGCATTTCTACATTTGATAATATTAATTGTTGTGGCAGTTTCTGTGAAATATCTGTGTTGATTTGTGGTCATCATCACTATTGCACCTAATAAGCTTTTAGTACAACTGTATAAGTGTGGCAACTCTTACTAGTAGTATATTGCAGAGCTGTGGATATAGCTGTAGTACTTGCAGTATTCTTACCACTAGAGGCGGGCGGTAACTCTCCAATCACAGTTTTCAGTCCAATTGAGGAAATGTCCCTCAGTTGTTCTTTGTCGGACAGCATGTTGGTACACAGAGTATCCACAATCGTCTCCACCTGGTACTCCTTCACCTTACTGACCAGGGGCCCCAGGCTGAAGAAACAACCCAAAGTTCAGAAACACAAGATGAGGAGCAAAACAAACACACCTCCAGAGAGAAACACTAAGGCTTGAAACAAACAAGTCCAGGGTAAAGAGGCACTACACCCTGATCAGATTTAGCCCTTTTTGTCAGTTTGGCCTTTCACTCTCTGGCCCCGAACAAATCATGACAACATGTGTGTTTTTACCATTTGACAGCCAGGTTCTGAACTTCTCCGTTCTTGTCTTCCAGCAGTTTGAGAATCATCCTCACCACCTATCAGTTAATCAAAAAATTAATAAATAGCTATGTTTGTTAGTCACACAAGTCTAAGAACAAATGTCCAGTTTTTTAAAACAGATATGTCTCAAACCACATACAGTTATAAAGTCATTTAAACTGTAGAAACATTCCTCTTGCATTACCAAGTAGAAACAAGTAAAAACAGACCTTTCTCTCGCTGTCATCATCCAGTTTGATTGAATCTTTCTGTAGCTCAGTCATCAGGTCATTAGTGGCCATAAACCTGAAAATACATAGCGAGAGGTTTTTCAAATAAGCGGTGAACCACTTTTTCTATAGAAATGCTGAAAGGTCAAATTCTTTCTTGTGAAAGTGTGTAAAAAAAAAAAGTCCCAGTTAAATCCTTAACACTGCGATTCATTAGACGTGTACATCTGAAAGGCAAGAAATAAAAGGTGGCATCCAGTCTACTGTGAACACTTTTAGTAGGACTTCATTAACTGTGGGAATGTTCTGGTCAAATGTTTTGCTCCAAGCCTTTAATACAGACTCACTGCTATAACTATGTCCAATTCAATATTTAGATTTTGCCCAGCATGCACAGAGCCCACTAAATGTAGAGGCTTTGACATCTTAACAAGACTAGTAAGAAAATATGCTCTGATCTCACTAGCAGACACCAGAAAGGAAAGTGCAAATATCTGCTCTGCAGACTTTTAGTTGAAGCAAACTTGGTATTAAAGAACTCGGATGTGGTTGTTTAGGGTCAGCTGCAATTTTCCAGCAGCAGGAGCAGACACTGACGACCCTCACAATGTCGTGCATTTCTTTTAGTGAGCAAGCAGCAGCGACAAGTAATGAAACCAATTAGTTCTCCGTCAGCTTTGAAGGCTGGTTAGGTGACTTTTATCAGACAAATCGACGGTTTTCGGCTTGTCCCTTCAGGGGTCGCCACAGCAGAGCGCGTTCCCGCACGTTGATTTGGCGTGGATTTCTAAGCCGGATGCCCGCCCAATTTTTAGCCGGGCTCGGGACTGGTACCAAGGTCACATTCAACCGCTGTCTTCTGCATCCCAACCCAACGCTGTACCACTGAGACTTTTTATACGTTAAATAAGAAACTAAATGATCCAATCATACTGTCATCTGAACTTATATCTTGGTCTTACTCATTAGGTCTCCCCACTGCTCCATTAACACAAGACCCCCAGCTTAAAACACAGGATACGCCGGGGCGACTGTGGTGCAGGAGGTAGAGCCGCCGTACATAAATCCCACAATAGTTGGTTCGATCCCCGGCTCCTCGTCACATGTCGAAGTGTCCTTGAGCAAGACACTGAACCCCAACTTAGCTGCTCCCGGTTAGAGTTGGCCAGCTGCATAGCAGCTCCCCCATCAGTGTGTGTGTGTGTGTGTGTGTGAATGAGAAGCAGAGTAAAGCGCTTTAAGTACCAATAGGTAGAAAATCATTATATAAGTGCAGAACATTTAGATACTTTCTATTAAAATATAAAACATGAGAGGGCCAAATGTACATCAAATCCAGGAATAGTTTTCACACCAGCTGTCGTTCTATGCAAAATGCACTCCAACATTCAGCTGAGACTCATATGAAACTTCAACAGCTTCCTTTAATTTTGAGAATTTAGTTTCAAGTATTTTATTTTTAATGCAACAATGTAATATGGACAACAGAAATCAATCTCAGTATAGCAAACACAGCTGCAAAATGAAGGGGAAGCTGCAGATGTAAACAAGTAAAAAGATTGAATTAGATACAATAAAGTCTGACAGATTACAAGTGATGTGCTCATCTATTGTTCCCACGCTTTAGAAATAAGTAGAAAACACCAGAATTGTGTACAGCAACTTTTTCCTGGCCAATGTAGTCAGAACGCTGGATGCTTAGTTTTCCTTCTTCCCAACCCATCATATTTTATGTTTTTAAGTTACAATCTTAAAAGCTGAAATCAAATCCTTTTAATAATACAGTTCCTCAAATACACACACTCAATAATTAATAAGAGTAATGGTAAGTAGTTAAAGAAAAACTCCTCATATGTCACATAAGCTTGGATATTGGCACTGATCTGCTGATTCCATTCACAGTCACAGTCGAAAATTAAGTTACTTTGATTCATATACATCAGGTACCTAATCAATAGGGACTTTTGCTATTGCTTTCCTCAATGGAAGTTTGAGTAGTTCACAAAGCAAACTGTGCACTGGTTAAAAACCTGGGTAACAAGGACTTATTTTCCTTAGCGAGTGCAAATGACTGTAACGTTACATCACCATATTTTTGAGCGTATACGTGTAAAATGTTGGAGCAAGAAAGATGTAAACACGTATGGAAATAAATGCCATCACTCACAGTTACACACGGACTGTAGCCGGTGTCCCAACTAAGTCTGATCCTTTTCAGCACACGTGGGACAGAAACTCAATATCGCTAACGTTAATTCATCTGCATTGTTAAAGCTGAGGAGGCACATCTGTCTGCAGACAGCTGTTAGCGTGTCAGCTCCCCAACAGGACTACAACGGACTAAGAGTTGTGTGTGTATTCACATTATCGCTTTACATCCAGTTGTTAGAGGAATCTCTCTTCATTAACAAACAAGCTCACTGTGACCAACACATAATGACTGACCTAAATCACAACAGTCCACTAAAACCCATTTAGGTCCCAGTTTAAGGCCCTGACGTGACTCTACTTTACTTTTATACCTCGGTCTCTGCATTTTCTGAATCAAAATTGATCAAAAGTTTTCTCGGGCCCTAACATCACTTTCCGATTAACACTGGCAGAACTAAAAAACCAAAATCTAATACTAACAAACAAGGCTGGTGACAAGCACAACACAGCACCTAACAAAGTTTCACAAACTCCAGAAAGCCCAGGACAATAACTTGTCCATATTCTGTTTCATTCATAAAGCTGTCCGCCTGTACAGCGCGAGGTTTTCCCCAGTCCCATGCTGCAGCAGACCGGCTGGTCTCCACAAAAAGTGTAGTAGTTACAGTAGAAATATGATTTCAAAATTTTTAAAAGCTTTACGGTGTCAACTTGAAACAACAAAAAGTAGGTATTAAATAAATTATGTCACACTTTCATACAACTGTCTTTGCATTTTTACCTGAAAACCACTGAACTGTCCACTATGTTTCTTTAGCAGTTAAGTAGGTAAACGAAGTAATTCTGACACAGAGGAGCCTAAGCTGTCGTTAGAAAATGATTTAGCAACAGCTCAGATAAATCAGGGGGAACTAATTTTGAGCCTTATGTAAGTGTTCGCTTGAACTGCACACTGCAACTTTCACTGAATTGTTCCTCAAGCAAAAAGACAAACCATATGTGGAAGAGACCACGGCAGATGCTTGAACAGCAACAGTTTGGAGACTCCTTTACTTCAGCAGTGGTTCTCACCACAATAAAAGAAGTGAATATTGGAACAAATGGCCAGAAGTGAAACAAACACAAGACGCCAATCTAATTTGTGGCAAAAGAGTAAAGTGATAGCTGAGAAAATGGACCCTAGATACAAAACACTGTCATGGAAAGATTTCATCCTTAATCAAATGTTTTAATATTTGATGGTGGTCAAATGTTTGCGTTTGCATAGCTCTCAACACTTAATGCTTTAACTTGGGATCAATATGAGGCTGCTGAGAATTTCTATTTCTGTTATATAGTTACATCACAAAAATCTGCTAAATATTGTGATGTTCTAAAGTTTATACCGTGCACCCATTAAATCAGTATTACCAAATCAAATAAGTGTTGTAGCATTTAATTTATACAAAATATTTTACTTTCAATATCTCATTTTTATACAGATAGCATCGATCTGAATTGAGGGCTGCAGCCTGGACCCTGTTCAAAATACCATGTTAGTTGCCCCCGACTACTCACAAGCGTTACTTTAAACCCCATCAACTAGCTGCTTGAATCCTGGTTAGCTGTCACGTTATGTTCACCTTTTATTCCACGGCGGTGACAGACACCAACATCCACCGCAAACGCTACTAGCTGGCACCGCGCTAGCTTGCGGCATGACAGAAGTTGGGCTAGCCAGCTAGCTGGCAGACAAGCTAACTGCCCACTGGCGGCGTTTTGTCGCAGATCAGCTGTCTTTTTAACATGACGTGCAGCTCGGCAACCCGCTGCGACCCACGTCGCTGACTTTAAACAGCTGTCAAATCAAGCAATAACTAACGACCAACGACGCTGTGAGCTACCAGCTAGCTAGCGATGTGACGATGATCAGACAGGTGGCAGGCTAGCAGTTAGCATAAGGCCTGGCACAGCCGCCGCTAGCTGCCCCGCCACTGTCTGTGCCACTGATTTATATTAGATTGCACTGATCATGTGAGACGTGCACTTAGTCGGCGGTGTTTATCTTTTCATTTACCTGAAATCCTTGTCGCTGGAAGTCATTTTCTCCAGCAGGTTGGAGATGTGGTAAGAGGCGCTCGCCATGTTGGTGTTAGCCTCCTGCTAGCAGAGTGAGCGCAGTGTGTGTGTGTGTGTGTGTGTTCCGGCTGCTGAGTGACTGGCTGGCCGTGTCTCTGGCTGCCTGTTTGACTGTCCCTGTAATCTGATTTTTGAGGTAAAGTGTATGTTTAATGTCCTGCTGCTGTTGCCGCCTTTCTCTCCTTCTACAGCGACTGTCGCATCCCGGGACGCGGAGTTTGGTGTGTTTGAATGGAGCTCCCGTTCTCTCTGCAGTGGGGCGGGGTTAGCAGAGCTGGACGCTGCGGGGTCGAAGGTCAGAGTTTGGGCTGGTTTGGAAAGTAACTAGTTATATTTACTCAAATATTGAATTTCTAACTTGCTTTATGTTTCTGTTCTAGTTTGAAGATATGGCCTATATGTATTTTAACGATATTTCCAGCTGCAGTATAATTTTTAAAAAATATATATATTTATGTATATATATTTATTAACATATATTTATTAACATATATTTATAAAGCTATATTTTTAGTTCTAGCTGAAAACTCTGATGATGTCAAATCTGGAGGAGTTTTCAGATTAGGTGATGTCACCAGGAGGCGTTTTGGAGGAACATGTTAGTCAACAGAGGTGGTGATAAACAGTAGGGTACTTTCCTAATTAGGAACACTTCACAAGTAATCAATATTCTTTTTTATTTTTTTTTTTTTTGTCCTTTCATCTTATCCCGTGAGTTCAGGGTCGCCACAGCGGATCATTGTCCATTTTATTTTAAAAATTTACCATAAATAGCAACGGAAAACAAAGGAGGAATTTCACATTTGTGCGGCAAACTGCAAACAAAGTTTTAATGGTAAAAAATATGACAAAGAAACCATGAATAAAAAGTAATGACAATGGCCCTGTTACTTGGTATAAAACAAAAACAGCAGGTGGATGACACATGAACAGAGACAAATGTCGGCTGAAAAAGGACACAAAATGACCACAAACACGAAAAACAAAATGATTAAATTTAGACATAAATGACCGCAGAGAGACAATAAATGAACAGAAAGAGACAAAAAAACTACGTAATGGACACAAAAAAATTAAAAAAGAGGCAAATGACAGAAAAATAGACATCAAATGACCATGAATTGATGAAAAATTATTAAATGTAGACAAAATGAAAACAAAGTAATAAAGATAAAACATTAATAGAATGAAATTATTTTTTAATGACATACCATTTAAATGAATGTCCACAGAGATTCCTGTTGGAAATGAAAAACGTCGACCAAATTACACATAAAAAAACCATATAAGATAAAAACAATTAAACACAAACTGATTATTAAATTACCATGAATAAACCTAAATGACTACAAACAACACGGTGGCTTTATTTGTAGTTGTTTTCTTCAGTCTGTTGGTCGTTCACTCACAGTACATATCGTTTCCTAATGGTTTCTTACAATTGGCAGTAACTTAATGTGTCTGTGGTAAAACGCTGCTTTCTTGCTGTTGCCTCTTCACTGAAGCACTTTGGATCCATCATGTCGTGTTTAAAGTGCTGTTTAAATAAAGCTGACTCGGTATGAATCCTTGCCTCCATCACCTGCAGCAGGTGTCTCCATTCAAAAAGAAAACCCATTCAGTCAGAGCTAATTCCTGTTTATTGGATGAAAGAGAATCCACCGCACGTGCATAGAGCTCCACATCTGTGCATGAGTGTGTGTATCCAGAGCTATATTGAGCACATTATCCTCTGCTAAAAAATAAATCACCCACATACACACACACACGTGATAAACACACACGCAATTTTATATGAGCAGCAGAGAAACTGGGAATATTCAGGAGGCTGTTTGTTCTTGAAAGCAGTCACTGTCTATGTGTACTCGCTTATTTGTGAGGACCAGTTGGACCAGTTTCAGAACTCTACAGATTTTTTTGCACATTTCTGACAAACTCTAACCTGATGGTCCTGTTTGCTTTATATCTTTTAGTGAACCCTCTGTATTTACGCTGGTCTTGTTCTGCGTGGGGAGTCTCATCTGGACAACGTCCCACACTGGGGATAGAATTATTTCTTCATCCACCATAGCTGTTTTCCATGATCTTTTGCTGAGCTCATCATTCTGTTCTTTCTTTTAAAACCAAACCAAATAGTAGATTTGACTACACCTTTACCTCATCTCTCTGCTGGATTTGTTTTCTTTTTAAGGCTTATGATGCTTGTTTTTCTTTAGTTTGTCCAGGACGTGTTGGCTCTTTAATGATGTAGCTGCATGTTTTTAAAGCCAGAGTCAGTATTGGATTCATATTTCCTTTTGTTATAGAACTCAATTCAAAAAAAGTTGCAACAATGTATAACCCTAACTAAAAACCGAATGCAATTACTTGCAAATCTCATCAACTCATAATTTATTCACAAGAGAACATAAACAACATCTCGTTTTACACATCGTCCCAACTTTTTTTGAATTGAGGTTGTATTTTGTGTATAGTTTTTGATAATTTATTTCTTTTTGGTAATTTCGTGTTGGTTAGTATATGTTACTGAACAATGTAGGTTTAAAACTTAAAACTAAAAGCACATAACTTTCTAACAGCAGATGTTGTAGTGTTGCAGACCAACACGATTAAATGTGTGTTGGTTAAAATGAATATCTGTACCTGTTTCACAGGAATTAGCTCAAAGAACCTAATTAAAGAAATAACAAAGGTCCTCACAAAGGTACAAGTGGAAATGTGTGTGTGTGTGTGAGATGAGTCACAGATCAGTTGAGTGGGATGTTTGCGAACCCCCGGGTGCTCTTGCTCTCTCTTTCTCTGTTGACACATAATGCAGCTACTGACATATGCATGCTGTGATTCCAGTGTGTGTGTGTGTGTGTGTGTGTGTGTGTGTTTTAATGCACTGGCAGTGGTTGACAGTAATCTATAAAATGAGGCTGCAGCTGCATCACAAACACACTCACTATCTTCTTCACATTTATCTCAGGGAACTGATTATGACACTGATGATGATGATAATGATGATAAAACTTCAGCGGTGGAGGCATGAAGGGATTATGAGATATGGAGATACAGGTCCCTGGGCACTGACAGGTAACCTTCCCAGTCCTCCCATACAGGACCCCCAGACTAGGTTTTGTCCACATTTGTATGTCTTTTTGTGGTTGTTTTGTACATGGTTATTGTAGTTTTGTGTATTATAAACCATTGTCCCTTTTTGTTGGTTATTTTTTATATTCTCTTGGTTATTTATTTTCTTTTTGTCCGCTTAATAAAGTTTTACGCTTTAACTGAACTCTGTGACTTTCAAACTGTGAAATGAAAACTGGACATCTACATTTCTACAGTGAAGATCGTGGTATGTGGCGAAACTCTCCTGAGCAGCTTTTAATTAAACGTTGAAGAGGGTCAAGTTTGAACTTTAATGACAGAATCTGAAAATAAATGGCTATTTAAATGATCTTATATTTCAAATGTTTGGTATTTTTTAAACGTTATGACTGTAATTTTCAATACCACCGAGTGCAGCTCAACATTGCTCGCCCACACATCATGAATTAATAAAGAAGATGGGACCAGTGGACAAAAAGGTTAAAGGACTATAACGTCATCATATCACATAATAACAGTAAATTTTCCTTTTAGACTGTAAACCTGCAGGGATTCACACTCGCTTCTGACTCTGTTTGCTTCTCCCTTCAGATTGAGGTCAGTCTCTGCTTTTTGTCTTGTAGCCTGCAGACTCATTCTTTCACTTCACTGCTTCCTTTCCTCCCCTTCCTCCTCCACCCATCTTTGCACAGCACCACGGGGAGCAAACATGGCAGCGCCTCAGTTAATCACTGTTGTTGTCAGAAAGTTAATCTGGTATAAGATCCATGGACAGATTACGGCGGAATAGGCCGGTTGGCACAAACAGGTAAAAGTACATAAAAGTACAACAAATTCAACCATTTGGTTATATGTGTAATTCTGTTCTACTTTTAGTCGTTTGAATGTCTCTTTATGGTCATTCTGTGTTTCCTTTTGGTTGCTTTTAATCTCATTGGGATCATTTTAGTTTCATATGTTAGTTATTCTGCTGTCATTTTGTGTCTGCCATTTTGCCACGTGCTCAGACAGTATTTAACCTTTTTTGTGTGTCTGTCGTTATATTATGCTTTGTTCTTTGTTTTAACTTGAAAAATGAAAGGCTCAGAGTTGATTCAATTCCCCTTTAATTCACAGCCAGGTGGAGTTGGGGGGTGAATTCCTCAGGAGCACGTTCAGACAGGAATCAGAGATCAAATACCTGCATTGTGTATGTGTGTGTGTGTGTGTGTGTGTGTGTGTGTGTGTGTGTGTGTGGTTTCCTAGTCAACATGTCTGCAGATTTATTACTTTAGCACACATCAGCAAATTATATCTTGGCAGAATTTGCAAATTGACATCATAACGTTGTGTATGTTGTATACTTGTGTCGCTCACTGAGCTGAAATTAGCTGTGAAATCCTCAGTTGTGCTGCTGCATGTGTATATTTTTGTTTTTTGTGTTCAGAAACAGCTGCTTTACTAAGCAATGTGCAAATAAAGTGCTGCAAATAAATGTTGTAATGTTCTGGCCATAAGATTCCTCGTGACTTTGGTATAATACAGTATGTGCTTGTTCAAACTGGTGCTGACACACAGTCCTCTGTAACTTAATAAAAGCTGAACTTAAAAAGAATGACTCACATGTCTTTGAACTGCATTTTGGTGTAAAGAGGAAAGTCAGTGGGCCAAATATTTAATTTGTGCCCTAAGTTGTTATAGTTGTGCTCCTGAATTTACAAGCATAAACATAACTAACATTAAAAAAATATGCTGTTTGTGGAAGGTGATAATGTATAGCTTTAAACAATACAAAATACAATATCAGGTCTGTGAAATTAATGTGATATGACAAAGTTAAAATAATAACTACAGCTCCCATCAGAGAAATAACTATACTGCTTTATCCACCAAACTGCTTGTCCACGCCCATGAAAAACAGCAATATGAAGTGATTTTCAAAAGCTACAAACTTCAAAATCAAAGAAAAGTGCAGCAAATCTCACAAGGGGGAAGGATGGTCAGTTTACCGCCTAAATACAACCAGCACTATGTGTAGTAGGACAGTTAGAATGAAATTCCATGTACCAAGCACGACCCCAGTTCCAGGAAAGTTCGGACAATGTGTAAAACGTGAATAAAAACAGAACGGAATGATTTCGAGTTTAATGCCGGCAACACATCTCAAAATGCACTTTTGCCCATAAAGTTGGAATCATTTTGTTAGCAGACACGTTCCTCTTTTTTGCAAAGGTTAACTGTGGTTTAATTTTCACTGGGATATGTTTGGAAGAGATTTTTCAGTAACGTTTTCAGAAAATATAAAAACTATTTTATTCCAACTTTATGGGCAACAGTGTAGATGGAAGAGGATGATGTTCACCATTGTGTAGCATCTCCTCTTATTTCCTGTCTGGGAAGTGAGGAGAGCAGTTGCTGGAGTTTCAGGAGAGGAATGTTGTCCCATTCTTGTCTGATGCAGGATTCTAGATGCTCAACAGTCCTGGGCCAAATTTTGTTTTACGATGCACCAAATGTTTTCTACTGATGAAAGGTCTGGACTGCAAACAGGCCAGTTCAGCACCCGGACTGTGAGGTTCCTGTGAAACCATGCTGTTGTGATCCATTGGTTCAGTATTGTCCTCTGAAATGTGCAAGTCCTTCCCAGAAAGAGACGTTGTGTGGATGGCAGCATATGTTGCTCTAAAACCTCCATGTACGTTTCAGCATTGATGGGGCCTTTCCAGATGTGACTGTCCCCCCCAAAACCATCAGAGATGCAGGCTTTTGAACTGTCTGCTGATAAAAAGCTGGATGGTCCTTCGCCTGTTTAGTCCACAGGACACGATGTCCATGGTTTCCAAACAGAATTTCAAATTTGGACCACAGAGCAGTTTTTTACTAGTGCCTGCTTTAAATGCAGCGCCACGTGAAGATCACACGCATCCGGTTTTGACCTTCGGCCTTGTCCCTTGTGCACAGAGATTCCTCCTGATTCTTTATCTTTTGATGATATTATATACTGGGGATGGTGGGATTTCAAAGTCTTCGCAATTTTACATTTCAGAACAGTTTTCTGAAATTGTTCCAGTTTTTAGACGCAGATTGGTGAACCTCTGTCCATCTTCACATTTGAGAAGCTCTGCCTCTCTGAAATGTCATGTTACTGAGCTGTTACCAATTAACCTGATTGTCAAATGCTCCTCCATTTGTTTTTGATGTGCAGCAATAACGTTTCCAGCCTTTTGTTGCCCCTGTTCCAACCTTTCTGAGACGTGTTGCTGCCATTAAATTCCAAATGAGCTAATATTTTCCATGAAATGGTAAAATGTCGTTCTACACATTTGTACACAACTTGGAATTGGGGTTGTAGAGTTCATTTATTATTTATTTACATTTACAAGTTACCACAACTTAAATTTTATTCTACGTCGACGAACCACTAAATTTGTATTTTTATCTTGGTATTTAATGAGGTGGTGGCAACAGGTCTCCTGAATTACTTTGGAGAATGTTGGCCTAAATAAATACAGTGGAGTGAAATAGTTCCCTCTGAACCAAAGTGGAGTATAAGTACAACTGTGACTTATTCCTCTTCTTCTTGTGTTGACTTTTATTGATCGCTCTCTCTCTGCTACGAATGGATGACGGAAGGAAGGACTGCGGGGAAAAATCACTTTTAAAGATTTCTGCGAACGTGCTGCGGCTTCTTTTCATTCATCCAGCATCTGAGGAAAAGAAGCGGGAGATGTGACACATTAAGCTCACGCGGGGTTCGGTTTGTAACGGTCAAGCTGTACCCGAACCCGACCTGCCCCCTCGTGAGGATCACGTCACACACCTCTCTCTCTCTCTCTGTACCCACCAGCCTAGCTCGCCCCCAGAGACCACGGTGAGGCTCCAGGGGTAGAGTTACAGAAAGGGGGAGGGGGTAGAGAGACCTCGACAAAGGGAAGAGGGGGAGAGAGAGAGAGAGTGAGAGAGAGAGAGAGAGAGAGGGAGGGGGGGTCGCGTTCCTGTGAGAGGCTGGGAGAGAGAGAGAGAGAGTGGTGGAGTGAGGTAGGCTCGCAGTGACGGGAGGTGGATCTCTGTGTAGTGGAGCAGCTTCAGCTAAAGCTAACTAGCCATGTTGCTGTCGCCGCCGCAACTGCTCCTCCCGCTGCTGGTGGTGTGTGTCTGCTAGCGGGCCGCCCTGGACTCCCTATCCGCCCTGAGGTGCATCATGCCCGGCTGGAAGAAGAACATCCCGGCCTGTCTCCAACCGGACCAGGAGGGAGGTAAGACCGAACCAAGCTCGAACCGTGCAGGTTCACACCGACCGGCGAGTGTTTCTCTGTGTGTGTGTGTGTTTTTTAGTGCATACCTGTGTGTGTGTGTGTGTGTGTGTGTACTAATTATCACAAGTGCAATCTCTCTTGCAGCGTGGTTTGACGGCGCCGGTGGAGCTCGCGCAAACGGCGGCTGTGTCGAAATGAGTGGAAGTTGGTAACTGATACGGTTCCGTGTGAATGTTGTCTCGTGTTATTCTGACGCAACGGGTGAGGTTCCAGTGACGTTACGGTGATTTTCTTTACGTTGTGTGTGTGTGTGTGTGAGAGTGTGTGTGTGTGTGTGTGTGTGTGTGCGCGCGCGCGCGCTGGTAACGTGTTAAGAATGTTCACCGGTTACCGAGCGAAGTTAGCAGGGCTGCTAACCAACTGGCTAACCATAGGTTAGAACGGGTGGTGCTGGTCAGCCGAGGGTCTGCTGCCCGTGTGTGTGTGTGTGTGAGTGAGTGAGTGAACCACCGTCATCACCGGGCGGCCGTCGGTGTTTACCGGCGTTACAGTGAAATGTGTGACTCCTCCATCTGAGAGACGGTGCACGGTCAAATGTAGGGACAAACCCTGATGGTTTCATTAAATATTGACAGGTCAGGTGTAAATGCTTAACACACTCGGATAACCTCCAGGTTCTTCTCCGTTAAAATCTGGGACTGAGCTTTTAGGCAGCATACTGTAGATTATGGTGATGTTATATTCTGTGGTGTGTGTGTGTTGATGCTTTAAATCATCATAGAATGCAAACTGTATATTTATGTGGCCTGCAGTATAAACGTTCCCAGGGTTTATTGTGATATTTGAAAGTATTGAGAGCAGTGCAAACACAAACAGTTGAAACACAGAATATGGATAAATATTCCCATCTAGGCTCCATTTTCGTATCGTTTACTTGAATCCATGTGGCTGGATACAGTAGTTTGATGAAAATACCACTATATTGAAGTAGTTTGTTGCTGTTGTTACCTTAACATCTGCCATGATCTCCTCTTTATGTTGGTGCAGTTTGTGTTTGAGGTGGTGGAACAAATTTACTTGCACGTTTTCACCCGTTGCTGCTTCAGCTTTCTGAAACAACTCGCAAAACACAGATGTCTGACTCACGTCTGATTTGTCGCTGAATGGTTTCCACATGAGAGATGAAGCTCTTTTTACTCAGAACTTCTTCAGACTCTTCCGACATCCTGCATCCTTGCATTTCACAGCTACATCAGCAACCAGATGGTCCTGTGTTTGTGGTTTGGTACCTTATTGGAAAAGGCTGTGGTGCCACTCTATTAAAGCGTTTATAGATTAAGCTGTGATTAATGGATTTATTAATATTTAATATATAATTTACTAAAGTTTGATAAATTGCCTCTAAGGCAGCTATTTCTGGAAAGAATCTGCAGGACATGTGGACCGAAATTATCTATTTAAAAATAATTTTAAGTAAGGAATCTCATAAGAAACAGCCCTACATGAATCTTTATTGTATGTATATCATAAAGTGACTAATACTGTAAGTGGAAAGATGGATGTATTGTCTGGTACCAGTGTGCACCGTTTGAAGGTGGATGCAGCTAACTGGCCAATTACCTCTGAGCCTTTTCAGTTTGGGGGTCTTAAATATAAAGACAGTTGTAGTTTTTACCCGAATTACACATCAAACTAAGCTTTTAATCAAAGCAGACAGTGTATAATTTAAACACATCTTGATTGTTTCAATTCAAATTATATGTGGTGATGTACTGAGCCAAAATATGCCTAAATTGTTCAGTACTAGAAATGGAAATTAAACGGAGGCAGAGCTACACCAACTTACCTAAAAGTACTATGCAGGCCTATGTGCTGTAAAACGTACTTTAAGTCCAAACGTATGGCTACTGCAATGAGAAAGTGATTTCTCTAAACACATCAAGTAGAATTAGTAGAAAGTAGAAAAAACTCTAAATCTGACGTCTTCTTTGCAAAACTAATTATTGATGAATAGAAAAACCTGCAGATCCATTCTATATTAAAGTAATCTTCCCAGAAGGAGCTTTAGTCCAGTATAAGAACCTACATGTTCTTCATTCCCATGAAGAACCTTTCTGTAGTGCTCATGGAGAGATGGTATAATCGTCAGGTGTACAGCTTCCAGCTAAATTGTGCTGCAAAAATAATTCTTCTCTAAAATATCAACAGTCAGATGTGGAGTAAAAATAGATAAATGTAAATAATAAATACATGCGCCATAAGATACACAGTGTACTACTAAATATTACTAGAGTAGCATCTAACAGTCAGGTTTATTTGTTTAGCAAGATATTACACAATGGGGTTTACATGTGCTCCAACTAAGGTGAATATGTAATACAAATGAAATTAAAAAAAGAACCCTAAGAGATGAAATTATGCAGAAAAGTAGCAGCTATGAAATTTTAAATAAAGCTTTACTAAATGTATTTATTTTATTTATTTTAAATGATTTGATTTTTTTTTTTTTAGCTACTCCTAATTTTGTGGGTGTTGTTTTGGTTGTTAATGAGTTTTTCCTTCATTGCACCTGTTGCATATTCAGATGCACACATTTTGTCTGCCCTTTAAAACATGTCAATCATTAGCCCATATTGGAACCATCTTTCTCCGATAGAAACTAAAGTAAGGCTCAACCTTCCGCCTTCAAATGTTCCTGTAGATACCATGATGACCGTGTCAGGGTCATGACTCTAAATTCTTACCTGGCGAGTCCAGAAGGGACCAGCACCTGTCTTCCCTCGGGCCAAAGTCAAGGTCTGAGCTGTGGCCAGACCTCGGCTGTCTGCTGCTCGACAGGAGCGTCCTTCCCGCACCCTCCCTACAAACATTCATCCAGATGGTGTTAGAAATTGACAACGGGGGCCTTAGGCCATTAATGCTTTAGTTGTGTGATTTCTACAGATGGACCGATGATAACATGCAGAAGCTCTAGAGCTGTGAAGCCAGTGTTTCAACACATGACGTTGAAGCTTGTGTCAGATGAAGAAAACATGGTGACTGATAATGTTTGAAGCATCACATATGCTTTACAATGGGCTTTATTTAAAAGCCCATAGCGGCACAACAGGATACATATATTAGTCAGTCCCTCCACTAACCTATTTAGTGCCTATATTCTTTTCAATTCCCACACATATTACTGTCACAACTGGTTGAACTCCATTTGATGATAAGGATCATGTGAAATGGTCCAGAACAGCTACCAAACACAGACCTGGTGGTGAGATGTTTGCTCAACATATGTTTAGTCACATTCAAATGAAATGCAGTAAAATCCAATAAAAATCATGAGCAGTGACGCAGATGAACATGTTGTGTTGGATGTTACATCCAGTGTGTGTGTGTATGTTACAGTGTGTTTGATGGTGATTACAGTGTGTGTTAGTGTTTGTCACAGCATGACATCATCCCACTGTTTTAAGCTTTTTGACTAAGAAGCAGAGAAAATGGCTCACACACAAATACACACAGTAACACACAACGTCACAAACCATTTTCTATTCAGCTGGTGCACACTGACACACTAACACACACTGAAACACACTTACACGCTGAAACACACACTGAAACACACACTGTCCTTTAAGAGGTGCTGATGTCAGAACTCTGCTCGTCTTTGTGCTCAGGATTATTGAAGTAGACCTGAGTCCTCTGAGTGTGTGTGTGTGTGTGTGTGTGTGCCCGCACGCGCGTTTATTTTCCTCAGATTAATGTATTATCCCTATCGTCTCTGACACATTTTACCAAGACACCCTCTCTCTCTCTCTCTTTTCCTCTCGCCTGTTTCTATGTCGCTCTCTCACTGTGACTCTGTGGAACAAACTGCTGACTTTATCATTAGTTTTATCCACCGCCTGTTCACTAGAGGTTGGAAACACAGGTCAGCTCATCATGCATTACGATCACAATATTTTACAACTAACAATTCTGTGACACATAATATACAGCAGAAAAGCAAGAAGATGTGCATGAAAGTGCACATCTCTAGTGCAAGAAAATAATCTTTTGAAACACTATGTTTGCAAAAACATATAGTTCTACGATGATGTAAAGTAACAGTACACTTGTTTCATAAAGTAACTGCAATATAAGGACAGGAAGCTGCAAACAGCCGTAAACATGATAAAATGTTTATTTGGCAAAAAGGAGAACAGTTGGACTAAAATGTCTGTAGTCTGAACCAGAGTTGGGAGCAACTGTGTTAGTTGCTCGTGGTGAGTGCAGGCCAGCTGCATAGCAGTGTGTGTGTGTGTGTGTGTGTGAGATTGAGAATTGGTGAATGAGAAGCAGTGTAAAGCACTTGGGTACCAATAAGGTAGAGAAGCGCTATGTAAAGGCAGAGACTTTACCAGTGTCCTGTGTTTAGATACAAGGGAATCGTGCACACAGTTTACTACTATATTGAGTCTCAGCTTTAACATGAAAATGTTTACATGAATATAGAGAACTGTGTAGGATTTACAGCCTTTTTAAAATAATCAAGATTTTTTTTATGATTAATACTTCTGTTACATGAGCTCCATTGTTTTTATGCATTGTTTTAGTTTTGAGAACAGAAACTTACATTTTCACTCTCATCAACACATAACGCGTGATTGTCCTGTAACATTAGCACCCAGAACTGCATCGGCCGCAGGTGAGGCACCGCATATTCAAGTGACTGGGTATTTACTATGTTGATTGTGGACTTGGAATCTAACTGTACATAAATACCTGTTGGTTGAGGCTGCAGTGCAGATGTGTTCTTTGTCGTCTTCTCAATCAAACCATGACGATAGTGAGCAAGTGAACGCATGTTAGTTGTGTTGCCAGCATTTAATGTTTTCTGTTGATCACAAAGTCTTTAGCGAACCGTCTTAGTCTCACTGGGGTAAAATCCAAACTTGGAGAGTTGTCAAACGTTTGCTTTGAAAGACACTGCTGCATCTCTGGTTTGCTTTTGTTCCACCATGAGACGGTTGTCCTTCGTTTGACTATCTCCAGTCAGTTAAGTGCACCCACAAGGACTTGGCTGTTAGTGTCGCTATGATAAGTGAAAATGCTGAACAGGCTTAGATTCACTTTAGATCAATTGTACATTTGAGATTGTACAGATTATAAACTGGCCTGGTCTGACAGCCTGAAAGACATCGTTTACCCACAAAAAAAAATCAATATTATATCAGGAAAGAATAGGTTGTATTAAATTTTTGAACTCACCTTATGTCAGGTCTGAGATCAAAAAAAAAAAAAAAAAAAGCAGATATACTGTATTTGCTGTATCAAATCTACACAAACGCAGAACCAAAGAGAAATCTGAAATTCCATGGCCACAGTTAACTCACTTGTACAGGCTTGTGCAGGTTGGATGCAATATTTCAGAGGCTCTACATCTGGGGGCAAACAAAACTTTGTGTCACACTGAATAATGAAGCTGTCACAGTTTAGTTTGGGAGCATAGGTACAGTAAATGAATTCTTTCCTCACACCAGCACCACACTGGCAAAAACTAGGCCAACAGACAGTCACTGATAACCCAGCGCTGGTTCTGTCCTTAGAAAGTGACTCGGAGAGTGCTCAGAGTAGCAGTCTGAATTATTGGTGTGACTTTTTTGATTGATTATCTTATTGATCAACTTAATTTTCAATGCTGAAAAATGGAAGGTATACAGAGGATTTTAGTGTCAGCGTTATCATCTCTCAGTCAGAACACTCTCCATCTCTACATCGTGATTTTATTTCTGGAATGTTTTCTTTAAATTTCCAGCAGCGCAGACACACAGTTTAAGGTCACTGTGAATGATTGGACACTGGAACCGGTTCTCAATTCTTGTCTATAATCTATAACATGGTCAGTGACACAAATTAGCTTGAGCTTGATTTCAGTTGTATGCCACCACCACCTAGTTGAGTTGCAATTCACATGCATGTCTGTCTAGACTCACTTTCGAATCAGTTTATCCATGAGTCCAATTGGACATATGAACCAAACTTTTCCCTCCAGCTGTTCCGGAAATCCCATGTACACTCATTAATAGAACGAACAATTAGAAAACAACAGTTAGATGTTTTATAAAGCAAATGATTTAGGAGGAAGCTATTATATCAGTGAGATTCTGGGTGGGCAAGCAGGTCAAGAATCAGAAAGGAAGATCACAAACCATGAAAACTAATCAATGGAAGGTTTGTATTAGGGATAATAAAATGTTCAGTTATGTGTTTATAAAGGTCAAAGAGTAAAGGATCACCACGATTCAGCCACATGTCAAAGGCTTCATTATCATTGATGGGATAAATGTGTTTTTCTATGACACGAGACTTTGTCTGATATTTACTTATTTAAATCACAGTTAAAACAACCAGTTATGATAAGAAGAAACTGGATTCTTAAGACTCAATATTTATGGAGCTTCATTAGTCCCACGTGCTTTGCTTTGTTAAAGCTGTGTTCAGCTCAGAAAGAGAAGAGAGAGAACATCAACACAAACCCCCAACAAAAAAAGAAAGAAATTACCTTTGATTTCTGTTTAGATTTGGTAAAATGTTATTACACTGAATCCCCAAGTGCCACTATGTGAGAATTTACTTTTCTCTTCCAAGTCAGACTTTTTGGGCTTAACTGAGTGTTTGCTTACATTCTGTTTGTCTGACAGTTTTTCCCTTCTGGCCTCATCTGTACATTTTCCACATCACTGCAATGAAGCCTCTGAGTGAAACTTCTTCACAGTGGTGAAACAGTCAGACTGTAAAGATAAAAACATAATTTCTATTTAAACTACAATAGAATACTGGATCTGCTTTTTGTCCTTTTGTTACATCAAGACTCTTACAAAAACACATAGCAGTGTTTCAGTGTAAGAAAAGCTCAGGTGTTTTTCTTAGTAAAGCTCCTTTCAGACATCCAAACGATATCTAGAGGAGGTGTATGTGTGAACACAAACACGCTAGTCTGTTGGCCCTGACATTACTCTGATTTTACTCAGCCAGCTCCCTAATGCAAAGTCCGGATTATCTCCAACTGAGCTCATTTGTGAATAGAGGAGGTAACGCTCCGGAGAATTCGCCAAGCTGAGTTTGTTGATGACGTCCATTTCCTGCGACCGCCGGGTAACCGGGCAAATAAAAAAAAAAACCAAGGTGAAGAACTCATTCATTCACATGAGCACATCAACAATGTCGAACTACAAGGACAACGAAATTTGTGAACTTGTGTTGCTAAGGGCAGACCTAGAAACCGTCAAGCAAATACAAGGAACAGCACAAGATCTGTTGTATACGACCAGATTACAATGCAAAACGCTGTCCACAGCTTTGTTTTAGTCCCATGTCCTTCCCTCTGCTTGTGTGGCAGGACTCCACTCCTTAACCAAATACACAGAGTATTTCTTCACAGGTGAGAGCGCATCTCGCTTGGACCATCTCCTGATGTTGGCTACATGTCTGAAAGGGAAACGCCAGACAATGCCAGGACCTCAAGCTCCTGACATTCTCGAGAGTTCGTGTCTAAAACAGGCTGAAAAGTAGCAATACCACCAGCTAGAAAGGCCAAAAGTAAATGATTATAGAATGTGGTTTTGGATTATAATTATTAGTAAATAAATGTATTTGTCACTTTAATGGTGCAGCTGGTAAATGTGGAGAAAAAAGGTGGTAGTTTCACCCTAATCATGAGCTAAAAATAAATAAGTAAAATAAAATATTTATTTTGTGTCATTAATCTGGATCAGCAAATTAAATACAGCTCTAAGATAAATGTGGAGTAAACAGTACAATATTTAATTCTAAAATGTAAATGAGTTAAAGTATATAGTTTACTACCATGGAAATACTCAACTAACATAAATCTGAAAACTAGTGAACTACAGAACTGGAGTAAATGTAATTAGTTGCTTTCCACCACTTCATACACACACACACACACACACACACACACACACACACACACACACACACACACACACACACACAAGATAACACACACATTCCCTCACAGTCCTGGGCAGCATCCAGGTGGACAGGCGAGCTTCTGGCATAAAACACACTCATTGATTTTCTACTTGGATAAGCTCAGCGTGGACACACATGCACGCACACACACACACACACTATGTCTCAGTGTGTCTCTAACTGTCCGGCAGTTGGTCTGACACTGAAACCTGGAGCGCGAGAGAGAAAAGACCGTTTTCACTGGTTTCTCTGAACTGTTTTATCCTTTGTCGCCTTTAGGAAACTCAGTAATGTCTGTGTTTGTGTGTGTGCCAGCTGCAGGAGTCTGATAACTCTTTTTTTTTTTTCTTTCTGCCACTCACTGAGGCTGAGAGGGGAGTGTGTTGGAAACATTTTAGCAGTGCGGTGCTGCCTGTCCTTGGCCGAGGAATATGTTGATCCACCTTAAACCCCTTTTCACACATACAGAGTCTGCAGAAGCAGCAGGATGTCAGTCAGGGTGAATTTTACATCATTATTCAATCTGCTGGTGCTGCTCCCTGAAGCTACAAGACTCAGGCTAGTAGGAGGGGGATTTTTAGGCAAATTAATTTTAATAAAAAATAAGGCACAACACAAACACTACTGACTGGTGAAGGGAATAACAGTGATTGTCTTGCAATGGCACAGGGAGTGGGTTCTATTAGGAAGCAACTGAACTGTCAGTTCTTGAAAGCGATGTGTTAGAAGCAGAAAACAGTGGCAGAGTTAGGATCTACTATGGTCGAACAAAGAACAACTGGTGAACTGGAGACAGGGCCATGATGCATATGTAAATCTAATCCCACAGATGAGTTGCTGTTGCACAAACTGCTGAGAAATGTAATGACAGGTGTCTGTGTGTGGGAGATGCTGGTTTTAGTGTTGGAAACCACAGGGCACATAGTTAAAGGGAGAACATGCAGATTAAATACATTTATTGTTTTTGCCTTTATGTCATGCAAGTGTCAATAAATTCTCACACTTGCTGAATAATTCCGGGCCTTACTGTGGTTTTCCATCCTATGTGGCGTTAAAGGATCTTAAATTATAATCTAAACCCTGCAGACAACTTGTAGATGATGTGTTTGTCTCTCATTACTAACAGACATGTTTGTGTGTAATGGACCTTGATCCAGTCCACACGAAACATTTTGTTTAATTTTAGATCTTTTCGTGTCTTTTAGTGGGGTTGTTGTCAAGCTGTTTGTCCTCGTCTCTCTCTGCGTTTAGGTTCAGGTTGACCTGAGCCTTCAGGGAATGAATGGAAGTCAATGGGGAGAGAGAGGGATTGTGCGTGTGTGTGTGTTTCTGTGTGTCTCCATTAGGAATCAAGGTCAGTCACTCAGCAGTCCATTAAGACCACGGGTTCTCTCCTGTCTCTCTGCCTTTTGTCCTGTTTGTTTTCTAGGTCTGTATGTCTGTTTCTCTGTCCCTTGGGCTTCATCAATCAGTCTGTCTGCCCCAGTGAATCATGGATAAACCTTTGTAAGTGTTTGACTTTCGAGGTGTCTAAAATGTTCAGTTTTCTATACAGAGTTCTGAATGCAGCTGATGTCTTTGCAGGCTGCAGCTTCTTTGAAGGACCAGGAGGTGGAGTTAGAGGATAAACCGTGTGTGTGTGTGTGTGTGTGTGTGTGTGTGTGTGTGTGTGTGTGTGTGTGTGTGTGTGTGTGTGTCTTTTGCAGGATAGCATGGATAATCTGATTATACACACACATGCATATGTGGAGGAGGCGTCCAATCATGTAACAAAGCTGCAGAGGCCTGAGAGCAAAATGCAAATGAACCTACATTTGTCATTTTTAGCAGCACTACCTCTCTCTCTATTTCTCCGTGTCAGTAAATGTGACTCGACCATCTGCCTGGCTGTCAGATCTGTCAGGATGAAGCATGGGTGAGGCAGCTCTTGGGCCGTCAAAGCCCACTGGGTTGTCTGACAGGTGAAAGTGTCGTCATGCCTAATGTGGCAACTCCTTTCTTATTGGCCTAAACCAACATCGAAGCTAAACTAATTGTTCATTTTCACTACGTAATTCTGGAGATTTTCCCTCAAATTTTATTTTTATTTTTAAAATAATGTCTTTTCTTCTCAAGTGTTTTGTAGTCAAGTAGTGAAAAACGGTCACGGATGGACTGGGAGAAATTGGGCCCCATCTGTTTTGTTGTTGTGTTTTTGGTCATTTTTTGGATGTTTTGTCTGTTTTTGGGTGCTTGGCCCTCTTGAATAGTTCCAGGACATTGTTCATTATTTTTTAGCCATTTGTGTCTTCTAGCTGAGCTCTTAAACAGGTAAGGATGAACAGTAGCTTCTGAGGTTTTGGCCCATGGGCCCACGGTAACAGTCTTAATATAACACAGTATAATATTCCTTTTTGAGTCAAATTTTTGCCTGAGTGTGTATAATCAGGACAACATACGTGCTGGAGTGGCATGGTGGTGGAGTGGTTAGCTGTGCTGTCTCCCAGCTTTAGGGGCCAGTTGAAATCTGCCTGCCGGCTGGAAGTTTTCCGTGTGGAGTTAGCTTGTTCTCCCCGCGCTTGTGTGGGTTTCCCCCAGGTTCTCTAGTTTCCTCCCCACAGTCCAAAGACATGCAGGTTGATTGGTGACTCTAAAGATAATGGATGAATGAATAGATTAAAACAAAAATATTCAATGCAGAAATATGTCTCCTGTGAATGTGATTAGCATTTTTTTATTAGTAGATAATCGTGCATTAATTTGTAAACATCATTTTACTGTTGCAGCTGGTTTGGGGGGAGCTTGTGTCTTTTAAATGGCTTCAACTAATGACTGTTATCTTTACCAGTCTCCGATAACTGTGGATTCATAAACATCACAAAAATGTAAATGTTCACAGGAATTGCTGTATCCAACCACCATCCAATAGTTTGGTAATATTACAAGTAGGGCTCTCGATAGATTACATTTATTTTTAAATCACAATTAATTGCATAATTTACATAGTTAAATTGTTACCACCTTTTATCTTAAGATTTACTGTAACACATTTTAAGTTGTAATACTCTTGTAGATATAAACGTGGACACATTGTAAATGTATCATTGGTGGATGGACATCAGACAGCTGCACCTTTATGTTTGTTTGTTCGGGGATAAATTACTTAACAAACTACTCTTATTGGCTTTTTACCTGAGTTTAAAGTGTGTGTACTTTCACAAACACATGCTGACCTGGGTGTTTTGCCTCAGCTGGGTTCTATCTCCCACTCCCCTAGAAGCATCTGCAGCCCCCCCCTCCCCCAGATTCACATCAAACACAATGCAAATAGAGAAGTACATCCTGAAAAAAATGTCACTACAAAAATGGATTTCACACAAGTGTGTTGAATGGATGCATCCCATGCTGAAAAAGGGGGAATTGTTTGGTCTGTTTCTCTGTTTGGTGCAGGAGGTGCAGCTCTACCATTCAGGCTCAGAGACACTTTAGGATGTCTGTGGGACAGTTTCAGGAGCTGCCGTTTGAGGAAACAACATGAGTGAAACATTGAAGCAAATAACAACAGATGGTGATGAGTCTGTGCAACTCTAACATGTTTCTAATTTTGTCCCGCACAAACATAATTTCACATGTTTTATCAATGCTCACTTGTTACTAGGTTCACCTCCAAACATTAGAGTTATGCATTCACTGACAAGGGATTTGCACATTTGGCACACGTTGGGTTTTCCGCTGTTTGACGTGATGAATTCAATAACGTGTGGTAACATTGTATTAAACAAGGACACAACTCATGTTTGCCGACATGGGGTTTTGTGGTAAGTTCAGTAATTTGGATTTCAGAAGTGAAACATTTGATGGCACACAGTTTTCTCACTTCATGTTGCTCAAACAATAAGATAATCAATTGTTTAACTAACTCGTGTATTTCCTCTGAGGGTTAATTTTGTCTAGAAGGCTGTGTGTGTGTGTGTGTGTGTGTGTGTGTGTGTGTGTGTGTGTGTGTGTGTGTGTGTGTGTGTGTGTGAGATTGTTTCTGTCTGCATTTTTCCCCATGCAGTGGGGGTTCCAGTGTGTCAGTGCATGAAAAGAAGTCAACACACACTCCTTCACACACCAAATATGGCTTCCTGATTGTACCCCCTGCACACCACCTGTCAATCACTGTCAGTTTCAGAGGGCAAAGGCCAGAGTTTACAGTGGTTACACTATGCATGTTTTCACACATATATCCAATCTGTTTCCTGTGTCTTTTGTCCAGTTGAACCAGTTTATTGACCGGTGTCCAGTCTAGTGTTGGTGCTGGGAGAACAAATAGCCACCGTCAGCTCTCTGGTGTGTTTGTACAGCTGAACAAATTAATGAAATCCCTCTTTCTTTATGCATCAGTGGTGATAATTAATATTCCTTAAATCTCACGCCATCATTTCCCTCCCTGAAATTCCCAGGAATCCACTGCCTGAAAGATGATATGAAGTCCACTTTGTCTGATATTAGCTCCGTTGTGTCTTTGATTTTATTTGCGATGAAACGTACCTGATTATTTTTCTCCCCATGTGTATGATTAAATGTTGTCCAAGCCTCTGATCAGTCTGTGTGCCCTGCCAGTTGCCTCAGCCATCGTGTCTGAATGGGTCCTGCTTAGCTCGGTAAGTGGCAGCTATTTGAGCCATCTCAACGGATAAGATGAAAGGGATGGAAAAAAATGATCTTAATTGTAAACTAGAATCACTGGATTGCACTTTGTGTGCCTCAGCGAAACAGTCAAGTAGCAGTTCTTATGCATTTCTGTCCAGATTCATATCCTAATCATTTCATGCATGAGTCCAAGTGGACGTTTGTGCCAGATGTAATGAAATTCCCTCCAGGCATTTTGGATATATGGCATTGAGGAGAATGGGATGGACATGAGGTAACAGTAACCTTGATTTCAAACCACCAAAAAAATAATCACTTCACTTCCTTGAGTCCTGAGAGAAGCCTGTGGCTAATTTGAGCATGATAAGGTCACATTGATTTTGACATTTGACAACTATAACCTAATCAGCTCATATCAGATTTTAAGAAATTCCTTGATGCATGGCAAGAGTGGGAGAACAGGACTGACATCATGTCATACTGACCTTGACTTTTGACCACCAAAGGCTATGAAGAATGTCCGTGAGTCCAAGTGGACTCTGCAGGATTCACGAGGCCTGAATGAAGGTAAAATGTGTTTATGCCTCTATGATAGTTTAGTATCTGTATTGATAAGAAACAATTTGAAAATGAATAATACTCAGTTCTAATGTTATTTCTTTCCTGTCAAAACTCATGTCAGATTTTTTTTACATTCATTCCTCAGATGAGGTGATGACAGACACTTGAAGGATGCTACTGTAGCTCCAATCATACCCCAAGTATAATAATTGGACACAATTATCACAGCACATGGGACTGATTTTTAGCCCTGCTTGGCCTCATTAACAGCACACACGGTCAGATACACATGGGGTCTGTATAGAGCCAAAATGCTGTGCCAGCCTATAATCAACCCATGTGGAGTCAACATGGACATGACTCCACTTTAGCTGTGCTATCGTTTATCCTGGACACTTGTAACGCTCTTCATCTTATATTACATGTGCTTTTTTCAAAACGATACTCTTCATTACTTTTAATATCGGCACTATTAACAATTCATTTTTTGGGTCCTTTTTGCTTGCATTGAGTGAAATGTTAGTAATGAATATTTTTGCTTTCGGCTCACAGTCAACCTTCTCATATTTCAACAGAGCAGAATCTCACAGGAGTTTTTTGAGACTTCAGACCCTTTGAGTGGTCTGGGGCCATGCTCCCCCATACGAATAGCTTGTATATTTTAAGGTTAAATGCATCCGTTGTGTGTATGAATGAGACTAGATTTATAAAGCACTGCTCTTGTAAACATTGTTTTCTAGTAGTCACTTTAAGAAGTTTTATTTTATGTCCCCTAATTTTGACCTCTTACAGAGTTAATGTTCTGCTTTTATTTTCCACGAATTCTTTAAATCCCCCTGATAAAGGTGTTAGTGATGGATGATTGTTCCACTGAGTCACTGAGTGCTGCCAGTTCTTTTCTCATTACTACATATTGTGCATGAAAATGTCTTTTTTGAGGCTCACAAATGAAAAAACTCAGAAAACGGAGCAAATTTTGGTAGTTCTGGCTGTAAAAGAAGTCAAGTAAACAGTAAATATATTTATGTGCAGAATCCTCCACTGCTTGTTTTTAATCTAAATGGATTTCCATTAATAGCATGTAGCTCGTTAGCTTTGCCGGCTGCTTGTTGTTGCCTCTGGCTGAAAGCTGCAGAGCCCAGAGAATGCAGTGGAAATAAGGAGGGTGCAGTAATCACCCTGAGGGTCAAGCTTATCTCAGCAGATCTCATGCTAGGAGTCAGACTGCAGGGCGTCACTTAGTTTTAAACACAGTCTAATTTAGTACCTGATGGGTTTTTTTTAGCCTTGATGAAACAGTTTATGGACAGGGTGGGAAGTGGTTCAGCATCTGATCAGTGTGTCCTCCGCAGTGGCTCCCTGTGGAGGTCATCTGGGCTCTGAGGGGATCCCAGGGTGAACCCTGAACACCTGGAGGGATTATCTTTCCCATCTGTCCTGAGAATGGCTTGGGATGCTGAGGAGCTACAGAGCAGTGGCCTGTGTCTTTTGACGTTATAAAAATATAACTAATGTAGTCGTTTAAGTCATCTTTTACTCTGTGTGTACTCTAGCTTTATTCCTGGGAACATAAAACTGTTCGATAAGGAGATTGGAAACATTCAGATTTGATCAAATACTTTTCAAACCTATTATCCTCTTGATTTTCCATCTTTGTGTGTTACCGGTATCATCAAGCCATCGCAGCAGCTTGTTGTTGTAATTTCACTCAGCGTGCAGACCCTCTCATGAAGGGACAGATCAGAGACCTGGATCAGGTGTTTACATACCACAGGATCCTGGTCTCCATCAGAGTGACCCAGCTTGCATAGTTTCTCCGTCTCTGCTTCCTCATTTACTCCTCCTTTGTCTACTCCCCTCGTCCTGTATCTCTCCTCATTATTGTCTCTTCGTTCCTTTTTATTTTAAAGTTCTCCTCCTTTCCTGTCCTCTAATCTTCCCTTCCTCTCCTGAATTTAACATTCAACTTTTTTCTTCTCATTATACTTGACATTTTCTGTTTGTTCACTTGTCTTCTCTTTGTCATTCCTTTCTTCCTTCTTTAATTCTTTCTTTATTCTCCTCTTGTTTCCTGGTTTCCTCTCTTGTTACCTTACTTTCCAATAATATTCTTGTTTCTATGTTTCCTAGATTTCTCCTCTTCTTGGCTTCTTCCCCTCCTTCCTAGTTTCCTTCCTGGACTTCTTGCTCTGTTAGTTCCCTCTCCTCTGCCCCTTGCCTCTTCTCCTCTCTTTGCTTTTTTCCTGCCTTCTCCTTGTTTCCTCCTCTTCTGTCTTGTTTCCTTTTTTATTTCATCCTTTCCTAATTTCCTTTAAGTTCTCTTCCTCTCTTGCTTCCCCTCCTCTTCTCCTTGTTTTCTCCTATCTTGTGCTCATTTCCATTCCTCTTTTGTTTCCTCCTCCTCTTCTCTTTTCATTTACACTGACTACATAAATCCCCCTCACAGGAAGTGTGTGTGTGTGTGAGAGAGAGGAGGAGGAGGAGGAAGAGGAAGGGGAGCAAAGGAATGTAAACGTGGAAACATGGAAATAAGGATAAGAAAGGAAGAAAGGAAAGATGATATAGGATGCATCAAAGGAAGGAGCTAATGAAGGAAACAAAGCTCTGCTGACTCTTCAAGTGCACATTTACAGTGTGCACACATTCACGCACAATGGAGAGCTGAGATGGAGGAGTGATGTGTTAGAGGGTGAGAGCAGCCACTGAGCCAAGTGTGTGTGTGTGTGTGTGTGTGTGTGTGTGTGTGTGTGTGTGTGTGACACAGAGAGAGAGAGAGAGAGCTGCAAGCACTGTGATTGGCTGAGCCCGGCTAGATGCACCAACAGCCGAAAGAAGAAGGAGCAAGGGAGGCTGCAGAGAGCAAGAGAGAGAGAGAGAGAGGGGGGGAGAATACAAAGAGCGTGTCAGTGATAAAGTGTGTGTGAGCACTGCATGCTCACTAACGTGTGACTGCATGCATGTGTGACATCCAGAGGTGTGTGTGTAGAAGCAAAGCGAGGAAGGAGGAGGAAACCTGATCTCACTCTCTCCTCCTCTCTGTGGAATAATGCCTGCTGTTAGCTCTCTGCTTTATTATTAGCCCTGCTCTTGTAGTCTGTAGCTTAGCCCGGCACGGCTTGGCCCAGCTCAGTTTGGACCTGGTTTGTGGTGGTGGTGGTGATGGAGAGGTTCCTGGCCCTGCTGCGCCTGCTGGGCAGGAGGAGGCGAGGGAGGAGGTACCGGGCGGACGACGATTACCAGGAAGGCTATGAAGACGTTTACTACTACACCAGCAAGTACAACACACACCTACTGAGTGAGTGAGTCCCATCGAGAAACACTGGGGGTAGAGTGGTGGAGGGGTGGGGGGCTTTGTTTTAGTGTCCTGCCGGAGAGAGGAGCTTATCAACAGATTATGATACTAGAAGTAGCCGTCGGTGTGTGTCTGTGTTTAAGGTCTTGTATTATAGATGAAGGTCGTTAGGGAAACACTGTTCAGTTACAGCAGTCGGCTCTTTCTATAGCTGTGAGGAGACTGTGACTCCCACATACACAATAAGCAGAGGTGGAGAGTAACTAAGTACATGTACTCAAGTGCCAAAGTTGGTTTTTGAGTTACTTCTTTATCTGAGTATTTTGATTGTGTGCTACTTTTACCTTTAATTCAGCAGTAAATATTGCACTTTTGCACCTACTACATGTTTTTGACAGATTGAAGGAGTTTGCAGATTCTTAATATAAAATAGAATAAACTAATAAATGCTGATGGATTTTTGTGGTTGAAGTATCTGTCTGTACTTAAAGTGGTGAACATCAGCTCCACCTTCACCTGCTGCTGCTTTAGTTCTACACCAAGTCTCTATAGTAACACTGATCGTTGTCCTTAGTTTTTATTCATTAATAAATGTTTCTTTGTCCGATGTTTCACTATTGAAAGTTTGTTTGCAGTTTATAGCACAAAAAGTTCAAAAGTTCACTGGCCTGTAGATTCAGAGAATCACCTTCTTACTGCAGTACTGCTACTTTTGAACTTGTAGTAAATTAAATTTAATTTACTGAGTTTTTTACTAGACCAAATAATTTGAAGTGGTTTTGTTCAAATAGCATCTTTTTAGGCAAATGCTTACACCTTTACTTGGGAACTGAGTTGTGTACTTCCGACCCCGACTTCCCGTTACCTGTAATGTTTTAGATATATCAAGTTCAAATCTAGCCGCTGTCACTAACAATGAACAGACCCAGCTGAATTGGGTTGAAGATGAGAACTATGACTACAGGCTTGGTTTCATGCTAAGCCTGTCGCCTGGCCTGTGTCTTCACAAGCCTATTATTCACCTAAAGACTGTAGAAAGACGACCCCCCCCCCCCCAAAAAAAAAACAAAACACCTGCACACATGCTCATTCTCAGGTATGCATGACACAGGGGGGACCAGATGGTTGTGTGTGTAATGACAAGGGAGTAAATGTGGGCTGTGGAATAGAATGTAGACAAAATGGAAACACACACACACACACACACACACACGCACACGCACACACACACACACCAATTCCAGCTTCCTGTGTTGTGTTGGCCTAGTGCACACACAGAGACACAGCACTGCTTTGTGGATTTGTTGCTTTTAACTTTTTTAGTTCTTTTGTCATTTCTGTTCCTGCTTCTGCGTTTGTTCTATTTTTACTGCAGGTTCTTGTGTAGGGCAAATGAAGTCTCTTCACTTTTACAGTTGTCAAGTCTCCTTCTAGATATAAATAGCAACTTTGCCTCAGTGAGGTTTACACTGTGTACACTGTACTGTCCATCACCCTCTATCTTGGTAAAATTAGGGGAAACCTCAGGAAAAGCAAGATGCAGGTCAGACATAGCATTTTTTTTGCAGCCTGGGGCCGATTCTTGTATTTGTTTTTGAAGAGAGTCAAGCATTTTGCTTGTTGTGTATACTGCTGGGTGCCTCGTGTGTTTCGCAGAATCCTTCAGTTATAAAAAAAAAAATTAAAAATCATCAATAGATATTTTGGTTCCTTCTGATGTCCAGTCAGACAAATTGAGACCTTAACAATTTTTTTTATAGGCTGTGGGGCAAAGATCAAGCAGGCAAAAGCTCAGGCCGGTTGACAGCAGATTGTCCAACTGTCCCTAGTTCATCCTAAAATGGTGATGCTTTGAATGTACAGAAACTCCATCACGTAGGTTCCACAAAAATTCCTAAAGCCTACTCACAAAGTTTCACTGTTGCACAAGCAGATCACAAGCTGCATCAGCTTGATTTTAGCTTTTTTTTTTGCCTCCCAATTTTTAAATGCATGGACAGTGTAACGTGAGTGGACAGCTTTTTTCTGTAGAAAGAACATTCTTTTTTTACTGCTATGGAAATCTATGTCTATAAAAACATAAATGAGACATTTTAGGACATTCAGTTTGCAGAATGCACCATATTACTACGATGTGTAAAAAAAGAAAAATCACAAGTATAGTTTCTAAATGTAACTTAATGACATCAATTCATAATTCAACACTTATACGCCACACAAAACACAACAAATATTATATTACCGTGTTACTAAGGAAACAAATTTTCCCTTAACCAAGTGCTGTGAGAGACATAAACGTAATCATAACACAATTCAGTAACACTGTAGTTGCACAAACTTTATGTTCTGCCAGACTGGATAAAGTCCTTTGTCTGCGAAAATTTTATTGACCCTTTCAGTCATGTGTGACTTCACATTTATCAATCATCAACATATCCTCTCTACTTGAAAAGAAAATGTAATCTGGTTGCATTTGCAGAATAATTGTGTAGAAGCCAAATTTTTAGCAAATTGTGTTGCAAATCCTCATATCGTGTCCCCAGCATATTTTTACAAATGCGACACATTTATTTAATTTGAGACGTGTGTACATGCTGTTGGGGAAGTAGATCATTTGTATTTTTCTCTTTAGTTGTATATTTAAACATATTCTTAACAGTAAAATGTCTCAATCTCTCCACTACTTGATTTATTGTGTACCGAGTTTACACTCCGATGCCTCCTGAGCTAAAACCAGACTCAGGAATATTTTTGTTGTTGTCGATGAACTCGAGTTCACGGCTCGCCCCTCTCCATCTGTCTCCCTTCAGAGGAAGCTCCAACAGGACACGAACTCGCCGTCTACTAAACTGTTTACACGCATTTAAGTGTTTGTGCGCACTTCAAGCTGAGAGCAGATGATGAAAGACTCACTTTGGTGTTTAGCCTTGCTGTCTCAGATGCTTGTGAATGAAGTGGACCAGAAGATTAACTGGAGCATGTTCTATATTTGTAATGAAATTTGACTATTTTGATGTGAAGAAATTCTAAAAATACCTACAAATACTGTAACTAACACGTTTGGGGATCTTTATTAGAAGCCTGTTTGTGTTATTGTGTGTAAAAGACTGACACTGAACTATATTATTATTCCTCTGAATATTCCAGTGTGAGCAGCAGCTCGGCTATGAGACATTTCTTGCAGCTACCAGCAAACTAGTTAAGTGTGTGAGTGTGTGTGTTTAGCACAGCGTGTGATTCTATATGAAGGCAATTTTAGGCTGGTTGACTGGATAACCCGGACACACACTCTTTTCTCTGTTCTGTGCTTCTCTTTTTACTGAAGCACCGATTTAATTTGGTCGGTCCTTTGCTGGTCAGTGGCATCGAGGATCTTAAAGATATGCAACTTGAGAAGACATATGCAAATAGACAAGCAAATAAAGGGGGCGTCACCGGTTTACCAGTGCAGGTGCAGCATTTAGAGAAGCTATTTTAATGTTCCAGTGCTGTGATTCTGATAACTGTGTTTTTGTTTTATATATTTGTAGTATTTTTCTGTATTTCGTACCCTCACACACAAATAACTTCACACACACGGCTTTTGAGATTATTTAATGATGTATTTTTTTTTCTACTACTACTAATTTGGGGTGAAGTAGTTCATTTGGGTGAAATCATATAATTTCTTGGTTTGAGTGGATTCGTGAAATGTCATTGGCTGAAGTTGGTTTGTCATTGATGTCACTTCATGATCTCGTTACATGTTGAAACATTATGATGCATACATTTGCACATTAATGAAGTGAAACCATGTTGACTGTTATGTGATACAAAGCTCAGACCAGTCTGCAGCAGTTGTGTGTTATGTAAAGGTTGTTGACAGCGAAATTTGCTAATTAATGCTTTAAATAAGGGCTTTATTAGCATAACTGGTCCTGTGTTCAACATGATGGAGATTAAATAGGGAAAAGGGGCAAGAAGGGAGGATCAGGCATCTCATTTAGCATCTTGTTTTTCTTTTTTATCAAATCCTGGTTCAAATTTTTTTATTAGGTAGACAAAATGAAATCTGTTTAAAAAAAATGAAAGCATCTTTATTTTCATCTGTTTCATCGGCTGCCGTCACCAGTCCTGCCAGACTCTACACCTACCTGTTTTTTATTAGTCCTCATGTGTGAATGTGTGAGACTCCTCCGAACTCTTCTGCCGTTCAGTCCCACGTTTTCTACTTTTCCGTTTGCCGCAATTAGATTGATGCTGGTCTGGAGGTTGTGTTCGTCACTGCTGGATTATCTGCACACCCAATAAACACAACCATGGAAAGAAAGTGGAGCAGGAATCGGCTCATGTTCACCTTAATTAACATGCAGACCTCCCAGGATTTAGAGCACTTTCCCCTCATTATTTGGATATGATGTTTAATTAGTTCTTCTAAATTAAAGAAGAACTGCAGGAGCGTTTGTCTCTACTAATTCCTCCTCAACCAAGATCAACTCAAGAAAACAGAGAATGTGTTGATATAAATGGGTTGGCTGTCAGTGTGATGCAATTTAATTTAACCAAAGCACAAACGGCATCATCCAAAATGATCACAGTTGTCGCACTTTGAGAGATCTGCTCATACTGGTCAGTCACCAAGTCAGTAGTTTGAGCCCTGAATTGTTGACAGTAGCCCTGCTATTGACGGTCATTCCAACCGTGTGGCAACACTCACTGGTAGCAATGCTAGCAGAGAGTGCTAGCACTCACAATGTAATCCATCTGAAAGTCGCAACAGTCCCTACTACTGCTGCTGCTAATGCTGACACTAAAGCAGATGAGACTGTCCCTGTTTAATGACATTTAAAGCTGGGATACTCACTTGTCATACTTGGTTTGCCTGGGCCTGAAATATGTTCAAGCCGCCTTGGATCATCGTAGGAGAGCTCACTTGTTAGCGGGTTCCCCCTTAAGTTGCTCCTTCACTGACTGGCCCGTCAGTAAACCAGTAACGGCTTCCATGTCAGTGGCCAAGACGCCTACGGATCTCACTGAGATGGTGAACCCTGAAGCTGAGGCCTGTCTGAGATGTGGAGGCCAACTCAGTATCTCTGACCTAGTGTAAACGCAAATGTCCGAGTGAGATGCTGTGGACATTATCGGGACTTTAAGCCCCCTAGTACAATGTCCGTATTATGGTCGCAAGCTTGTGCGTGCAGCACGCTGCTCTGTCTCGAATCGTCTGGATGATTAAAAATAAGTGAATGCCATGTTTATGACGTTTCTATAACTTGACCAGAAACTTATCATCATTCCCACAGCCTACGTTAGCACCCAAACTTGGTTCAAGTTGTAAAACCTGTATCTCCAGTAACGACTCAGGCAGGAGACAGAGTTGCATCTCCCTCCTCCTGGATTTGGACTTGCAAAACACGTGCAAATGTTTTGCTGCCAGTTCCCTGGTGCAGCACACCATACAAACAGAAGCATCCTGTGCCAGGTAGCTCCACTGTTGGTTGTGAGGCAATGGAGAGACATGGTCATAACATCCTCCCCCAGCAGAACGTGCTCATCTCCACACGAAAACATCTCTGTCATTAGCAGCATTCACCCTCCCATCAAGAGCAGATTATTTCCAGTCCAGTCTGATAGAAAAGTCATAAGGAGGCTGCACACTTCCACCTTTTGAACCACTGCAGCGAATGGATTTGAAAATGGTTCCTTTAAAGACACTTTTACTGCTTGATCTTACGTTCATGCCTTTTCAGTACTTCTTAAGTATACTTAAGTATAGTAAAGTTAGTACCCTACAAATGAACCCAGCTTTTATGCCTAAGGTAATGCCTCACCACTTCCTGGGCCCTTTTCAGAGTAATCTCCATGCAGGAGATACAGTATGTACAGCAGCAAGCTGGGCCTCACTACATACCGTTGTCGGGTTTTACAGGCTCGATGTTTCAGCTCCACCATTGGTTCATTCAGTGTTTAATGTGGGTACATCCCAGAAGTGCTCTGACAATATCTGCTGCCAATCCAGGAGTCAACGTTTCTCAATGCGAGACACAAAATACTGTGATGGAGAACTTCACCAAGTGTCTCAGCAGACAATCATCCTTGCTCATACGTAGCAGTGTTTGGAATGATGCTCTGTGCTATGTCAACCCTATTTAAACAGCCTGTCCTCTTCTTGATGCTGACATGCTTAGTCCCAATAGGACGGAGCTTTTAATAAGGTCAGACTGTAGGCGTTACCAATGTGAGACACTCACTTATGCTACTGAGAACCTTGGTTATCTAAATACCCCAAAGTTTGGCATTGGGTTTCACTAGATGTTACACTGAAGCCAGGCTTCTGTAGAAGTGGATGTTATGAGGGGTCCTCAGAGTCTGGAGCTTTCTCACCACATGGCTTGGATCTGGAAACAGTAATATCAGTCCATCAGTTGATCCGTCTGTTTGTCCAACACGTTAGTTCAGAGTGAAATATCTTGACATCCATTGGATGAATCGGCATGAAATGTTTAAATGTTAGCAGGTCAGAGACAAGACAATGAGCAGTGTCCCTGTAAAAACAACTACCTCCCTTTTATATACATCATAGCAAGGTATCAACAAATGTATATTCATTCTTGGTTGAGAATTGAACTAATTTGAAGGGATTTGAAGACAAGACAAGTCAGATTTTAGACCCATAAAATGCTGGATTTCATACCTATCTTGCTTTAATGTGGACATTTTTTAATTTGTCTCTTGAAAGTCCTCTGAGTTTCACAAACCAAAAAATACCCATACTGACAGAGACATTATGTTGGTACTTGTATATTTACAAAATTATTGTAAGCTGACATTTCTATAAAGAAATATTTGTTTTTGTTCTCAGTAATTCAGCTGTATTTTAACTGATAGAAATGTTTATGATAAACGGGAACTCTATCCGACGTACACTGTGGGCTACACATGGTTTTTTAGTTATTGCTGATATTTTGTCTATATTTATTTACATTTTCGAACATTAAATGTGCAAAATTACCTGTTAACATTTCCTTTATACTATGCAGTGTAAGAAATGTAAATGTAAAAATGTGCATACGGTAAGTTACAATGTGTACATGTATGCACATGTACTATTAAAAACACTGACAGCTTCCATGGATAATATGTAAATATTTAAATCACGATGATTGTCAGGCAAGTTCTGTGTTGCACATACAAGTAGTGAATTACACTTCGCTGCATTTGCACACATGTTTTTTTTAATCATGTATTTATTTACATTTTGAAAATCAACCATGCCAAATTAGCTATTAACAGGCAATTTAGAGTCACCAATTATGCTTAAAGACAAAGTCCACAAAGAGAAAGTCCACAGCCAGCAGGTGGGTTTAAACTGGGGACCCTCTAGCAGTAAGAGGGCAGTGCTAACCATCCTACCACTAAGCCAAAACCTGGTGACTTTTTCATGACATCATAGTCATAGTCATGTTTTTTTCTTCTGTGTTTGCAATGAGGTGCTGCAGAACGTGTGTCAACATAAAGTTTTCCTGTTGTGTGACCAGCTGAGTGAGGCTAAGTCCAGCTGATGTGCTGATTTGAAGTATTGTAGGTTTGGTGATTACAGTGCTGGCCCATCTGTTCCTCACACACGGAAACTTTTTCAGTCTGACTGTGACTCTTAGCACTAATTAAAGGTTTACACATCCATCCTGTGCTCTTCCCATCTCTGTGCTGTGTTATTAGCACTCAGAGAGAGAAGGGGTGTGTGTGTGTGTGTGTGTGTGTGTGTGTGTGTGTGTGTGTGTGTGTGTGTACATGCGTGCTTGCTTACATAAGAAGATGTCACGGTGACTCAAACCCACATGTTTGACTTTGGGCAGTGGGTGTTGACATGCACACACATACTGCCAGTGTAATACTCTGATTTGGTTATTTTGAAATGCTGGAGGCTGTAATGATAACCTGTAAAGTGTGGTTGTGTGTATCCATGACTGTGTCTTTGCAACTCTGTGTGTGTGTGTGTGTGTATGTGTGTGTGTGTGTGTGTGAGAGAGAGAGAGAGAGAGAGAACACTTCTTTCATCTCTCAAAATCACTCTTTGTATGGTGCAGGGTCGCTCTGCCCTCTCAATTATTCATCAGCTTGTTTCCATGGTAACAGTTGCAGCCGTGTGTGTGTGTGTGTGTTGGGGGGAGTGTTGGTTGATTTGACAGCAGGAGGATGGGCTTCATCAGCTTGTTATACTGTTATTATTGCATCTGATGTGCACACAAGGAGACAGATGCAGTAACAGAAGTACTGGTGGTAGTAACTGCTGTAGTAACTCTCTAAATAAACTTATTTGACTGATTTTAAAGAACAAATTCTACAGACTTTTCTTAAAATTTCCAAATATGTGGTTATAAATTATCAGTTCTAAATGTAATAGCTTCTTCAGATTCATCAGGTTTTTTTTAAATCTTGTTCTGATTCTGCTGGTTCTGCTGGTTTGGTTTTTAACTACCTGTGCCTTGTGGCTCAGTGGTTGAGCATTAAGTTGGGATGCAGAAGGCTGCAGATTCAAATCCCACCCCACCAGGTGTGGCCCCACCCAGCCACCCAGGGTGACCTTGGTGCTGGTTCTGAGCCCGGATAAAATGGGAGGGTTGGGGCTGGAAGGACATCCAGCATAAAACATCATGCCAAATCAGCGTGCTGTGGTAAACCCTGAAGGGTCAAGCTGAAAGCTGTTTGCTTGATTTATCTGGTTATGATTCCTCTGATTCTTTTATCGGATTCTTTACGCTGATCCTGATTTATGTGATTTCACCTGCTTTGGGCTACTCTGATTCCAGTTTTTTTCCGTCTGTTTGTTTTTAATCTGGTTCTGATTAATCTCATTCGGGATTCTTTGGTTCCTTCATCTGGTTCTGATCCATATAGATGTAATTTTACTGTTGGTTTTTTGCTTGTTCTGTTTTGTTTCTGATTTAGATTTTTGGTTGGTTCCAATTTATAGGATTTGTATTAGTTTAGTTCTGATTCCTTTGGTTCTTCATGTGATTCTGTATCTTGTTTAATTGGTTCTAATACCTTTTGATTGTACATGATTCTGGTTAGACTGGTTCTTAATGGGTTTAGCTGGGTTCGGCACCTTTGGTCCTACGTGGTTATGTCAATGTCTGGTCTCTTGTTTCTGGCTCTGGACTTTGACCCAGTAGCATGGATTATGCCATTTTAATACTAATACTAGTATTTCTCACATTACTGCTACTACTATTAAAAAAAGTATTACAAATACTAGTAACATTAACAATGAAAACAATTATAGTAGGAATTTTTTTAATTTAATAATAAATACATTAAGTCATTTCTTTTAGCCAAAGGGAATGTTACCAATATCAGTGTTAGTTGTAGCCGGTGAAGGATTTGCAGGTAGTGCTGTTTTTGTTAAAATGTAGTAGTAGTTTCTGGTCTTTTAGTAACAATATGTAACAGTACTAGTATAACTACCAAAAATGATCAAAACCATAGTATTAATAGTATTTGTTCCTATGCAAGTAATATTCTTCTTCCTATGCAAGTAGTATTGTTAATTTACTTTTAATATCCGCAGATGGAGCAGTAGGTGTAATTTGTAATAGTAGCTGTAGTAGACTCAGTAGTACTACTGTTACAAATGCCAATACCTGCAACAATAACAGCCGTAGTATTAAGAATTATTACTACTATTATATTATAGATAATATTATTACAGTGTTTTTCACTTTCTGATGTTGATTTAAATGCAGTAAACTGTGCTGCCTTGTTGCATCCAGCAGGGGGCATCACAGACTCACAGTGGCTCAGATGACCAGTGAGACCAGCAGGGGGCAGCACAGACCAGTAGAGGCCTTTTACATCTCAGTTCAGGCCAGTAAACGCAGGTAAACGGGACAGAACCTCAGTTATAAAATAAGACATTACTGTAATGTGACTGAGGAGTGGACGAGAGACCCTGAGAGGGAAAACAGAGAGAGAGAGAGATTTAATATGCTGACCTGCATTTCTGGTCATATCACTGTTAAAACCTTTAATACACACTGTGACACTAATCTGGTGTAATCTGCTGCTGAAACACTGACCCACATGTCTGAGCACCTACTGCCATTACCTGCTGGGACGGGCCACACCCCCTCAAATGTCAGCCAATCACAGGACAGGAAACAGACAGCAGGTGGTGTCCTATTGGTTGATACAAACATCCACTAGTACAGATTATATTCAGTATTTTTACAGTATATTGTGCCAGTTTAATTTAATACACAAAATTACACCTCATCGTATATACATAATATATTATCTAAAATTACTTTTGTTCTATCACTGTTTGTAGTAGTAGATTAAGTAGTAGTAGCAGAACTAGTACTACATTCTGTTGTTTTGATTGTTGTTGTTGTTGTTGTTGTTGTTGTAGTAGTAGTAGTAGTAGTAGTAGTAGTAGTAGTAGTAGGAGTAACAACAATAACATCAGTCATCGTATTAATAGTATTTTTAGTAACTTCCAGCAAAATATTATTGTTAATATCAGAGTGAAACAACAAATTCCAAAAAACTGGAATTACATTTTCATATTTTTACTACATTTTCTGCAGGACATTGTCTGTGTACTCATGTCTGCTGTAGTTTTGTGTCTCTAAATGTTTCTTAACATTCCTCCTTTTCCTTTTGTATTCATTGACTTATTCGCACCCTTTTGTTTCTTATTCCTCTCATTTCTGACTTTTGTTGCTCTCTGTATCCTTTCTTCACTTTCTTTAAATTTATCTTTCTAATTATCTCTTAACTTCTGCATCCTGCCTTTCTTTCCTCCTTCTCATCATTTATTCCTTCCTTCATTTTCTAACTCATACTCACGCCTCCTTCTTTCCTCCAGTCTCTAATCCTTTCTCTCATTTAATGTTTTCCACTCTGTATTTAATTCCTTCTTTACTTATTTTTTCTTTTATTACCCTTCAAGCCTTTATCCTTTCCTTTTACTTTCATTTTTCCTTTTGTATTTCTTTCCTTTTTTCCATATTTATTTATTTCTTCCTTTTTTTAATCCTTTTTTTTATCTCTGCTTCATTTGCTTATTTTTTAAACCCTTAATCCTTTTTTCTCCTTACATCGTTTTCCTTCTGTATTTCCTTTCTTTGCCTTTTTCCTTCTTTTTCTCCCATATTAATTTATTTCCTTTTTCCCTTTTACTGTTTTTTTTCTTCTTTTTCCTCATCTTTTTTGCTTGTTTAATCTTTCAATTTATCCCTTTTATTCCATTTTACCCCTTCATTCACTTCCTTTCTTTTAATGCTTTTTTTCTTTCATCCAGCTGCAAACAAACACATTACACACCAGCCAAGGAGTCCAACGGCCTCCCTCCTCCTCCTCCGTCCCCCTCCCTCTACATCATCACTCCATCCTCTCCCCTCCTCCTCCTCTTCATCCTCCCCATCTGCGCAGACTCTTCCCTTCCTCCCTCCGCTGCCTCATTTCATGGAGGAGCTTCACATCTGCAGCGCTCCCTCTCTTCCCTCGATTATGGCTTCTATTTGAGGTCATTTGTCAGTCAGTCGTTCGCTCCCAGAGGAGGAAGAGACGGGAGGAGGAGGAGGAGGAGGAGAAGGGAGGAGGTGGTGGTGTAGTTTGTGGCGGCTGCACCTGCATGGCGTTTGGGGGGAGGCGACCCTCGGCTCTGCTTCACCATGATCGCTGTGTCGTTTAAATGTCGCTGCCAGATCCTGCGCAGGGTGAACAAAGGTAGAGAGACACAGAGAAACACTGGGAGAGAGGGAGATAGATGAGACTGCATTCGTGATGGAAGCATGTTTGCATGTGCAACATACATGTTAGCGTGGCTAAGCGACATTTAGCGTGAACAACTGAAAGGAGAGAAAGGAATGTTTATGAGCAAAGACAGCTGCTTGTGTGTGTCTGTGTGTGTGTGTGTGTGTGTGTGTGTGTGCGTGCGTGGTGTGTGTGTTAAAAGATCTGATGGATTCATTCAGTCGATTGATGAAGGTTGCTCTGGACGAGAGACCTTCAGAGTGAGTGTGAGAGCAGACTGAGAGGGAGAGGAAGCATCTAATTTTTATGAATGTAAAATGTATGGTGTTGTCAGCTTGTGAGCAGAGAGAGAGATCAGGGTTTTCTAATCAGATGGTATTTTATGTTTCTCATAAAGTCTGGGGCACTTTGGAGCTTCAGGTGTTTGTTGTTGGTTTGATGTTCCTCCTCTTGTGTTCATCACTGAGTACACGGAATATGTTTTCTTTACAAAAACATTATGTCTATTTCGGGTGAATACAAACTGAGAGACACAGTAAAAATGCTGATGCTGGGTCAGTTTTTTACTCTTTCAGTGTGGTGCTTCAGGTGTCTGGTTTGATAGTTTTACTCTCAGTAAAACGTCCTTTACATCATTAAACTAGTTCATATTCTGTGAGATTAGGAAAAAAATATTTGTCTTGACTGGTGCAGTGGTTTATATTGATGTTTCATCAATGAAAAGTATCTTACATTCTTTTTTTAATCACATTATATTTTGTTTGGTCAGTTTACTACAATTTCTCTAAACTAACACAAACAAATCACCTTTAAATATCTTGTATTGTTGTGCTGCATTTTTGTAAACACAGTGAAACATTGTTCAGGTTTTATCTGTTTTGTAATAATACTTTGGAAAATGATGACCTACATGTGCATGTTTGTGTATTAAGGTTTCTCAGGAAGTCTTGTTTAGTTTAGAGCTTCAGGTGTTTGGCTTAATGTTTCTCCTCTTGTGTGTCTGAGGTGGAACAAATATTACTTTTGTTCACCAGTTTAGAGTAACTTTATTAGAAACAAGTGGACAAAGCAGGTAAAAACGCTGAGTTTTTCTCAGAAAGTCTGGTGCAGCTTTAGGTGCTGTGTGTCTGGGAAATTATTTTCACATTTTTTATAGGTTATTCTCATGAAATTTGGTCGAGTTTTTTTTTTTATGCCTCTGGTATAATTATGGTAATAGAAATATGACATCCATAGTTTAATGGAAATATTTTACTTTTGTCTAGATGTGTGCGTTCAGCACTAATGTTTCCTAAATTCTCTTTTTATCGTATTTCGTTTATTTAGTCATTTTGCTATATTTTAGCCTTTAATCGTGAATCAAGTCAAGTTAGAGTATAACTTCTTACATTATTTTAGTTGTATTGTTCATAAAAAGTACTTTATATTTTTGAACTTCAAGGCCTAAGAGTTTGACTATTTAAAAAAATGTTATCATTTTCAGTTTTGAGCTTCAGGTGTTTGGCTTAATCTTTCTCCTCTTTTGTGACTTTGCTGGAAGAAATGCTGCACACATTTGAATATTACAAATGTACAGTATTTTTACTGGTGTATATTTGCTTTATTTACAGTACCATCGTTTTAGTTATATATATTATATAGAGACATGTTGAGGAAACTTGTTGAAAAAAGCTGATTCTGGGGCTTTGGCACAGTTTCATTTTTATTATTATTAATTTTTTCTGCTGTGTTTATGTATAAATAGTGAAACATTAATTTGTACAACTCAATCTTGTTTAGTAATAATATTCCGGGAGATAAAGACTGAATTTATGCACATTTTACATTATTACATATTACATTTTCTTATGTCATCTGGTGCAGCTCAGAGCTTGTTGGTTTTGTCTGTGTATACACAGAACATGATTTGTTTACAATCAAAATTTTTTTTTGATAAAGTAGATCATGCAGAGACAATACATCTATTATAAGAAAAGATTTGCAAATTGTGTTGCTCAGGTCGTCTGGTGCAGTTTTGTGGTTACGTGATGTGAAAAAAGTTGTAAAATATGTCCCCTGTCACAGTTAAATTATCATTAGACAGAAATTATTTGTCCAGTCGTTGCTGACAATTTATTGGCCGATTGTTAAAATAATTATTCATGTAAAAGGTTAGAAAGTCACAGTTTTCAGCTGCACACGTGAATGTTTTCAGGCCTTTGTTGTGATTTGTAAACTGCAGTTTTAGCATATTATTCTCATTACTTGCAGTGTATTTTAATATAATTTTAGGTAGTACAGCTTTTGTATTTTTTAGATTATCCTGAAATGTGATTTTGCATAATTTATTGTGAATGCATAACTAATAACTGTTTCTACACTTCATGTACATTGACTACAAAAAGTACAAGTATTTGCATAATAAATGCAGTGTAATATTATAATAATGAACTTCTTATAGGTAGCTTCACGGTTTCAGCAGCACCAAGATGGAATTTAATAAGAAACAATGAGCCTCGTGGAATAGCTTTAATCACAGGACTAAGTTCTCCTAAAGGAAGCAGGAATTCACATGTTTCTACAGCTTGACTACTTTTGAATAGTAATGTCATCTCTGTTCCAGAGTAGAGCTTAGTTTAGATGGCAGATCTTACAGCCTAACAGAACCTGCTGGTGGATCTGTTTTCTAATACCAACCAGCGGTTGACGTCACACCCCGCACATCTTTCTTTATATACAGCCTGTGGTATATACAGATTATACTGTGGAGCGAGAGAGTGAGAGAGAAATGCTGCCTTCCTACATCTGCAGGAGGAGGCGGCTCAGCTTTCATCTTCAGTTAGTTATGGTGTACAGTGTGTGTGTTTTCAGGGTCTCATTGTGTTTTTGAGCTCAGCCGCTGGAACCAAAGAGAGACATAACAGGACAGAGCAGATCTAGAGCAGATTAGGATAAACTGGAAGAAAATAAACAGAATGACCAAAAAATAGACCCCAAACATCAAACCAAACGAGCAAATGTTGAAGTGGGTTGCCGATGCTTATTCCGGACATCTTCCTCTGATCAGTCTTTTATTCTACTGGTGGGGTCATTAGTTCCAATCACACAGTATGGGTGGCGAAAATCACTGCTCCCAACATGGAGGGATTCTTCAAGCCATTAACAGCTATCACGACTTTTTGCATCATACTATATTTGGAAGTATCTGCACAAGTCACTTGAGGGCAGTGCAGAGTGGTCTTTTAGCTGCAGTTAATACTTGCACTGGTGAATAATTCATTCAGTACAGTCTTTCCTGCTGTAGTTTTAATGTAGTTTAAGTCTTGAGTTGAAAATGATATTAGGGGGTCGTGTGAAAGTTGCTTTTATGTGAATTAGTTTTAAGCTGCCACTATTAGGGGAGTTATTTGTGTAATTGTCAGGCAACAGATCTTTCAGGCATCCATTCATTGATAATCAATGAATCAAGCAAGTAAATCTCTAATCCAATAAAATTGCTGCATCTACATTAGACTAATCAACTTCAGGACTTGTGATCTTTGTCAGATGTGTGTCATCTTTGTAACATCACCAGGGGTCTCCCCCAACAAAGGGTGTAGCGACCGATCAGACCACAGCTGATTCCTAAACATATTAGCTGTAAACTGGCTTGGGGCAAAGGGGGAAGGGGTAACCGGTCCTTGAACAAGTTAGAGAACTGGGGAAAACTTTCAGCACCAGTGCAAGAAAATATTGGAACTTCAAAAACTGGTTTATGGAACCGCTCAAAAGTTGGAACCAGTACTTCGGCAGAACTCATACCCAGTAACCAAGGCCTCTGGTAGATCTTCTGAACTGGTTCTAGGAAGTGGAGGATAATCAGCACTGGAACTAGTGAAAGAAACGGGTAGAAGTTATGAACCATTCATAGAAGCACACACACCTTCCAAACCAGTGTGTTCTATGTGTTTCTTTTCAGATGAGGGGCCGTACACCAAACACTCTGCAGGGTCGAGACCATCAGATGGAGCTCTGGCCATTAGGAGGCAGAGCATACCAGGTAACACATACATCTATCATACGGTTATATCTTGTATTGTGATTCTTCTCTGTCACCAGCAGAGTTAACAGCTCTGAAAATAGAACAAACATTAAAACCCAGAGTTAGCTGATGTTTTCTGTCTGTGTGAGCAACAAGAAGATGCTTATGTTGCATTTTATGTCCTCCCACCTGGAACTGGTGGCCTACTTGCAATTTGTACCTGCTGCAATCAGAAGTAGACAATAACGTTTCAATGACAAAAATTATTTGCAGTGTAATTTAATGATATTACTGAGCTGTTAAACTGATGGACAGAGTTTAGACAGTTCTCTGCACCTGTGCTGTTTTCCACTTCCCTTAAATGGTTCTGGAGCTGGATCAATTATTTTGTAATCCACTTTGATATTTGACTGAACCGTTGGATCACATTTGTTTTGAGATTAAGTAAAAATAACAGACCCACAGATTGATGGGAATTGTTCACAATAGCATTTTGTGTCCTCTGAAGTTCGGTTCTATATCACAGTTGTTACTGTGGATTCTGCAGTGCTAGATACAACATGTACAATCCTGCAACCGTTACTGAAAAAGAAACCAACAGAGCTTTATCGCTAGTAAAAACCGGTGGAGCTTTTGAATCAGACAGGCTTGTAGAGCTCTGGGGCCAATTGATGGATGAGTTGTCAAGAGCTTCAGAGACATTGATAGAACCTGGTTAGAAAAACTGGTGCAGCTCTAGAACCAGCTGGTGGAAGAATTGCTAGAGCTTCAGAGCCACATAAAGTAAATTATACAAGTTCTGAACCAGTTAAAAGGAACTGGTGGAGCTTCAGAACTATTTAGACAAAGTAGTGACCCTCCAGAACAGAAGAATGGAGCAACAGATTTAAAAATCCAACGTCGTACAGCTTTAACAAAACCTTTTTTAAGTAATAAAAGGTTTCTTCCCCACAGCTACAGTCAGTGGTTTTCAGAATCCAAGATTTGGCTTTTTTCAGACTGAGAGTCAATGCTGCTGTGTCAGACTAGTTCAAAAGGACAATGTACAGCCTCTTTTAAGGAAAAAGATGAGGGGAGGGAGGGGTACAATGATGGTCATTGCCAAAGTTAAGATTAAATATTAATCCTGTCCGAATGAAAAAAGGTGAAGCCTGAAGTCTGATTAATATTAAAATACAAGATTTGAATGAAACCTGCTCTGTGTTTTAACAGCAGAGGGCTGGTCACAACACATTGTGAAATTTCTGCGTCTCTCTCTCTCTGTCCAGCTTTCCCACTGATGAATATTTCAGGCTTTTGATGAAATATGGATGGACGACAGGATAGAAGATGACTTCATTTCTCTCTTTGTCCAGATTATCATTTTATTTTCTGTCAGTGAAGTCAGAGTGCAGAGATAGAAAAGAGCTTTAGGTGAAACAAATATAACCATGAAAATAAACGAGTTGCTGTAAAATCATTTCACGGTCTTTCGACATCTCCTCCTTACTGTGATGTAGACGAGTTTCGGGGCTGCACAGTGGTGGAGTTGATGAAGAAGGAGGGCACCACGCTTGGACTGACTGTTTCAGGAGGCATCGACAAGGATGGAAAACCCCGGGTTTCGAACCTGCGACAGGGAGGTATCGCTGCCAGGTAACGATTCACTCTGTTATAATCATTTGTTGTACCTAGTTGCAATGGCAAGAATAAGTATGTGAACCCTTTGAAAAGAACTGGTGGGTCTGCATTAAAAACATTGTGCTAAAGCTAATGACACACAAACAATGATGATCTTTCATACCACAGTAGCTCTACTGGATCGAGGTCTGGGCTCCAGAAGTCCCTCTGTAGTGTTGCTGTTAGCTGAAGCTAGTGCAATTGCAGAGAAGTGTGATTAACTGCACAAAAGGTCTTTATAAAAGCACTCGCAAAAACATACGAGTACATTGACGGTTCTGCAGCGTAGACTTTTTTTCCAAAAGCTTCCTCGGAGCTTAACTTACAAAGCAGGTTACATTATACAAACCCTCCAGGGTGTAAGAAATCTACATCAGAACACAAATTACACCAAATTCTTGCACAGTTCAGTGCTCTGTGTGCAACAATGTACCTCATGTATCTTTTAGCCCTGCATACATAATAAACCATATGATCGAGGGGAGATTTTATTTTGAAAGAGCTCTCCACTAATTATCTTTTGCATTCTGAGGTTTCCTCAAACAGGATAAATAATTAAAGCGGGTAACAAATCTCTGTGTCTACCGAACTTCAGATGGTGGACAGCCAGTCTGAAGTTATTTTGTACAATATTTATTTTCTCCTCGGTGATAAATTTGAACAGGCCCAGAATCAGCAAAGCCCCGAATCATGATGTTTCCTCGCTCAATTAAAACTACAAATCCTACAAAGCCATGTCCCATTGTCGCATTATAGTTCTTGATACAGTGTGAAACAACTTTGTGATCATTTGGCTCTAGTCTCTAGAACATTGTGCTTATTTGTTAAAGCAGTAAAATCCATTGGCATAAAGTAAGAGCTAATGTTCGGTTTGTTCAGGAGTGACCAGTTGAACGTGGGGGACTATATCCGCTCTGTTAACGGTATCAACCTGGCCAAGTTCAGACACGATGAAATCATCAGTCTGCTGAAGAATGTTGGGGAGCGAGTCGTCCTGGAGGTCGAGTACGAACTGCCACCTGTCTGTAAGTAGAAGTTATAGTAATATTGCTAGTAATTTACTGTAGTAGAACAGTAGTATATGAGGAGTAAATACAGTACCTAACAAAATATATTTAGCCCTGTAAAAAATATGCAATATATTTTATTTTGAATTTATTTATATATATCATGTAAAAACAACGGAGAAAAACACTTTGGGAGTTTTATAAGGCATCTCATTGAATAAATGAAATGAAATAAATCAATAAAATTAGCTTGTGGAATAGCATGTAGGCCCGGGTTTGAACCCTGTGAACACTGTCTATAATTACAACAATAGTGAAAAGTGTGAGAAGTGTGAGAAAACGGTGTAAAGTTACACCATCAACCTTTCCCATATCAAGTGAACGCACAAAATCAAATAGGAATAAAATCACTTTACCTATAAATTGACTGCATAAAAGTTGTATTTACACTGTTCCACAATATTAATTTAGAGAGTTTATGACAGATTTAAAAATCTGCTTTATACTTAAATTGACAGAAAGTAAAAATGAAAGTTACACTTATAGCTGAGTTTGTCTGAAAATAAGGACATCCTGCACGTGCTTGACGACACGGACAAACATAATTGAAAATGAATCAGGACTGAGGGGTTGAAGCTGCAGTCAGTCAGAGGTGATATTGATGTGTCAATGCTGTGGTGTGTTGCAGCGGTGCAGGGGTCAGGGGTCATGTTTAAGAACGTCGAAGTCACGCTTCACAAAGACGGAAACAGCTTTGGCTTCGTTATCAGAGGTGAGAGGAGCTCTGTGTGTGTGTGTGTGTGTTAGAAATTATATAAATAATTAAAAACAAAAACACAACATGATTTTATGATTTTATTTTGGCAGGTGGGGCCAGTGAAGACAGGAACAAGTCTCGGCCCATCGTCATAACAACCATCAGGCCAGGTGGACCGGCCGACAGGTGAGTGGCCTCTTTTCATGTTAGTGTAGTTTTTAGTGTCGTCATTTTCCTACATTTTTATATCTTCTAATCAAACAGTAATCTATCCCATTATCATTTAGTTTTTATTTTTGTTGAAAAATGTGATTTATTTTATCATCTTTTTTATCGTCATGAAAAAAGTAATGTTTGGTCACAGTTTTCATTGATGGTCACTATTACCCCTTCAGAGAAGGAACCATTAAGCCAGGTGATCGGTTGCTAAGCGTCGATGGGATTCGTCTTCACGGAAGCACTCACTCCGAGGCCATGAGCATCCTGAAGCAGTGCGGGCAGGAGGCGACACTGCTGATCGAGTATGACGTCTCAGTGATGGGTCAGTTGAAACTCATTGGGTGGTTAAAAGTTATGCTATTAGCATTTGGAAACAAGACCTGGAGCATTTAGTCAAATGACAAGGAACTGATCATAACTATTTTAAAAACAGATTCCAGCTTTCAAACAAGTTTTTATCAATTATTCATTCCAACAGAATTATTTTCCAAGTTTTCTGACTTTGTATAGAATTTAAAAAACAGACTCCAGCAGTTTTTTTGTATTTCAAGAATAAAATTCGAATATTGTTGAATTGGTTGTTAAATTATTGATATGTACAGCAACGTCCACAGTTTGAACCCCGTCCGAGGGGACTTCAGTTGCATGTCACACCAGATTGTCTTTCTGGGCTGAAACATTCTTTATGTTGTCCATCCCTCAGACTCGGTTGCCACAGCATCAGGGCCGTTGCTGGTTGAGGTCGCCAAGGCGACGGGCTCGAGTTTGGGCGTGGCTCTTTCAACCTCCATGTTCTGCAACAAGCAGGTCATCATCATAGACAAGGTCAAACCAGCCAGCATAGCAGACAGGTATCTGACCTCTGACTCTTCAGTCAGTGTGTGACGAACTGGTCGTACCTGCAGTCAACACAACACGTTGCATTATTTTAATCTGTGTTTTGTTTAAGTTTTTAGTTGTTATTTAGGTTTGTTACAGTAGTTATGTTTGTGTGTCTTTGGCTGTGTGTTTTTGTGTATATTTGTGCGTGTGTCAATGTCTATTGTGTGTTTGTGTAGGTGTGGTGCTCTTCATGCAGGAGATCACATCCTGTCTGTTGATGGGAAGTCGATGGAGTTTTGTTCTCTGGCTGAAGCCACTCAGCTGCTCTCTGCCTCCTGTCAGACCGTCCGCTTAGAGATCCTGCCACAACACCAGACCCGACCGGCCTTGAACGCACCACAGCATGGTATAAAGACAAATACACTCCGGATAGAATTTTAAGTATATGCAAAACAGACATGAACTCACTGTGCATTTAAAAGATAAGACATAAAAAGCTGTGATATTTTATACAGCTGTGACCCTTGCAGCTCACCGACCTTTGACCTTTCCTCTTGTTTTACCCTAAACACCCTCCTGTGTGTGTGTGTTTGTGTGTGTGTGTGTGCGTGCAGTCAAGGTGCAGCGTAGTCCTCGCCCCCTCCCCTGGGAGACCGGAGAGTCAGCCCCTATTCTCCCCCCTTACCACTACAACACGTACCACCCTGACCAATCAGCTTCCAGATCCCACAACCGCCATACAAACAATCCTCGTACGTCCACCTCTCCCTCTCTGAAGTGTTGCATTTTATTTTAAAAGATAACTTCACTCATTATTTCTTATGCTCTTAAGTGTGGTATTTTATTTTGAAAAGAAAGCAAAATCTGCTTATAATGCTTCTCTGGGGTGAAGGGTCTTATTTTGAAAGAGAAAGAAGCCTCGGCCCATTATCTCTTTTTTTAAAATAATTTTTTTAAATTATGTATAATGTTCTATTTTAAACTCAAGTACAAGTTTTCACTTTTGATGGCGTATTCTTTTAATCTGCTGTTAGTTCTTTTACTTAATTAAAGGATCTGAATACTACCTCCACTACTGTCGCTCGTCATCTCCTTCTGTGAGGTGTGAGGTGTTTTAATTCGAAAGACTGACCTCCACTCATCCTCCCCCTGTTCCTCTCTGCAGCTCTCAGCCACTCGTTCTCTCCTGGCTCCATGTCGGCCTATAGTCTGTCCTCCCTCAATATGAGCACCCTGCCTAGGAACATGTATCCCACAAGTCCACGGGGCACGCTGATGAGGAGGAAGGCCAAGAAGAAGGACTTCAAGAGCTCACGTGAGTCTGCAACTCTGAGAATATTTGCCGTTGTCTTGGTCTAAAAGGAAACTACAACATGATTCCTATTTCTGTGGTTTTCTTTCCTGTTTGTTACTGTATTTGCCTCATTTAAGATGACACTCTCATAAATATCCAGACTGCTTTTAACAGCTGTTTTAGGGAGTTTGTGGAAAAGGAAAGTTGCAATGAGCATGTTCCCGTTTTATTTGGTAGTTCAGTTACCAAAAATTTGTAATAATAGAAAACATAATTTAGAAAAAATCTCTGTTTTTGTTTGTTGTGTCCAGACCTGACAAGTGATGTTTGTCATGTGTAGAGCCTGTTTCCCGAGCCCAGAATAAATACGGAAGTCATGTTCATTATAGCTAAAATAAATCTTGCATTATGGGAAATGCAGTGTCCAGTATCACTGCAGTTTAACCAAAACTAAGGACTTAAAGTCAATCAGGAAATACTAACGTGTAATACACATTCTCTATGTCCATCAGTGTCTCTTGCATCCAGCACTGTGGGTCTTGCCGGGCAGGTCGTTCACACGGAAACCACGGAGGTGACGTTGCTAGGCGACGGCATCATGGGGTTCGGGCTGCAACTGCAGGGGGGTGTCTTTGCCACGGAAACCTTATCCTCGCCCCCGCTCATTGCTTACATCGACCCCGACAGCCCAGCCGAGAGGTAAACACACGCATACTCTGCTGGCAACGTGTGAGAACACCTATAGTTTTTATTGGTAATTGATTCATTATTCAGCTGATCATAACAGCTTTACTTAAATCTTATTATTTTCCCAGTATTTAGATTTATTTTTGGTCTTGCTGCACATTTGACATGTTTCACATTTATAAAACCAGAGGACATGCTATGGGTGTAACACACGACATACTTCATTATTTTGCAGACTAACCCCTGTCGTGTGTGTGTGTGTGTGTGTGTTTGCAGGTGTGGTATTCTGCAGATTGGTGACAGAATTTTGTCTATAAATGGAGTTCCTACTGAAGACTCCACTCTGGAAGAAACCAATCAGCTGCTCAGAGACTCGTCCATCACTGCTCAGCTCACTCTGGAGATTGAGTTTGACGTGGCCGGTACACAAACACACACTTCATTTATTTTTTTCAGCTCAAGAAAAAAACTCACACATCAGAAGCCTCCATCCAGCAGTGTTAAATTTAGCATGACGTGATTACGTGATTGTATTTTTGTCTGGTCTGGTCTCTCAGAAAGGATTCGTGTAGTTGTCCAATAAGCTTTTACAGTCACTGACAAAAACACTAAAGATGTCCCATTAAAACCCTGACAATCCTCACACATCAGAAAATTCTAAGTTCAAGTATCTCTCTATAGTATATGTGCAAGTAATTTTGCATTTGTTTCGACTTCTCACCTGCATTTTCACAATGATGTGCATATGCAATATTTATGCAGTTATAATGTGCACTTTAATGTACAGTAATGCATGCATACATTTATTACAATTATTATTTCACAGGCTACATAATTATTTCTCTCTATGGAATTTGAGAATGGAAGTTTTGTTTTGCACAAATTTAAGGCAGTTTGGATTGAAAAGGTGTTCTAATTTTAACGTGTTGCAAAGTTGTTCTTGCTGGCCACAGTTTGGTGTCTGTTTCATCTTGTTTTGTCTGAATGACTGTAAGTCTGCGACTCCTTCTGTGTCTCTTTAGCAGTATAAATAACCGCCTACGCCCAAAAACAACACAACATGTCTCTGATGACTCACAGACAGTGAATAATCTCCAAAGACGAATTAGTGAATAATAACAACAGCTCAAACAATATAAGCAACAGTCACATTAAATATGGTCTGGTCGTCTGTGTCAGAGAGCTGACGCTTCAACTTTGATCCTTTTATGAGCTTGGGCATTTGGAGTGGAGCGATTAAATAATCAGTAATGCAGCGACTCAACTCTGATGTACAGTACATGTCATGTTTTAAGATTGAGGTGACATGACAGGATCCTTTAAAGTAATGACATATCACTCTGCTGGATATTCTGGAGCCACAAAAACATTTAGCTCACAGAGACAGTTTGTTCAACATGTTTCTCACAGAATTACTGCTTATTAGCTGAAATGATGAAATGCAGGGTCAGCACTGATTGAGCATGAGGAGCTGTTGCTGGATGTTTCCTACACTGAGTTTTGATGAGTGTCTGAAATCAATGTCACTTCACACCCACAAACCCTGATGTTCCCTCGACTCTGCAACAGAGAGCTGCTCTGTAGAGCCCAGCAGCGGAGGAGAACAGCTGCAGCAGCTGCTTGAGACTGAATAAATAAAATATGTTCATCTGATTCATAGGGTCTCATATTTTGTACAGACCATTTTAGGTTCCTAATATATAAATAAAACCTAATTTATTTTGATCTGCCACAAACGTTTATTCACAAATAATAACTACCAGACAGATGTCCCTAAAAATAGACGTATTTCAGCGCTGAACACTGAAACAAACACTTCAATTAGGGACATCAACAGATGAATACACACGGACTCAACATGAGTAGACACTGCATTCAACCCAGTTGAACATATGCCACATTGGATGAGACAGGTTTGTGAACAAATAAGTAAATGTGGCAGCTGCACTTTTCTGGACTAAAAGCACTATAACATTTACAGTTCTCAGCTGATTTCAGTGAATTGTTTTCATGTGAAAGAGTTGATCATCTGCATGTGCAAAAAACCTGCCTGCAGTTACTGAGAGCCTCTATATTTATGTTACAAGACACTAAATGAGAAGTGTGTATCATGATATAAACTACATCACTTATGTGGTTTTATGTAACTGTTATATTATTAGTAGTAGTACATTTTCATTTAGTCATTTAGCAGACACTTTTATCCAAAGCAACTTACAAGTGAGGTACAAGACAAGCAAACATTTAAGTCAAAGGGAAAACATTGAAGCAAAGTCCTATCAGAAAGAGCAGAAAGGAATTTTTGTTTTTTTAGAGAAAATAGATTTATGTGCATAAGAAGGTGCAGAAGAGTTCTGTTTTCAGTAGTTTTTGGAATATGAGGAGTGAGTTTGCTGATCGTGAAGAGTTTGGTAGCTCGTTCCACCATTGTGGGATCATTGCGTAGTAGTAGTAGTAGTAGTAGTAGTAGTAGTAGTAGTAGTAGTAGTAGTAGTAGTAGTAGTAATTATTATATTACCTTTGATAGTATTTTTTTATGCTGTACAACACTGTTCTTTGTTGGACTACTACTTCTCCTCACTTATATTCCATATTATTCATGCTTTACAATATTTAATATTTACAATATTTATTATTATAAGTTCAAGAAAGGCTGCGTTGATACACACCTGAGTATAGCAGCCCAACTATCCAGATTCTCAGCAACTGTAGACTGTTAGTTTGTTCTACATGTTGATCATAAAGCACTGAAAACAGTTTTTGGTTTGTTTTCCATGAAACTGAGCTCATGCATTTACTATTTATTTTCAGTGCAGTCTTGACCGCTCACATATGGTGTTATTGATGTATTGCAACAACAAGTTGAAGTGGCTAATGCAGCATAAACATACTGTATATTCTCAAAGTGGATACGGAACTGTATACGTACAACAATGCAGACTGGTCCCCATCTAACAAAACAGTGAAGTTGGATTTTAGTCTATTGCTTCTTCAGCAAAGCTGGAGAGACATGAAATACTTTCACTGTTGTAACCATACGACTTGTCACGGAGGTGAAGAAAGAGACTTTGTTTCCCTCAGACTTATTTTACAATAAACTGAAATTGTTCATCACCACTGTGTCTCTCCGTCTCCCAGAGTCGGTCATCCCCAGTTCTGGTACGTTCCACGTGAAGCTTCCGAAGAAACCAGGCGTGGAGCTGGGAATCACCATCAGCTGTAAGTACAGCTCGGATGGTGTTCACTTGGTCTGGTGGTCTAAAACATCACAACTATTCACCTAAATGTGAGGATTTTTAAAAACACACATAAATACAAGGAAGCCAAAAATCAAAACCCATTAGAGGGATTAAAAACATTAGACTCGTTCTTACAAAGAGAAAACGTACCCTTGACCTTAGGAACAAAAGGCCCAGAAAAAGTACGGAAAACAACCGTCATGAATGACGCAAGAATAATTTCCACCGTGAACAAAAATCACTTCAACACTTCACATATCTGAGTGTTTTCATCATTTTACATTCAGCCTGGACTTCTTCATACTGTCATACACATTTGTCAGTTTAATTCAGTTCAATACAATTCCATTCAACAAAGTAATCTCAAGGCACTTTACAGAATAATGTCGAACTATACAGATGTGTAAACCCAACAAATCCCCCTTGAGCAAGTGCTGGGAGAGGAAAAACTCCCTTTAACAGAAGAAACCTCCAGCAGAACCGGGCTCAGGGTGGGCAGCCATCTGCTTTGACCGGTTGGGGTGAGTGGAAAGTGAAGAGAGAAAAGAAAGAGAGCAACAACTAAAGGAGAGATCGTCAAGAGGAGGAAAGGAGCTCAGTGCATCGGGGGGCTGGTCCCCCGGGAGTCTAAGCCTATAGCAGCAGGACTATAACTAAGGAGGAGGAGGAGGCTTGTGCTGGATCAGCCTCCTCCTCCAGTGAGGAAGTTCAATATTACATTTCTTGCTTTGATTTTTCACTTTAACATTTAATCATTATGTCGTGTAGTATGGGAGTAAACACATTAAATTATTTACAGTTTTCTGTTTGAGCATTTCTCTCTGTGTTTGCAGCTCCATCCAACAGGAAACCAGGTGATCCTCTCATCATCTCTGACATCAAGAAAGGCAGCGTTGCCCACAGGTAAATAAGTGCTCTGTCACCAGTAGTGAAAGTACTCACAACATTTATTCAAGTAAAAGTATCAATACCACAGTGCAGCAAATACACAGTATAAATACTTTATCAAATGTAAAGTACTTTTAGTACTTTTAACATTAATGTTAAGGCAGCCGTCCACGGACCACAGGGTCAGTGGTTCGATCCCCGGTCATGGCTATATGTCGACGTGTCTCTGGGCAAAAAATAAAATGTCCCGTAGCCCCTTATTCTAACTTTCATCATCTCAACTTAACCCCTTGTCTAACTTTAACCTGAACCCTAAAGCCAAGTCCCAACTCTCAAACAACCATTTAAAATTGTCCCAATTGGAGAAGTGTCCTAAATGTGTCCACACAGCTGTAGAAAGACACGTAGCCACACACGGTGGTAGGTAGCATCTGTTTACAGCATCAGCATCATAACAGTTTGCTCTGTATTTACACTTATGTACTTCAGGACGGGGACATTGGAGCTCGGGGACAAGCTGCTGGCCATCGACAACATCCGGGTGGAAAACTGCTCAATGGAGGAAGCGGTTCAGATCCTTCAGCAGTGTGAGGAGCTGGTCAAACTAAAGATCCGCAAAGACGAAGACAACTCAGGTATCACTTCTTTAGTTTGTTGATTTGACTTCTGTTACTGTGGAATATTTATGTTGGAGTTCAACTCCAAGCTGAACTCATCATTCTTCATCTGTTGTGAACAAACACTGCGCCCTCTTCTGGTCACCAATGGAACTGAGCCCCAATCAGTGACACCTGGAATCTCAAGGACACATTAAAACTAATGAAGGACTCAGAAATTTCACTTACAAATCCCTAGAAACAATTCAACGATCACTTAGCCACATTGAACAACACTTAAAAACTTCTCAACAGCTCCTAGAATGTTTTCTCCAACTCTTAAATGTGGAGTTTCACCTATGACACTTATATGACCAAATCAAATATCCAGTAACATCCATTATCTTGATTCAGACCTTAGTTAGCAGCTCACTGATCTTGCAATCTGTTACCTGTTAGAGGCCAGGAGTTTTCATTCTCCATTGTCATATACTGTAGGTAGCTGCTACATCATCTATCTGACACCCAGGTAAGACTCTGACCTGCTGCTGAAGGTCTAAGAACATGATCGCACAGGCAGGAGACTAGTGGGGCTGATATCAGCGTCTCTGTCCCATAATGCCATGAGTTCACAGTTGTCCATCTAGTGTTGAAAGCACCTTTATTATATGTTTCAGATGAACAGGAGGTGTCTGGCAGCATCATCTACACAGTGGAGCTGCAGCGTTACGGAGGCCCACTGGGAATCACCATCTCAGGCACCGAGGAGCCCTTCGACCCCATCATCATCTCCTCCCTAAGCAAGGGGGGGCTGGCTGAGAGGTATTCACACTGATTTATCGCCATGAAGCTCACAGGGTTTAACTTTTTGCTGTTAAGGTCACAAATGTATGAATTCAGTTACTTGTTTAATATTGAGGTCTGTTTAAAAGCGGTGTACTGCTGCTTTATGAGACACCTAAGTCCAGTTCCACACCTTCTTTAACTATGACCTCAGAGACAGAGATTTCCCGAGCTGATCCTGACGCTTTTGTTATTATTTTTCTCTGCACTAACCATCGGCTTAATGTGTATTTGTGTCCGCTTGTGTTACAGGACCGGTGCGATCCACGTGGGAGATCGTATTCTGGCGATCAACAGCAGCAGTCTAAAGGGGAAACCTCTGAGTGAAGCCATCAGTCTGCTGCAGCAAGCAGGAGAGACAGTCACGCTGAAGATCAAGAAGCAGGGAGAACGTATGTACTTCGTGCACACAAACACCTTAAGGCAGCATTTACAACCATCGATTGGGAAAAATGTAAAATGAAAACATTTCACTGAGGCCCTACTGTGTTAATTGTGGGAAGGACAAGACAGAGTGTGTAGAGCTGCAGTTTGATTAGATTGAAGCAGCAGTTTACAGCAGGACAGTATGGATTATACTGTGCATGCTGGGTCAGGAGTTAGTAGCAGGTAAAGACCCTCTGATGATCTGTAAGTAAAGCACTAATTGAAGGTCAGGGCATAGAGATAAGTTTTAATTTGGATAAAAAACTTTTACAGAGTCAGACTGAGGGAAGGGGCACGATAGGAAGAGGTTCTGTAGCCTGCTGACTTCTTTTTAACTCTTCCATATGTTTTGGGCATTTTTGCTTTAACTGACAGTAAAGCAGAGAGGCAGACAGGAAATATGGAAGGTAACAATAGAGGGTATGAATCAACCAACGTCTTCATCTGGACTTTGTGGTTATGAGGCATGTTCTGTAACCATTCAGCTACCAAGTTCCAAAGAGCACAGGATGGAGTATTAGGTTTTTTATGGATCAGAAAACTATGAAGAAGCACTTGCTTAATAGGTTCACTAAACACTAACCTAGTAAGAAAACATCACATTTATAGAGGTGATAAAACACAAAATATGTTTTTACTAAATGCTGCATATGTCAAAATAACAAAGAAATTAATTTGCTTGTTCCAAACTGACTGTCCTTCCCCCCACTAGGGGTCACCAAACCTTCACTGGGGTTAATAAAACATGCTTCAGGCCCATTGCTCAGCATTTCTGTAGAAAACAAATTAAAAATAACAGTTTCATAAAGTTGTAAATATTATTTATGATATAAACTTTGGACAGCAACAGCCTGGTCTGGCATTGAAAAGGACAACAAAGACTAAGCATGACCAATCTGAGGAGACATGCAGCAGACTTTAACACAGCCAACCAGTGTCTCTCTTGCTACAGCTAGTTTGGTTTCTTGAAGCTTTATGTGTGTGTGATGAAAATATGGTAAGAATTCTAAAAAATTTAATGGAATATAAACGTTCATCCAAATCATTCATATTACACAAAGACAAAGGGATGTAAAAGTGTCAACCTGTTTTTGTTTTTTTTTCTTTTCTCCCTGAACATAAAATAATGACGACACCAACAAACAACAGCCCTGGTGAAACTGATGATAGCTGGACATTTTTCACTGAAAGAACAAACACAAAACTAAATGATTTGGTTCATCTCTTTAGTATCCAGCCCAAAGTCCTGTGTTATTGGCCCAGGCCTGGGGTTGGGCTCTGGGCTCAGTCAGGAGAACCAGGACGGCGAAGAGGAGCCCGTCGTCATGGTCGCGCCTCGGTCCAGTCAGAGGGCGTTCAGCACTCTGCCTTCTGTTGACAGCGCCGTCGAGTCCTGGGACGGATCCAACATGGACAGTAGCTTCACCACAACGGGTAAGACCCTGACCTCTGACTTTTGACCCTTTCACCTTGAAGTCAGGGTATTTGTTAAAGTCTTTATATGCATTTAAATTTTTTTCTTAAAACAGTTTTAGAAACTTAACATTTGATTTGTTATGGCCTGTTGTAGGCAAAAACATTTTCTATAACTTCTGGATTTTTGGCATCAACTCATTTTTAGAAAAAGCTTAATTTTCTTTTGAACATGTTAATGGGACTCTGGGTCCCCATTCCTCAATTTGCACACCCAGTCTGAAAGTGTTTGTCCACATTGGTTTTGTCTCTTTGCAGACAGCCGTACTTCATGTCTGTGAATATATTTTTTCTGTGGACATTTGGTACCTTTTAACAGTTTGGAGTCTTATCTTATTTTGATTGTTTTGCAGGTCTTGTCAGTCATTTAAGCCTCTTTATGGTTTGTTTTTCCTGTTTTGGGTATTTTTGTTTTACCTTGGTTGTGTCTCTGTGTGGCTCTTTGGTCCTGCTCTAGTCATTTACGTCTTGTTTTTTGTCTGTGAGACTTTCAAACAAGAAATATTAACACATGGGTTCAGGTTATCTTAATTGATTAAGTATATTACTTATAGTTATTGTTATTAAGAGTTTGTACTGTCAAATTCAATAACTAATGGGCTCTATTGTTTGTTTTGCATCACCTATCTACAGACATGACTGTGTAAAAGATGTTGAATGCTGCAAAAATGCTTTAGCAACTATAAACTGCAGTAATAAATTATTTTCTTTTTTTTTCTTTTTTTTTTTGTAGCTCCACCATTTCAGTCATCTCCATACACTTTCCACGAATGGCGCAGCACCAAGACAACCAACAGCCAATCATCATCCTCGACTCGCCAGAGAGCCAATCCGCTGTCAGATCTGGGTTTGAGTTACGATGAGTGGGACCGACCACCGCTCGGAGGGTAAGAGGAAGAGAAAATTAAATGACTAAATAGACTCATATCTATTAAAATGACAAATGAAAGGAATGCAATTATGGCCTGGTTAGAAAAATGGAGAATATGTGAGAGAGACTGCAGTGATAACATAAACTCATAAAAAATCAGCACACAATCCCCCATTGATTTATTATTCATATAAATCTGCACTTACAATTATACACACAATGCTGCAAAAATGATTTACACAAAGAAAAACATTTCCGTCACCAGCAGGTTAATGACATCAGAGAGAGCATGTTTCACCTCTGGGTAGCAAGAACTTAGATGGAGGCTTCAAAGAACTTAAAGATGTAACTTGGCAAAAGAAGCAAAAATGTGGAAAGATGAAGGCCACGATTGCATATCCAATGCTATATTGATATACCATTTGTTTAATCTCTGCATTATATTCATCTCAAGTATAAGCACAATGAGAACCCATGAACAAGTGAGAGTAAAATGTGGTGCCTGTGAATTACTGTTAGCCCCCCCACCAATAGTATTAATTGTAGGCGTCGGATCAATTAAACTCCCCTGTCTTCCTGGAAAGATGGCCTCCTGTTTGCGTTAAAGGCAGACACAGGAAAACCCAAGGCCAGATTTGATCCAAAATAGAGGCCCTGAAGGCACATGGTGGGTTCTCGAGTCCATGTGTCTGCTAATCTCTCATGATACAGCAGCATCATTCATCTGTATCATCAGTGTGATATTTGGACATTTTAAATAGCATTCAGATAATCCTACTGCCTTTAGTACCTGACATTAGCTTCCTTATTCCTTATTGGCAGTTACTAGTGCTGAGCTAACAGCAGTAACAGTAGTGTGTGTCTCTGTCTGCAGAGCCTGTAATCTGCCCAGCGGTCTTATCACTGACAGCAGGTACCACACTGACCTTTGACCTTACACTCTCACATGCTCCTCTGTCACCTGTCTGACCTCCAGCAGAACCCCTCACCTAGTAAATTTTGATCCCTGTCACACTGACACATACACCAGGTGGAAGTGTATGTGGTTTCTGCACGTCCTCTCATACTGTGACCAGCATGGCCTGTCACCAGCCTCGTGTGTGTGTGTGTGTTTGCGAAGCCACCAAGCTGTTCTCTTCTCTGATTGGCTGACCTTTGACCTTTCCTCCAGGTTCACTGTGGGACATGATGGCACAGAACCGGACCAGGAAGAGAACTTCTGGTCTCAGGCTTTAGAGGATCTGGAAACCTGTGGGCAGAGCGGCATCCTCAGAGAGCTGGAAGTTAGTAGTACTGTTGAAATTACTACTATTAGACATGCAACTGTAGTAATAATATTTGTAGTAGCTGTAGTAATACCTTAGGTAGAATTAATAGTGAGAGGGCTGGGTATAATTTGACACTTGTACCAATACAATAAATCTGTTCAATCAATACCATAAAACAGCCATAGAAACTTTAAATGAAATCTGGAACAAATTAGGTCGGGGCGATTGTGGGGCAGTAGGTAGAGCAATCATCCACCAATCCCACAGTTGTTGGTTCGATTACCCGGCTCTTCCGGTCACGTGTTGAAGTGTCCTTGAGCAAGACACTGAACCAATACAATAAATCTGTTCAATCAATACCATAACAACTCCCAGTGAGTGTTGGCCAGCTGCATACCAGCTCCCCCCATCGGTGTGTGAGTGTGTGTGTGTGTGTGTGTGTGTGTGTGTGTGAATGGGTGAATGAGAAGCAGAGTAAAGCGCTTTAAGTACCAGTAGGTAGCACAGTGCTAAATAAGTGCAGACCATTTACCATTTAGGGAACAGCATTAGGAGTCCAATCAGACAATTGATGCAACTGCTGGACACACGTCAGTTTTGGAATTTATTTTATTTATTTATTTTTATTTTTTTATATGGTGGAATGGTTTTAGATTAAATACATTTGTGTTGCTTTGCGATAAATTTTTATTTATTTTTTTTTACATCTGATCATTCACCCTATTTAAAATGGGGCCAAAAAATTTAGAACCTCCTCTTAATATAATGCATTACAGTATGACTCCACCACCCACTATGACCTATGAATAATAAACAGAATTACCACCGTCTGCTGTATTGGATTCATTGAAAATACCAAAAAGAGGATCGAGATTATGGATCCACTATGAACGATGAATAAGATAACACAGACTGTAGAGCCTACAGGTGCACCTAATGAAGCAGCCAGTGAGTGTATTTTTATAATTAAAAAAAAGAAAGGTTAAATCTGCATTGCTGCCCAGCCCTATGATGTAGTAGCAGCTAGGATCTTCATTTGTTCTCATACTAAAAACGTCTTTGCCTTCTTTGGAAATGCCACAGTACATTTAAGTGACTGAGCTGAAAAGAACAATGACTCCTTCTCTTCCAGGAGTCTGGAAAGGAGACGCACCTCCTCACTCTGGTATCCTCCCTCCTCCCCCACTACTAACACTCCTCCTGTCCACTCCTCTCTCTTATCTGGTCTGTGTAATGCTTATCAGTTCAATTTCTATTTACAAATTAAAAAACAGAAATTAGAAAATGGAAATACATTTTTTCAGATTTAAAAAATTTTTCATGCATCAGATTCATGTGAAATTGGAATCTTGGACTTTTAACATTTTTATTTATATAATGTTTGCTAATTTATATAATGTTTCACGTGCTAAAAAACGTGAAAATCGTAGTAATATGTATTTCTATTAATGCTTGAGAACTTGGAGAGTGGGATCAAAGCATCCAGCTCAGTCTGGATCTGATCAAACTTCAGTGAAGCAGCTTGGTTCGCTCCACCTGCTTTCGAGGTTCACATCCTTCCTCTAGATTTCTTGCGGCCACTTCCAGAGGTGATTTTTATGAACATGTTACAGTGAGTTTACCAGTGTTTTTCCTACCTAATGCACTATGGGCCAAGTCCTCTGCTCAAGAGAGTATGTGGGTTCATGTAAACACGGGCACAGTGCTATATCGTAGTCTACGTTTCATACATCATCAGGATGTATAGTATTGCGTTCACTACACAAGATGAAACTGCTTGCTACCACTGGTGACGTCAACAAAGTGGTTGACAGGCTCAGCAGTGTATGTGCTATGTCTCTGTGGTTGCATGAACCTACACTGAACATGGAGCAGCAGGCCAAAGTGCTTTTAGTAGGAAAAATGCTGGTAACCTCTGGAATCGGCCACTAGAAAACCAGAGGAAAGTCATAAACCTTAAAAGCAGCCATTTGACTGAGCGAGCTGAGCTACTCTGCTGACTAGTCAGATGCAGGCTAAGCTGGACCCATAGATCCCACCCTCCCCAGCTTCTCAACCATGAATAAACAATACTCTAATTTTCTCATTTTCTTTATTGTTTTTCCAGCAGACATTATATCTATATAAAATTGAAAGAACACATCCAAAATCCCAATTTTACATTGATTTGAAACAGGAATATTATTATCATTATTTTCCAAATTTCTGTTTTTCATTTGTAAATAGAAAACCGAACGGATTAAGCATTACCCTGACCTCTCCGCTCTGTTACTGGACTTTTTAGCGTCGAACATTCAACATGTTAGCTGTTTTTGAATGTGACTCTAACCGCACCCCAGCAGCAAGCTGCAGACCATGGTTACGTCATTGTGACATTTTGGTGACACCGCCTAGCTTTTGACCAATCACGTGGCAGACATGTTGCACATGGCATGGCAATTTTGAGCAAGGCATGCTGGGAGAGCTTGTGCAAGGCCTGATGGGTAGTTTGTTTTGCCAGCCATGAAGCAGATCTGTCAGTCATGCATGTGTCTGACGAGTCGATTCTGGTTGGCTGAAAAGTGGGTGTCTGTTGAGTGACATGAATAGGGTTGTGCTATAGGTAGGCTCTATTATCAAGATCAGCAGATTCTGATCTTACGAGTCAGCCAAAGTAGATTCCATGAGTAGAAAGAGGTGTAGATCCTATTGATAGAAGCAGTAGTGTAGAGGAATTGTCAGGTAAGTTTCTCAGTTTGATAGATCTACTCAGGTGAAATAACAGTAGAGCGTATCAAAAGATCCTGTGCGTAAATATTTTCCTCAGAAACAATGTAGACCTGTTGAGGAACCAGAGACTGTCAGTAGAACAACAGTTAATCAGAAGAAGCAGCAATTTAACCTGTCAGTAGAGACCTGTCCTGTCCAGGTGTGACCATCCCAGCTGGGGCCAAAGGTTGTACCCCAGGTTGCCCTCAATCTCCATGTTTGCGATGGATCCAGCTGTGCGTTTTTAACGATCTGTGGCCTGATTTGGTGGCTTTGATTGACTCATTCTCTGATTGGCTGTCTCCAGGCAACCATCATGTCAGGGTCTACTCTCAGTCTGAACCATGACCCAGCACCCCAGCGCAGTAGTCTGGGACGCCAGGCAAGCTTCCAGGAACGCAGCAGTTCCAGACCACAGGTAACTTGGGATGACCACTGTCCTCTGACACCACCTGTACGTGTTATGTCACATCCTAGTATTGCTTATTCATATTTTTACAAATTAAGAAAATATTCCTGTCGTCTTCCCAGGTGACGCCTCGGTCCAACACCTTGCCCTCCGACCCTCAACGCCGAGCTTTTGCTATGAGGAAAATGAGGCAGGAGGTCAATGAGATACTAAACCAGAACCCTGTGGAACTCCATAAGGTGACTTTTGGCCAATGAGCATTACATTTTGCAGGACCAGGACATGATTCTGGGTGTGAAGCTAACATTTTGTGTCTGTGTCTGCAGCTGACTCTGGAGAAGGCCTCAGACATAGAGGACTTTGGTTTCAGTGTTTCTGATGGTTTGTTGGACCGTGGTGTCTATGTTAACAATATCCGTGCTGGAGGTCCAGCAGAGCAGGGTGGTCTCCGAGCTTACGACCGAATACTACAGGTACAAAAGGACTGATATGCTGTGATATTAGTGGAATTAGTATAAAAGACAGCCTCTTAAAAGTATGTCTCTTTTAAATGCATAATTGTTTGTCTTTCAGATTAACCACGTGCGGACAAGGGACTTCGACTGCTGCCTCGTTGTCCCTCTGATTGCGGAGTCTCCAAATCGCTTGGAGCTTGTCATCAGTCGAAGCCCCACTTCCTCTTCCCTGGTGACCAATCACACAGATGGCACCACCAACAGCAGCCACTCCCCACAGCCAATTGGCAGTGAACTGGGACCATCGGAGCTTTCTATTGGCACAGGAGAGGATGGTGGTCCAATTAAGTGGAGCCAACCGGGAGATGGTCTAGCGTCAGGGCTTGGGGTGGGTCAGGTGAATAATAGTTCCTTATAGCAGACAGAAACTATCTAACTGAAATAAACTGGTTCTCACGAGACTGAGGGGTCAACAAAGAAAACAGTACAACAACGTTGAATCAAAGTGGTGTAGACCCATCCAGACTGGTTCAGAGCGGATCCCCCATGGTGCTGCACTCACCCTCTGAACGATGTTTGACTAATCACTAAAGTTTGACTCTTGTCTGCTAAAGCAGTCTGAAAGCACACACTGATGGACCGAAGAAGATCCTTAATTTTCATCTGATCCAATTCTGCATACTGGTACTACTGGTTTCACTGGAATCAGAACCATGACTACTGAACCTGCTGGAGACACAGACAGAGCTAGTGGTCTAATGTGTACTGTTTGTATTGCCCAGAGCAATTTCAGTTTGTTTTACTAAAGCCAGAACCATAGCCAGTGATCTTACTGGTCTAAGATCAGCGGTCAGTGGTTCTACAAGCCTAGAACTAGAGTTACTGATGCTAGTGGGACTAGAGCCACAGCCAATGGTCTTGCTTGTCCAATACACATAAGGTTCTGGTCTTAGTGGTTAAAAAAACTATGGCTACTGATTATACTAGGGCCATAAACAGTGGACAAAAATCACAACAGCACACAGACTGACAGGACTCCAGTCCAGAATCCAGAACCTGCTGATGGACAGACAGGTGTCCAAAGAGACTAGGGATGCTTCAATCAGTCTTACTAGAGCTGATGTTTTTGGGATTATTTGAACTAACGTAGATCAATAACTGGTTTCTGTTCTTAATCAAAGTACAAGAAGCTCCTTCACGAGAAAACCATTTTAAACTCCACATTTTGTTTTATGTGCCCTTGATTTTCTGCAAGTTGGAATCACTAGTCCAGAACATTTCAAAAGTTCAAATAGGCAACTTTTCAGCCGGTGTATGTCTGAGTAATTGAGAGCTTGAGCAATTCTAGTCCACCGGGTCTTTCAGTTAACAGTGAAGCCCAGAGTATGTTTGAACCAAACTAAGTCGTACTATTTCCCTACTAAAGGGAAAACTAAAGGAAGCTGTTCAGAGTAGTATTTTCTTCCACAACTGGGTCATGGACAGAAGCGCTGAGGATGGTTCAGATGGTTTGATTCAGGCATAAGATTAAAAAGGGTTTATGTAAGTGTAGGTCTTGAAATGGTCAAGTGTAAAAATAAAATTAAAAACAGTTACACCTGAAGTCAGAGATGGTTGGTGTTAGGAAGGGTTGATGTAGATTAAGAGAAGAGTCTAGAAGGATGGAATTCTGTATCTATCAGCCTGCAGGACACTATTAAACCTCCAATATTGGCAGCTAAAGACTCTGCGTATGGCACTAATAGAAGAACGTCCCAAAGATTTATAAGGAGTTTATCCACACTGAAATTCCAAGAGTTAGAGTTGGGTCTATGTAACGAAACAATTTGAACAATTAAGGAACCTTAAGGTAACTGTGATTAAGATTTTGAATAGGTGAACAAAAAGGAAAGATTATAGTCATAATGACTGTAATCATGACTACCATTCCTCCCTATGGTGGAGTTCATAGTTTATCCTATTATGTGCAGAGCAAACGCCTGGGAACCTTAATACAGTTTGGATGGATTATGTATGTGTGTTGCCACTGTGTGTGAGAGAAGGACAGGGTGCAATTATGCTTTGCCACAGCATCCTTAACATCTTTGTTTATCTACAGTAGATTGTTTAACCTAAATATTGTTATGCATCATAACCAGGCAATCTGCAGTGAAATTATGTACAGAGTTAGTAAAAGTTTCCTCTGTAGAATCTCACTACATTTCTGGTGTTTTTTAAACGATCAGTTTTTGCCTCATAAATGCAATAATGTATGCGGTATTGGCATTACTGCAAATAAGACGACCAACGAGGACAGAGCAGGGCCCGGAAAATGTGGTTTAATGTGACAGAGCGCAATATTGTGAAGCTGTTAGCATGGACTGGACTTTCAGAGTATAGAGGCATCACATCCTGGATGTTTTCAGCATGAAAAAAGATGGAGACTGGACTCTGGGGGGGAGGTCTTTTTAACTATTAGTATTACCTACTTTTATTTGTCTTGTCAGACGCATAATTTGCTTACAAAGAAAATGGAAGTTTTGGGTAAAGTCCATGTGGTCTGATCAAAACGAAGTGGGTTTAAATAAAATTTGTGGAGGGACTATTTATGCCGACATCAGATTGGGTTAAACAAATTGGTACAAATGAAATCATCCTTTCATTATATATCATTTTGGAATGGCATTAGGTCAGCGGGACAGCCATAATGGATATGGCAGCAAAAACACAAAGTAGTTTAAAGTAAATGAATTTGTTTCCAACAATTATCAGCTAAAACTGATTGGAGCATCCCCGATGAAATGAACTGATGGTTTACTCTTAAGATTTTAGTTCTGTGCCATGAACGAGCTGCAGCCTGGAAGAAGAATAATTACGTTAATAATGCTGATGATGACACTGAGCAGTTCAATAAGAATCTTTTTCTACTGTTTACACCTGTTGGACTGGCCACACTGTGTGTATGTATGTGCGCGTGCCTGTGTGTGTTTTAAACTCAAGGCCAGTTAAGACCCTACCACCCCCTGGCTTTGCCCCACCCTCTCTTCTCCCCTTGACCAATTGGCAGCCAGACAGGAATTCTGAGAGATTCAGCTGATTGGCTGGAACCAATCAGAAAACAAAATGCTTCCCTGCCTGTCTGTGATTGGTTCTACTCGAGAAAAAAAACCAATCCAACTAATCAGCTCCCAAGGAGAAGCCAAGCATGCCCCCAACCCAGCCCCCTCCCTCCCCCCCAAGTTACAGTGATCTATTATGCTAACTGATTGATGTGTTTTTCGATTGACTGTTGTCAGTACTCTGTTTGTTTGTTTCCATGGCGACTGAACATGAAAAAATGTAAAATAGATTTAAAAACAGTTCAGCCCCATTGCTGTTCACAAATTCACCAAACCCTAAAAACATTCACCTCATAATCACAAAAATGTTACACAAGAAAAGAGTCTGTTAAAACAGGAAAGCTGGGACATTAGATACGTGTGTGTGTGTGTGTGTGCGTGCGTGTGTGCGTGTTTACCTTTGAGTGATGTCAACAATTTCCTGCTCTCAGTTCATTCTGAACTCACTTCCCTCAGCACCAACAGCCAGTAAAGATCCTCCCTGAGCCAAACAGACACAGCATATTGTGGTCTTTGTGATGGATTGCTGTGATCAGCTATGGCTGGGCAGCAGCTGCCACTGCATCCAAGCATTTCTCAGGGCAGTGACACACCAAGCCTACGTCGAGGAGTAAAGATGAGTGCTACACGACCTGTAACTGCAAATACACAAACTGCAAACAAAGCATTACGTTATTGTCACACCACAGCTGCTTTATAACTACTTAAAAGTTGTACCTGTGGTGTTAATACCGTGGTCTCCTCTCATGCACTCATTCACTAAGCTGATCAGCCAGTCAGAATAGTCTGAAGATGGACTCTCCTCTGCAGCCCAGCTTGGTGTGTCCCAGCCTTTAACTGCAATGTTTTGAATCTAAAGTAAGCTGTAGCATGTGGCTAGTACACACTGAGTACAATGATAGTATTACCCGTGTAACACAAAGGACCATGTGATTAACACAAACGTTTTACAAACCATCTGATAAGTGTATGGGTAGCACATACTAACACAGCTAAAACAAAGCCAACAGGTTAGCATATAGGTGGCTCGCGGCCATCACCGGACTAACAGAGCCATGGGAGGAAACGTTGTAAATGTAGAGCTAGTTAGCCCACTCTTACTCCCAACAGGAGTAATGCAGGATTCACACGTGGTTTAAATAGTTTATAGTTTATAGTTTAACGTCAGGGCAAGAGCTACAGCAGGGCTTACACCTAACTAGCTCAGCTAGGTCTTTGCACACATTTAACAGCCAGCTAACACAGCTAGTCTGTGTCTAGCATACTCCTGACATGGGGCTTACACCCGGGTAACCTGGTTATTGTAGGTTATAGCCACCTTGTTCCCAGTCTGTGGTAGCTAGCGTGGTTACCATACATAGTAGCTAATGCTTTGTTAGCTCGCTGCTAACAGTGGGACACTACCTGGTAAACAAAGATGATTGTTAGAATAAGACTAATTAGTAAAACAGTTAGTATATAATTAGCCAGGACTTAAAAAGGGCTAATATTAGATAAACAGAACTAATATTTGGGCCAACGGCAGCTGGGTGTTGGCACAGGGCTAACAACTAATAAATGGTGAGCACAAATCTCGAACTAGGCTAAGACATGTAGCTCCTGGTTTAAACAGCTGGCTAACCTCACACAAACACTATGCTACTATAGCAACAACTGAGGGAAACCATTCAACCAATGAAAACGGGCCACAGAGCTGAGGGCGTGGCTACTGGAGGGTAAAGCCATACACACTGTGTTTGTTTGCATGTGTTACCTGTGTGTTTGTTAGCGTGTGCAGGAATTGCAGGAATTTGCACTCAAATGATTCACCTTAGCATCCGCACGCACGCACACACACACACACACACTGCACTGCCATTTGAAATAGTGGGTCAGATTAATTTCCATGTAGCTTCACCAACCAACCAAACTGTATATTTCTTTAAAGGAACAGGGATGTTGTAAAGTATTTTTGTACAAATTTAATACTTTGGTAGCATGATGTTCCTAGTGTTTGTTCTGTCGGGCTCCACTGCTCTTCACCCCCCCTCCCTCCCCCTCCTCTTTGTATGGACGACTACTGAGCAACAATAAAGTGAATACCTGCTGAGATGACTGGTCTCCATGTGTTATCTCACACAAAGCACAAACCCCATTTTAATTATGGAATTATGCACTGAAATAGATATTTAAAATAAATACCAATAGCACCTACACACCTGGTTAGAACAGTCTGAAAACACCGCAGCCAACCTCCATTCGTGGTTTTAAGGAGGGGTCAGAAATCTTTCTTTCAGACTAGACTTTAACATAAAAAACGCAAACTAAAGTAAAATGTTTGTAAAATGTTAAATGTGGTAGAATGTTCATTTGTGTCAGTTTTACCGTAAACCGGATGTGACGTTCCAGTTCGTCGCTCTCCTTTCTGGCCCGTTCGATGAATCGGTGGTGGGCAGATCCCGTCGGTTTTCCCGTGTGTTTTTGCTGTTAGCGGCCGCTGCTGTTGCTTCGTCGGGAATCTGCAAATATTAAGCACCACACAACTTTACGTAATATTTAACGACACATCTACTGGAAGCCCGACAGGAAGCATGTCCACTGCCCTGGAAAGCTACATTAACCGTATCCTTCTGCTGCAGTTAGCTGGCTAACATGCTAACTGTCCGTCCGAATGAATGGGGAAATGCTAGTTAATGTAGCATCTATGCTAGTTGTGATATTTGTGACTATTCGACTATTCGCAGCGGTGGAACTTCTATGTTGTAAATACACAAATGTGGCTAAGGGTTATATGTTTGTCGACGCAGCGCGCGTAGTTAGTTTAATGGAGATTATTAACGGTGGTTCAACATCTGTCTGGAAAACGTTTCTTTAACGATGTGTGGTTCAGGCACCGTGGCCATTGTCACCTCCGACGGCAGAATGATTGTGGTGAGTTTCTATTCGATCTTTACTGCATCGATTACTGGAGCTGCCGAAGGTACTCATGTAGAAGTACTCCAATACAAGTTTTAACTGTACTCTAGTTGAAGGGCGTACTAGATGCTCTACAATGTACTTAATTCCAAGAGTACAACTACTGCAGTAGAAAGCGATTTCATCTATCTGACTGCGTTGTGGAGAAAACAAAGTATTTAAACACTATTGAACTTGATCCCGTTGATAACATGAATATACAAGTCTAGTCTAGATCCACATGTTCCACGTGTGGCTCCTAAAGAAAGTTTCAGGTGAAGAGGTGGGTTTTAAGTTGGCCTTTAAAAACCTGATTTCTTACTATTTACAGTGAAAAATGAACATTTATTTCTTCTATTCACTAATCCACCATTTAGTAGCAACAACTGGAGGAAGAAGTATTTATTGTGAACTGCAAACAAACACTTCAAAGGTGCAAAATAAGACAAAGAAACATTTGTAATTTAAAAAAAAACTTAATACTGATAAAGATCAGTGTTACTATGGAGACTTTGTGGGGAACAAAAACAGCAGCAGGTAAAGATGAAGCTGTTGTTCACACTCACAGCTTCTTCCCCCAGAAATATATTATCAGGGATTATCGGCTCCTTAGATTCTGTTTTAACCTGCAAAGTAACTAAAGTGTACATTATTTTCCCTTTTGAATGATAACAGAGAAAGCAATTGCTTTTTTATCATTGTTAATAACTAATTTGAGAGTTATTTAAATAAAACAGGGTAAATTGAGTCTCTCTTGTTCACATTTACTAATCTGATGAAAATCCTTTAACCATTGATGGATTGTTGGTTTGACAAATGTGTGTGGACTTGTTCCAGGTTTGTTATCATTTCAGCTCTGGATTTTATTTGTGTTTGTTTTGGATCTTTATTTTCCCATTTTAATTATTAATCGTGTACGTGTGAAGTGATTTTCATTAGTAGCTCATCCATTAGCTTGGACTGACTCTGGGGTTTTTCAGGGCACTCTGAAGGGCTTCGATCAGACCATCAACCTGATCCTGGATGAGAGTCACGAGCGAGTGTTTAGCTCCAGTCAGGGGGTGGAGCAGGTGGTGCTCGGGCTTTACATTGTCAGAGGAGACAACGTGTGAGTCCCCTTCTTTTTTCACTTATATCTTTTTCAACATTTATTGAAGGTAGTGACAAAAACAACGATCTGGGAAACCGTCATCATTTCTGTCGATTGATTCTTTTGCTGCTTCATCCTGATGCTGCAGCTTGGAGTCTTGTGTAATGTGAGATTTTCTCCACTTGTGCTTTTGACTCTTGAAGAGCGATGGGTGCAGTTTCCACTAGTTTATTATTTAAAAGTGTCGGTGTTGGACAGCAGTCTGGAGGCTCTGTACTGCCACGTTCTCCCGTTTTACTCCTTTGATTTATTTGTGAAAGAAACTTCCCCGCAAATGAAGCAGAGCAGGAGTCTTACATGGCGAGTTTAACATTATCAAATGTGATCGAGTCTCTTGAACCACCTCAGGAAAAGGTGATGTTTGTCAGTCTGAAACCAGCCACTTACATAAAATTGGTGCCGCTAAGAAAGTTTGCTGACACTGAGAACAATCTTACAAACAAACCTCACAGATAAAAGTCTGAGAAAGTAGAAATAGTAGAAAAATTTCTTCACAGCAGTGGTTTTTCTAAACATGCAAATGTTCCTCCTGTTCATAGTGACTTGTTCTCATTTAACCAACTTCTTTCAGGTCTTTTTAACCAAATCACCGAGCGTTTAATTTAATGAAACGTGCGCTGTTGTGTTTCAGAGCGGTGATCGGGGAGATCGACGAGGAGACGGACTCCACTCTGGATTTAGGAAACATCAGAGCTGAGCCGCTCAACTCTGTCGTCCACTGACCTTTGACCTCCAATCCCCCACTGTCCTGATGGCTGAAAGCTCGAACAACGTGTGCGCGAGCGTTACAGGGATGTGTTTAATGAAGCGGGTTTACGGAGTTACTCTGGACCAACTGAGACCTGCATGAGTCTGTAACATGAACTGTATTTACATTAAAACAGTTACACCAGAAAACTCACTAAACCTTTTTCCGTCACCTTGTAATGACAATTTTTTGTTGGTGTTTTTTATAAATAAAGAAGTAAATAGTTGTTAGACAGTTTTTAATGCTTTGAGTCCTTTTGTAAGTTTGTTTAATAAAGCTTCATTTCTCATATTGTGACAGAAACTCTGTTTGTTACCAACACATGAAACTGAGCAGGTTTTCTACGTTTCTACATGCAGTAGTTGTAAGTTATACTGTGCTCAAGTATCATTTCATCAGTTTTACTTTTTTCACTCCGTGCACCTGAAGCTTTCGATACACAGTTGCCGCGTAGCTGCAGCTCCTCTACCAGATTAAGGACTTTAATCTTTAACAGCAACAAAGTGCTGATGATCTGCGTTAACGAGGCAGCAGCAGTTCCCTCACTAGAGTGTGTTTCTGTTGTGTTTCCGTGCTTTCGTTGGTTCCCAGCACCAGAGCCTTCTGCAGCTGATTTATCTGGTCCAGAGTCGGAGCCGGATCCTCGTAATGAAGCCGCAACCAGGGGACACCTGCAAGGCACAGCACACAAATGCCATGAAGTTCACAGGTGATCATACCGGCTATCATCATCATCATCATCATCATCATCATCTCACCTTTCCTGACCCTCTGGCCCAGGGACACCAGCATCTCTGCCCCCACGCTGTGATTGACAGCTTCTCCGACCTTTGACCGCCCTGCACCCAGCTTCTGAAGAACTCCAGCTAAAACCAAACCGTCCACGTCCAGAACCACACCTGCAGGAGGACGGGGAGGGACGTCTTTAATTGGACTCGTTCACCACTAATCAGAATGTGACTGGTTTACAACACTGCAGTTACTGTACACAAAATGTTTTTACATTTTAAAATGAGGTCAAACTGCGAGTAACAGCAGGTAAGACTACTACCAACATGATAGTAAACAAATATTGAAGTATATTGAAGAGGAGTAAAAAGAAAGTAAAATATAACCAAGTAACCTATGTATGACTGTGAAAAAAGCAAAGGTACAGTATAAGGAAGAAATATTTGTGAGGAAATGTAAAAGTAAATGACTTTTATAATGACACCTTCCATCTTCCATCACACTCCTGGCACTTGACAGGTGCCAGTAAAATTATGTCTTTATCTTTCTATGGAATGTTCTTTAAGCTATAAATACTATGACAGAGTTTTTGAGTGTCAGGGGTCATGAATGCAGCAGCAATGTATATCTGAGCATAAACTGACGCATTGTCTTTGCAAGGTGAAAATATACAGACTCATATCACAGGAGGGAAATGAGACACGACACTTGTCTTTGGGTTTTACCGTCTTCAGGAGTCTGCAGCTCGGTCTGATGTGCAGATTTATGCAGGATGCTGTAGTAATCAGTGTCGGGGGAGCACAGGGCCCGAGCCGTCTCTGCAGCCACACCCTGAGCCTCCATCATGGCCTGGAACTTGGACAGAGCCCTTCTGCTCGCCACAGCTTCTGAGATGTGCTTCCTGCCCTCTGAGAGGTCAGACGCCTGCCCGGTCATCAGCAGCAGCACAGCACCTACAACCATGTTTTTTACATGTTGTGATACTCATGAATGGACATTAGCTGTTAGTTCCTATGTTGGTCATTCATCTGTGTGCAGCACAATCCCTTCATGTATCAGCCACTTCAGAATAAGATGATGTGCTCAGAGTTTACTTGTGACCGTTCAAACTGTGCAGAATCAGCTCTGATCATTTCCTGTTTGCAGGATGTTCAGAAAACTGTTTGATTCTCAGACTGCTTCTGAGAATCCCCGCTGTCATGGTCAGATATGAACAGGAAAGAAATGTGACGTGTGTGACAGTGTCACTCTTTAAAGGTTAATGTTCAGATCTTTGTGCCACACTCACACGTTTGTGTGCTCATTCGTGATCCCTGAGGTCGACGACCTGGTCGGTGAAAACCACATCAGGCTGTTTCTCTCTTTTTCTTCCCTGACGAGCAAATGGACTTTGACACTCAAACAGTATTTTTATTTTTACTAGAAAGAAAAAAAATCCTAGAGGAAAGGTTGTTGGTGGTTGTTGGGTTTCGGACAGTTGATCTGTGAACTTCCACACTAGTGTCAGATTCTGTGGTAAAGGTCTTTCAGTGAGGGTCTCAGAACAACAGGGAGTGTGGATGTTTTACAAACTTCAAACCTCTGTCTTCAGTCTGACTTTTGTTTCAGATATTTAATTTGTGCTTTTATCTATTACTTTCTTTTACTCGTCTGTCGATTTTCTCATGTTTTATTCATCATTGTTTTTATCTGTTTTTTTATTTAAATATTTATTTCTATTTCAAATCCATGGTGAACAGGAACACCAACAGTTATTCTTTACCACCTTGAAATACACAGAAGGAAATGACCTGTTGTTACAATGTGATGTGAGGACACGAGAGCATCTGGTTAGTTAAAGCGTGATCTCACATTTCTGTCATTTCCTTTAATTCTTTACAACATTTCTCATAAGACGCACTTTTAATCGTTTTGTTGATCCATTCTTTCCTTTCTGGCATTTTAAAGGACTTCCAGTTTTTATAAATCAGTTGCTGTAGCATTCCCTGCCATCACGATAGTGAACTGACGTATTTTAGGGTTTTATGTCAGTGAACTTTCCCAAATCATGTGGAAACACTCATTTATCCTATGAAGCCTAGATGGTGTCCTGTTATATCTAAATAGAATTAGTTACTTTTCTCAAACGCTTGCCTGCGTTTGATCATATCTGTAATCATTTCTCCTCATCTCTTTATCAAAAACCTCGCAGACTGTAACTTATCTCACTTATTAGATTACTAGAAATCCCATAAAACACAATGAGGATGTTCAATGTCTTAATTCTTTCCAGATTGTATTTTTCCATCAATCTTGAAATTTAGCGCGTACATAAATTTGTTTTATTATGTTTTTTATTAACTTATATATTTATTATCTTATAGTTTGATATTCTTATGTCTTATTGCCCACGTTCAGTGTGTCTTTTTTTAAAAACTCCTTATTATCACTATTTGGACATTTTTCTTTGCTTGGTTTTAATCATCTGTAAAACAATTTGAGCTGCATTAATCTGAGTGAAATATGTAAAGAATATTTAAATTAATGTCATAGTTTGAAAGTTTTAATTTGCATATTATTCATTCAAAAACATTACGGATGGAAATGAGCATCTGCAGCACTAACAGCACTGATTAATAACTGGTTACTTTGAGGCAGTTTCTCGTTCTGTGTTTGACACCCTTCTGTTTACATGTTGGAAGTTTAAACCAAACTTTCTGCTTCCTAAAGTCTTATCATGACGTTGCAATACACTTGAACTACCCACGGGTTCTGCGCGGTTCCGGTCTGAGTGCTCCTGTTTCCCAGGCGTCCTGAACTACTCACCGTGCGCTCAGCTGTTTTTCCCTGTAATCAGGTGAAGTTTGGTTTCGGCGGTTTTTCACCATTAAACCACAGAGACGCACAGAGGGATGAACGTGAAACTATGTAAAGATAAATACTTTAGTTTTCAACCCACTTTACAGTTAAAGCGTCAGAACTTTAAATATTGTTCCGAAGCAGCGGAAGATGTGAACGGAACGTGGCTGAGGTAAAGTTGTTTCACCTGAAACGGGTGAAAACTGAGTCAGATCGCGACACACAGTGACGATAAACACTTTAACATAATAACAATAATAATAACAAATTCAGCTTTTTTAAAACTTTTAAATATAAACTGCTGAGGCCTAAAAACAACAACACAAAAGCGGAGCTTAGTTTGAGCTTCACCGCCTCAGTGTTCGCTGTTGATTGAAACACGTTCATTTCAGCTGGTCCCGGATCAGGACCAGCTGCTGTACTCAGGTTCATATTTTACCACAAATGGCAGTTTAAAGTTTAGGTTTTGATATTAGCTGCAGTAGTTCAGGTTCCTGCAGCGAAGAGGAGAAATATCAGCTAAATTTAACCGAGTAGTTAACCGAATAATTGACCGAATCGAAGGTAACTGACTTGTTAAATGAGCAGCAAATTAATCTGCAACCATTATTATTTACTGGTTGTGTTAAAATGGGCCATTTGTATTTTTCTAATTTGAATTTTTTAATGTATTTTTTTAGGCGGTTTACGTCTAAAACATGACATCGGACGTGTCAGCTTGGACATCATGTGGAGGTAAGAGCTCGTTTTTTGGGTTTTTATTTAGTTATCGATCCAATGTGGGAAACCTGTTAATGAACCTGGGTTTGTCAGATTAGAAATGGATTGTTCTTTACAGTAATCAGGAAGTGTTGTCAAACGTGTCCTCACGTCTTGGTCTCTGTGTTTTAGGGGTCGAATTTTGAATCTTTCTGGGTAGTTTGTGGATAAAGCGGGGAGGGGGGTTGATATAACCCACTGCAGTATTTAAAAGTACGTATGCAGCCGTAGCTCATCGTTTTATGAACCACACGGTCACTGGCTTGAATCCTAGTTCCTCTGGTCTTTGTGTCAAAGTGTCCTTGAGCAAAACACTGAGCCCCAGTTGGTTTTGAGGGTCAGATGAGCGTGTGTGTGTGTGTGTGTGTGTGTTGCTCTTGAACGACTGAAGAATTGCGTTAAGTTTAAAGTGAAAATGATCCTTTGGAAGTGTTAAACTCTGAGAAATAGTCTCATGTGGGATTTTAAAACTGTTTCTCAACACAACGAAACCTGATTAGTTATGGTCACATGCAGTAAAAGTTTCAGTATTTCTCACTGAAATGCAGTGAAGTAAACCAATAAAAGAGCTTAAATGGGAAATTCCTCAAAAGTACCTTTAAATATGTGTTTAAGTACTGTACTTGAACAAATATACTTAGTTACTTTCTGCCTGTCGCTAACGTCATTAATTCAGTAGTGGTTAAAGAAACATTGATGCATCACCAGCACAGTACTGAAGAACCCCAGTAACTAGAGCCCAGACTGTGACTGTTGGAGTACTTCAGGTTTGAAAGTACTGCTGTTACCTAGAGTAGTGACGAGCTCCATCAGGTCTTCAGGTCCGTTCCCCTTCAGCGCCTGCAGAGCCTCGATCACCTCCAGACTGTTGCCCACACATCGACCGATCGTCCCGTCCATGGAGCTGAGGATGGCTGCCGTCCGGATGCCCAGACTGTTTCCTACGTCCATCTAAAAAAAAAAAAACGGTTGCAGTGTGTTGAAATACTCTGATCTGTCGTTTTCCTTTACACACTTGACTTAATTATGTAAAGTGCTTTCAGATGATTTTGTTTTGAATTTGCGCCATTTGAATAGAGATCAAATTAGCTCAAAAATTAGCTGCTGATGCTAAAATTAAGTGAATACTAGGGTGATAACATTGAGAACATATTACTAGTATTACATAGTACTTGACTATTATACGGGGCAACCAGGGCGGGTCAGTAACATACCAACCCCTGTGCTAACTCTTTAGCACTGTCCAGATCTTTGTACAGTGCAGCTCGTCCAAATTTGACATCCAGCACCAGAGCAAACAGAGATTCTGCTCCTTTCTTTGACAAAATAGAGGCTGGAAAAACACGACCAAGTTAGAGCCACATGTCACTGAGCAGAACTGCAGTAAAGCAGCAGTAAGGGACGTTAGTGAAACCAGCTCAGTACCTGTGATAAGTGGTAAACTGTCCACGGTGGAGGTGGCGTCCCTCAGACTGTACAAGACGCGATCCGCAGGAACTAGCATCTCCGTCTGACCCACAATGCAACAGCCCACTGAGCTCAGGATCTGCAGAATCTGCATTTGGCACATTTTAAGTCTGAGAGAGAGTCTGAGAGATTTCAGCTAAACAGAACACAAATCAAATGATTTGGAAGTGGATCTGAAATGGAGCCGACTAACAGAACCAGTGCCCGTTTGTAGCTCGCTATAACCTGTTTGTTGCACCTGCTCTGCTGATTGGTGGATGTTGAATCCTGGAATTGACTCCAGTTTATCCAGAGTTCCTCCTGTATGAGCCAAGCCCCGCCCACTGATCATGGGCACCTGAGAAAGACACAGGTGAGGTCACGATATCATAGGTATTCATGCGAGCAGTTCATCAGATCACTTAGTAATCTGAGTAATTACTGTGAACTTTGGAGTTTTCTCATTTACTGGACCAGCAAGTAACAAGTGCTGAGCATTGGTTTGTTTTACTGCAAATCTGTGTCCAGTACAGTCTGGTTCCCTCTGTCCTCAGTTTAGCCTGTGTTGTGTCAGATTTGCTTGTTATTCAGAGACGGCAGTGTTGATTGTTCCTATCTAGAAGATCTCAACTATTGGTACAAATGTTCACTGACTCCAGACGACTTTATGATGATGAGCATCCTGGATACTGATGCAGTATTGTCGCTTTTCCAGTGTAGACTGTGTAACGTAAATCTGAGCCACAGATCCTGTCTGGTTTGCAAATCACACTTATTTATATTTTGGAAATCCAAGTTAAAAAAAAGTGCTCAAAAATTCAAAGTTAAAAGATTTAAAAGAAGAGAAAAAAAAGGTTTTTGGATTTATATTTCTACACGTATACTTCACTAAAGGAACACAATCCAACCCGACGTGGGTGTGGGACTGTTCGCCTTATCAAAACTAGGATGATCTATGCCCAGTGCTGTCCCTGAACGCACCGTGTGTGAAGTGCTGATTTCTTTCTGAGGACTGTTGTTGTAAAGTCGACCAAAACCTGACGGTGGAGAAACTTTAGCTTTCAAATCAGCGCAGTGGAGTAAAAGTTGGACATTTGTCTCTGAAATGTAGTGACAGAAATGGAAATACTAAAGTAAAAATACCTCAAACTTGCACTTGTACTTTGCACCTCTGACAAACATCATGTAATTAGGTCGGCTGCAGTTTTTAGAGCCACGTGCCATTGACGGGACCTCGTGCACAGGCTGAGGCCTCCTCGTGCTTTGTCGTGTTTGAGTGACGGCCGTGCTATCACGTGATGCACACGTGCAGTTTAATGTTTTTCATCTCTTGCAACAAAATCACTGACTTCCTCTTCTTGAGGTTGTTTGGTTGTGTACATGTATGAAAGTATGAATTGGGCCTAAAGTACAGCTACACAGTAAGATGATTGTTGTATTGCAAACATAGTCAGTTTTGCTGGAACGTGTCCATTAAGGGGATTTTTCCACAGCCAAACTAAGTAGATGTGGAAACGTTTCTGACTGAAGGCGTGAAGCAGCGTTTACCTTACAGCCGCAGGCAGCGAGGGCGGGAGCCATCACCAGACTGACTTTATCTCCCACTCCACCTGTCGAGTGTTTGTCCACCACAAGCCCCGCCCACTCCGTTGGCCATGACATGACGTCCCCCGATGACATCATTTCTCTGGTCAGGGTCTCGGTCTCCGTGGCGACCATCCCCTTCTGCCAGATGGCCATCAGCATCGCGCCTGGATCGGACAGAAAGCGAGACAATGAAGAACAATGGAGACAAAAAAAGTGTGGACTCCAGCGTGGACATCAAGCTGCTGGCACCTGTCTGACATTCCTGAATGTTTTTTTTGGTCACGGCCTGGATGAAGGCTCCGATGTCTTCATCGCTCAGCACTGCTCCATCTCTCTTCTTCTTGATCAGATCCGGGATCAGCAGCATGACGACCTGGATCACGCAACGCAAAGCAGATCAGTCACTGAACGAACAAATTCCCAGTGGCACATGAGCACAGATGCATCAGTGATACAGATGCTCCACTGTCCAAGTGTGTAAAAACACAACCTTTTGTTTTTCCCCACTGATCTTATAGTTTTTCTCTATCCAGTAAAAACTGAAAAACTTAAACCCTCTGTTCACATTTAAACCTGAGAGCTGAGCAGCATCGATCTCAGGGCACTTTACAGAATAAAGTCAAGATTATAAAGATATATAAAGACAACCCAACAATTCCCCCTGGAGCAAGAGGAAAAACTCCCTTTAACGGAAGAAACCTCCGGAAGAACCAGGCTCAGGGTGGACGTCCATCTGCCTCGACCGGTTGGGGTGAGTGGAAAGTGGAGAGAGAAAAGAACAGAGCAACAAAAAGCAACAACAAAACATCGGGCAGGTTGGTAGAACCAGTAGCTGCACGCTGGAAGACACACAGCTTCAAAGCCGGGGGACACCTGCAGAAAGGGACAGAGAGAGGGGGACAGAGAAGGACAAAGACAACTACGGGAGAGAACACACAGAGTTAATGACATACAGTGGTGACAATTGTGGGGTGAGAGGAGAGGAGAGAGGTCAAGAGGAGGAAAGGAGCTCAGTGCATCGCAGTCTAAGCCTATAGCAGCATAACTATAACTCTATCAGACAGATAAGATTTAAACCAACCTAGCGCAGTTCTTTTAATCCCAATTTCATCTTCCAGTCTCTGTAATAATAAAATGTTATGATCAATGGTATCAAATGCAGCACTAAGGTCTAACAGAACAAGTATAGAGATGAGTCCATTATCTGAGGCCATGAGAAGATCATTGGTGACTTTTACCAGTGCAGTTTCTGTAAACAGCTAAAATCTAAATCCTGACTGAAAGTCTTCATGCTAATTATTCCTATGAAGGTGATCACATAATTGTTTTGCAACTACTTTTTCAATTATTTTAGAAATAAAGGGGAGATTAGATATTGGTCTGTAATTGGCTAAAACACCTGGGTCAAGACAGGGTTTTTTAAGTAATGGTTTAATTACAGCTACCTTATAGGCCTGTGGTACATAGCCTGTTTCTAAAGATAGATTGATGATATCTAATATGAACGTATCTATTAAGGGTAAAGCTTCCTTGAGCAGCTTAGTTGGAATAGGGTCTAGCAGACAGGTTGTTGGTTTAGATGAGGTAATAACTGAAGTTGGCTCAGAGAGATCTATGGGTAAAAAGCAGTCTAACAGGGTTTGGGGCCTTATCCATGATTCTAGCACTGCTGTACATGAAGATCTATCTGTAATTTTTGGGGGGAGGATCTGGTGAATTCGTTCTCTAATAGCTACAATGTTATTCATAAAGAAGGTCATGAAGTCATTGCTGCTCAAAGTTGAGGGAAAACTAGTCTCAACAGAACTATGGCTCTTAGTCAGCCTGGCCACAGTGCTGAACAGAAACCGGGGGTTGTTCTTGTTTTCTTCTATTAATGATGAATAATATGCTGTTCTGGCATCACTGAGAGCTTTTTTGTACGTTTTTAAACTATTTTTCCAGGCTAAATGAGATTCTTCTAACTTTCTGGAACAACACTTACTTTCCAACTTTCGTGTTGCCTGTTTTAGGTTGCGTGTTGTTGCGCAGGCAACACTATCGAGTATTGTACGTAGTGAGGCTGCAGAATTATCAAGAAGATAATCTATTTGTGCAGGAGTAACACTAAGGAAATGACTTTCCATTGTATTAACATATGGTGAAGCAAATGATGAAGAAATTATTTCTTTAAATTTGTTGACAGCTTTTTCACTTAAGCATCTGCGATAGTGGAATTTTTCCCTGACTGCTGTATAGTCTGTTATTGTAAATTCAAATGTTATTAAAAAATGGTCAGACAGAAGAGAGTTGTGAGTAAATATGGTTAAATTATCCGCTTCAATTCCATACGTAAGGACAAGGTCTAACGTGTGACTAAAACAGTGAGTGGGTTTATTTACATTTTGGGAAAAACCAATTGAATCTAATAATGAATTAAACACAGTGCTCAGGCAGTTACTGTCAGCATCTACATGAATGTTAAAGTCACCACTATAATGACTTTATCTGTACTAAGCACTAAATCAGATAGAAAATCAGAAAATTCAATCAAAAACTCTGAATAAGGGACTGGAGGACGGTACACGATAACAAATAATAGTGGTTTTTGAGTTTTCCAGTTTGGGTGTGAAAGGCTAAGAGTAAGACTCTCGAATGAGTTATAACTGTTTAAGTCTGGGGTTTATTGACAAGCTAGAATGGAAGATTGCTGCAACTCCTCCACCTCAGCCTGTGCTTGTAGGAACATGATCATTAATATGACTCATTTAAACTGACACATTCTTCCTGCTGCAACCAAGTTTCAGTGAGACAAAATAAATCGAAAATAAAATAAATATATATAATATATAATATAAAATAAATCGAATTGATGATCATTTCCCCGCTCCTGGGCAAGACACTGAACCCCAAGTTGCTCCCGGTGGGTCAGGTGAGAAACCTTGCATGGCAGCCACCGCCATCGGTGTGTGTGTGTGTGTGTGTGTGTGTGTGTGAATGGGAAGCAACATTGTAAAGCGCTTTGGATAAAAGCGCTATATAAGCGACTATTTACCATTTTAATATTCCACATTTAATAGTTTTGGGGTTTTGTTCTGTAAGAGGAGTCTTAACTTTTATTAGTTTATCATGATTAACTCCTCTTGTTGTCATATTTACTTTATGTAATTTAGGTCGGGGAACAGACACAGTCTCTATAGGTATGTGGGAGTTGTGGGGGGGTGACGGTTGTAAGGACACTGCAGAGAGGCGTGTAGGACTGGATCTCTGCATCCTAGGCTCAACTCTGGATTGTCATACTTTTGGTTGTTTAATAAAACCAGCCATATTTCTGGATAAGAAAGCTGCACCATCTAAAGTAGGATGGATGCCATCTCTCCTAATCAGCCTAGGTTTTCCCCCAAAACGTTTCCAATTGTCTATGTAGCCCACATCGTTTGCTGGACACCACCTAGACAGCCAGCGGTTGAATGACGTCATGCGGGTGTGTCATGTCGTCACTGGTCAAATTTGGCAGGTGTCCAGAGAAAACTACGCAGTCCGACATTGTTTTTGCAAAGTTACACACGGATTCAACATTAATTTTAGTGACCTCCGATTTGCGTAATCGGGCGTCATTAACTCCCACGTGAATAATAATATTGCTGTATTTACGTTTATCCTTAGCCAGGAGTTTCAAATATGATTCAACATCGCCCGCTCTGAGGAGCCGCGCTTCCAATTCCGTGAGCGTCGCCTCCAGAGCTGCTAAAGCCTTACACTTGTTACAGATACCATTATCACTAAAGGAGGCAGAGGAAAAACTGAACCTGAGACAGACCGAGCAAGTGAGAGAAGGAGCGACAGAGGGAGACAGAGAAGCCATTTCTAACGGATAACTGCTAAACTAGCGAAGCTATTATAGGTGAAATCTGGAATTTGCAGGTGCTTGTGTAATACAAGCGTATGTTCCGACTAATTATTAATTCTTGTGTGAAGAAATCACTTATTTAAGTAAAAATAACAGCTACAATTAATCAGTAATCAGTCCTCCGGTAGACACCCAAGAGTGTGCAAAAACAGGAAGTGACGCAATACGCTTACCGCACGAAGAGCAGGAAGATAACTCTGGCCTTATGGAACTTCAGGAGCCTTAAAGTAGTTTAACACACAAAAGTGGGTCTGAACAACGTTTTCATGTCATTTAAATGAATTCTGTGCCGCTTTAAACAAGAATCAGAGTTTGTACCTGTTGTTGTGTTGCACTCTGTGAGTCATTGACCGTGTTAGTCATCTTAAACGGACTGCAGATCACTGTCTGGCCAATGGGAGACCAAGAGGGAGGAGCTGGGCCAATCAGCTTTCATCTCTGGTTTACCCAGTGTTTACAGAGGAGAAAAAAAATCTCATAGCTCTTCAGTAACATAACAAATTTGGTCAGTTTTTATTGTTTGTTTTTGAATTGAACGAGCACCAAAACAAGCACTGTTTTTCACTGAGGCCTGTTGAGACTCATTTAGCTGTTTGACTTTATTTTGTTCACACTGGCTCATTACAGAGGCAGACCTCACCTCCCAAAGTGTGTGTGTGTGTGTGTGTGTGTGTGTTTGGAGTAACAATCATAGAATTATGACATCAACTGCAGTCAAGTGATGTCAGACCTGAAGTCCAATGTCCAGTGTCTAAGAACTGGTGGACTGGTGTCTCTCTGAGGTGCAGCAGCTCCCTCTGTCAGCAGGAGCTGCTCAGCAGTGAATCACATCACCCAGTCATTGTTGTCAGGACATAAAAAAAATAATTATATATACATTTTTAAATAGATTTTGCATTTGAGGGACATTGAGTAATGTAATTTTGCTGTTGAAGAATGACATTTTCACTGTGGTTATTAATTTTATTTATTTATTGTCCTTTCGGCTTGTGGATCATTGTCGGTATGTTGATTTGTTACAGTTTTTACGCCGAATGCCCTTCCTGACATAATCCCCCCAATTTCTACCAGGCTTGGACCAGAACTGCACAGCTGGGGATGGGAATGGGCTGTTAGGGGTTCAGTGTCTTGCCCGGAGACACTTAGACATATAGCCGGGACCGGGGATCGAACCTGTGGATTAATTTTATAGTTACTCAGTTTATTAGAATACAAAGCTAAGTGTCTCACAGTAAATCATCCTTCATGAACGTGAAACCTTTCACTATAAAAATACCAAGATGCTGAAAAAATAAAACCAGATATTTTTAGCATTCATGTACTTTTTATTATAATTGATTTGATGAAGTATTGATCATGAACCAGTATTAAAGTCTAGGTATCTGTACCAGTAAAGACTTTTTAATACCCAGCCCCAAATAGTAGAATCTTTACTTTTACTTTTGAGGACATACATAGACACACGTTAAAATAAAAATCTGTCCTCTGCGTTTAACCCATCCCCCTTAGGGAGGAGCAGTGGGCTGCCATCTGCAGATCCTGCAGACCTCTGCCTCCCAGCCTGAGCTACCAGGCCGCTACTATATGTTACTTTAAATTAAAAGTAATATTTTGAACTATAATATTTTTACTTTTGCATTATGTGACAAACAGTATTGTGGCCTAACATAGTAAAATAATTGCACCACAAATGTCAAATTGCTCAGGACTGGTCATGAATAAATGTGTCACATACCGTAGGCTACTTTAAAATTAATGTGTCCTCCGGCTCCCTGGACATGTAATTTAAGACATGCCCTCATCATTAACAGTACAATTAAAGGGAACAGGAGCAAAGAACATTTTGCAAAGTAATTTTTATTTTTACCTTGTTCTCTAACAGAGATCTAGGCTGCATTTGAATGTAGGAATTGATGGTACAACCAGCTCCAACACCACAATATGGAGGACAAACTCTAACATTTGTGGTTTATGAATTCATATTGACCCAAGTAATTTGGAGGACAACAGAAGTTGGAGCTCCGAAGTTGCAATGACTCCTAAAAATGTACTAAGCCAATGTTAAAAAAACCCACAGACTCTGTTTCAAGCAGAAAGCTCTTAATGTGAAAGAAGCAAGCAGGAAGGCCGGGTTAACTTTGTAATAAATGACAGTTTATTATAAAGATTACAATCTGTTGCGTTGCAGAGCTCATCAGTTGTCATCGTGTGCTCTTCAGTTTTTAGAAAAGGGAAGAGAAAAAAAACTACAAGTACACACCACTCACTCCAGAATAAACTACAAACATACTGTAAAAAGAGGAAGCTAGAAGGGAGGGAGGGGAGGGGAGGGGAGGGGGCAGAAAACCATTAAAACCAGGTGACTATCAGGAGAAGTAAGGTTTCACACACAGGTTAGAAAGCCAGGATTCTCAGCCAATCAGCAGGAAGCCGAGGTGTCGTCATGGTGAACTTTAACACCTTCCAGTGGCAGCCATTTTGGCTCTTTATTCCATTTAAGTGTGTCCTGGTTCAATCCTGTTGTCTTCATGATTGTTTTGTAATTTTACTCAGAATTTAACTTGGTTTTTATTTGCTGCTGCTGCTGCTGTTGTATCTGGACTATATTTGAGTTACACTATGAGGTTTGGTCAGTACTGAGAAATACCCAGGGTATCTGCAGGTCTTAAGCTGTAAACACAGAATACTCAAAAGATCTTGAAATATACTTAAAATCTGAAATTCTGAAGATAAAAATTTTTTTTGTTAGTTTTTTTTGTATCTGGCCGCTGCTTGTCAGGAGAAGTTATGCTCTTACAGACTGAAAGTCGTACTGGTGGTTGTTATAGTAGTAGCCAATGGTGGCACAAGGAGTAATAGTCAGTACTAGTACAAAGTGGAGGTAGTAGTAGTTGGTGATGTAGTCCTCTGTCATTGTCAATGTTTAAAGTAATGGTAGGAATAGTCAAGCGTGGTAATAGTGATTGTTGTAGTAGTAGTAGTAGTAGTATATATTACCAGTGTTTGTAGTTACAAGTTTTCTAGTTTTGTTACAGCATTGGTGAAATACATGGTACTGAAGTACTTCATGCAGTACTACTTTGTAACATCAACTTAATGTCCAAATAATGTCGTTAACTTAAACTTGACTTTTTTACCAGCTTTCAAAATGGCACTGAATAAATGTTGAGTCCTAAGGTTCAAATGACGTTTGAATGACCCACAGAAACCCAGGTTACTCCGAAAAGTCAATGAATATTATAATTTAAACTTTTTTAAAACCTTCGGAATCGTCGCTAACCTCAGGAAAGTTGATGCTTCACCACTGATGGTAAAAACAATAGGCATATTTGTCCTGATGCTGCCCGTTTGCGTTGTACTGAGTATTGTGAGAAGTCAAACAGGATCTCAATGATAGTGTTGTAATCTGTGGGAGGGTCTCGGAAAGAATCTGACCCAAAAAGCTTTTTTTTCCCCGGTGGTGTAACACCACCAGCTTGACTTCATAACCTTGTCACCGACGTCACCTGATTGGCTGAGAAATCCCACGATAGGTGAATGACCCCCTGTTGGTTACATTAGAGCACAGAGGGGCCGGAGGTCATGTGACCTCGTCATCACTGATCTACATCCAACCTGATTTCACGGTTACACTGCAGAGAAAGCGACGGCTCACGTCTCGCTCTGTACAGTAGACTATAGTCCATTATAATATATACTTCACATAAATTCAGTATTTGTCTGTTAAATGTGATATTCACTCTGTAAACAGCTACACAGCAGGCACTTTATTATTCTGGTTCTGTGGAACGAGGACGAGCTGTTGTGCAGAGAAAGGACTAGAACGACACTGATGGTATAAAGATTCCTGTGGGTTCATGGTACCGGGCGCCTTGTTCTAAGCTCTGCAGGTGGTTTACAGGGCCTGAACTGAGCTCTATGACTGTGAGATCATACACAGTATGGTGTCAGTGTTCTAGTCTCATAAGTAACACGGTTTATAATCATAATTTACGTGTGTATCTATGCTAATAACTAATAAGCAGCTTTGAAACACAGACTTCCTCAACATGTCATGTAGCTCCTGTCATGTTTTATTGAATTGTTTTAAAAAAAACTACATTCATCTTCCCTCACAAACAATCTTGTCTTGTTTAAGATTAATGTCTGATTAATGTTAATGTTGTGGTTCTATGAGCATTTGAAGAAAGAAGTGAGTGAGATGAACTAAGTCGCTAAGGTGCTTTGGGGTCATGAGCCAATAGCTGGATTTTTTTAAATTTTTTATTTATTAAACGCAGTGGAAACCGTGTGAGCTTCCGCGCTTTCTCCCATTCGCTGTGTGTAAACACGAAAAGTTGTCTCTGCGATAACATTCAGCGTAACATCGGATTTTAAAGCCTCCCAGTCCACAAACAGCCCCTCCCTCTGCCAGCAGAACCTGCAGATTTCTGTTCTATATTCTTTTTAAACTTCCCCCAGTGATTAATGTCCGGACGTTAATAATTCAGGTGGATTTTACATTTAAGGGAAATACGGAGTCTGTGATTTTTGCCGTTGTAGTTATCAGTTTAATGCAACAGTTAATTCCCATCATGAAGTTGAAAAGTACTGAAAAAAGGAAAATTACATTATTTTTTAGTTGTAGGGGATTTACAATATTGGCCTCCAGAAGTATTGTTCAGGCACCAGTATTAAAGTCAAGGTAGTGGTGTTTTTAATACTCAGCTCCAATCAGCACAGATATCGACCCTCACGTTCATCTTAGCACATATCTACTTTATTATCTACTTTATGAAAATGTGTGTGGAGATGACGGAATGTCTGACACTGACATTATCTCCCACGCAGTAAAGAGAAATACAGAGATGAACGGCTAATGAAATGCAGTATTAATACTCTGACAGTCGATTCAGCTCATTTTGTAGAAGCTTTACAATTTGTTTCCATGTGCAACAACATTTTCGGCTTTTGTTGGTTTCAAGTGCAGATGTTTAGAAACCTGTCATTCTGGGCCGGAGCACAACCTTGTTCACATTTATTTGTAGCTGTTTAAAACGACTGAATATCGCATACAGTAAGATTTTAAAGACTACAATCTACCAAAATATTAGTGCATACATTTCTTTAATATATTCTAGATATTACAATTTAGCTACATTATTCTATAATAATATATATTATATAAACTCTATAGTCTACTGTCATGTGCTGTACACAAACTATACATTCATCATCTCTGTGCTCTGTCATGGGCAGATATGAGTTTTTCTCATACACAGAACTTCATTGTGAACTTGCACCAACAACTTTGGAATCATGATGGTGGCTTCTGTTCATGTACGCAAGTCAGAAAAAACTAGACGCAGTAGATTTGCTTTGGAAACAGGCACTGGAGAATTGTGCTTTAGAGGAGAGAGTCTGACTTTTCAGGTAGTTGTGTCAAATTTGTGTGGAATTTACTGCATGAAACTACAAACTAAAAGCTCGAGAAACTAAATGAAGCAGTATTAAAGCAAACGGTTCCTGATATTTCCTTCATTCAGCTCAACACGTCCCAGCCACTTCACAAAGGTCTTATTTAGGTGTCGTGTTTTAATAGGACGAGAGCAGAAAGGCAATGAAACGGCTCCTGTTGAGCCAACTGCTAACGACATTTCCCTTTTCATGCAGCCGAGCAGTTGGACTGTCCACATCCGTCTGTGTCTGTCTCTAAGTTGTGTTCACTAAGGTTGTTGATGGGTGCAGCCAGGGAATAGTTTGGCTGCACACTGGACACCTGACTTTACTTTCAGTTTTGGTCTGTAAATGTCGAGCTCGATTTTACTTTTGTTTTGGTCTTTATAATTCATTTGTCTACTTATCGGGACATGTGGGGAGGAGGTGGAGACAAAGTGCTTAGGTTGGGCTTCCCTCCCACCAATAAGTCGGTTTCACTTGAAATATTTCGACCTTCCTATTGTTGCTAAGAAATTGCTTATAAATGCTAAGTAGACATAACAATCTTGGAAATTGTGATGCGAGTAGTTGAGCACAAACAGCAGCAGATAAATGAGTTTAGACTTTTTTAGCTCAATTTGCTGGAGAGGAGGAGGAAAAACACGCCATTAACGTCTTGTTGTAGGACTTGGGAAAAGCAGCTTCACTGATTCCTGTCATGTTTGACTGTGCAATAGCTTCCATATAAAAATATGCCTAATATTAAATATACATCTAGGGGTTAATCCTGTCTTAAGGCTTGGACCCATTCTGGTGTAGGAACATCAACAGACCATTTTAACGATGCATTTTCTGTGATGATTAGCGATCATAGCTCCTCTTTGTTTGGGTGTGTGTGTGTTCACTCCACTGCACTTTATCACATTGTAAGTTATCAGAATTCCACCTTTTTTCTAATGTGCACTGTCCATGTGAAACTCACCGTTTACAGTCTGGGAACATTCTTCTTTACTGAGCTAAATGAGAAGCAAATTTGTTGCTGCACTTGTATAAGGTTCCACATAAATGTAGCTGCTGATTTGTTCAGGTAATGAGACACGTTTACCTTGTAGAGGAATTTGGTGTTTTGGACTAAACAAGACATTTCTGTTCTTGTGCCTCACAACATTGTGATGGCATCTTTCTGTTTTCGGAAATTTTATAGACCTAACGACTTGTAGATTATTTAGAAATGAAAATGTTATTTGCAGCAGAATTTAATGAACGCACTGTTAACTCCATCTGGGAATCGAAATATGGCCGCTGGTCTGGAGAAAACTCCATTTATGGCAGGGAAGAAATCCCCATTATGGCAGGGAGGAACTCCATTGATGGCCTGTTTGAGGCCAGTCACTGCAAGCAGGTCATGGAAGGTGCAAAGATAGTTGATTAGTTAATTTATTAATCGCATACTGGAGTTGAGGGGATTAAGCTAAGAGTTTCAGGTGTCGGTCTGAGGAAAGTATATTCGGGGAGGGAGGAAGGTATATTCTGTACAGATGGCTTTAAACAGATAGCACCATGTACAGTAAGCCCTCGATAAGCAGGTTAGAAACCAGAGAGGTTTACAGTTGGAGCTCTGCTGCAGCTCTCCCTGAAACACAGCACATCAGCACAATGTCACACTCATTGACAAATCATTATGAATTCCAGACGTCACCGAAACGGCATGGAAATTCAACTCATTGTCAAATCATAAGGAACTCAAAATCATTTTCCAAACTATTATAAACTCTGCAAGTCACCACCACCACATTATTATTACTTGTTAATTATAAATTCTATATGATATGAACTCAAAATGAACACAAATTCTTCATGAGTGATATTTGGAAAGAATGCAAAATCACAAGAACGCTCTGAAAAAGACGTCATAATCGCCTGTTGTTGGTACGTTAGAGACCCCCAGTAGCTCAGTAATCGTCCAGCCAAACGTGTCTGGGGAAGCAGGATGGCACATGGGAAAGAACCTGTCTCATGTTTTTATTTTGTCAAATCAGCTCTTTTATCAGTGTCGCTGCATCGGTTCAAACTGGCAGTAGAGCTCTATGTCCAGCGCTAATTAGCCTCGTGTGCTAACGTAACGCTGTAGAAAAAGGAGCCAAAGCGCCAAAAATAATATTGCTAATAATTAAAAAGGAAAATCTGCTTGCAGATTAAATGGCTTTGTTTTTTGGATAAGCTAGCTCGCTAGCTAGCATGAAATGTTAGCAGCTGTTCCATATTGATGCTGCCTTCAAGCTCCGTTGTTGAAACGGTTTTTTTAAGCTGCCAAATGGGGAAAATGTCTTAACTCTTGTACTAGTGTGATTCTTCCCTTTCTGCTGACGTGACATGAAGGCAGCATATGAACATCAGCCCTAATCATTCAGATGGACAGTGGAGCTGATGAGAATAATTTACTGAGGCAAAAATACTCTCGTTCTCTTTTTTAACTTCAGTATGAATATTTAAGGATTTTCTTTGTCTTCCGTGATCGTGAAATGAGCATCTTTGGTTTAATGACTTGTGTGGACAAAGTCCTTGAAGATTGGGAAATTGTTTAAAAAACTATTTTCAAACCAGGGTATTTTTTTTAATTCTTTTTTATTTTTCACCTATTATGGACTTTTGATAGGAACAACATTTGTCAGAATTTGATTATGAAATTAATCTTTATTATTTTATTTGATTTTAAAAATGTTGTCTCATCAGGAAACTAGTTTGGTGAACGTGCACCAAAATCTAGGTACTAGTCATAGTATTGCATAAAAAATAAAACTATAAAATCCTAACGGTCATTCAAGACTTGTCCCCCATTTCCACTAGATTGTCTTAAACAGATTAAAATATTTTTGCAGATGTAGCAGTTATATTTATTTCAGTTTGTATTTGAGTAAATGCTCACAAAGCTGCAGTATCTTTGAGAGGGTGAACTTGTTAAATATCCACCTGTAACAGTGACTGTGCCACTCTGTCGTTTTATTTTAATAATACGATAGTTATTGCTTACCACTAGGTAAAGAAAGGATAAATTAAATTCTGAAAGTCTGGAACTTGGACACTGGACACAGAGCTTGGTGCTACCCGTCCTTCTGTTTCACGACACTGAGTTGATGAAAGGGCTGATAAGCCAAAGTGTCACCAAGATCACTTGGAGAACTGGGTTCTGCATTAGTAAAAAGGTGTAAAGATCCAGTCGCTGCTAGGACATCCTAGTCAAGAAGATGGCCTAGGGTCTGACTGGAGGTCAGAGGTTATGAGGTCATGGATCAGGATGTCTAGAGGTCAGCGGTCAGAGATAAGGGGTCAAGTGGAACCATCCAGCAGTTGTCTGAGTGCCCTCTCAATGTTGATTCGGTGTCCCAGCCTGGTGACGCCCAGCTCCAGGTAGTCCTCCTTTGTAAGGGCCGGGAGGTGGGAGCCTTCAATTTCGTGCTCCTGGAAGCGCTGGCGGTGTTCGGCCAAGCCCACACTCTCCAGCCAGTCACCCACGTCATATTTATTCCACAGGTTGAGTGGTCGTTGCCTCCATGGCCGAAGGGCTAAAAGGGGACCGCTAAGGACTGGGGAGGGACAGGGAGAGGCATGCGGAGAAGGTGAAGGTGAACGGGACCTGGTTCGTGCGCTGGCGCTTCGCATCACAAACCGAACCTCCTTTGGTTCTGAAGGGAGACTGAGGCTGGATGACTTTAGGATGGTTAGACCACGACCTGAGCTGAGATCAGGCCTTTCAGAGCAGGGGGCAGGGGAGGAGGCAAGCCCTATTGCCCTATCAGAGGGGGAGGGAGAGGGGGAGGGACTCCGGCGGGTGACAGGGTACCGGCTTCCTGGCCGGACTGTATAGCTGGCACCATATCCTCGCTGGGAAATTGTGTGGAGTTCACCTAGACTGGAGAACAACCTGAAACACAAACGGGACATGAAGGATCATTAAACCTGGCTTCAAAAGTTACTGTTTGAGGTTCTTACATTTACTAACTTGGCCTTTACTAAGCTTCACCCCCCCCCCCCTCCCTCTTAGCTACAGCTGCATGTGTTCTCATTTAAATGTTCACACAAGCAGACGAGCAGCCTCTCATTTCTTATGATTTTGTCCTACAAATCCATCCAAAGTTGACTGGAAACCAACTGACACTCTAAATGTGAGTGTGTGCTCTCTAATCTTTTGGCATCAATATGTTTCGATATGTTTTTGGCCTGTTAAAATTACAATGGATTTAGAAATTTGTATCGGCTGCTGTTGGGTACGTTTCCTTTTAATTTCATTACATAGGTGGAATTCTATGTCAGCCTGCTCTGAATTATGCATCTCGGGGTTAAAGACATACAGCATGCCAAAAAGATGAGGGCCAAAGTCCTCAAAGCCCTTCATGCAGCAGACACAGAAGTGGCAGCATTGTTTCTGTATTGCAAGACAGCTTGTTATACAGCTGGTGTTATACAACACAATGTAAAGGAAAAATGAGATACTGTGACTAACATAAGTTTATTTGGATGTTTAGCTCTTTTAGACACTTAACTTTACATGATTGGCTGAACAGGAACAAATGAATGACTCCATGTTCATTTACACTAACTGTTGTTAGGAGGGCTCAGATCCCCTTTTGACCAGATGAGGACTTAATGGACACCATTGTCATGGCCAACTTTAAAGGGAACTGACTGTATTGGAATTTATAGCATGGATCAGGTCTCTAATTCTTGAAAATGTATTTACGCATGTAGGGTTTGACTCCATTTTCCATTTGTGAAGACATCTACTAAAGTGCTACCAGCTACTGCTACAGACCAGAAGACAGAACAGCTCTCTTTTTTTAGAAAATGTGTTCTGTGCTAAATGCATCAACGGGGCTTTTCCAGCTGTTTTTTCCAGATGTTAAATGGTTCGCTGTAATGCATTAATTGTCCCAGCTTCTGTCATTATATACAGTACAGTTTAGTTCAAAGGTTTGCATCCCTTTATACTGAAATGGCAACGATTACAACAAAGAATTGTTTTCCATCAACACTGCAGCCTCATTAATTTTAAATGTGGTGGCACATGTGACCACGTACACTCGGTCGCAGCCAGACTGTAGACTCGACATCCCGACGCCCTCTTTATGATCTCAGGTGACTTTAATCATGCAACCCTCTCCTAGACCCTCCCCACATTCACACAGTATGTGGACTGTCAAGACACTGGACCTGATGTACTCAAATGTTAGAGGCCTTCAGAAATTGTTTAGTTCGACCTTAAAAAATTTAATTTCTGGTGAAAATTTAGTTCTTGTTTTTCATTTAATGAAAGACAAAAACTATGACTAGACCACTTAGAACATGGATAATTTTAACATGTTGGAAAATGGAAAGCTTGTCATCAATTGCTGTGGATGCTAAGTTATGAGTGGACAACCCGTCTTGTAGAGTTCAGCAGCCTAAGTATTATTCCTAAAATTGATGGGAGTATAATTTGAGATTTTTAGTAGTTAGTCATCTGCAAAGGAGATGCGCGTTAATTAGCAGTTAGCTAATGAAAATCACTGAGATAATGACAAATGGTAAATGTTAACCAGAAATAAAAAACCTACTATTTACTCTCCTGACTGTCCACACATCTGGAACAACACAAACAATAAATTCTGTTAAAACGTGTGCACTCACACAGAGTAATGGTACCAGGTGTGTAGTGCTGCAGTATTTACAATGCAACATACCTTGCACCTCCTACTGGTGATCTCCGCCCCGGGTCGAGGGGGCTCGGCTCCTCTCCCAGAGAATGACTGTCTTTGTTGAGCAGCTGTAGCCGATTGGCCAGATCCAGTCCAGACCCTGCCCTGCCGCTCAGCTCCAGTGCTGATGCTGACCGGCTGGTCAGATCTATGGCCGACCCTGATCCCTGACCTCCCAGCGCTGCGGGACGGCTGCCCCCTTCCTCCGGGCTGAGCCCCCGCCGCTCCTCGGAACGGTCATCCCCTCCCCCCCACAACTTGGACCTCCGTTGGAATAGGTAGCGTGGCTGCCGGCCACCGCCACTGGTGGGGGAAGAACAGAGTGGAGAGGAGGGGGAGGATGCAGCAGAGGGGAGAAGCTCACTGTCTGATGATTGCTTCAGCAGTGGGTCTCGAAGTGCAGATCGGCCCCGGCCAATGGGTGAACGAAGGCGAGGCTTTAGCCCCGATGGGGATGTTGAGGCTGATGATGCAGATGGATGAGCAGCAGGTGGTGAGGATGGCGAGGTTGGAGCGGGAGGAGAGGCCAGAGTGATAGACGGGGGGAGTGAGCTTGGGGAGGAGGAGCTGTCAAGGAGCCGCTCATCACCTCCTTCCTCCTCGTCTCCTCTTTTACCCAGGGAGTCAGGACCACTCTCTACTCCCCCTCCCTCTACACCACGGCGTGGCAGCAGAGTGAGGGAGGATGGGGGAGGTGGAGCAGGGGGACTGGCAAAGGCTGGTGGCGGAGTCACCAGGCCGATTCTGCGCAGCTCCTCCCGAGTCTCCTCATCACTGGATGACAACAGTGCTGGAGGGAGAGTTACTGTGTAAGCACCCCCCTCCTCCTCTGAGCTGCCCACTGTGAGGCTCCTGCGTCTGTCAGTTAGAGCAGAGTGACTGTCATTAGCCAATGGTGGTAGGGGGGAAGGTCTCCAGCGCTCGGGGGAAGGGGCAGCAGGTGATGTTACTCCTCCCTCTGTTTCTGGACGCTCTACCTGTCCATCCGGAAACAGGGGTGGGGTTATGCGTTTATGCCTCAGCTCAGGACTGGTTTGAGGAGTAGTGCGCTTGGTCCGCTGCTCTGGGCTCGTCTGTGGGGTGGTGCGCTTGGATCGTGGCTCAGGGCTGCTCTGTGGGGTGGTGATGGGGGTCCGCTTATGTCTACCCTCAGGGCTGGCAGCTGGGGTGGGGATAGGTGTGGTGGAGGCAGATGTGTGTTTAGTTCGAGGCTCAGGACTTGGTGTACGGGCAGTGAGTGCTCGTTCTCGTGCAGCAAGAGCCAGGGCAAGTGGAGAGGAGGGGTCTGAAGGATAAAACAGATTATGGTGGAAATGTTTCAGTCTGGGTGGATTTTCATGTTTATTGTAAAGGTGGAGTTTCAGAGTGCGCTGTCACTTGGTTTAATTAGATCTCAGTTTATTATTGCTCGTAATTTCTTGGAATAAATTTCTTTCTTAGTACCACAAGCCTCTGTCATAGGTCCTTTTCTATTTTGTGGACTAGTTGAAGGCCCTTTCCGAGTACAGTCTGTCCTAAGTCATTCTCAGTTTTGTGCAGGTTTTTTCCTACCTCCTTAACATTTTGTGAAGTACTCCATGGCACCATGGTGTCCTTTCTGTTTTGATGAGTAAAAAGTCTGTCTTTTGACCTCATTTTGGGAACTTCAAAGCTCTGTCCTCTTCTGTTTTATGTTCTACATTGAGGCTCTGCGTCACCCTGTACTGTGTTCAGCTAAGTACATCAAGAATCTGTCGTCCTCCTTTTTGTGGAGCACATTGTATGTTCTAGGCTCTGCTATTGTGTGGACTATTCCAAGACTTCATTCTCAGTATGTATTCTGTGGTACCTAAAATCTTTTTTCTATGTCTCCCTCTATTTTTAGACTATGTCTTATGCCGTCAATTTTGTCGCATTCCTCAAGGCTGATTTCCTTCATATTTTGTGGACAGTATTGAGACCCTGTCCTAAATCCTGTATTTCAGTGATTCTCAAGGACCCCTGCTCCATTTGTTTTCTAACTAACCTCTCAGTATGCAGGTGTGTTCAGTCAATTGAAACTAGAAGTAAAGAATTTGCTTTGTCTTACCCCAGTCAGTCATTTGAGATGGTATCTTCCTGGTTGTGATTATGTGAACACATTTGATGCAGGTAATCAGCAGTGGGAAGTCCAAGAACCACTGTTCTGTTTTACATATATTTTATAGTCTGTCCTTGGTCTGCTTCTCTTTTAAGGGTTACTTTAAGGTGGCAGCTGTAGCTGAGTTGGTTGAGCAGCAGTATGAACCACATACATGAACCGTGGCGTGGGCAAGACGCATCCTCCCCCCCCCCAGTTTGTCTATAGTGTGTGCTGCTTAGTTGTAAGTGGCTTTTGGATAAAAAATTTGTTTCAACTTGGCAAAGTTATAACCTAATCATTTATTTTCATCACTGTGGAGATGATACAGAATTGATCAAAGGATCAGCCACTCGTAAATGAGTGTTTTCCAGAATTGACTTTATTTTCATTAACTCAAAAAGAATACTGCAGTCAGATTCTTAACAAGAACATACAAGAGACTGACCTAGAGGTTTTCCTGTCAGCGGGTGAAGGAAGGTGTGAGGCGTCGGTGATGGTGACAGAACTGGGGCAGGAGGTGGAAGCTCGCCAAGATCATCCATCGAATGGCTCTGAGTCAAGAGAGGTGGTGTCTGGTTTTCTGACCCTGCTCCCTCAACAGACAGGAAGAGTGAGGACCGACGACCCTGAACACGAGCTCGCTCTGAAAGGACCTGCTGCTGGTACAACTCTGCCCTGCTAGGGCTTCCTCCGTCTGATTTTGATGAATCATGATCTTTTACTCCAAGTCCTGAAATCAAGAGACTTTTGCGTTACACTCGTTTCAAACCTGAGCATTTAGAGACAGAAAAATATTTTACAAATCTTTATTTGTAGAAGATTAGATTAGGTAAGCACGGTCCAGGAAAACTAGTTTCTTTGCTGACAGTTTTCAGGTATCCCAGAGGGTCTGTTCAGTGGCACCAGGACTCATGGTTCTTTTTAAGACATTTCAGGCCTCATCCAAAAGGCTTCCGTGGCTCTGTCCAACTAGCTCAGAGAGACAAATTTACAAACTCTGTGAAGGCCTTAAGTCATTTAAACTTTAATGACCCCTTATTCCATGTTCACTAGCGATGTACCAGTTCTGACAAATTGTGACACAAACCTCCAATCTGTTGTAGTTGTGGAAGACAGAACCATTATACCCCCTCCCTTCATTCTCTTAAGTATTAGTAGCACCACCTTGACACTCAAAATTTGTTACAACATTGTGTAAGTCTGATATTTTCTCGCCTCTTGTTTTAAAAGGACCTTGTCTTTGTGCGCTGGCTTTAACGTTCTGAAAGCAACAATGTGTGTTTTTGGAAGGTTTAGTGTGCTGCGAGTGGTTCAGGGTGTGAGTGTAGTTCATCTGTATTTTGCTCATAGCCCAACAGCTTTACTGGTTTAAAACAAAACAAAAACCGAGCACTCATAGTTTTAACACAATGACCTGGAAAGCAGAGGAATGAAGGTTGGCTGCATCAAGACAGAATACATGCGTGTGAATGAGAGGGACCAGAGGTGAAGGTGGTGCAGGACTTTAAGTATTTAAGGTCAACGGTTCAGAGCAATGGAGAGTGTGGAGAAGATGTGAGTGCAAGCAGGTTGGAACGGGTGGAGAAAAGTGTCAGGTGTGTTGTGTAATAAGGGTATCAGAGAGAATGAAAGGAAAGGTGTTCAAGACGGTGGTGAGACCAGAGATGTTGTTCGGCTTAGAGACAGTGGCACTGAAGAAAAGACAGGAGGCAGAGCTGGAGGTAGCAGAGCTTAAGATGTTGAGGTTCTCTTTGGGAGTGACGAGGATGGACAGGATCAGAAATGAGGACATCAGAGGGACAGCTCATGTTAGATGTGTTGGAGATAAAGTCAGAGAGGCCAGATTGAGGTGGTTTGGACATGTTCAGAGGAGAAACTGAATATATCGGTAGAAGGATGCTGAGGTTGGAGCTGCCAGGCAGGAGGTCTAGAGGAAGACCAAAGAGGAGATTTATGGATGTAGTGAGAGAAGAGGATGCAGAGGACAGGTTTATTAGGAAGCACATGATGTGGTGACCTCTGAAAGTGAACAGCCCAAAGGAAAAGAATAAACTACTTAAAATAGCTTGGATCTTATTTTGATGTAGCTCACAGCAGTGTCTCGTTTGCAACCATTCTTTGTTGATATGTCTTTAGTGGGCACGAAGTGAGTGTTATCTCTGACTTACAAGTTGGAGGCTGTGGTTTCCACGCTATGACACGAACATGATGCATAGAGTAGCTATTCACCAGCAAATACCACTAATACATTACAAGAACTTTACAAAAATATTGTAACAAACTTTATGGCACATAACAAGGACATTGAGTATAAAATAGTAAAACTGACAGGTTATCATGTAGATCAAAAATGTGTGTGTTCCAATACAATTATTGTTAATGTGAGGAATTCTCCAACAATTTATGCATAAATCTAACCTTGTTCCTCGACAGGAAGTTGCTTCAACAAAGGTGACTTTCTCCTTTGGGGTTTGGTGGGAGGAGCTTGCTGCCCCACATTAGCGTAAGGGTTTTCTATGGGTCGTCCGCGGCGCCGCGACAGTGGCGAGTGGCCGAGAGCGGGGCTGGTGCTGTGGAGCGACAGTGTGGAGGTGTGTGTGGCAGTGTGAAGTGTGTGTGTAGCCGTGTGTGTGGCAGTGTGCAGAGTGTGTGTGGAGGCGGCATGTGCATCTGGCTGCTGCAGAGGCGGTGGCATGTCCTGCAGAATGATCATTGACCTCGCCTTCCTCTGGCGCTCAGCGTGTGCGTGGCTCCTCGTTGGTGAGTCGGACAGCTCCTGCAGCCTTGGTTCTGCACCTGGCTTGAAGCTGGAGCGGGTCAGCCCCTCCCCTCTGGCTGGGGGAGGAGGTGGGAGAAAGGAGGGAGGAGGCCCAGAGTCGAGGAGGAAAAGTGACGAGGTGGAGGATGCAGAAGGAGGGGGAGGGGGAGCTGTCTGAGGAGGAGGAGGGATGAAGCTGTCTGTCAGTGAGGAGCTCCGTGGAAATCGGCTCTCGTTAATCAGAGCAGTGATCCTGTCGTCCTCAGGTGTGCCTGCCATGGTAACCAGGGAGACGATGATTTAAAAAATGAAAATGCAGCTAAAGAATGAGACTCGGTGTTAAGTGTGCATGTAGAATGTGTCTTACCAAAACTCTTGGTTCTGGACATTCCTCTGGGTAAAGCCATGGTGCTCTTCTCTGGAGCTGAGGGGGGGACCAGACCCTGACGCTCAAACAAGGACTGAAAACAAGCACATACACTTAGTCAATTGAATTTGATAAAATGTCTAAAAATCCCACTTTGTAACATGTGGAGCCAGTAGAGTTGAAGGAAGGTAACCAGTAAACTGGTGATGGGGTCATGGATGCACATAGGGAGCAAAGGCTGGTTTGTGTAGTCTGAAGAGATACTGTAGCTCAAATTGCTGAAAAAGTTAATGTTGGTTGTGATAGATGTCAGAACAGTTTGTGTCTATGGCTTAAAGTGGGCATGTGAGCATCAGAACTGGAACAGAGTGGCCTGGCCTGATAAAATCCTGTTTTAAGTCATGTAGACATTCAAGAGCTTGGTGTTAGATACCAGAGAATATGTTCAGAGATTTTGTGGAATTCATTTTTTTAATGGGTCAGAACTAATTTGGTGGCAAAAGGGGATCTACTCAATATTGGGCGGGGTCATAATGTTATGGCTAATCAGTGTACATTAATGTTTGTCTTACATTAATCTCTGCCTGTGTGATCCGCCGGCTGGTCGGTCTCTGTTTTACAGTAGCTGCTCTGAAGTCATCTGATGGACGTGCCCTCAGCACAACTTCATGTTGACCTCCAGCCAACATCTCATCTAGTTTCTCTGGAGGTAAGAAAAACACACACACAACATTAGACACATGAAATACACAGACTATATCTACATTAAGCCGGGTAAATCCATAAACACATGTTTTGGGTGCTTTCAAAACAGCATTTGTAGTGTATAAATCTGAGCCTGCCGACTTTGTGTGGTAGCACGTGCAGGGAAAACTGAGCTTCATGGACGGAAACAGGTGGCGGCATTTTTAAGGAACCGGACACATTTGTCTGGGTGGTTCCTACGCTGAGTGTCCACCTGTAGGGACAGGAACCTAGATGTCCTGATCTCAGATTCGTAAGCTGGTTCTAGGAACGTGAAATGTCACCTCTCTGTCTGGGAAGGAGCCGGAGCTGTTGCAGGAGGTTGAGTGGTACCAACTAGATATAATTGGGCTTACACATAGCACTGGGTCTGGATCCACAGTCCTAGGGATTGGTTGGACTATTTATTTATTTTTTTTCTTTTCTGGTGTTGGAAAAGTCGGAGGTGTCAGGTGGGTGTGGGGATACTCGTAAGTCCCTGTCCGACCACCGCTGTGTTGGTATTACTCTTGGGAATTGAGAGGGTCCTTTCTATGTGACTGAAAGTTGCTGAGCGGAATATTCTGTTTGTGCTTATGCAGCAAAAGGCTGGGGTACCACTTAAGAAGGTACTGCCTGGGGAAATAGTTTTGCTGGGGACTTCAAAGTTTGTGTGGGCAATGTTGGAGTAACTTGGAGCAGAGTAACTGGGAGGAACGGTCTGCCTGATCTGAACCTGAGTGGTGCTTTGCTTTTGGACTTCCATGCTAGTCATCGGTTGGCCATGTTTGAGCATAGGGTTGTTCATAGGTAAATCTAGTACCAGGACCTTAAATCAATGATTGACTTTGTGGTTGTAACAGCAGATCTGAGATCTTAGGTCTCGGACACTTGGGTGAAGAAAGGAGCAGAGCTGACAATTGATCAGAGTTGGATCAGATAGTAGAGGAGACAGACAGTTATTTTAAACCCTCCATTATGGAAACGGCAGCTTTGAGTTGTGGTCAGTTGGTGCCTGTCATGACAGTAACCTGATGACACGCTGGTGGACATGAGTGGTAAAGGAAACCTTCAAGTTGATGGAAGAGTACTTTTTGGGATGCTTGGCTGAGGTGATGCAGCAGATGGGTACCTCCAGGTACCTCAAATGTAAAACTTCAGGTGAGGCTATGGAGAAGGACTTTTGGTTTGCCAGGCCATCTTGTAGGAGACCCGGTGGGAGACCCAGTACATACTGGAGAGATTATACGTTTTATCTGCCCTGGAAAAGCCTCCGATTCCCACTGGAGTAGCTGGAAATGTTGCTGCAGAAAGGGACGTCTAGAAAGCTTTTAATAAACCTGCTCCCACTGGCTGGGGATAAGGGAATTATGAAAGATGGATGGACTTTTATTAAATGTTATTAACCCAAAATTTTGCATGATTTATTTTTGGCTTGGTGTCAGTCCTGCTCAGTAGGAAGAGAGTCACTTATTATGTTTTTTAAGTTAAGGGAGGTTTATACAGAAACAACCTGAAATGTTTGGTATTGAAGCACTGTTTTGGCATCAAAACAGCATTTTCGATACCCGGCTTAATGTGATTTCAGACACAGCCTCATGCTGCATTTGCATGACCACAAACACATTACTTAGCTTACACCAATCAGCCACAACATAAAAATGATATGAGTAATAAATGCTGATGTTTCACAGGTTAATATCCACACAGAGTGGTTAAAATCAACTCCACATTTACCAACAGTTATCTTTGACCCTCATTTGTTAATTACTGTGCTATTACTATATATTTGCCATAATTTAATTAAAATGCCTTGTTTTGTTAGTGGAGTCTTCAACTTTTCCCTTTCAGGCGTCAACACGGCAACTCGTTTGCCTCCATCTAACTCTGTCCTCTGCATCCTCTTCTCTCTCACTACATCCATAAATCTCCTCTTTATTCTTCCTCTAGACCTCCTACCTGTCTCCCTGATCACATTAGCTGTAGTGGTCCAGTCTTCCAGAAGCACCTCCAAACCACCCAGAGTCTGTCTCAGCTCCTCCCTGGAAACTACACAACATTCTTCCTTTTTCATCTTCCACCGCTTTCGTCCTCTTCATCTTTCTCACCACCATCCTGTGTTGTCTGGCTACACTTTACTCATCTAACTCACTCCAGAATTTCTCCTTCTCTTCTAACTCACATCCGACCTGTGGATCATAACCACTAACAACAATTTCCAGCTTCAGACTCATCAACCTGTCTGATACTCTTTTCACCTCTAGAACATTCCTCACAAACTCCTCTTTCAGGATAACTCCTACTCCATTTCTCCTCCTATCTGAACCATGGTAGAACAACTTGAACCCTGCTCCTAAGCTTCTAGCCTTGCTACCTTTCCACCTGGTCTCCTGGACACACAGTATGTCCACCTTCCTTTACCTGCTGTATTTCTCCTATAAGTGGGAATAGTGCTAATTTTGTTTTTTAGGGACACTTGCAAATCTGATTATTTGCTCATATTCTTTTGCCAAAAGTTGTTTTAATTCTGTTGAATACTTTCTCAAATAGACAATAACTAGTCTGAAAACGATGAAATACTTCCATTGTTTATTGTGTAAAATTTTAATGATTTCAAATTCCACTACAGGTTTGGATGAATGCAGAAGACTCCACTCCTAGGAATAGGCCACATTATCCAAAAGGTCCTACTGTTGCCAGTGAACTGCTACTAAAAAGCTACCAGCAGTATGTGACATTACACAATTGTTTAATTTTAATCTATTTATCAGTTGACCGAACACAAAGTAATTTATACGAAGAACAACCATTTTATGAGTCCAAGTGGACATTTGTGCCAGATGTAAATACTGTTGACATGAATGGGTGGACGAGAGTTCAGTGACTTTAACCTTTGACCTATTTGAGAAATTTCTACAGGGCATTCCGGTGAACGCAATCGATAGATGGGTACCTTTTTTTACAAGAATAGGACGGAGAGACATACAACCCTAAAACGGGCCTCTGGCTTTCGCTGGGGTGAAGGCATAAAAAACAGAACATGTCTGAGGATGTGTTTAGTGTCCTCAGCTATGACCCTGGCTGCTGCTCACTGTAACAGGATGACAATCAAACATCATAACCAAAATCATGCCAAGACACTAACAACACCATCACAGCAAGAAACAAAAAGCTAAGCCACGAAACGCCAAGCAGCACCATGACCACTACACCTTCAGGCCCACGTGACTCACCAAAGCGTCTCCTCCTGGCTGCAGAGGGAGCAAAGATCAACAACACACACTTCTACACTTGGATTCAATAATGTGTGTGCATATGTGTGTGTGTGTGTGTTGTACCTATCTCTTCCAGGTCAGCGGTCATGGATTTGGATCGCAGTGTTAACGAGGTACTGGGAGCCCGTTTTGGAGGGGGTGGACCTGAGAGTCAGACTCACACTGTAAGTAAAGTTGTGCTGCACGTGCAAATACCTCTTGTGGTGAGTAGACAGCAACATAGAAATTAGTGAAAGTGTTATCACAAATCAAAGTGTTCAGAATTTTAGGATTATCCTGTATCTCTCTCTTTTTTTAAATCATGTTCCTTTTCATACAGTCTCTAAACACAGTGCAGCTACATATAGCCACACCAAATGTAAAACACTTGTTTTATATAAAGCGCTATTAGAAATGAAAACTGATTTCTGTACACACCTTTCTTCCTGAGAAGGTTGGATTCAGATTTTCTGGAAACGGATACGACTTTCATCAGCAATCTACTTCCTCCCTGTCGGATTAGAGCGACGACCTGCCGGTGACCCACCTTCACCACATCTGTACCATTCACCTGGACAGCAAACCAGTAGGCTGGTGATTGCAGTGTAAGTATATTACACATCACCGAGGACAATTTTTTTTTTAGGCAGGTCTATAATTATACATAGACCTATATATGATCAAGAGTAAATAATAATTTTTTTGGATACACGCTCGTCCAAAATCTGACTGTATTTTCCATAAACTCTTTTTGGCCACCTCATTCATTTTAAATGGGGTGGCCAAAACATTAGAACTCTCTCTTAATATAATTTACCTTAATAATAAACATAGTAGAATTAAAACCAGACAGTTTTAACCTAAAACACAGAGAAATTCTTTTTACCATCTTAAAAGGAGAATTCATTGCAGAGCTGCTGCACTGGATTGAATCAGATTGTACAGGTCTGACTAATGAAGTCACCAGTGAGTGTATATTGTACTGCTCCATATTCTGTTTTTAACACTGGCATTCACAGGATCCACCCATTGGTCCCTTTGTTGCCAGGGGACAGAGTGCCAAATTTCTCTGCTGAATTTAAAGGTGCCTTCAAAGTAGGATGTGGCCCCTGAATTGAGACACCGCAGTTGTCCCGCTCAGCACCAGCACCAGCAGACGTGCTCTGTAAAATTTATTGGTACTGGCTGCGTGAAATTATAACTATTGAATGACATCATTTCCTGTAGACAAGAAATGACACACTTTATATTTTGAAGAATCTGCTCTGCCAAAAAAATGCAGTAGGCAGTGCAGTGGTCCCTCCTGCTTGGTACTTTAAAAATAACTACATTTATAAAGCATTTGAGTTTACGACTTTGTTTTCCTGTTTCTCAATGTCTTCTCAGAAGAAGAGGCTTGGGATTGAAGGGGGTCAAATAAGTGATCTGGGTGTTACCTCTATGAGGAAGTCTCCAGTCCGAAGCCCTGCTCTCCAGGCCACCCCCCCTTGGTCCACTGACTCCAGGTACTGCAGAGCGGGAAACGCAGGGGTCGGGGCAAACTCCTCAATAGGGGTCTCAGCTTGAAAGGAATGGGGTAATTAATTTTTTTTTTAATGCATCATGTACTTTTTCTTTCTGCGTGTCAAACATAGAAATAAACTAGAGCAGGAATCTCCAATGCATCATTTTTGTTCTACCAGTGGCTTAGTCCCATTTTTGAGGTACAAATATTAAACACGAGTTCAGTCAGTAAAAAACTGCTCGCATTGCAATCAGGTTTCCATCAATGAGCTAAGCTGCTGTGGATTTTGTTGGTCAGCTACTCTTGATTAATGTTCTATTGAAAATCCTCATATCAACAGAAATAAACTGAGACGTGTTGCCGTCATTTCAGTGAATTATGCTGTGAGTTACAACACTAGACCTTTTTTATGTCTTTGTTTTCAGGTTGTCCGTCCCATTGGTGTAAACATCTACTTGGACTCAAGGATGAACTGATTAGAATAGAAAAGAAAATGGAAAAGAGTCTAGACAGACCTGCAGATAAAGTAAGTTTACGCTTTGTTGGAGGCATAAACCACAAAGTGGTATTTCTAGTTTTGGAAAATGAAATGACTGCATGTACTGCCAACAGATTTACTCTGATACAAAGGTTTAGAATTACTGAAGGTTTTAAAGTCTCCTTTAAGTGCAACACCTAAATGCACGAATCACATACATGTAAACTAAAATGTTTTTTTTGATTTGTTAAAGGAGCAACATCTGAAGAGTACAAGGATGTAGAATGTGGTCAGCGGTTAAAGGGCAACCTCACCAAATTTTTACTTGCTTTCTATGGCTTTAGTTTAGGGTGTAAATGTACATTAATGCTTTTAAACTTCCCTATTCCAAAATATTTCTCTGCTTCTAGCTGAAAATGTGCTCCAGATGACATCACCATTAGGAGTTCAGATGATGTCAAGCAGGTCGACCATGATTACAAGATGACATAATCGGAAGTGAAGTCTCCTCCCAGTGATGCCATCTGGAGGCATTTTTCAGCTACAGGTACACAGATATTTTGATGGCATTTATGTACATGTGCTACCCAAACTACAACCATAAGAAGCAAGTTCACAGTCAGTGAAGGTGTCCTTTAAACTACAGCACATATTATGAAACAACACAGGAAGGAGTTTTTCCTCTAAAGACAATCAGTTTCTACCTTTAGCTCCTCGGAGGACGAAGCCAAATCCCTCGCTCTCTCTCTTCTGCAGCACGGCTGTTTTCTCCTCAATCACATAGTCACTGATGCACAGAAGAAACACATTTATAGCACATATGTAGCTTAAACCTTAAATGATGTTTCACACACAGCTCTGATTTCACAAGTTGAGGGGGGTCAGTAAAAATGTACCTATATATTTGAATTACAAATAGATGAGATAAGCTCCTAAATTACACACATTGTTAAAGATTACACCCGTAGTTCCTTTGCCTCTTGAACTGGTGTTTATGTGATGTTGTACGAATCTGAATTCCTCGTTTTTTCATGCAAACCCCACAGGTACCGTAGACCACCCTTAACCTCGTTTTCATTTCCCTCTACCTTCTTCTAACCAATCAGAATGTCTCTTGTTTCAGCTTGATCAGTCAGTTTTACAGCATATTTATTCTAAATTGTTAATTTCTATTGCAGAGCGGGGTCCAGACTGTCAGATGGTGGAGCAGAGGGGCTTGGTTTTGAGTTTTATACTAATGCTTTAAGTACAAGAGCTTCTTCCATATCTCTGTTTAGAGGTCAAATTATCTGCATAAATGTAATAAATTACTTTTGATGGTATATGGTCATTTATTTGAGTAAATCTTGTGTATTCTTTCTTTTTTCCAGATCCCAAATATTCATAAATTTGTCATAAATAAATCTGTCCTGAACTTTTCTGTAAAATAAAACTGACTCTACTTGTTCACTTTGTGCATATTATTATTATAACAGATAACTTCTTTGATGTTTTACACATACATGTAAACATTTTAAATTGTTTAATAGTAACCTATGGATGATATTCTTAGAACATGAATAGTTAGAGTTCATACTACTGCGTTAAAATTTAGTTTTTTGTTTACAGAACTGAAGCAAGTGGTAGAAAGTGACAAATACATTTAGTCGAGCTATTCTATAAAATATTAAACAGTAGCCCAGTTGTATTGATGCCTAGAGATGAGGTTCTATTTGTAGTGGAACGTATTGGGTTTGTGTAGTGGTGGCATTATACCTGTAGGAGGTGTAGTTGTCATACGATCCTACAGTGTAATGTCTGAACAGTCTTTTGGTGCGGTCCTCCCTCGTCTCTGAAACATAAAAGCACAGTATGTTTAGAATTAACCACACTGTACAAATGTCATGAACGTGTCTTATGTCAGTAAATATTTAATAAAACTTGAGTGTCTGAATCCACCCAGTCCACTGTACTGTGTGTTTAATATTTACCCAATCTCGGGTCATATTGTCTCATCTGGACTTCTTCCACACAATCAGCAGGAAACCAACCGGTTCTTCCTTTAACACTTCCTTCCCAGAATCCTCCTTCACCTATAGACAGTACTGTAGGGCCACAAAACACTCATTAATACCTTTGTACATACACAAATCATGAGATATATAACACCTCCAACTTTGTTTCTCACCTTTGACCCTCTCTCCTCGGTGCAGCTGGATCTCCCCAGGACCCTGGGGGACGTGGGACCGGGTGGCAATGAAGGTGCGCCCTGGTACGGCGCTGTATAGCCTTCTCTTCCTCATCTGTGGGGTCAGGGGAGGGGAGGAAGGGGGGCTGTTTTCCACATGACCCCCACCACTCGGGCTGCAGACAGGTCCCAAACAGACATCTCCAATTTTAAATGCTGTTTTTAAGCCAGGTGTTTAATGGCCAACCAGGAGACAGTGAAGCCACATTTTATACACAATGAGCAAAAACCTAGCTCGACTTCATTAATGCAGGACTGCTGGAACATACACACTCATGTTCAGTGTGCTGAACAGAAACTGTGGGTAAGATGGCTGCTTCAACACAAACCATGTTTTCTGTACCGGCACGGCTGCCAACTACATCAGTAGTGTTGCCTACACGTTGCTTTCTAGGTTTTTTGTGCATTTGTGTTTTTTTCCCTGATCTGCACGCACTTTGTGGGCCTCTTTGGATAATAGCATCAGTCAAATCACTAAATGAAAACATAAACTACACCAGTACGCAATAATCCCACTAGACAACTTGTGTTGCAGTAAGTAGTTGTCAGTAACCTAACTGTGTACACAGCAAGTGTCTTTATGTGTAGGTCAACATACCTGAGGCGGCGTGTTTGTCGTCGAAGCGAGTGTGTATGTGTGTCGTGGTGTGTTTCGAGGCTTTGAAGGGAGGGGCCAGGAGAGGAGGCTGGGCTTTCCAGAGCGTTGTCACTGGCTGAGCGAATAAGAGAGCGAGGTGATGACAGTCCGTTTCCAGCTGGCGTCCGGGTCACGCCGACTCGGCGGCGTTTGGTGTAGGAGGGAGTTTCTCTGAAGGGAACTGCTTGGGCACACATACACATATATACAGAGTGGCACACGCACACACACACACACACACACACACACACACACACACACACACACACACACACACACACACACACACACACACACACACACACACACACACACACACACACACACAGAGTTAGCTAGCTACTGTAACACATGCCAGTACTCACATATAGACACACTGTAGATGTGTTTAAACTCTCAGCCAACTCACCAACGTCTGAAGATTTGTGGATCTTAATGATTTCTGCAAGGTCAAAGTTTCCAGCAATGATCGCCACCTACAAACACACACACTAAATGGTAAAAAACTATCCAAACAAAAATCACAGGGGCTGTGACCAGAGGGTTGCCGGTTCCATTCCCAAACTAGCTGTATTAAAAAATGGGAGCTGCTCTGTGGATCAGACTGTAGATGGGCAGGAATGTGTGTATCACTGTAAAATATAAATACAGTTCTGCAGGTATTTCAACAGCATGGCTCAGTAGAAAATGAGTGTGTGTGATGCCTGTGTGCTGTCCAAACCTTTCAGCAGTGAATTTGACAAAGGAGGAGAATTGAAGCAGCTGAAATCCTTATTAATTAGGAAAAGGAAACAATTGACTTTCAAACTGTCCCACTACCAACTTCTTTCAAACTTGTTGCTGGTTTCTCAGTTTTAACATTTAAAATGTGTCACTGTGCTATATAATATCAACAATATGTTTTCAATGATTTGCAAACCATTGCATTGTTTTTATATTTACATTTTACACAATGTGCCAACTTTTGTGGAAGAGGGTATTGTACCTGAAAGGCAGTCTGGTTGTTGTAGTTTTTGATGTCCTTGTTGGCTCCTCTGAACAGCAGCACTCTGGCACAGCTGTCCTGCAAAACCAGCAGCAATTCTTTTAATAAACATGAAAAACATACATTTAAAAATGATAATTATCAGGGTACCCACATTTTGTGTAAGAATCGTATTAATGCGTGATTCATTATTTAGCGTCTGATTATATGCGTGAGGACACTTTCTGTCCGAGGATGTTTTTGGACACACACAGACAGAGAGCCGCGGTTACTGTGTGTACGGACTAACTTAGTCTATACTACGACAAGCAGTTTCTCACTGAGTGCTGGTGTAAGGACATGTGTTGTTCATGCTGAATTCATGCCTAAACAGTAATTTCACAAGTTTCCAGCTGCAGCTTTGTTTCCAAACTGTGAAAATGTGCCCACTGAAATATCATGACAACATATTTTCTTCCCTCCTAGTGAAACCAGGACTTGAAATGTTATCATTTAGATTTCAATGTGTGAATATATTGTGGTTTACCTGGTTGTAAAGAGCACAGAGGTGTAATGCGGTGTTTCCCGATGCATTCTGGGAACTCATGTCAGCGCCATAAAACAGCAGGTGCTCCAAGTGCTGCACGTTACCAAAGCGACATGCCTACACTCACACACACAAAATCAGAATTGTACAGGGTTTGAACTGATTATCAGTGCATTTATTTAATGAATTGTGGGTGTGAGAGAAAGACTGTGTGTGTCTGTGTGTGTGCATTTCACCTGATGGATTTCCTGCCACCCGTTCTCATCAGTTATCCCTGCGAACCATGACGAAATGAAATTGTTCATCGGTGTGGTATTTTTTCACAAATATTATAAATAAATAATAAAAAGGGTCATACAGCAGTTTTTAATAGGCAGCAGGGATGATGTCAGCCACACACACACACACACACACACACACACACACACACACGTTTGTCTCAGTTGTGAGGACATTGACATATGCATTTCCTGTACTCTTATCCTAACTATCATGACTAAATGCCTAAATCTGGTTTTACCCTGAAAGTTAAAATGGTCACAAATTCTCTCTCTTTTGCATCATTTTTATATCAACAGCAGGTGTTTTGTAACTGCAAACAGCAGATCATACATCAGCTCCTTGGAGTAGTCAACCAACAAAGATCACACAACATTATCTACGCTGTTACAGAAAGACGTGCACAAACAGCCATTTGGTGTCTTATAATGACAACAACAGATTTGACCCTTTTGAGCCTCCTTACCAATGGTGGCGTGGTCCTGCAGCAGCAGTTCACAGCAGTAGGGGGCTCCACCAACCATTGCAGAGTGATAGAGAGGAGTGAGACCTCTGCTGTCCTTGTAGTCTGGAGACGCTCCGAGGTCCAGTAGAGTCTAAAAGGACCAGGACACAGAACCAGAACATTAACAGTTAAGGCAGTGACATGTTGATGTTACATGGACCAAACAACACGGAGGATTTCGAGTTGAAAGGGTAAAGTTTGTGTTCTCACAGTGAGAGAAGCGCTGTTCCTGCAGAGGACGGCCCGATGCAGAGCGGTGATCCCGTCTCTGGTCCTGAAGTCCAGGTGAGCCCCACCACTGCGAAGAACTTTAATCAACTCACAGCTCTCCTCCAACTGCACCGCCAGAGTCAGAGGACACTCTGAGAGACAGAGACAATGCACTTAGGTTGGATTTGTTATATGTGAGCACAGCAGAGCACAATAAATAAAGCTTCTCTATCGACGGTGAGGTCATTTCATCCCTGTTGTTAATCGTTACATAACATAAGGATAAAACTGTTTTCTGAAAGCTGCTGTTAACCAATAGAGGTCAGGCACAAAAACAAATGCTAATGGCTAAAAAAACTACAAAACTTCATTTTAATATGAAACAATCTCTGTAAACATGGTGTGTTTAATGAACATGATGCACTCACTGTGTTGTCCTATACATTTGGGATTTGTGATTATAAGTCAAAAACAAATTAACCTCTATTCATAACACAGTAAATAGTTAAAACCATGGTAAGTATGAAGCTGTAAATGTCATTACTACATTTCCAAATGGATGCTGGTGCAGAAGATATTCTGACTGATGGATCATTCAGTTTAAATTCTTATTTACCTTTAAGAAAGTTATTAACTACAACGTAAAAACTTTTGTAAAAAAATGGTGCTTCGTGGTTTATTATATCATATAAAGCTAAAGTCTGAATGAGAAATTATGAGTATTGGTTGGGTTGGAGATGAAAATGTGACATGTTGCTGATGTCCATAACTCAGCTTTATATAGCGCTTTGTAAAACAGCTTTGATGACTTGTTAGGAAGTGGTACTGTAGCCCATGTTGCACTGATGATAGTAAGAGCTGCTTTCATGATGCTGCAGACAGGAAACAGGTAGAAACACTGCAAAGATGTGTGACGTCTTTGAGCGTAGACTTTATTCCATGAGCTGACGTCAATGTGCTCTCTGCAGCTTCAAGGATATCAGCTATACATAAAACTGTTTTGATGACATTTTCCAGGTGAAGGTCCCCAATCCGTTCTTCTTACAGTGTGTCCTTTTTTAAATAAAGTGTTTTGGTGTGTGTGTTTCTGTAATAATAGTAATAACGCAGTTATAATAAATGTTGGTAAACTATTATTAAGGGCTTAGGGTTTTACACTTTCTAATCGATATCACATAAATAAATATGGCTTGGGTTAGTCTGTTCATCAGTCTTGTTGCTTTGAGCATTTGTGCTGGCTAAGCTAAAACCACGTTACCATATAAGGGCATAAAGAAACAAGCGGCAAAAGAATCTCAGAGCTTTCAGCATTTCTACGAGCAACATAACATTTGTTCTCACCCCCGCTGTCAGAGTCATGGAAGTTGGGGTCCAGGCCTTTTTCCAACCATTTGGAAACCTTCTCCACATTCTTCTGATGAACATGCTCCATAAAACGCTTCAGATTGGCCTGACAAAACACATTTTTAGTTCTTTAGGAAGCTCCACGTGTACACTGTTATAATTCAGCATCGATAAATTATAAACCACAAAATGACCAACTGTGTGTCGTGTGTACCTTGGTGTGTAACTTGGCCAGCTGTTTGTCGTCCACGTAGCTCTGCGTGTAAACTCTCCTCTTATAACGAAACTGCAGGGGAAAAGAAGAAAACAAAGCAAAACGTGACATTAATTGTTCGGCATACACATGGAGTTTTATCAAAGTGAAACTAATAACTGACATGTTGTGTTCAGAGTCATCACAGCTCTTCACTGTTTAACAAGTACATAATAACATGGATGGAAACACGGAACAACCACACAGAGACACAGAACGGCTACAGAGAGAAAGAGACCAGAAGGAGAGATCACATCACACCTGTTTGCTTTCCATGTTCTCTTAAGATTCATTCACGCACTTCATGATCTTGCAGCTGTCGACTTTAGCCTTTCAGTTTTCCCCAAAAATAGATGTCAATTAGTTATTCTTTGAATAGTTATTGTATTGTACACTTTAAAATAGCTTTTTTGGTGCATTGGTCTCACACCGTTTTTTTTTAATCAGCTTGTCAGAAACCTTCTGAATTGCACAGACTTGTATTATGCGGGTCAGGCTGGATCCACCTGATTTGGTCACTTATTAAAAGTGGCAGACTGATGTAGGATCTGTAGGATTGTGAGATGAAGGACTTTTACACTTCATACAATATTCGTGCTTCTACTTACGGATGAGAATGTTACCACACTGTTAGGACCTCGTGTGCTCGGAGCAGAGAACCACGTACTGAGAGACGGACTACCGCTTTGTTGGTTTGGAGTTTTTGATGGGAATTGTTCACAATATAAAATACTGAATAACATCAGATTCCTCCTTTAAATTATGTACTCGGGATAAACGTTACCTCCAGGTATGGGATGGGTGTAATGGGAGGGAGAGGATACTCCTTCAGCAGTCGCTCCTCATCCAGAAACTTTCCTGCTCGGCCGTTGAACGCCGGCTGGAAGAGACCATAGTTCAAAACATCCGACAGAGACTGAGTCAACGTCACCAGAACCCTCTGCTTACTGGTCCAAACTGGTAACTCTGGGTCCAACCGCAAACACTTCTGAGAGAGCCAGAGCCAGGGAAACAGACGGACAGAGAAAGAGACAGACAGACAGCCACAGACATACAGACACGTTTGTCCTGCTGATTCATTCATTTACTCCTCTTTTTTTTTTGCTTTGTTTTTGCATGCGTCAAGTCCATAAGTATAAAAGATAAATAAAGAAAACATTACAACCACTTCTTATAGGCCCCAATTCTAGGGAGTCTAAAGTAATTGAACAAATCCTAACCTAAGGTTTTAATAAAGGTTGTTTATCCAAAAACTGCCTCAAGTCTAGAACACAGAGACATCACCAGATGTTGTGTTTCTTTCTTTGCCAGGTCAAAACAAATACATTAATCTACATTAAATGCATATTCAATATTCTCCAAATAGAACCTAAAAACTTATTTGCTTCTACTAAAAGAGTGTCTGTCGGTCTATAGCCTGGATTAGCTTGTTCATCTGAGCCATGGACCTCTGTTGTTGTCAAAAACTTTCAAAACACATTAGCCAGACAAACCGCTTTACTGCATTCTTTGTTCCAAAATATGTGGTGGAGACAAGGTTGAAAATGTTGAAGTTTGTGCAGAAAATAAGGAGACATTTCGTGGGGAACTTGCTCCTCCACAGCTTACAAACGTATGTCAATTCAGAGCATTTGGGGCAACAATAAACGATTTTTGGACAAAGCGTTATAGAATGAAGAAACATGTCAAGTCGGGTGTGATGTATTTTTAATCGTTTTTGATAAACAGGTCTATGGCCCAGATGAAAGAGCTAAACCTGGTAACAGGCTAACAGACACTAAAATGAAGACGGAACATTGTCGATTTTCCCTAATAATTTAGAAAACTGCCAAATGACTCTTCACAAAATGGATAGCAGCCACACCTAAAAATGTCATTAGTGTTGGTTTCAGCCTCGTTATCCTTCTTCAGTGGCACTGACAGATCTTTGGACCATTAATAACGACAGACTGCAATAGCCACACTTAAAACAAAGTATGGAGGGAAGATCACAACTGGGCATGAAATAGTTGAGCAGCTAACTGTCCAATTATTTTGAAGACCCTAAAAAAAAAAGACTCTTAATAATTTTGTCAAAAGTCTTAATATTGACTTAATATATTAAAGGTGATAGTCAACACTTTAAACCCATCTTCACTGTATCATTAGTGTGATGAAAACACATACTTACGGACTTGACTGTGTATTAACCGTATATTTATGTACTGTAATACTGCATGTATCCATGCATCTGTATATATGTGCGTGTTACCGTCTGCTGCAGGTCTGGGATGCCAATGCGGACGACAATGCTGTTTCCAGGGGGTGTGTCATCCGCGTCGTCGTCCCTGGCAACAGCAGAGCCTGTCGGGTTGCCGTTAGTAACCGCTTGTTGCCGCGGGCGATCATGTTTGGTGTCAGCAGCCGGACTCAGAGGCATGTGGCTGAAATAAACACACACACATTATGATTACAGAGGTACACACACGCACACACACGGAAATTGTTTTCAGGTAGATTAAGTTGTTTTAAATTGAATTTTTTTATTTACATAAGTATTGTTCAAGTACAGTTTCAAGTATTTTCTTTTGTTGCCACTTCAAACATCTTGTATACTTTTAAAGCCTTTTTATTTTATAGCCTTTTTTTTTTAGCCTTTTATTCTTTCCCCAAGAAGAGCTACTGTAGCACAGACAGGTTCCCTTCACATCTCTGACCACTGCATACTGGAAACACCCCACGACACCTCTCTCTGTGGACCTGTGCTCAATTGTTGGGGCCTATTTAAAAATTCTAAGAGCACATGTAATTTTTTGATATTTGTATGAGCAGATACTTGATGACACGAGCCGGCTTTGTGTCTGCTTAGGTTCGGCTACAGCGACTGGTCCAGCTGGCTTGTTGGGATGTTTAACAGAGAAAGGTTCACTAAGTTGTGTAACCACCATCAGTGTGGAAATCACCAATAGCCACAGTGATTAGAAAATCTGTCACCTGGCTTCTAAATCAAGTGTGTGAGTCTGAGAGTGCAAGCTGGAGAAGACGCTGAACCTAATGTCAGGGGGACTTCAGTGAGAACAGAGGCATTAGCATGAATCTGACAGCCTCCCACAGAAATTTCTCACTGCAGACACTTTGCATTTTCAAACACAGGTCTAAGTGAAAACAGTATTAATGGCTGATTTCCATCTTTCTCTGCAGGCCAAAATGTAACTCCGCCATGTTAACGTAATTAAGTCTAAATGTCATGTCTGGTGGATTTCTCCCTGACTGTGGGACGACATCTTATTCAGATTGTCAGCGGGCTCTAACTCTGAGCTGACCTCCACCTTCTCCGACGCTAATAGTGGCCTCGGGATGCTATATCACATCCTGTTTTTCCACCCTCAGAAAATTGTGCACGCACACAGAAATATCACCAATTTTATGACAAGCTTGGGACGGTAGAAAAATGAAGAGAGTTGGGGGGGTGGGGGTGAGGATGTGTTAGAAAACACACTTTCTCCACCATCACTTTGTATGAATAATGGATGTGTTCAGTAACTAACTGACCAGGATAGAAGTGTTCTGTTTGTAGATATTTGTGACTTTGGTAAAGATCAGATAACATTTCTTGGCCAACTCCTGCAGAAAACCAAATAATTTTGAAGAGATCTGTATTTACTTTGACATTAATTTTTTTTGTCAAATGAAAGCGAGAAAGAAAGAAAGACAAAATAAAAGTTCAATGTTGGGGGGTGATTCTTTTCTTTACCCACTGTAATTTGGATCAAATGGACCTGGCAGAATCCAGAAATACTATCGAGTTCTCCTTGTAATGTGTCTAACTTGTTGGTCTATGACCAAATCTCATTAACCTCAGGTATATGTTTTGTCTGGTAGAGCAAATTGATGATGAAATTTAACAGAAACCTGCAAATCACAAAGCTGCATTTTATGACGAAAATTCCAATTTATTATTTAAATTTTTTGTATCGGTCTGTGTTTAGCACTAAGTAGCATGTTTTCGCATTCTAACATGCTGAACTAAGATAAAACTAACATTCATGCCTAAAATAAAGCTTTACAACTTTCAAAAAGGCTGGTACAACTTTTCGCTTAGGAATGTAAAGTTAAAATCATGGCTAGCTAAGGTTAACTAAGGTTAGTAGCACATATGTTTTATGCAGTTTAAATGGCTATATGACCAACACCAGCAGCAAAGATGTGAAATTTCTTTAATGATAATCAATTATCAAAGTCAGGATGAACAGTTCCAGCTCATTTTACTTTGCCACAGATTGTGCACAGAGCAAATGCCACTTTGTAATATTTGAGTTAATCATATTGTCTTTTAAAAATATTGTAGTACACTATGATGCATTGTAAAATTGGATTTTCTTTGGTTGTGGGGGGAGGCTTTGCATGTATTACAAGAATATGAAGCGAGATGACGACTAATTGTGATATTCGCTTATATCCCACCAAATTTCTATACTGTCCATAGTCACTCATACAACACTGGAACTACTGCTGGTGTTCTTCTTTGTTCATTACTATGTATTAAATTATCTTTTTGAATTAATCATCATTGCTGCTAATTAGTAGCCGATTACCATTCATGCCAATAGAGCAGAGCTGGAGTCAGAACTTAATGGCTGCTTCCATTACAGCTGAGGATAAAAGCAGGGAGGGAGGAGGATGAGTTGTGAGTTGTCATAGAAACTGGAATAGCAGGGAATCCTGTGCTAACCCCACTGTGTCACACTGTGTGTGAGTGTGCATTTAAAAAAAGCCCCCTGATCTACATCCTCGCTGTTACTATGGCAACGCAGCTGAACAATTTTCGCAGTTCCCATTTAAAATCCACCGACCTACCTGCTGACTATATCTTTCTCTCTCCCTCCCTGCCTGTCTGTCTTTCTGTCCACCTGGCTCGGCCTTCAGAGCAACAAACTGTCCTACTGCATGTCCACATTCACAACAGCTGGGACACTTGATGACTTTACCACGGGGAGAATGTGGTGAACAAGCAATGATCAGGTATTGATTTGCAATCTGTGATCAATAAAATCTAATAGCAAGAGAAACCGAGGGATCTGAACAGTGAGAGTTCAGAGACAGGTCACATGTGGAAGGTGATGAGAGGGTTTCTGCAGAGGTGAAATCTATACTCGACCATGTTTAAAGGACCGTACCACTGTTTCCTGTTAACTACAAAGCACGGATCCCATTTTGTGACCACATTTTTCACCTCACTCAATAGAACTGAAATGGATGTGTTTATTGACAAAACGAATCTTCATAACTTCAACCATTTTACTTAACTGATTACATTTCTTTTATGAGCAAGAATTGGGAAGAAAATATGTTTAATTTACTTGTCCCGTTAATTTAACTTTTTTTGTACTTGTGATTTTAGTGTAAGTTCCTCAAATTCCTCAGTACTACAGATTCAGAAGTCTATGATATAAACATTCATATGACTGACCAGAATGTATCATTTTTGAATTGATTTATCCTTTTATCCATCCATTTTCTGCTGTTTATTCTGTTCCTGGTTGTTTATTGATTCATTTATGATATTATTGGGAATTATAATAAGGTGCCTGGAACAAAATGGGATTTTAAAAAATGATAAAATTAGCAACAGAAATTATGTGACTAAGTGAAAGTAAATTGAAAATATTGTTTGAATAAATAAAATATTGAAAACATATAAAACATACTCTCTTTTATAAATTGGTTATAATAATTATAATGTAAACAGACGTAATTGCAACCCCTGCAGGAAGCAATGTTTTTCCACTATCATTAACAGGAGATGCAGATGTGTGGAGAAAAAATTACATTTGCATAGATTCAATGTGGAAAAAGCAAAACTAAATATATAAATAAAATCAAAACACGGCATGTAAATTCAGTCGAGTTGCACTTTAACAAGTGTCCTCTTGTAATGTTTAAAGTGAGCTGTGAAAACTGAAGAAAACCAACACCAAGAGCCAAACAGGGAGTGAACACAGCAAACGGATCACGTGAGTTTAGATTTTTGCATTTGAATCCTGCTGTTCAGTCGCAAACTCACAAATCTCCCACAGCTGAGTGTCCTTGAAAGCACCAACAGCGAGAGTTTTCAAAACAGCCGCTGCTCACAGCTGCATTAATCCAGCATTTCACTTCAAAAGTCAACATTTCAAGCACGTTTTACGTCTTGGCAGGTTGATTTTCACAGCACGCTGAAATGAAGCGAGTGCTCTGACTGTAATCACGCAGTGCTAGCAGGACTCAGAATGGGCTTGCTAAAACCAATCACTTCTTTTCTTCTATTATGGTTAAAAGCTGCTAATTGCAGCAGTATTTAACAGCATCTTCTCACCACAGGGAGGAATCCTTGTCACACAGGATAAATCTTCAGAATGTCACGGGACCAAATTAAAAGAAATTAAAAACTCATTCATTCCTTTTTCCATCACCCTCCCGAAAAAACTGCAGCGTGTCCCAGCATGCACTGAGTGAAGGTGGTGGACACAAACACACTTATATTCACGCCTCTGAGAGTTATGGTCTAAATTATGAGGCTCTGGTCTGAGATGTTTGTACTTGCCTTTTTTACTAGTGATAACGTTTCTCATTAACATCTTCAGTGACGTAACTAAGGACCTTCTGACACAAGGTTTGTGTTAAGGATTACTGCACACTATGATCAACAGTCCTAAAAACCACAACATTCACACCAGCGTTACACAGTGACTGGCTGCCTATGTGAAATCACACGACCAAGAAGGATAAAACATAGTACAATTGAACAGTAAATGTTATGTTAAAAGTGACTATGGCCAACACAGCATAGATCAGGAACTGGTTTTCTTGTTGTTTCATGGGTATGAAATAGTGTTTGTGGTCGTTTGGTAACATAGTGTAAGTTGTTAAAGCTGTAAGAACCACAATGGCCCCTGACTAGACTCATTAGCACGGTGGTCCTATTTCCATGGATGGAATACTAAACCGGCCCACCAGACAAAGGCGTATGACCACAAAGACACATGGAACTGCCTCAAACCACCACAGAAACCACCATAAAAATCTAAAACCCTACCAGACACAACCACTACCAAAAAAAAAAAAAAAATCATCCTATGCACCCAATCTGTTCTCAGCCCAAACACATCACTCTACTTGCCATTTGGCATAATTGGTGGTTCATGCACTGAATCTTTGTTTGGATAGTTACACAACTTAACATCCGCATAAACAGGTTAGGATTAAAGAAAAAAAGATGGTGTATTGGCTTAGGAAAATACACGGACCCTTACTTGGAATGTGCCGTTTTAAATGTCCATCCAAACTGCCAATCTTGCTTATGTAATATTTAACATAGCCAACGATAATAACCCACTGGCCTGCCACTTTTTACTTTTTCCACATGTTACAGCGTTGTTTCAAAATGGATTAAATTCAATATATTCCCCCCAAAATTCTACAAACAATATCCCATAATGAAAACGGGAAAGAAGTTTGTTTGAAATCCTTGAAATGTATTACTTTTATTAATTTTAATAAAATTAAAAAAATTAAAAAACTCACATGTACATAAGTATTCACTGACTTTGCCTAGCACGTTATTGAAGCACCTCTAACGCCAAATAAAAGCTTGGCACATCTCTTTTTGGGCAGATTCTCTCATTCTTCCTCTCAAGGCCCTTCTCTCTGGCTCAGTTTGGCCTGGTTGCTCGCTCTGAATTTGCAAAGATTTCAAACAAACTTCTTTCACATTGTCATTATGGGGTATTGTTTGTAGAACTGTGAGCAAAAGAATGAATTTGGTCCATTTTGTGGAAAAAGCTAAGCGCTGTAGGTGTCCTACCAAACCATGACTATGGTGACGATAACAGTTATGACAATCAGTTGAAAAAGCATCACAAGGAGATGAACACCCACTGCTAAGAGATTCAAAATGACCACAAAGAGGCACAAAACTGTGACAACGAGATGCAAAGACAGCAGCAAAGTAGTGAACAACTCTGTGCCGTTTCTGCAGACAGTAAAACCAGTGTGACTGGCTCCCACTTGGATTGTTGCAGAGGACATTTGGATAAAGTTTGAGTGTTTGAGTTTTCCCTGTAGGGCTGCTGATGGCTTTTTAAATCTTTTTAGCTGTGCTGTAGTGCTGCACTGTGACACCCGGTCTAATCACAATGATTAGCGGCACAGTGCTGGCCCAGCTTTTAAGTCCAGTCTGTGGTTTTGTAAAGTGGCTTGTACGATGTGGGTGTTACTAATATCTGTCAGCTTCAGGAAGTTACAGAAATAGACAGTTGTTTGGCAGATGTAGTTTTGCCATGGTTTCTGACCTTGGTAAGTTAGCATGCTAATGTTTGAACCAAATATTCATGACAATACGTTTTAGACATTTATTCTTTTAACCACTGCCCTTAGGAATATTCCAATTCAGTTCTAGTGTGTTCTACTTTTTTCCACATACACTTAGATCACATTGCTAGTTTGTTCTGACCTTAGTCATCTTGTACAGAAGACACCGTTTTCATCAGATGTTTGCTTTTGTTCATGCACTGTAATAAACTGAGCAAAAGACTTTTCCTGTGTTTTAACTGCAAACAGCAGGGAATCAGATCATATTCTGTGTTTTATCTCTGCTTATTAAGACAATACTGCTACACTCTCAGATGTAGCCTGTAAAAAATGTCCAACTGACTCGATCTGTCCACTTCCTCTTTCAAAATATCCCTCTGCAATCAGCTTTTAGCTGTTGCATTTGATTTCCAGCCATCAACTGTTACTCAACACTTCAGAAAACACTTCACATCCACCAATCAGTGGCTCTGAATCACCTTCCTCCCATTTAAATCTCTGAAACAAAACCTTTCCTGTTTAGAGAGGGAAGATGCTGGACTGGACTTTTGGGGACACTAGACTCCGGAGGTTAGCATCCCGATAGAGACTTATCACTCAGTAATAATAATAATAAAATTAATAATAATAATGTTTTCTCTGGCCTTATAGGAACTGATGAAAAGGTTCAGAGCTTAGAAACATTCTCTCTGTTGGCTTAATGAGCCAACTCAATTCTCTACAGGTCTTTCTTCTAAGCTGTTGTAAGGTTTGTTCCTGAGAGGCCTATAGCAACAGAAGAAACCGTGGCTTTACGTGCATCATTGCCTGGAATAAAGCTTGTTAAAGCACAGATTTTCACTGCTGTTTCATGGATTAACCTTCAAAATGAAGGAAAAGACAAAAGGCGAGCCAACTCTCTGACAGCTGTTCAAATAAAAATCTGTGACACACACTGTTGTGAAAGAGCTCGATTACACAGAATTTTTCAAATGATGGCTCCCAACGTTTACAGTCTTCCATAGACCAAAAGCTGTGGAAACACTCAAAAATCTACGTAACAGCCCCTATACAGCTAATAGAACTCTGCAGAAAGTTAAAAGAGGGCTGGTAAAGATGTGGAAATGCAGCTCAGTATTCACAGATATATATCCATTAATCTACATTAGCGACTCCTCGTTGCTGTGTGGGTTTCCAGTTGCCTCCCACAGTCCAAAAACATGCATGTTAGGTTAACTGGTGAATCTAAAATCGGTGTGAATGTGAGAGTCAATGGTTGCCTGTCTGTGTATGTCTCTCTGAGGCCCTGTCCAGGGTGAACCCGCTTCTCGCCTAATCACAGCGGTGACAGATAATGGACGGATGGATGGATGCTTAAGACAGAAAAAATGTCACGTTATCAACCTTTTGAAATTGTCCTCGCCTCAGTGGACACCTATCCCACCGCTGGCATTATGTAATTAGCTGTGGCCACAAGCTTGTGACCTTTTCCCAGCCACTTTTGTCTATTGGCTTTTTGCAGTGTCCCATCACATACTTTTCTCCTTTACAACATTTTCCTATTGTGCATTTTAGGATTAAAACACATTTGGTGCCTAGGTGGACATAAAAACATGCGCCTGGTGTGAAACTTTTCATTTGAGATACACAGATGCCTTCTCTTAGATATTTCGTGTCTGATTTTACCGATTTTCACATCGTTGGCCCTCTAATACAGTGAGTCAGCAAGGGAAAAAGTGTGACATTAGACTGTTTCTACCACAACCATTAACTAAAGAAACAAAAGTCGCGTGAACAGCACCACTGTATTTTATGGCTCTCAGTTTCAAATACTTTCACTTTAACGAGCAACAACACAGATTACCTTGAGAAATGTCATAATGCTCAAAATGAAATTATGAGCAGGACAGAGCTGCAAACATTAACTGGCCAGATTTACACAAATTGAACACTGCTCAACATAACTTTTTCTAAAATTATCTATTTCAACATTTTATTTTATTTTATTTACCTCAAATACAACCTCTAAGCCCACAGAATCATACATTCGTATTCATACAAGACCTTTTACTACACACAAACTATTTTAACAGCTGAGGAATCAAACGCTTGACAGAACTGATGTACGTAATCTATGATTTATATTTACAGCTCAGGAAAAGGCTCGAGCACCTCTTCGCACATATGGCTACAGGGTGGTTGGCCGTATCTGGCCTTTTACCGCCAGCTCTTATAAACAGCAGGACCTGTGCAGTTCAACATTTTACTGTGAACAGCCCATTATTTAAAAGGTTGATACAGAAATATATTTTTGCCATCAGATTATCATATATATCAAAGATAATAATGAGGATCTAAAACAGCTTCCCACTAAGAGACTGTCAGTCTCTAAGAGTCATGTGGGCGAGCGTCTTCTGGTTTGGTGAAATCAAAGCACTTTCAATTTGAGTCTCATATTTCCAGATGAATGTGGCTGCACTGTTGTAGAAGCTGTGTGGGAGGATAGCAGCTCTGTTCAGGACAAAAACGGGAAATGATCATAATGGTGACCCCGAGTTATTTCAGGACGAATCCTCATCCTCCCGCTGCTCTAATCAAACAAAAATTCCACAAGACAATGATCTCTAGCCAAAAGTCAGACGAGCACTGAACACCCTGGATCAGATCAGTCCTGAAAGAAACCTGAAGCATCGACCCTCGGAGACGTTACATAACAGAGCATTCTGCAGAGAAGAATGGAGGAAAACAACCGCTGTGCACAACACAAAAGCTGCTTATGCTCCCACTGAGTGTTACCTGAAGGACCCATTCACATTTATAACAGCAAGTACGAAGATGAGAGAGATGGTGCAACTCCCAGTGAAAATATGGCTGCTTACTGAGGTGTGAAAGCATGATTATCACAGTCTGAAATGTAGGAGAAGCACGAGTTTAACAAGAATGAAAGGAAACAAGAAAGAAAGAAGCGAATAATGAGGAGGAAGCCAATAAAAAAGGAAGGAGGAGAGACCAAAAAAAAAAAAAGAGGGTGAGGAACTCCCTCTTCCATGCAACATTCCCCCGTTTGACTTGAGATGTTTGTTGCATATAATTAGTTTCATTTGTCATGAAGGCATAATAATAGTCAAAACGATTTTAAAAAAACAATGAAAGTGGAAAACAAAGGGAGTCCATGATTTTCCAAACATCACCTCAGTGTCTGAGACGAGGACCCTCGGACTGTGCTGTGATGCATCCACCCTTTGTCTGACCAGATCGTCACATATTGGGCGATTCTGCGATTAAATCCAGTCATCACCCTCCAAAGATCACAACTGTGAGCAGCAAATTTCAGAGCAGCAAGTGCTGACTAGACAGGTCCTAATAGTTTTCTTGGCCCAAATACACAGTTTGTGCTGATAACGAGTCCAATCTGATACCTAAAGTAAATGTTGATTAAATGTGTAGCAGACAAAGCGAATTATGTTAAGTTATTTTTCAGGAGCCAGCTGATCCTGATACTGGACGTCCAGGGCAAAAACATTAGGTTTTAACAGCTTAAATGACTCATTATGGGAAATATTTGACCTGCAGAGTGAAGACAGGGTTTTAGCCAACTGTAAGGGAAAAGTTTGTTTCAATGGAATAAAAATCTTTTTATTTTATAGTAGTGTGCAGTTTTAATGCCGATAATATGAAAATAAATTAGCTAATATTATTTGCTGAAGAAGGTGCTGTCAAAAGCAGGAGGTGGAACTTGGCTCAAGTCAATCAAAGATCAAAAATCAACTACTGGAATTTCAGCTAATAAAGAAACTATTTATATATAGACATAGAAAACTATAATATTTTTAACTACAAGTTTTGACGTCTAAAGTTATGAAAAGCTGAGGTGTCTCTCCACAGTTGTCGTGCATAATTATGAAAGACTGGTTGTTCCTTTATAGTGAGAAGAGCGTCTGTGTTAGCAGCTGACAGTCACAGTCTGCCTGTTGTACACGCGAGGTTTTTAGAAGGAAAAAAAAAAAAAAACACATTTCAGCTTTGTGTCTTGAAATGCAAATTCTGTGTTTCACAGACACAAAAAGTGAGACATGTCCTCACAAGAAGAGTAGGAACAGTGACAAGCCTTAAGGAGAATACGTGTGTGGTGGTTTAAACTTTAATGGGTTGGGGGCTGTTCTGTATTCATTTCCACCCAATGACAATAAAACAAACTGTTCAGATGCTTCATGTAGAGTAACAGGCCGAGTAAAACACTCAGCAGCACAGAAAACCTTTTCTTAAACTTTTAAAACTAAGTAAAAGTCAATTGTGCCACTGCTTCATGATATACTGCCATTTTGTCCTCATAGTAATATTCAACAGTCCAGAGACCTGCACTGATTAAAGACACTGGACAGTCATCCTGTTTTTAAAGCCCATACTTACAGTGGAATAATGAAAATTATCAGTGCAAACTTTCTTCACACTTTCTGAATGTTCTTTAATATTTTATAGCCTCCTCTTCTTTTGTTGACCACCTCTGAGCAGTGTTTGTATCATTTCAGGTGAAATTCTAGCCCCCTGTTCATGGCATAATTGTTTTCCCAGTCTGCCAGATTGTTTGGTTGTCTGCCAGGCACAGTCTTTATCTAATCTATCCACAGTTTAACATTGATATTAAAGTCTGAAGCTGAAGGCCACTGTCAAGTATCCATCTTATTCTTTTTAAAACTTTCCTGAGTCGGCTTTGCTTGGTGCTTTGGGTCACTGTTATGTTGAGGTATCCACTTATTTTTTAGCTTTTTTGACTGATGGTAGGAGGCTTTGCAATAATTCCCCCTTCCACTTCATAAAGAGCTTAAAGAGCTACACATACATGTATGAATTATAATATAACAAAAATCACACCAGACCACATTATCCGGTTCCAAAAGTAATTCTGTTTGTTCATATGCTCCTTACTAAACTCATACTGCTTACTAAGCACATTGCCTTATGTCTAGAAGTGATGATGGTCTTCTCTAAACACCTAGTTGTTTTTATATCCCTCTCCAGCTTTCTGAAGATTTACTGAGGTTATTTTCAGGTCCTGTAAAAAGCGGTTTTTCTGATCCCATTATTTTTGCTGGTCTCAGCAAACTCACTGAGGCTGCATACTGGAGATCTACCACTCGCAAATGCAGGGTCCGAGGCCCCACTTAACACACCTGGTGCCACTCATCAGACATTCAGTGACAGTCTTTTTAAACATCATACACCTGATTATACATTTCAAAGTTAATTGCCTAGAAGCTTTAACATGGTGGATTACTAAAACATTTTTGTTACTGCTGAAGGAACATTTGTACCAGCTGAATGTGCATTAAATATTATGTTTACATAAAAAAATAGTTTCACTCCTTTTACCATTTCACAATAAAGGGATGCCACCTCTTTCACTTAGCTGTACTGTAAGGTTAGAGAGTGGCTGGTAAAACGACAACAATGAAACAGGAAAACAGGAAACATACAACTGTCATGCTGCCATATTACTTATGAACCTAGGAGCTGCAACTAATTACTGTTTTTATTATTTATTGTGTCCACCAAATATCAGAGACTGAAAAAACTAATGAAGAATAACAACTAATCGAAATTTGCACATTGCTTTTCTGTGGAGCTAATCGATTGTTCGGAAAATCCCTCTAACTGTAGGTCAAACCATCCTGCACACCAAACTGTTCACCGCCACACGTTTCAAAGTGCCTTGGCTTTAATGGACTCAACGACTAGAACCTGGCCCCCAGTAAAGTAAACTGAAACTTCGTCTTACCACTTTCAACAAAGGCTAATAATAGTCTGTATGTGTTCAACAAGTCTACATAAAAAGTCAGTGGATCCCAAGAGTCATTAACATTCATCCTCTGGAGATGAATTTCAGCACCACATTTGCACATTTCACACCATCAGGCGCAGACACTGTTATTGTGCTGATGACATGATGTACAGGACATAACAGATATTTAATTTAACAGCATTCCAACGGAAGCAGAAAAAAGTATTCAACTTCTCTTTCAAACCAGCTGAGATGATTCAAGGTTTCTGTGTTGTGGCGTGTTTGTCAGCCAGTGAGGAGTCATTTGTACTCTTTAGAGACTGAGCTATAAAAAGACTTCAGAGACCTTAAATATCACAGTGAAGGTCTAAATAAAGAGGTGAAAGATCCAGCAGAATCCCATGCTAATTAGAGGTTTATATTTTCTATGAGCCTGATAAGAAATAAAGTTTACAAACTAACTTGTTATAAAGTTAAAGTGAACATTTTGTTCAGGCTTAATTACAGGTGTTTACTTTCATAGGCAGGCGATAAATATGTTGTAGGACAGTGAACATTACCAAAAATTCCAGTTACACTCCCCTCGTACCAACGAGGATTTTGGCTACTTGTTAAATGAGACCACACAAAAAAAAGCACAAGAAGAATACACAGAAGAACTACAACATGGCTAATAAATTTGAAGCAGTAAATACTCACTTCATTAGATACACCAACACAATTTAATGAATTCCAGTACCACAGCTCTTCAATGAATTCTGCTGCTTGCTATGTTTTGGGTTCACCATAAAATTTTATTTTTCCTATTCACTCTTGCTGGTTGTAAAATGATTAATAAAATTCTCATGCCACTGGTTCTACGACTGACCCGGTTTAGTTTTGGTGAGATAACCCTTAACACCTCCAGTAACACATAAAATGCATTTACACGTACCTATCGTCAGCAGTCCCATCAAACTTTTCCAATGGCCTTTGCTGATTTCTGCTGGTCTCTTCTGGTCTGGTCTGGAGTTGCTTTGGCTTCTGGTTTCTGGTTCTGGTCCAGCTGGGGTTGCCAGGTTGTTGTGTATCTTTGGGTATTATTGGTTGGACCTTAGCAAAACTGATCTTGAAAGGGTTCCTGGTGGACTGTTGTAATCCTGAATTACTTTGTGTAAATGTTGCAGTTCCTACTGAAGAATTATGAAAATTGGATTTGGTGAAGTGCTTTTACAATAAAGCACAAAGTAGTTTCTGTGGTATTACTGTGTAGTAATCCTGCTGTAGCGTGAGTTTCAGATTGTAGTCTGGGCGCTGCCCTGCCCATCCTGTAGAAAGAGAGGAAAAGCAAGAGGAAAAGCGAGAGGAAGATAGGGAAGAGGTGGGTGGGAGGTAAAGGAGAGCAAGGCCAGGATATAAAAGGGGGGGGGGGGGGTGATAAAAAGAAGAAAAAACATCATAAGAAGAGTACAGGGTTTTACAGATATGACTGATTGTGGAGTCCTGCAGGTTAAACTAAATTGGGTCAGACACAGTTACATTTTATGGTTCAGGCAGTTACACAATATGAAGCTGTTGTATCAGTTAACATGGCAACTGAAGGAGCAGCAAATCTTATTTCTAACCACAGCTATCCTGCTAGTATTATGTAAAGTTTTCTGTTTCTATTCTCAGATGAGTATAAATAATAAAGAAGTGATGGTGGGAGTCGGTGCTGCACCAGTTTCTGTTTAAACCATGTGTACGCTCATTTCTATGCAACTGAATCAGATTCAGTACATTTAAATCTAATCCTGACCAGCTGTTCTGCCAAATTCCCAGGACTAGACAGCTTTAATCACTGACCAACCACCTCCTCATCCACACACACACACACACACACACACACACACACACACACACACACACACACCACTAAATCGAATCTACCATTTCTGAAGATGTGCAATTCTGTTTTTACTTGGAAAAAACATTTTTAACCACTAGCTTTAACTTTATGCTGGTCATAACATGATTGAACGAGTCTGGTCCAGATTTGTTCCACATGTGCCTCATTAATAAAGTTTTTGCAAAAATCAGAAATGTTCAGGTCTTGTTCAGTTTAATCCATGTACAGATTTAAGGAGAACTTAAAAAAAATTCTGATTTCTGACTACTAACTGTAAGAATGACGACTTTTTGACCACTTCCTGTACTGATGAGTAGGTCGTCCATAATTATAGATTATTGATTTTTCCTTTACACTGACTGACTGTACGTTCTCATGGGTTCTCCAACGATGTAGTGTTTTAGGTGGTTAATAATATTTACTGATCATCATCATGTTAGTGTAGCCTCAAAACTGCAGATAAAATTTCCCTCCCATAAAAGAGACAAATTCTGACCCATTTGACCATCCGAATGTGAAGGAGGTGAGAGAAAAACACCTCTGAGTAGTAAGTATTGATTATGTTGGCTTTTTTTTTCAAATGTATTGTTTAACTATTTTATTATATTGAATGGTTTTATACGTTTTTACCTACAAATGGCTTTCGTACCTTCTTATGAACTGCAAACATCTGAGGTTTTTGAGAAACAAGTTGACATAACATTAAAAACAGAACAAATATTGAGCAGTGTTTCTAGGACACAATCAGGAACCACTGTGTTAGTGGCCAGCTGTTGGCCTGAGATTCCCTGTGGGCAGATGCCGGTTAGCTTACTGCTAGCCGCCTGTAGCATACTGGTAACCAGCTGGTAGCCTGCTAATAGCTAACAGCATGCTAACCAGCTGGTGTGTGCACGTGGGTGCATGGAACAGTACATTTCCATGGAAACAAAGACAGCACAAGGGCATGTAGGGGGAAAAAAATAACACTAAAAAGACTTGACAAATGATTAGAAGAACTTCCTGCCACTCACAGTTCCTGTTTCCTGTCTGGGTTGCCAAGGAAACGGATGTTTGGCAGGAAAGAGGTGAGAAGCTGGACAGTACTGATAACACACACACGCACACACACACACACACACACTAATACAGTTGAGTCCAGTAGCCTCCATGTATTTTTACTACAGAATTTTTTATCAATTTTATTTCCATATTTAGTAAATATTTGGATATTTTCTTTTTACGCCACCTTATACTATTACTCTACTACAAATTAAGGGTTAATAGTGTTTACTTTTTATTGCACTATTATTATTTATCCGTAGCTTTAGTTACAAGTTACAAGCGTGAGAATTCTACATATACATCACATTAAACTCTGAAGATTAGTAGATTAATCTATACCCCTACAGTTCTTTAGCAATTAGTTAAGGATTTTTTCTGGTAAAAATCCTAAATATTTAATGATTTCAGCTTCTCGAATGTAAAGATTTGCCAATTTTAAAAATGTAAAATACTGACAAAACAATGCTGCTTACACATAAATGAAAAGGTAGATAATAAGACAATGATATATAATATTACAACAGGGCTTGGGACACTGCACAGATGGAGATGGGCTTTTGGGGGTTCACTGTCTTGCCCAGGGACACTTCGACACGTGGTCGGGAAGAGCAGCGTGCGAGCCTCCCACCCTGTGGTCGGTAGGCAGCCACTTTACCAGCTTAGCCACTGCTGCACCACGGTGTGGTTTTAGTACAGTCACTGAAAGATCTGTGTACTTCCTTCACCACGGTGTTAGTCCTTGCATCTTTATTTAAAGTTTTTCTGGGCAAAAAACATTATCAGATGTTCACTATTAATCATATTTTTTAGTTGGATCTGAATTTTGTTTTTATTAGAACAACTGATGGTTTTATAAGGTTTGGCATGATTCCTATTTAAGAGATTAATTTCTGTTCATTCTGGTTTTGTTTTAGTCATTTTAGTAGAGAAAAGTTGAAAATGACCACTAGTGATTATTGTTGCATTAGGTCGGTGGGACCAATCTGCTGAATTCCTAAAATGAAGCAGTCAAAGCCCTTTTAGTCGAAGCATCTCTGCAAAGTGTCACTTTAAAGTCTCACTCACCATTTCTTTAACACTCTGAGCTGCACTTTCAATTGTCAGTTCAATCAATGCATTAACAACCACATCTTGCAGAGGGTTTGAGTCTCAGACCAAGTGCAGTATTCAATTATTTAAAAGCTGTCACATAATCTGGGTGACATATCAGTCTTGATGAAGAGACCAAAGAGTGGTTTCTTCCATTTGATTGGAGCTGGTCATCCACTACTCTGATATTTTAGACAGGGGCGGGAACAGAAAGGGGCAGGGGGCGGCACAGGCCCCCCTAATAAAACTAAGTTGTGCCCCCTCTGTCAGAGGCAGTTTATAGGTATTTGACTTGTGATTATAATGAAGAGCATTTAAGCTTGGGATAAACCTAAAGACTTTCAAAGCCACTGGTCACTGACAGTCTGGGAGGAGCACACACCTGATCAATCTCTGTAATCTTTGTGAGAATGACGTGAGAAGGCAAAGCCTGGGTCTTAAGACTAGAGACTATAAACTTCATAAAGCACATACTTAATGAGTGGCACTGACCCGGCCCAACCAGTCGTCACTACCACATTCAGTTTCTTGCCAAAAGGGAGACCCAGCTTTTGATTTGTGGAGGACCTGTCCGACCTCCTGAACCGCATTCATCCATTTATCAGGTTAAATGTGGAAAGTACCAATATACAATTGTGCATAAAGAATTATTATCCCCAGGGGGGGAAATGGTATTCAGCTGTGGGATTACAGTGTGCAAATTTGAATTCAGAATCTATGCTGTTAATTGACAATAATTCCAGTTGTTATTTCTGAATTAAATTAAGTTCTTTTCCAGCATCATCTATTGTGCAGGGAAGTTGAACAAGCGTTTGACTGCATTTGCATTCATCACATATTTGCATTGACGCTGCACTTCTTTTCACATGTGTCGCTCTGAATGTGACACAACTCTCAGAACATTTCAGCTGCCCAGTTGTGGTCCAAGAACCAAAGATGCATTTCATTGTTAGGTGTGAACAAGAGCTGTGTGTGTGTGTGTCCTGGAAATATAGCTCCCTTTGCCATTACCATGGTAACCAATGGCAGGAGCTGATAATATTCACTGTATTCTCTCTCTCTGACACACACACACACACACACACACACACACACACACACACACACACACACACACACACACACACACACACACACACACACACACACACACTTTATCTTGTCAAGTTTCTCACATCATTGGGAACTGGGGTGAAATCTGTTCATTCTGTTCATTTTCCTTCTTTACACATTACAAGTAAAAAAAATCCTAAAGCCCTGTAAGCGTCGCCTTGAGGCCATTACAATAAACAATATTTTAAAAAATATCAAATCTGAAATTTAAAAAAAAAATATTTTTTTTGGCCAGATCTATAAACATATGTCAAGCAGTTAAAAAACTGCATCGTATTCTGGACTACGGTCGTTCTTTGCTGGGCTAATTGTTAGCATTTCTACCAACTGATTAAAACATAGTTGTTTGCAGTTTTGTCCATCAGTCTGTCCCAGCACAATATCTCAGAAACACTTTAAGGTAACTCTTTCAAATCTGGCACAAACAGATTTGGACTCAAAGGTGAACTGATTAGATTTTGGTGGTCAAACGTCATTGAAACCTCACTGTCCCCATTCTCATCAATGCATTACCTGAAGGAAATTTCATTTTCTGTTACAAGCGTCCAATTGGAGTCATGGTGAAAATATTCAACAAATTACCAGCCTATGAGAGACATCACACTTAGACTTTTGTGTTGGAGTTTCTGTGTGTCTGTATTTAAAATGCAAAGAGGCATAGCTGGATGGAATACAGGAATACATTTCCTTTGGATAACCCACTCCGCTCCGGTGTGCACAGGTTTGTACTTCCCATGTCTAGTTGTAGCAGGTCTATAAAAAAGCTGGTTACACATGTATGTGACAGTGAAATCAGAGTTCCAATTGCACTAAGCAGTGCCAACCGAGAAAATAACTACTGAACTACTGGAAAAGAGGAATGTTAATGGGTTACATAAGGGCATGTAAATGCAACCACTGGAAGCCCATTAGGATACGACCTCATAGTGACCATTATGAAGATTACGGTGGGAAAAAATGTTTCAATGTCAATAACAACCAACATGAAAAAACAAACTTGGGCTTTAACTGCATTTGTTAAGATTTAGCCAGTTTGCAGTTTTACATCTGAACATCAACGTTGAGGTAAAGCCACACAGACAAGGAATAACATGTTGCTATGACAACCACGTGGTGTTCAAAAGTCAATACTGCAGAATAAGAAGAAGATCTATTTCCTGTTTGAAGCCGATTATCTCTTTAGATAGACGGTCTGAGACTACGGCCTACACACTCTACGCTGTTCTTACATAACAAAACACACTGAGAACGGTAAAGTGATGCTAAAGGAAACAGGAAATAAAAAAGATGGAAAAAAAGAGGGAGTGAGAGAGAGAGAGAGCAAGAAGGAAACAAGACAGGATGGGAAAAAAAGAGGAAAGCAGAGGAAACAAGGAAAGGAAGACAAGAGTAATATAATTCTGGGGATAAATTGATGGGGAAAATAAGAGAAAAGAAGCAAGTGCAGAGATGAAAAAAGGGTTTAAGGATTTAAAGTAAAAAGAAAATGAAATGAGGGGCTAGGGAAGGAAATACTAAGGTGGGAAGGGGATAGCAGAAGAAGGAGACACAAGGAGATGAGGAAAGGAAAAGAAGCAAGAAGAACAGGCAGTGAACGAGGAACAGGAGGAAAGGAGGGTTAGGAAAGGGGAGAAGGAAAGAAGGAAAGGACTTGCTTTAGAATTGTAAGAGGGCAAAAGATTATTAGAAAGGAAATGAGGATATGATAGAAGGGTTGGAAACAAATGTAGACTAGCAAGGGAAGGAAACAAACGAGGACGTTTGGGAAGGAAATGCTGACCAAAAATGACTGGAATGAGGCAAAGGAAGAATTAAATAAATAAATACATAAATGAAGAGAGGGAGCAAGGACATGAAAGAAGGCAATCTTAGAGATGAGGAAAGCAGGCAAGGAAAGGGAAAAGGAAAGACAGGAGAAAAAGAAAGGATGGAGATAAAAGGTGAGGAGAGATGAGCAAAGGAAAGGAAAAGAAGGGAGGTAAAGGAGACGCTTAAAGGAAACTGATGGAAGCTAAATAGATAATGAAAAGAGAAAAAAAGAGGACGTAAGGTAAAAGAGGAAAGGAGGACAAAAAGGAAGGATAGAAAGAAGGCAGATGAGGAAAGGAAATGATAAGAAGGAAAAGGAAAGGAAGGAAAAGGAAAGGAAAGAAGACAGGAGAAGAACAGGATGAGATGAGAGAAGGAAAGGAAAGAGAGGAGGGCAAGAAAAAGGAGAAAGATGAGGAAAGGATGCAAAAAGAGTAAAGGAGGGAAGATTTGGAACGAAAAGAAAAAGCAAATAAAGACTTAAAAGGCAAAGTATACATAAAATTCATTTACGACTTTTAAAGTTACATACAAGCAGCAAGTGACCAACACACACACCATCACATTATCAAACACACATGTATTCCTCAAGCACACACACACGCACGCACACACACAGTGAAATGTAAAGAGGTGCAGACTCACCCAGAAGATCACGGACTCGTTCTCCATGATGATAAACTGAAAAGAAAAGACTGATGAAGAGAAAGAGAGGAAGAGATGATAGAAGATGGAGAAAAAAAGAAGAGGAAGAAGAAGGTGTATCTAGAGACGGGGAGAGAGAGAGAGAGAGAGAGAGAGAGAGAGAGAGAGAGAGAGAGAGAGAGAGAGAGAGAGAGAGAGAGGCAGAATGAGTGGAAGGCTGGTCGGTTTCAGCCCACACACTGCTAGCATGACACACACTCTGTGTACACCAGTGTGTGTGCGCGTGTGCACGTGTGAGTGCACACGTTGTCTCCCACTTCAATGCGTGGGTTAGAAAACACACCTCTCTCTCTCTCTCCTCTACTCTCATTCTCTCTCCCTCTCTCGCCCAGTGAGAAAGAAAGAGTGAACGGAGAGAGAGAGAGGGGGTAAGCAGCGTAGGCGTGGAGGAGCGCCCCCGTCGCCGTGGCAACGATGCAATAGCAAAATAAATAAATAAATACAAATAAAAGGAGGGTCAGCATCCAAGAATCATCATCATCATCACCACTAGCAAATGATGACTTTGAGTGCACTGTTATTTTAATTGTGCACACGTGGCAGCAGGAGGTGGTCACATGACTCACAAGTGAACCTCTCACCTGTCACTCAGGATACATCTCAATTCCCTTAATTGCATCCACGTTTTCCTCACTTGCACCTCAGCTACTCCCACCGAAGACCTGAGGAGTGATGCAAGAAATGGAGGTGGAAATGACGAAACATGTTTTCTGTAAAATGAGACGTTCGTTTCACTGAACCATCGTGACGGCTCAGCTAAGTTCTGTCAGAATACTGTGAGAATACAGTTGGACTATTCTCAGAACATCTTCCCAGAATAAAGTCTGAATAATACGAGATATAAACTAGAATAAGGCCATAAAAATAATACAAATCAAAAATAATAATATTCTCAGAATAACATTGGAATATTGTGATAAATTTGAAAATTCTGATTATTCTCATACTATTCAGAGAATACATTCTGAATATTAACAGAAACATTTGTAATATTGTGACAACAAAGCTTTCTGGTATTCTGGGAATAATTCTGGTATATTGTTATAAAAAGCTGAAATATTGTGAGAATAACATTGGAAACTGTGATAGTAAAGCAGAATATGCTTAAAATAACATTAGAATATTGTGAGAATAAAGTTGGCATATGAGACAAATGCCAGATGGAATTAAAACGCAAATGCAAACGCAGATTGCTTTCTCTCTTGTCTTGCTACTAATACTGAAACTAAAATAAATCAGCTGAGTCCTTTTAGTTTCAAATGAGTTTGTAATGACATCCTAGTGTAAACAAGAGATTTTATTTTTTGAAATTTTCTAAAAAAAAGTTATTATTCGTAGGCTGATGCACAAAAAAGTAATTTGGTTTCAATCTCTAATTAAGTTGTGTAAACTGTGAACAATGGTGTGAAACGGTTTGTATAAACTTCATACTATCGTTGAATTTTCGATTACCTTCGGCCAAAATCTGCTGGTGTCGGACATCATTAAAATGGAAACGCGCTCGATAACATGACTTACAAGGAAAACATATTGATACCAGCTCATCAAGCAGTGATAAACAAATAAAAGCTTTTATGGCAAAATTACTACATGGTAAACTTTCATCAGCTAATTGGTGTTTTTCCCTCAAGGACTAAAGCTTGTGTTGCCATCACCATCACAACAAACAATCGTGCAGTTATTCATGTGGTTTGAAGGGTTTGGCCGGATGTCACTGCTGCGTTTGTTTGAGCTGTCACTGCATCGGTACATACAAAACAAACAATAGTCGGACCCCCGCTCTTTAAGAGCCATCACACTTGATGGATGAAGCATTGGCAGCAAGTAAACCGCTAATCTCGGACTTTGCTTTCTCTATAGATCTGCTGCTGATACAAAAGCAAAGAGTTGCACTAAAGTGAGTTTATTTCTGGATGAATGTGAGACACCACATTCAAATTAAGATGTTTCCTACTTTTACTTTAACAGATGCAGTTTGCTACTTTATATAGTTACTTCACTAAATCTGTATTTCTTACTCCACATTGATCTGACAGCTTATACCTAGTGGTTATTTTTCAAATGTATTTCTCATTATCAACTTTATGCCAAGTTAGTCATTCTTTGTGTTGTGCCTGCTAATTCCTATCAACAGGATAAAACAGGAGTTCTGCCATTTACGTTATGAATTAGAGACAAAATAATACCACATACAGTCCAATTTTACCATCACATGGCCAAAAGTGTTGGTTATCAATGCGAACCAGAATGTCTGTTTAGGACCAAAATTATGTCATCAGAAAGATGAATTTATTGACATCTATATACCATATCACCTACATAACAACAATATCCAAAAACTTAATTATTTATTAAACATGACACGAACTAGGTTTATCACCAACACAAACTGGAAGTGATCAGATTGTTTGATGAAAACATGCAAGCTGCCTGTGGTGAACTATAGTTCTGGATTTGCCGGTTGCAGACTTACAGAGCCACCTGCTGGATTAGAACAGCCTGTACTTTTGATTTGGGACAGAGGTGGTACTACAGTGTGGTACGTGAGTAAAGGTGTGATGAGTGCGACAATGTGGAAACACTCTATTACAAGTGAAGCTCATGCTTTCAGTAGCTTCAAGTACCACAAGGTATAAAGTTGCAGAAGAAAAAGTGCAGTGGAGCAGTGTGACAAAACCCTCATCACCAAATGCCTTTACATCCACATTTGTCCCCTGAACAAGCCAGACCTGCAGGTTTGGGTTTAAACAATGCAACAAAAATACAATCGGACTTAGAACAGAACAGCTTATTAATCGGATAATCATATTTTCACAACTTTTCTTTACTTTGGGGGCTTTAGCGACTCTGCGGATACTGTATGTATGCATTTTTGGATTTACATTTTAATTTCACTCTGCACACCTACTGATGACTGACCGTCTAGTTCCCATGGCAACCACCCACCTGCAAGAGATTAAAAACCTGTTTAACACGTGTATCTGAGGTGTGTTCGGGTGGTGGAGCAGCAGCAGCAGATTTGGCTTCTACTGCACAGTACTTAGTCGCTGGGTTTTCATGCAATGTAAAACAAGGATTGAGTTTGTTTTTTTTTTCCTCCAATGGCTGATTTTTGTGCAATGTAATTATTTGCTTCTGTAGCAGATAATCAAAATTTGCCGTTATTAACACACCATCTTTTCCATCACATTTAGAAAATCACTCCATTTAGAAAATGTCTTCAAAGTAGTCTTAATGGACATGACTATAAACTGCAGATTGACTGGCTGATGGGAGGTTATAACCACAATGATGTAAATTCTAGCTACTTACACTGTGCATAAACATGTATATCATATAAATTACGTGAAAATTAAAATACAAGCCGGCTTTATATAGTGTACATACACATGCAGGCAGCTTACCCACATCTACTTGCAGTTTGCAGTTTTGGTCATGTTTGATGTTGTCTATAAATACTTCCGTAACACTGTTATGCTACTCTGTGCAAGTACACTCATGTGGAAACTTACTTGGCCAATAAAAGCAATCGTATTTAACTTTGTCCCCAAAGGGCAAATATTTAAGCAACACCAGAGAAAACCCAAGACATACAATACAACAAAAATACAACATAAAAATTCTGAACCTACAGCATGATTATCGTACCCTCTCTAAAATCAGCAGAATTTATCCCAGTTGAGGCTCATGGCCGTCTACAGAGAGAGCCAGAAGGTGCAGCATGGAGCTCTAAGTACAGGGGACACGAGCTGTCAGACAGGATGGACTGTACTTTGTTTAGTAGGTGATTCTTATGGAGCTTCGACTGGCTGCTTCATAGAATTCCAATCACTTCACTGCTGACTTTTAAAACCATGTTAATAAACTTTATAATTTCACACTGGGAGAGCTGAGGCAACAGATAAAGGAAAATATGAGGACACTCTGGATGAAGGACTTGTAGAACAAAGTCAGGGTTCTGTCAACCTTAAACTTTCCCAGCTGACACTGTATAGTATAATTACAAGTATTCAAAGAACTTCAGCACTCTACACTCTGGGCATTTAATAAAGTGCAAGACCATGATGGACTACATCTGTAGCGTGTGCAAATTTTAAGATATGACCATTGTTAAACTTGCTGATATACTAGTGTGTGAATAAAATGTTTAATGTTTAGATGAAAACTCTTCCACTTTGTTTGTGTTGCATCTTAACATTTTTGATTTTCCTTGAGCAAGACTTAATTCTTTTGTTAGTGGTCACCTTCCTCGTCTGTAGCCACGTACTGTAAGCACAGATAAGATGCACAGAGGGGTGATCCACAGTTTTTATCAGACCTTAGCAGCAGCATAACATCTTGCTCTTTCTAGGAGTTTCTATAATTAGGGGTCTAACACTTGTGAACATTTTTGTCGAATCAGCTCAGAGGCAGTGTTTACATTTGCCTTAGCATAGACATAAACCTCAGTCACTAATATCTAGGGCAGTTTACTGAAGAAGCCAGAACGGCCACGTGGACACTGGTAAAAGATTACAACAATTTTACACCATATTATATGAGGTGTATGCCTGTGTATCCCCCGTTTCAAAGGCTGGACTGATATTCACAATTTAAGATTAGGGAGGACAAGGCACCAAACCTGTTCCAGGTTACACACCACCACCAGTGGAAACAGTGGCACACAGCAGCCTATGACACTAGAAATACTACAAATACTGTCAAAACAAGTGTGTCTAGTAATAATAATAATAAAAAGTCGCTGCATGCACACGTGCCCCTCTCCCAACCACCACTTTCTCTGCAGCAAAAAGCCAAGGACACAAGCTGGTGAAAACACACACACACACAAAGAGGGAATGCTGGACTTTGATTCATTAGGGGGATGCACACACCACTCTTGATGAATCATGGAAACCGATGCTGTGGCCCCTAGCGTCCAAAAACAGGTAAGTGCAGCTTTAAGGCCACTGAACCACATGTCACCTTCCTATCTTGACGTAAGTCAGTGAAATCTGTTGCCAGTGCAGCTAAAGCAAAAGTTGTTGCAGTGAATAAACACTGCCAGATTGCTACAGACGAAACTTTTCCAGCCGGCCCTGCATTGAAAAAGAGTGTGTGTGTGTGTGTCAGCTGTTCACATTGAATTAAATCAAACAAACTGTTGTTTAGCTTTTAATTTAGAAAAATGTCCACCTGTGGCTTTGCCTGTCTACATCACACAAACGACAGAAGAATCAGACACGTTGTTGAGGTTTTTCACAGAAACAAAATACTATAGAAGCTTTCACTATATTATAACCAGCGCTCTGGTTACACTGGGTAGTATTGATTATTGCATTCTGATCAGTTTTCTCACTAATTGCTAACACTAACACTGTGTGCATTTAAAAACGTAGCATCTTCATTTCTGAGGACTACAGCGGTGTGTGCGTTAGCCTTGTGTCTCTTCACGTCCCTTCAGTAACAGGTCCATGTACGCTCCAGTCACAAGACTCTCCTTTGACACACCCAGCTGCACCATCAGGTCCTCAGCCACCTACAAATACCAACCAAACAAAACACAGCACAGTCAATTTTCTTTATGTCAGAATGAGCACAAGCTTTTAAACGATGTTGCCTGAGGTTCATTAGTAGTTAAAGAAACTATTTCACACCAAATCACACAAGATTATTAAAATAAATTACAGAAACATAGATACAGAAACACAATAAGTTATATATAATAAATGCAGAATGAGACTGTGTTCAGATCATCCTCAGCACTTTTTTCAGTGTGTGAAAAGCTGTGACATTTCTGTGGCCACAAAAAGATTGACTTTGCTTTATGTATGGAAATGTCAGTCATCAGATATAATTCATGGCTCCCTGACGATGAATTCTATCAACTCAATGATCAAAAATATAATTTTTTATTTGTAATGAGCGCTGTCATCTTCAGCCATGTCATTTTGCAGCTGACATTTAAAGTTTGACATTAAAAAAAAAGTCAATTTTATTGTATTTGTAGAGATTTAGATCATTGATTTTTTTTTGTATTTGACTCAAAACACCACTCTATAAATCTGCCAACGTAATCACGGACTCCTATGCTCTTCAAATCTTGTAAAAAAAAAAGATGTTTCTATGAACGTACGGTTGTCATCATGAGGTTTTCATAGAAGCCCAAAGGTGAAAACAATTATTAGAAGACTAGAAAAGCGAGAAACATATTTTAATCTTTATGAAGTCAGTTTGACCTGTTGCACAAAGAGATTTAGCTTCAGAACTGTGGCTTGTTGCTTCATTGATGAGTGTTAGTGAGTGGGTCTTGATCCAAATCTATAAAAAATGTTAACAGTTTTGAGAAATTTAGAGGATTTGTAGATTAGAAGTTGGTTCATCCAGATAAACTGCTGGCAGAGCTCATTTTCAGCCAGTGCCAAAAAAACCATTGGAGCGAAGAAGGCAGCAAAACAAGATGAAGTCACTTACAACGCTCGCCAGTAATAATGTGTTACATAAGTGTCTTTCCTGAAATCTGCAGCTGATCCTAAGGTTTTCATAGTTGGCCAGAAGTGACAAAATCCTTAGAAAAACAGAAGCACCAGACTTTTCCAAAGAATATTTACATAAGATCAAAAATAAACAACTTGGCAGCGTTTGCTACAATACATTATCCAGCAACACTTGGCTGGTTTTCAGTACTTCGATTTGTCAGCGTCCTAATATTGAAGACTCGTTCATTTCTAGGGGACGTAAACTGCCTGTCTGCAGTATATCATATTGCAGTGATCATTTTAAAAACTTAAACTGTTCTATTGATTAGAGTTTGATTAACTTACATGATTTGGCACATGCTTGCGGTGTAATAAACGTATTGTTTCTTTTTTAAATTATGCACCTAGATACGAACTAGGTCAGATATTAACACCGTTACAAATGTACGCAGGAATGTAAATGTGATTGTTTTGTGGCAACATAAATTCCTTAATAAGTGAAAGCCTACTATGGCGTTTGAGGTAGGACTGCTCAGTTATGGCAAAACTTCTAATCAGGATTATTTTGATCAACACTGAGATCACAATTATTTAACACATTTACTCATTGATATAATGAGCTGATGTAAATCCCTGTAGAAATCTTAAAAGTGAAACCTGTCCACCTTTCATGTAAAAACGTGTCTTGCTGTCTGTTCTTTAACCTTTTAGGTTTTCACATGAGTGAAACAAAGAAGTCTACATAGGCACCCACCTGCTGTCCCTCTTCAACCGTCTGCTGTGGTCGCATCACCACCTAAAAGCAAAAACACATGATTATTCAGTAAATCAGTTCACAATAACACAACTCTGGATCAATATTCACACATAGGATCCGCACCTGTTTGTCACTGAGATGATTTCCAGTTCTGTAACCTGCTGCTCTCTGCTTCACTGGCACATGTCTCACAGCTTCAACGCAATAATTCAAATACTTAATAAAACGTTGTGAGAGGTCAGAGGCGCAAGACTTCTCTCCTCTGAACTATAACCAGCTTTTAACATCTGCCGCCTTCAGCTTAGCAGGGAATGAAAGTCGCTTAAATGAGGACTGCAAGTCCTGTTTCCACTAAATGGATGGACGCAAAACTGTTAAGGTGCTCAGATGAAAATGGAAATTGCACATGTGTGATTTCGATAACCAAAGTAAATTATCTGCTGCTGAGGATGTGATTTTATTAAAAGCGCCAGAGCAAATATTGAACGGATGTTAAGGAGAGATGTTTCATAACAGTTATTAACATATTTTCTTTATGCCACAGTTATGAGAAATTATTTTTCAATAATTGAGATTTCACTTTCACCTTGGGAACATATCACAATACTTATGCCCTTTTCTAAACTTCCAAAACTGACTGTTTTTCCCCACTTTAATGGAAGTAAAGTTCTATCATTTTTATAACACAAATAAACATGAGACAAATACATTGTAGACAAAAAGTAGGACTCTGTGAGACGCAGACCAACACGAGGGACAGAAAACAAACTAAATGGCATCAATCTCTACTACACCAACTGTCCAAATCTACATAATTGTCATATACAACAAACACAATCCTCTAAATTCTCATATCTGAGAGACAAAACCACAAAGTGTTTTTCTAGGAAAACTATTATTTTTTGACCAAAACAAATTTTAATTCATCTCCTGACCTCCAACCACTTTTAATGAGGTATGTATTTTAATGAACAACTTAGTGTGGATGATAGATGAGTGACTGACTGACTGACTGACTAACTCTTTAATCGCTCGTATGTGGAAGTTGGCACAAAATCTGCTCGTTTGTCTGATTCCTGCATGAGGTCAGTGTGTAGTGTGTAGGTTCAGGTGTGTTTGTATGACCTCCAGCTCCATGTAGTCTCCCAGTCCCTCCACTGTGTCCAGATGAACTCTGGTCTGACCAATCAGAAACAGCCGCCGCTCCTTCTTCACTTCACCTTTAACCCCAAGGGCATCTGACAATACAGTCTGCACACGCACATCACACACACATTTAATAACACAGCACAACCATCAACATTGCTTCTGAATCACACACACACACAGGTTGGCACTTTACCCGAAGGCTTGTTGGGTCGTTGGTCGGACTGATGGAGTAACGGGACAGTTTGGGCCCATCAGTGTCGGGACGCTCATAGAAGATCAGCTGACCTGAGCCATTCTGATTTAAAAAAAAAAAAAAAAAAACACAAATAACAACTAATTGTCACTTTTATACTTTGATAAATTTAGAACCATCATTTTATTAACTTAGTCAAAACTCACAATTCATTTTGTGTTATTTGTTAATTGTTTTCTACTCATTTTTGGAATGTTTTTACTTAATTGCTAATGTTATTTTCCGTAATTTTTTAATCTGTTAATCTATTTATATGTTGTATTTTATTTTTATTGTTTAACTTTACTGTTTTAGTCTTATTTATAATGATAGTTATAAACCTAATAATTTCCCCATATTAGTTATGTTCTTAACCCTATTTTTTACAATTTATTTCCATTTACCCCTTTTTACATTTTTGGATTAAACAAAAGGTTAGTTTTTCTCTCATAACATTTAACCTTACTAAAACCAGAAGTCTTTATCAAGGTGTCTATAGACACAAACAAGTGAAGACTTTAATGCAACTTCAAACTTGCAATAATACACCAAATATGAAAATATGATTTTTCCAAGGAAACACACATACATGTAAATCAGCAAAAACCTGTGTTTTTCCTCTGGTAAAACAGCTGTGCTGTTGTAGGCAAATACTGAGGGAAAAAAAACTAGTATTTATTTATTCAGTGCAGTCCAACATTTCATGTTGAATTTAATATTTTACACATTTGGCTTATGAGACACCATGCTGTTTTATAATTTTACATTTGACAGTTTGATAGCTATGGTGAATTATCAATAGACCAATCTGATCATGGAGTCCAAACGGGAAATACTGATGCACCAAAGGGAACTAAGATGTACCCACTCTGTGCACACCAAGCAGTAAAGTCAGTACGGTTTGTACCATAAAGTCTCGAAGCTTCAGTCGTCCCTGGCTGCAGTTGAAGAAGGTGTCATGCTGCCTGATGATCGTGGCCTCTGACTGACTGAGCTGCGCCGCCTTCTCGGCAAACTGCGTCGTGTCGCTCACTTTTGCTTTGATCTCCACGTTGGACGGCATGGCTTCACTGACCCTGTGGATTTTCTTTACCATATTAAAAAGATATATAAAACAAATAGCTTGGTATTTGAGATTATTTGTACAAATCCTAAAACTTGTATTGTCAGCAAAATAAACTGCTATTATAAAAGGTGTTTTAAAATATTAAGAATGTAACAGTAGTTTCATTTTAAAAGTTATACTCTTGTATGTGTGTGTGTATATATATATATACACACACACACACACACACACACACTGTATATAGTGTCTGCATATGTCAAAACAGATATTCAGTTTATTATCATATATGACAGAGGACCAAAGGACCAAATCCTCACATCTGAGAAGCTGGAGCATTAGCAAGTTTTAATTCATTTAGAAATCAATAAATTTGTGCCTGGAGTCTCTGTTCAGCACATACTAAAACAAAGCCCAATAATAATGGAAACAGAACAATTTCTGTAAATGTAACTTCGGAAGTAAAGCAAAGTAGCACATAAACAAATTGGTGATGAGAGTTCACGTGTCCGTCGTGCGTAAACGTCAACTTCACGCTACGTTCGTTTGTCTGACAGTTAATAAAAAGTCAATGTGTGAGAACTCCGCAAGAGTTTATCGTTGTTCTGAAAGTATCCCGTTAATCTCTGTTTTAACCTTCTGAATTTTAAAATATCATTGTCCACTCAGTGATTAACCTGAATTAACTTAACGGTGAGTCGAAACGCGCGCCCTAACTTTTTCGAGTTGGGGCGCGGTTTCCGACTCACAGCTTGTCGAAAGCCTGGATGGCAAACCGAATAAATTCATTTTAACCTACCAGGAGACGAAATGTGTTTCACCAGATATTTAGAAAAGTCTGTGGGAATTGCAAAAATGTCGTCAGAACAAGACGTTCAGTTGTTCGTTAGAAACTTGTCGCCCTTATTAACTCGCACACAAACCGATGAACAGCACTGTGAGCCCCGTGTTTGCTAACACCTGCTACCGTTAGCATTGCAGTTAGCAACTAGCGAAACCGCAGCTGCTAAACGGTGAATTATAACACTCGCAGATACAAATAACGATACGTGTATTGAACTAAATAAGTTAATAAACCGTTTCTTACCCGCTCTCGTGTTTTTGCTGCTTGATTTTACCGCGAAACCTCCTCCGAGGCGGAGCCGGACGGAGAGACCTTTGACCGCAGAGCAGTGATGACGATCAGGAGGTTTCACTCTGTGCAACTTCCCGAAGCCGTTTCAAATCACACAGTCAGAAGGAAGGTGAAGACGTCTCACTCTTCTCTATTTCCGCTGTACAGAAATAACACCTGATCCCAGTTTCTGTCATGATTCTGAAAAGTGTCCCCACAGTCCTTTCTTACCTTAAGTAGCAGTTTGTCAAGCTGTAAATTAGCAGGTCTTACAGATACTCACTGGAAAACTGTTAATGTAGATATTGTTATTAGTATTTCCAAACACTGTTGCATGCAGTGATTTAATTTCTAAGGTGGAGTCCATTTTCCTCCTCCAATTAAAAAAACTTTTTAGCCCAACAAAAAGTATGCAGGTGTAATGTATACTTTGTAAGCACTGTAGCAGGCACAGGTAAACAGGCCACGCAGATCACAAGATGGCTCCCACATCCAACAACACATTGGCACATATCTTCACTTTCTCTTTTATTCACACCCATTTCAAACGGAGATTGTTCTTGGCAGGGGTGGAAGTAGCTTAGTACATTTACTAAAGTATTTCAGGGATATTTCTACTAAGTATTAAGTATTAAGAGTGTTTCCATTTTCAGTACATTTCTCATACCCTATTAAATATATTTGATAACTAAATTAACCAGCTTCATGAGGTCATCTAATTTTCATTTAACAGGTGTCTCATCAAAAGGTAACTGGTTACATTTCTTGTGAATGACATCGTCAGTTGAGTAGTGGTGGTATACAGCAAATATCCCTACTAGACTGAGTGAAGAGGAACAACTGTCCATCTACTTTAATTTTTTTTTTTCCTGTGTGCTGTGATGAAACGGACTCGCATGAGCCCGAGTGAACTGCAGAGATAATTAGATTCATCAGCCCCAGAAATCACTCACCCATTAGAGCGCACGTCAGCGCATCCCTAACGTCTGATGAATTTAAGATTTGTAGTTGCGACTGCCATGTTTTGGAGGAGGTGTGATGGTGTAGGAGTGCTCTGTTGGCCCCACTGATGGGGATTTATTCAGAAATGTACGCTGCAACATGTCATCCCATCATTTTCTTTAACAGGAAAGTGAACCTCCAGCCTGTGTATTCCACCAATAGCAGGAGTCATAGATGCTGCATCACGTGACCTGGTCTCTACAGTTTCATAGAAAGTCCAAACATTTGACTGGTTCTGCGAAGAAAATGCTTGTCTCTGATTCGCTGGTCATTACTTAAACAATTACTTTTAAACAATTATTTTAATATCGAATAAATGGAAAGTTTGATTTCAGGAAGTTTCATCAGTTTCTTTTGCAACTAAGACATAAGAGCATTAGGGTACATATAATACAGAAGTGAAATACACAAACTCGTTACTCAAACAAAAGTGCAAGTACTTGACTATAACTATTAGCTGGTTTTCATTGGTGCCTATAAAAAAACTACCACTTTATATTCTTAACACAATTTGTACTTTGTTTTGGTCCTTTCAGCTCATCTTGGATGGGACTGGGCTGTTGGGGGTTCAGTGTCTTGCCCAGAGTCACTTTGATATATAGCCAGGATCAGGGATCAAACCACAGACCCTGTGGTCCGTAGGCAACTGCCTTAACAACTACACCAGCTACACCTGCCCCGTTAACACAAGTTGTACTACACAATGTAAAATGTGTTTCAACTCCTAAAGTGGCATCACTGGAGTAAGAAAGTGAGTTCTGTAAGTTCCTAATAATAAAAAAGTATTTTAAACACCACTGTACTTGAATGTACAAGTCTAGTCCAAATTTCTTCCACGTGTGCCTCAGAAAAAGGTTTCTGCAGAAACCAAAGTTTAATTAATGTTAGTTCAAACCTGATTTCTGAATCGTTATTGCAAAAAAATCATCAACGTTTCTTTAATTTCTTCTATTCACCATAGTTTAGTTAGTAGCAATAAAAAGAAATGTTGGAGGCTTCACATTGTCGGAAAAGGAAAAGGAGACAATATTTATTGTCAATTCACATTGGTGCTGTGAATTGTAAACAAACTTTCAAAGGTGTAAAGTATGAGGAAAAAACAAAAGTAATAAAATTAACACATTTAAAAGAAACCAAGAGCGAAATATTACAAAGATTTGCCACCTTCGTGACTCTACTGAACTGTGGTGGTAAAGTGCTTAAATATCCATTACTGGACCACACAGTGTAGAAATATGTAATTGCATTTGAAAGTCCTGCGCTGAAAACTTACAAAAGTGTAAGAATTCAAGAAATATACAGTCGCAGAAAGAAAAGTACTCATAGTCTGGAATGTGCAGTAAAATGTCGAATATTTCCCTCTGAGTATCCTAAAATCATACTTAAGTACAGTACTTGAGTAAATGTACTTCGTTCCGTTCCACCTCAGTATGACATCATGTGGCCCTGAGAGCATTTCTGTTTATACATGTTTACCTCCACACACACGCAGCTGAACCACATTTAGCTTTAACGCCGGCCTCAGTGTGTGTGTGTGTGCGTGTGTGTCGGTCGTCTAGTATTACTGGACAACTGGACAGCATCATGATGGAGAGAAGGAGTGAGTGAGCGAGAGAGAGAGAGAGGGAGAGAGAGATGGGGGCAGTGGTTAGCTGGCATTTGGCAAAAGCCAAACAGGAAAGAAGAAGCCTGATGAAAAGCTGCAAACCCACAGAACAAAGCCGCCCGTGAGTTTGTATGTGAGTAAAACATCAGCTGCCATCGTTCAGATGTATTGGGACTTTTGTGTTGATCGTCCATAAGATTAGAATCAAAGAAAGAGAAACTACTGGAGCTGTCTGTCCTTTCTTGTGTCTGTCCGTCAGGTCGGAATCTCAGGATGACTGTCACTTACTCCAGCAAAGTAGCCAACGCCACCTTCTTCAGTTTCCACCGGCTGCTGCTGCGCTGGAGGGGAAGCATTTACAAGCTGCTGTATCGAGAGTTCACCGTGTTCGTCGTGCTCTACACCGTCCTCAGCGCCGTATACAGGTCACACACATGCACAAACACCACCACTGTGTGGAAAATAGTGAACAAATAGTGAACGTTGGATATACAAGCTCCTGTTGGTGGTGTCGTTCCCGCGCTGCATTCAAAAACTGTTCCACTCACACAGGATTCCCAGAACCTTTATGTCACTGTATCTCTGCTGCAGAGTAGGAAGTTGAAATTAGTCACAAGGTGCTGTTATTTGAAATGTGTGTGTGTGTGTGTGTGTGTGTGTGTGTGTGTGTGCTTCGTCCTCCAGGCTCATCCTGTCCGAATACCAGAAGAGACTGTTCGAAAAACTTTCCATTTACTGTGATAGATACGCTGAGCAGATCCCCGTCACCTTCGTCCTGGGTACGTCTGCCTGTTCCCTCTCTTTTTACCGACTGGTTTAAACACAGACATTTGTAACCACAACACGGGACACTTTATCTTAAATGTGTTGATGCTAAGCAGCGGTGTCATCCACATTTGGTGCCACTGCGTCCTTTTTAAGACCAGGCAGTGTGTGGACCAGAATTTAGCTCAATAACTCTCCAACCTTAACCACATGCGTATCTCGGAAAAAGTAGTTGCAGCACAGGTTCATGCTGTTGTTAGCGACAATAATCAGTTTGAATAATTTTATTCTGGGTTTCGCTGGTTAAGGTCACTAATGATCTGTTAATGGCTGCTGATGGTTGGACTCTTAATTGTCTTGTCCTGCTTGATTTGGGCCCTGCTTTCGACACCATTTAACATAACATCTTATTGGACGGCCCAGCAGCACTGGAATTCCTCAACCGTCCTATCCTGTCTCTAGTGGTGTCCCAAAAAGCTCTGTCCTCACGGTGCACTAACAGACTGAATGAAAGCGGGAGTCACAGTACATCAGAGGTGCGAGAGCCAGAGAGAGGGATGAGGGGAAGGAGCAGAGTTCAGGGTCAGAGCCACGACAGTAATATGCTAAGAGGAACACAGCTTCATCACAGGAACCCTCCACCGAGCTCTGTCCCACCTGGAAAATCCCATTGACTGTAGCTCAGCATTCATTTAAATCCTAATTACAATATGAATTTATTATCAGTTACACTGAATCCTATGATGCATCACAGGGTGTCTCCATCCAAAATACAAACACATAGTAATTCACAAGACCCAGACGTTTACTGGATCTTTAGTGTGTTTGAACAACTGAGCATGATGCTGGTTAACTGTTGTGGTCTTTTATATTTTCTCTGTATGTAAAAATCCAGCTGGTTTGTGCACTATTCATTACACTGTTTCACCATCGTCTCCCTGATCTGCTGTGGCTACTTTGCTGCTTTAAGTCACCTAATAGACTCATGTCCTGCTCCCACAAACAGATGATGAGGACAGATTTTTTTAATAAACAGGTGCTTTAAACGTAAAAATGTCCACAGGACAAATTAGGAAATTGTGAAAAAGCGTAAACAGAACTAAAACTCATAACGGCCCATTAAGTGGAGACTTAAAACCTAAAGTGTAACTGCGTGTGTGTGTGTCTGTGTGTGTGTGTGTTGTGCCCGAGCAGCAGAAAGAACAAGTGCATGTGCTCTTCGGTTGCCTCATTAGCAGGAGGCTGCTAATGGAAACAGATCATTAAATTCAGAAAGGCTGAAAGCAGGATGAGTGTCCTCCCCTCTGGACATCACGGCAGTAGAGTTCTGTCAAACTGGACACCGCTGCAAGTTCCCTCAAATACCTTCAGCCAATGTTAAGTCAGTATGATCCTCAGATTTTATCCTGAAATCCAGCGGTACACAAAGTAATAATCATAAATACAAATATTATTCAGTCATATGATCAAAGTACTGTTACTTTAGGTACTCTAGCTAATATAGTTGTACTTGTACCTGTAATAGCGTATTCCTATACAACATGGTCTTGATACTTTTAATGAACTATCTGAGTACTTCTTACACTACTGCATGTTAACAGGATTACTTCACATGTAAAAACCTGTGTGATGTTAGAAAAACACACAATCTGTGCAAAAAGCCCGAAGCAGAGATGAAGGAGACACGTTAAATTAATTAAATTCCATCGAATGAAAAACAAAGGGAACCTAAAGTAGAAAATAAATAAAGATCGCTAGGTACAATAAAATACAGTATATAAAAACACGTACATATACCCAATATTATTATGATTGAATACAATGTGTACAGTACAATGTGTACAATTTTAGACTATAACAAAATGGATTCATATAATACAATATATGCAGAAAAAGGAACAGTTCAACACTGATCTAATGCCTGTGCTGTGTAATACAAACTGTTAGCTTAGCTTAGCATAGAGACTGGAAACCCGTCTCTCGGTGAGACATTGTCCGTTCCAGCACAGCAGAGTTGGGACTCAGGGAACCACTTTTGTTGTGCTGTTTGCTGCTTTGTGTTTCAGGTTTTTATGTGACTCTGGTTGTGAATCGATGGTGGAATCAGTTTGTTAACCTGCCCTGGCCCGACAGGCTCATGTTCCACATCTCCAGGTACAGTATCAGCATAAAATAGAAATGAGAAGCGTGTAGAAACACTTCCTGTGATCGTGTTTTTCCACCTTCCTCCAGCTGTGTTCAAGGTAAAGATGAATATGGCCGCCTGCTGCGCCGCACCTTGGTGCGTTACGTTAATCTGACGTCGCTCCTCATCTTCCGCTCCGTCAGCACAGCCGTCTGCAAACGATTCCCAACCATGGACCACGTGGTTGAGGCCGGTCAGAGTCTTTTTTGTCTTTGTATCATCACTCTGTGTCTCTTTGTTGTCGTTTTGTGTCGTTTACAGGTATGTGTGTCTTATTGCTCGTTTTTTTTCTGATAAAGCTTTTGTGTCTCCTTGTAATACATCTGTTTTTCGTACTTAACTGCCTTTAATTCTCTTGTACACGTTCTGTGTGTTTGTGGGACCTTCGGGTGTCTTCGGAGTAGTAGTTGTACTGAGAGATGTCAGACAGAGTTCAGCTCAGTGCAGCTGTGTGTTTTCCTTCCTGTAACCGGCTAATCTGACTCTGGGGATTGGCTCGTTATCGACCAATTAGAGTCGGCGAGCAGAGCTGGTGGTGATGCCCTGTGTGCTCCAGTCTACAAACTTTGCTCGGAGTTAAATTCAGTTAAAGTTTAATTCACGTCCTTTATGTCTCTCTGTAGGTTTTATGACTCCAGAGGAAAGGAAGGTGTATGAGAACATCCGTTCTCCTCACCTGAAGTACTGGATTCCTTTAGTGTGGTTCTCCAACTTGGTGGCTAAAGCTCGGCAGGAAGGACGCATCCAAGACAGCATTGACCTGCAGAGCATCCTCAATGTGACCCATGGGACACTCAATACTTTCTTCTCTGGGGCAAAATATGAATGTGTAGCAAAAAATGAACAGCACACATTGTGGTTTACCTGGGTAGTAAAGCAGCAGCATATGAACTGTACATGAAGTGGATTGGTAAAAAAAACTATGGAGATCAGTTGGGATGAGTATTAACACCCGAACATAGACAGACTTAGTATGATGATTATGAGCAAAACATCATAAACTGAGAGAAGGTGTTTTGGTTGACTGCAGGAGGAAAACTGGACTGACTCAAGCTGCTCTGATGTGACATTAGTGTCTCATTAGGGGACAAGTGTATCCGGTTAGAGAAAAATAGGCTCTTAAACACTTAAAACACACATTTCAGCCACAGATCAGTGTTCATCTGTGACCACATAAACCATGCGAGTAGGTAATGCGACTCCCAGCTTACTCCCAAAGGGGGGGGGGGGGTGTGAGGCGATAAGCTCATTTTCCAATCAGTGCGTTGAGTTGCAGAAATCTGGGGTTGGCAGCTGGTGCTAAACTAACAGCCTAATTGAATTCTGTCTGTTCTCTCTCTCTGTGCAGGAAATGAATCGGTTCAGGACTTGGTGTGCAACTCTTTTTGGCTACGACTGGGTGGGCATCCCGCTGGTCTACACACAGGTCTGTCTTATCTTTGCCACAGTAACATGTTTCAGAACAGATGTAGCTCATCAAATCACATCAGTAATCATATTCCGTGGAACTGAATTGGAGCTCTGAGAGAAGAGGGAAGGTATTATGTGAGTGAGGGGGGTGGGGGCATATTGAACTATAAACTTCAGATAAGCACTCCTCCAAAAACTATGATGATTTTTAGTTTATTTAGTTTATCTGGCTCCATTACGCTGTTACTCGGATGATACTAGGCCCCTAAAGACACAATGCCAGTTGACAACGTGCTCCCTTTCTGCATAAAACCACCATGAACACGAACAGGTTTTCATGCAGGTCCTAAAGCTACAAAAAGGGAACTTAGAGAAGACAAAAAGTGTTGGCTTGGCTCCAACAAAGGAGAGTTGTGAAGACCACAGATAAGCAGTTGTTGAAAGATTTGGACTCCAGACAGACTGTGTACAAACGGAGAAATCTGGACCCCACTGTTGCCAAATAATGCAGAAATAGAGGAGAGTAGCTCCTGAACAGGGCGTCTCATTTTAACGTTTACTTTTTGTCTCTCTCAGGTTGTCACTCTTGCAGTTTACACCTTTTTCTTTGCTTGTCTGATTGGACGTCAGTTCCTCGACCCCACTCGGGGCTACCCGGGCCACGATCTTGACCTGTACGTCCCTGTTTTCACCCTGCTGCAGTTCTTCTTCTATGCTGGCTGGCTGAAGGTGCACATGTTTACCGTGGTGTAAAATTACTTTTTCCCTAGGAACCTGAGTACAGATCCATTTTACGGTACTTTTAGTCATTTTTCCAACAGTCTCTGACTCCTCTCTCCTCTCTTTTAATCTTGGTGGACTATAACTTCGCTAAGAAAAATGAATGCATTTTGTACATTTGGTAGAAATCTTGTCAGCAGGGGGTTGGGATGTGTTTCTCTGAAAGAAAAAATGCATTAACCAGCTAAAAGCTTGCTTTTGTTTAATAATCCAGACTCGTGAAAAGTTGGGTGTTTCCTTGGTCGGACTAACTTCCTGATGATTTGTGCTCTGGTGTTAGGTGGCAGAGCAGCTGATCAATCCGTTCGGAGAGGACGATGACGACTTTGAAGCTAATTGGATCATTGACAGGAACCTTCAGGTCAGCAAAGGCCCGTCTGTCCTAAAGGAAAGAAGCGATCTGTGAGGAAACACTGTGTTTGTCTTATGAGTGACCTTATTTCTACAACACCAACGTTCCAAAAATACACACAGGAACATTTCTAATCTTATTTTTAAACCGGACGAGGAAGCGACGAGTACGTGATGTTATTTATTTAGGACTCAGGTTATTTATGGTAGTTGATGCCAAGGACACTGGCTAACTGACTGGCAGACACAGTAGTTCAAAAAAAGGGAAGCAAAAATAAATTAGATTATTTTCATAAAACAATTAATAAATTAATTTCCATGAACAATTATTCTGATCAATAGTTTCACATTTAAGAATCTGCGGACGCTTGGAAAAATGATGTATCAGTCATAAATCTAGCTGACAGTTTTTTCTGTTATGTGAACTATAAACCTGAAAGCACGTCCTCCTTGTTATTTCCTGTCCCTCCAGGTGTCTCTGCTGGCTGTAGATGAGATGCATATGAATCTGCCTCACATGACCAAAGACATTTACTGGAACGACTGCGATGCACGTCCACCGTACACGCTGGCTGCTGCCGACTACTGCATCCCTTCATTCCTCGGCTCCACCACCGACATGGGGTCAACATGCAATCCATGCAAATTTTACAAATGACATGTGGACTCATTTCAACTAAGCAAGCTGATTGGTTGGAGCTAATGGATTTGTCTTGTTTGGTTGTATTTGAACAGAGACACAAGTTTCAAATATGAGCTGTGCAGGAATTAAAACTCCAAAAATATTTTGGACGATTGGCTGTTCAGGTTTTCACCAGACGTGTGTTAGTCCCTCACTAGTTTATTCGTGATGAAGAGGATAGTGGGTCTCGAGTCGATTCCAAGTCTGGAATTTAGATATGATATGAAGTCTGAAGAGTCCTGTCATTTTAGCCCAAACTGTGTCAGAGTTTAGTGATGTTTCTTATCAAGAAGGATTTTCATCAGCGACATTAAAAGCTTTTGTCTGATGTCTCCACCAGGCTTTCTGACATTCTCCAGTTTGATGACGTCGACGTTTGCGAGAATCAGCCGCGTCAGCAGGACTCTATTTTGATTCGTCGCCAAGAATCGGTAGAAGTTTTTTTTTTCTTGCTCCAGCAACAAATTCACACTTTCATTCCTGTAAAACTTCTTTAATAAGCATATTTCACTGACTTTTGACAAATGCTTAGACATTCATCCTGAAACAGGAGGCAAAATTGTTTCCAATGTGTTAAATCAGTGAAGCTGTCCGGACAAGTAGATGTAGAATTGTTTATTCAAGGCAGCGCTGCCACAGATAAATGCCTCTTTATTTGCAACTTTAAACAAGAGTTGGTTTGTTTAAATATACAGTCAAATGTATGTATTTTGGAAGTTTAACTGACAGCTGGGGAAAAAATCAAAATGATAGCGATCAGCAGTTTTTTTTTTTTTTTAATATTGTAGGTTCTCGGTCGAGTTCGCCGGCTGCTGAGTGTTCAGGAGCCTCCTGACCTCCGAACTCCTCGGCCCATTTTCAAACGACACAGCAGTGACGCAACATCAAGCTTCTTCCCAGATTTCAGGTACACTGTGGTTCCAATTGGCTGATTTCCCTTTCTGCTGTTTCTGCTCCCAAACATAAGGACAATGTTGTCATCCTCCATTTTATTTCATCCAGGGTCAATCCAGGTCCTGACAACATACCCCCTCCTTCCTTGGACACCTTGGCCACCTTGAGGGAGGTTAACAGCAACTCTCCCTCCCCTGAGAGCTCCCCATCCACAGTATTTCCCCAACTTGTCATCAGCCCACCGTTGATTAGTGATGTCAGTTACAATGGAGATTTTTCTGACTTTGGGAAAGCTGCAAAACCTCAGAACGGGCTGGATCCTTCCCCCACAGAGGAGGCACCAGGCTTAGAAAATCCAAGGTGATGCATTTTCTGTTATGACTTGTAAGTTTCCACTTCTCTTTTGTCCATTATTGTGAATATTGAAACCATCATGCTTTGGTTTTAAAACTGTAGTGGAAGTGGAAAACTGGAAACCACAGTCACTCTGTGTGTTAAAATGCTTCTTTGCTCCTCTAAATCTCCAGGACCAGCTTTTCAGTCTGTTGTTCCCCCACTCAACTGGGGCCCAAGGAGTTTCGTTGGACAACACTCAGTGTCCAAAACGGTGGACCGGTTCGACAACGGGGGCGCCAGTTCTCGCTCCAGTTCTCCAGGCAGACGTCCAAGTCTTCAGTCCGCAGCCTTCCAAGCCCCAAGGCCCTGGGGAGGCGGAGGCAAGGCCTGACTCGATTCCAGTCTCGACGGTCACCCGGTCCAACTACTGACACCCTGCAGCTACCGGACCTGGAATATGACCGTGAGTTCCAGGGTATGACAGGGACTGACAACGAGGAGAAGAAAGGAATGGACAGTGAAGAGAGCAAAAACACCAATTCCCAACTTCCGAGTTCAGAAAGAAACGAGAAACAGTGACACAATTGTGCTCAGTGAGCCCGAACAAAGCAAACGCCTTTAAAAAAGGACATTTTGTTGTTTTGAACAAACGAATGCTCGGAAAGCTGGACACACCAGCATGTAAAGGAAGGTTTGTTGTTAGCTCTGTCACGGGACATACATCCTGCCCTGTGCTGGTAAAACGAAGAAAGATTCTAAAGAATTCTAACAGTAAACATCTGGGCTCAAAATGTGTTTAAGAACCTCTGTGACTGTAAGCGTCCACCTCCATATGCCTTTATTATTATATGTTCCAATTTGTAATACGTAAATGACAAAAACATAACATCCTTCGATCAATTATATTTCACTTATCCAGAGTCTGGTCGTGGCGGCCGCAGGTTCATCGAGGTAGCGCAGATGTCCGTTCCTGTCCTTCTCAAGCCGGATGTGTTCTACATCCACGCTGAGCCCAGAAAAGTTCCCAACTCGCCATGACAGGGCCCGAGGACTTTCTCATAAAACATATCTGTGCTGAAAGCTAAACGTGTTGTGGAAGATCTGTGGCCTTTGTGTGTTTTGAGAAAAAGTGTGTGTGTGGGGGGGGGCTGAACACACGGGCACAGGGATTTCAGTGTGGTGATGCTCAGGGTTTACCAACTCAAAGTTAACTCTTTTCCACAGCATCTGTTGTTGCACCTGAATCGACCTGAACTGAACTTTAAAAATAAAACACTGACTCAAATGTCAATGAGCCACTTAAATTACTATTCCATCATATCACTGTGACCATACTCAGTTGTCCAGCCAACAACTGGTTGGTTTATGATGGGCACTGTTCAGGTTTTGACATGTGGACAGTCGGAAATTCACAGGTAACTTTTGAAAGAATGACACAACGCTGTAACCATCTTTTGGTTTGGTGTATTTATTGATCACACATCTGTCAGCTGTTGAAAACCATTTCAGGATTATTCAGTTATGTGTCTAGCCGACGCAAAGCCAACACGGTCCTGTCCTCGGTCAAAGATGCTGTAATACTGTGTCAGAAATACATCTCCCAGAATCCACAGAGGCCCCTCAGGGGAGACAATATCCACGATTTGGAAACCGCTGAAACACAACTGTCCATCTCCAAACACCTCCTGAGGATGGACAGAGACACCGGGATATTTCTCAAAATGTGAATGATACGCATCATATTCAAATACAAAACAACATTATACTTATGGAGCATGGTGCTGGCACTAAGAGCTTGGTGCGTTTACCTTCCTGATGTAGTGTTCAGCAGTCAGTGAGTACTCGGTTCCCCCCAGTACAAATGTGACACGAGGCAAACTGGACAATCTGATGCAGTCGACGACGAACTGAAACAACATGAGATGAGTTCAGCATCGGCTTCTCATTTCACAGTAATGTCCACATATGTTCACAGATGAACTTGTAGACATGAGATTTCCTTTAACCTCTCCAGTGCTGGTGGGTGTAGCTCCAATCTGCTGCTGGAGGACGAGGATGTCATTAGCTGGCCCCGTGATGAGGGACGTCCCCGTGTCAACAATCGCCTGGCAGCCGTGAGGACAAAACATATTCATGCCCTGCACGGCCACACTGTAACACACACAGAGAAATTGCCATTTACCACATCCTACAGTAATGTCCCGCCAACAATCTCAAACCAATGGACACAGTGTTCGGCAATAAATGGAGATTTACATTTTTACAATCCTCCACATAGTTTGAGAAACACACAGACTTGGTGTCTGTTGTGTTATTGTGAGGACTACATGTCCTTTAGTACTGTAGATACTGTAGTAGCTGCACACTACACCAGTTACTCTGCCGTCTAGTGGTTGTTGCATGCGCTGCACAGTATGTTAAATGTGAGCCCACGCATCTTGTCAACAGCACGAAAGGCTCCACTAAGAAACAACGACGAAGAAATATTTTCAAAATTAGCCCCTGTTGCAAGTACAGGGTTCAAACTTTTGACTTGGGATTGGGATTAGAACAAGTTCACTAATGACTCCGAATCACAAACTTGAAAACGTGGGAAACCTGTCCATCTTTATCTGCCAGTATGACTTGGCAGTCACAGGAAGCCAGTTGATGGGTCCTTTGTACAAAGCCTCATCTGTTCCGCCCAGCAACAGCTCGCCTCCCACGCTGCCGTTACTGGATTTCCTGCAGGGACAAAGTCAAATCCCAGTCAACAAATACTTTATCACACCACATCTGACTTCCCTCAGGATCCTCAGAGTCTGCAGGTTGTCAACTTAACCAACGCTTCCTTTGTGAGGATCCTCTGAACTGGACCGTGGTAATGAAATGGGCTTGGCTGAAAACCTGCAGTCACAGACTTTCCTGGAAGACTAAAAAAACCCTTCTTGGAAGCTCTGAATACATCCTGAACCTCTTTTAATTCTCTAGATTTCACGCAGGCCTGAGTTTTTTCGGACCCCCTTTATACTGAAACTATGCTGAGATTATATAGCAAACAATCTAAGGAATTTTACTTGGACTCTCTTTTCTATCAGACCCCCTGAGAAACCAAGGAACCTTTCAGGACCCTCTAAAGCTTCCTGTAAACCCTTACACTTCTCAAACCCGCTGTTGCAGTGAAACATTCCTGCACATTTTGGCAGTGCTCAGAAATCCTCTCGATGCTTAATAAAACCCCTGACAGCCTTCAGGACTTCCTGGAAACCCTGGCCACTCTGTGTAAGAACACAAAAACTCTGTGGACCCTCGAACATGACTCCCGATGACTTGGAAGTGTGACTTGCTGAAAACATAAGGAAACAGAAGGAGCTGTACTCTCCACCCAGCTTTCGCCCAGTGTAACAAACTGAAAACAGATAAACCAGTGAGGTCACACCTGCTGAGGTAGAAGGAGAACACGGGATCATCCACTATCTTCTGCGCCATCATGTTGTCAAAAACAGGATTCCCAGGGATTTCTGCGAGGGCTGGGAATCCCATTCCCAGAACGCCGTCGAACCTTGCCATCACAAATGTAGCACCAGGCTCATAGACCGACTCCCCGAACTCCTGGTTTGCCACCATCAAACCCGCAACCTGGAAATGAAGACACACATGACGTTTTGGCTACAAGGGGGGCTCAAAACTTTTACTTAAGTTCCCTGCATATTAATGAATAAACTAATATTGGCACGTAACCAGCATTTGATTTGATTTGTGTTTCTACATCTTCATACAATCCAACTCTCTTAAACCTTCCTCCTGTCACTTACTGGCATTTCTTCATGCTAACATTATAAAATCCAAGAGCTGCTATAAAAAGAAGCTTCATTTATTTTTTTACAGCTACATGAACATTTTCTTGTGGCCTTAAAATGGCCTGACACATCTAAGACAATTATTTTGTATTTTTACCTTTATTGGACAGACAATAGCAGAGAGGGAGACACCTGGCTATGGAAGGTAACTAACATTAAACCAAGGACTTGGCAAATATGCATCAATCAGCCACCACAATAAAACCTTTGGCCTGGGCAGGTGGGCTCACTGCGTTCACTGTTTTACCACTGTGGGATCAGAGCAGACTATCATTCCCTTCCAATCTACAACCTTGGGCAGCTCTGACCCTGTCTCCAGTTTGTCCTTGCCAGGACAGGTTTTGGTTAGGTACTGACTGGGAACACTCCATAAGACCTGCTGTTGTGGAGACGCTTCGACCTATTCGTCAAACCATCGCTTTTTTCCCCACTTTGTTGTAAACAGAGCACTGCAACATGTTTGTGTGTAGAAAAGAAAAGAACAGAATAGCATAGACTGGACCTTCAGCGTGTCTCTGGCCACGACTCCCAGCAGGTTTCCTGATCCGTAGTGAATACCAAACATCCGACCATCATGATGAAACGAGGTTGACTTGAAAGCTCGGAAATTCCTGTGCGACACTGTGAACGCACACACAGATAGACCTTGAACTGGTTATCAGTCAGGAACTAGCTAAACCGGAGTCAGGCCGTCCTGACCCACAGGTGAGTGGTGTAGTGTGTGGTGTGTCGTGGTACCGCAGGCCTGGCTGACGCAGTAAGACGACGGCACCCAGAGGTCGGACGAGCCGGTGTCAAACACCACAGAGAAGTTCTGCTCTGGAGTCCCCAAACTGATTTCCCCATAATACTGAGCCTGACGCACAACAGACACACACAGCATGAGCGGCTTTAGTTGGACTTTGAAATGTGTGGGAAACCTGGCAAACTAAAGTGACACCGAGCAAGGCACGACACCGGGGCCCCCATGGGCAGGTTTGGGGTTCTGAGGTGGATTCTACACGGCCCGTCAGTCTAAAAGAATAATAATAATAACAATAATAATAATAATAATAATAATAATAATGTGGCTGGGTGTTTAGCGCCTTCCTGCAGCGTCACATCAGCTGCAGAATTTGGAGGGAGTTTTTCCCAGAAGCTGTGAGTTACAAAACAGCAACGTCCTCAGCTTCACTCGGTGTGTTTGCTCTTACGTCCATAAAGTTGTATATTTTCTCGCTGGAGCGTCTGAGCCTCAGTGATGTCGTGCCAGGCGGGTAGCACTGAGCGTAGCGCCGGTTAAACATGTCGGGGCGGTGGTCCCTCAGAAACTGCTCCAGCAGGCCTTTGGCTCGCAGCTGGGAACGAATTGAACGGACCTGCCTCAGAGGAACCCTGGAGGGAGACAGAGGTCAGTGTCTTAGGTTTGAGGTTAAACGCTCCCCTCTAAAAGTATAGGAACAGTTTATAACACTTTATTTTTCAGTAGACTGTAAAATTTGGGTTTGACATCAAAAGAGATCCACATTTCAGCTTGGATTTCTGATACAAACATTTAGTTTGAACCCGTCCATTTTTCATGTGAGCAAAAGTACTGGAACTGACAGGTGTGTTTTGTTGCCCAGGTGTTTCATAGGACATCAATTATTCTAACCATAAATACCACTGAAGGTCTACGCTCGGGTTCAGATTTGGGTTTTGCCTGTTCAGACTGCATTTATAGTTAAGAGGTGTAACCAGCGTGAAACCCAGAGAGCTGTCTACGGTTTAACCAAACACTTGTGAAGCTGAGAGAAGACTTTAAATAAATATTAACAACAAATGAATGACGATAATTCATTTTAAGGTGTATTCACGTTTTCACATCTTACAATTATGCCCCCCTCCCCTTTACAGTTTGGGCCCCAGTCTGCTCCTTAATCGCAGCTCTCAGTATCATGTCCCAAGAGTCTTAACAATCAGTACTTTTAGAACACAGTTTATGTAACAATCCCAACCTGAGAAAATAAAATCTCATTCCCATTAGAATCATGAAACACAACCTCTGGAGACTGCAGGGACCTAAAGTGGCCTAAATTTGAACTGAAATATTGAAGCGAAATCAGTGAAGGTGTGTTTTTACCTGACCAAGGCTGAGCTTGTCCATGTCCATAACACCAGAAGCACCAGCAGCAGCAGCTTCCACATGACTGTGTGTCCTGGGCGTCTGTCAGTCAACGACGAGTTTATCAGAGACCGTCTCTGCTCTGATTGGACCTGAGCCTCCAGTTACCATGAAAAACAACGTGGTGAAAACTCAGCACCGACTTGTGCTCAAAGGTGGCACAAGTTATTACTCAAGTACCTCAAGTGTGATGAAGTACAGTACGTGTGCAAATGTACTTACTCTCTCAGAAAAAAACTTTTTAAACTTAATGTTTACAGTGAAATTCAATCGATACTCAGCTTAAATCAAACTTATACCAAAAGGTACTTTTCCCAGATACTGTAACCAACCATCACTTACATTTGTGGTACATCCGTTAAAGATTTCCCTGAAGAGCTGCTTATGAATCGACCAATGCCTCAGAAGTGTTGTTTCAGCAGGGAAATTTGCCCGAGTAAATATTGGTGGGGTTTCCGGGACACGGGCGAAGACCTGATGCTCTGATTAACGTGTTGACACTGAGGCCTCAGTCACTCTGACCTAATGAGGCGGCAGAGCTGACAGAGTGGATAAGTTTAACACTTTAGATTCAACATGGCTCCGACCTTTAACATTTTAATATATTGTGAGATGGGAACTACGATGGGAACATTTTATCACTTCATATTTTTCGAGGACGTACATTTTTATGAATGATATTAAACATCATTACACTAAAAGTTAATCTTCCTGCTTTTTTAAAAATCTTTTGTCCTTTCAGTTTATCCCGCGAGTTCAGGGTCGCCACAGCGAATCACTGCACAGCTGGGTCCTGCTTCTTAAGAAGAGGTTATCAGGATAAAACCCCACCGGATGATGTCACCTGGAAGTTTTTCAGCAGGGACTTGAGGTGGCTGTTCTGAGTAAATACAGATAAATACTGATATTATGTTACATTTAAAAGTCTTTAGTGATCCCAACAAGTTAGTGAAGAGTGGCCAAAGTCAAAAAAGAGGACAAACAAAGCTACTGATGATGATGATCAGATCATTTATTTCAGTCAACAAAACAAACAATGACCTTTCTTACCATATTGGCACAACCAGCTTCCAGCAGGAGCTAATGTTAGCAACACAGCAACAGCAGCTCTGCTGTATTCAAGGCTTCTGTGCTGCTGGCACAAGCAGAGCCACTGAAGTTAGTCAGCTAACGTTAGCCAGCTGGTCTATGCAGTGGATCCACAGTGGGTTTAACAAAGAAAAAAACAGAGCGTTTCTTTAAGCTGAACTACACAGAGGTGATAAATAACAAAGGTGATGTCTCCCCGGTTTCTCTTCATCCTCTAGCAGGGGTGATTGTCTGGAACTCTCTTCCTACGAAAACAAAGAGAGTCAGATAACAACCAGGACTGAGGCGTAGTGGGTTAATTCTGCAGTGTGTGTAACATTTAACGAAGGATTAGGTAAAGGTGAACCGACCTGGGAGCAGCTTTGATGATGTTGTCGACTCTCAGGATCATCTCTGCAGCCTCGGATGCACTGAGCAACACCTGACGCTTCACCTGGAAGGACTCTGTGATTCCCAGCTCTGCCATGTTGCCCACCGTGCCTTCAAACATGTCTGCACATGTGCCCGCACACACACACACACACACACACACACACACACACACAGAGTTAACTCTATACTTGCATAACACAGGATGCTAGGCGATAAGTACCACTCAGCTCACGTGATAAACTATTCCTCCATTAGCCCAAACAGGCTAACGTTAGTCTCTCTAAGCATTTTAGATGCAGATGTTTATGTGTGTTTTTGTGACTCACCCAGGCCAAACGTGGTCTTGTTCTCCTGGTGTGCAGCTCTCAGTTGAGCCACCAGGTCGGCGCTGTCATAACCGGCGTTGTCAGCGATGATGGTCGGCAGCTGGACACAAAAACAGCGGCAAAATGTTGTTCATCATAACTCATGACTTTCTGATGCACTGCAGTAACCAGGGTAACACTGGTCACCAGAAACCTGGTTACTGTGATCAGAAAAACCTGGATTCACCAGGTAGCTAATCAATGTCTGCAGACAGGGAAAGTAGTGGTGTCTGGAAGCAGAGATAATTACATGAAGCACTGTATTTAAACCAATACCAAAGAGAAAACGAGTCAGTCGGTTTACACCGTTTGTGCGGGAAAAGCAGCTGGTCTGGATCACTGTACAGTTCACGCCAGTGAGCCGTGCTTCCAAAATACATCAGGCTTCAAGAGAAATGTGGCTGCTGTACACAGACATACAGTAACCAGGTAACGCTGCATGTCAATATCAATTCTCTACAAGTGCAGAATGAGCTTCTAGCTACAGACTTGTGCACGATAATTACCACTTCCCAGAAAACAATCCCGCACAAAAACATGTTGACAGTTTCAACTGAACAGAAGGACAGAAAACATCCAGCTGAGAACAAAAAGTCTCCATAAGGCACAAACATGAACAAGCATAAAAACAGACACGAGTGTTGGTCCGTACCATCCTCAGGGCCTTGGCGAAAGACTCCATAGCAACCGCTTCCTTTCCTGGCGTCCTGTTGGCCAGATCAGTCACCACTCTGGCCATCAGCATCTCAGAACAGCCTGGTGGGGAGGCGAGTCACATGTATGGGGGTTGATTACTGCCAAACTTTCACACGTCGTTTATTTCAGACCACTCGTGAATTTTACTCGTGTTACGACGATTCCCTGTGTGTGTATATACCTCCTCCATAGACCGTGCGTGGCTCCTTCACCGTCTGAGCCAACACGCACAGAGCGTCATGCAGCGAGCGTTCAGCCTCGTCCAGAATCTGCTGAGTCGCTCCTCTGAGCACGATGGTGCACGCCTCACCTGAAAGGTGGAGATGGGTTAAAGTACAAGCTGCAGACTCTCTAAAATCACATGACAATGTGGGTTTGTACGCGTCTATACCCATGGCCACTCCTGAGAAGTGGATCAGCGTGTCTTCTCCAATCATCACCTCCTCAATCAGTTTGCACTGACCAAGCTTCACCAGCTCCGGGTGGTCGAAGGTGGAGGTAATCTCTCCTCCTAAACACACACACACACACACACAGAGAGCGCATTGTGACCCATGTAAAAAAAACACATTTGTATTTTGTTTTGACTTAAACACATCAATGAATAAATTTTTGTCACTTTACTAAATTTATTATTTTAAAAATCTAAGTTTAAGAGACGTTACAAAACACTTTGTGATGTGAATCTTCAGCAACTAGGAGTTGACTTAATCTTAACCAATTCCTAGTGACCACATGGTGACGTGCGTTTGTGTACATACCAGTGACCAGGGCGAGGCGCTCGACACCAGCAAAGTCAGCGTGTTCGATGGCCATGACCCCGGCCCGACCAAACAGCTGCTCTGGATAATTATAGATCAACTGTCTGTGAAGAGAAAAATAAAAAAAAAACATCAGCGCAACACAGTCAGTCCTGACAGATAAGCAGCTTCAGGCTGTTGGTTTCCTGGCTGAACATCAGCGTCCCCTAGTGGACAACTTGGGCTGCTGGTGAGAAGAATACATCCTGATGTACAGCCTCAACATTGTCTTTGTCCTCTCGTCGCTACAAAAACAGATATAAAATGTGTTTGTACCGGTTGATGAAGCAGTTGATCCCATGCTTCAGGATCCGATCGACTTTCTCCTTCATCTTCTCCTTCTCTGCGAATTCAATCTCTGCGACCTTCGCTGTCGAGTCGACGCGAACTCTGGAGCCAAAGATCTGAGACAGACAAAAACAGCAAGTTTACCGTCAAACAGTAAAAACTATGAAGAAAAACTTTGATAATGTGTCTGCTCTGCTGCCAGAGAATCAACCGTTGTGGCTATAATAGCTTAAGCAGAATGGGAGGACTGGAGGGTGCCAGGCACTGATGAGGGCTCACGTTCAAATCTGCGCCTTTTATAGAGACAGAAATATTACTTTGAACTCAACAATTTGATATAAAGGAGGAGCTGTGATAGCACCAGGAGCAGGTGTAGGGGAGTTATGGGTGACAAGCTACCAGACTCGGCACGCTCAGCAAACTCCCTCCCAATATTCAAAAAAACTGCTGAAAACATCTCTTCTGCATCTTCCTATGCACTTAAATCTATTAAAAACAAACAAAAAAAATCCTTTCTGCTCTTCTTGCATCTCAGGGAATGTAAACATTGCTTTGATGTCTTCTCCTTGACACCTTGTACCTCGCTTGTAAGTCGCTTTGGATAAAAGCATCTGCTAAATGACTAAATGTAACTATATTCATAAACGTGTTTTACAATGTTGAAGTCCTCTGACTTTTGCTGTGCTGTAGCTGCTGTACGGACGTTTTCTTGCTGCTCTCTCTCCCTCTTCATTTATTTCCAACAGCAACATGAGTTCTCCTCTGTGGAGACTTGCTTTGCAGCAGCTGCACTAGGTTTGTCCAAATCTCACCTATGCAGCTCTGTGGCCTGAATTTAGCTTCAATCTCCATTTTTTAAATAAAAAACAAATAATAATAATAATAATTATTATTATTATTATTCCAGGTCAAATTTCCTGGCAACACTTTTTTATCCACTGTGCTCTACAGTCTTAAAATCTCTAAGCATCAACTATTACAAACTACCTATTCGTAGACACCAAGTCCTTGTTACTTGACACAGGGGCAAAACCATCACCACAACTTACAACATGAAGTTTTCAGTGAAATATAAATACAGACTCCCTTTATTATGTTTCAGGCAGAAAGCTGCAGCTGATGTTGAACTCTGAGTGAGAAGTTACCAACATGTACCTTGATCTTGTCTGTGTCCATGGCGGTGTTGGCGATCAGGATCTTGGCGTTCTCCAGCCTTTTCGGTTGGTTCACTCCAATCTTCTTGTCTAACAGGAAGCCTGCACAGAGCACAAACACGCATCAGCCAGTTGTAGGTGACAAGTGAAAGACGAGCCTGGTTTGGACAAGGCTGACACCCCATGCCCACCTTCATCCAAGTAGGAGTCTGTGAGGCTTCCTCCCAGCTTCTTGATGATGTGGATGGCCTCCAGGTTCCCTGAGCCTTTCAGCCTCATGACAGCATTGACAGCCAGCTGGGCAAAGTGGTCTTTGTGGTGGGTCAGCAGCTTGGAAGACAATGTGGTCCGGGCGATGTTCAACAGGTCCTCCTGGAAACGAGCCGGGTCATTGCTATGAAGACAAGGAAGAATGAGATGGAAGGATTCATGTAATTGAAGGTTTGGTGCTTGATTAACTAAACTGTTATTTAAATCCTGCTGCACAACAAAGAGAAGATGTACAATTGCTTTGTCAGGACAAGAATGAACTTTTAAACAACAAAGTTTCACAAGTCTGGCGAGTCACGTTCAGATATGAACACTGAAAGAGGACTTGGGTGCTGTTATCAATCGTCCTGTTAATTCTGACCCAACGATCAGAGTGAGCCCACTCAGAGGGATGAGGGTCTCATTAGAAAAAACGGTCACATCGAACAAAAAATACAAAGGTCTACAAAGACCATGCAAAACATTGCAGCACAGGGACTTATTTTTTAAGGAGGGATATGTGGTTCTACATCAGTTGCAGTCTCACCTGTGGTCCACAGCAGCCTCTTTCAGAGCCTCTCTGGCCACCTGAGTCGCCTTCCTCCATCCAGAAACGATGGTCTGTGGGTGTATTTTCTTGGCAATCAGAAGTTCTGCTTCCTGCAACAGTGACATGGATGGTTAAAGACAAACTTGACTACTTTTACTCTTTGTTCTTGGCCGACATTCTGCTCAAAAGGTCTCCCAAAACTTTTACAATTTATTTTCAAATACTGAAAGACAGACAGGTCTTTACCCTCAGCAGCTCAGCCGCCAGCACAGTGACGGAGGTTGTCCCATCTCCAACTTCATCGTCCTGAACCTTTGACATATCTGGATACACAAACAGAATTAGGAAATGACCCTATGATTTTTGCAAGGTTTGCTGAGGTCGTTTTAAGATGTGAAGACATTTTTTAAAAACAACACAATTTAACATGTTTAGAATCAAAAAACCAGCAGGTTCACTAGGGATCACAGTTACTTATTACTATATTAGTGTACTCAAGCTTTGTATATGTATAGAAATATTTCCTACACATAAACATGTCTGACAGGGTATAACCTGAGTCGTTACAGCTAAAACAACTCCTGCAAAACCTCAACTGTTTGTCGACTTTTTAAAAATATCCCCAACTATATTGTATCCACACTTACCAACCAGCACTTTGGCTGCAGGGTTGTCGACTCCGATGGCCTTCAGGATGGTGGCTCCATCGTTGGTCACTGTCACAGTACTGCCTTTCGCTCCACTCAGCAAGATCTTATCCTGCAGAGAAATGTTGAGTTACACAGTACTTTAGTAGATACTTGTATCAGAACCTTTTCTGAGGTATAGGGCATCAATCAAAATCGGGCTTCAATCTACAACAACAACAAAAATGCAACCTATGGAACCAGTACTGAAGGGTTTGGAAATGACCTACCATTCCCTTTGGTCCTAGTGTGCTCTTCACCAGGTCTCCAATAGCGATGGCGCCTATGAAGGACGACTGTGGAAAAACACAAACAGTTATATTTTCACTTTATTGGTAGAACTTTTTAAAACTCTGGCCAAAGATAGAAACTTAATCATAAAGCAACACACCAGTCGTGCGGTTTCTGCTTTCTCTTCATCAGCTCCATGTCTGAAGATGTTGACTGGGGCCATCGATAAGGACGCCTGAAAAGACAGAGACATCAAATAATACACAACTGGACTCATGAATCAATTTCGTTTCCGTTCACAGGGAGAGTTAATTTTGACACACGATTTTGATTTAGGTTTATTTGTTACAGTCACTATTTGGTCAATTGGGACTTGTTAGTTTCAGTCACAATAACTCAATGTTTTAGTCTTGTTTTTGTGTTTTTTCTTGTCCTAATTGTTATATCAATAGCTACACAATATGAATACATTTAGAGGCTTGGAGGCAATAGCTGTAACCATCTTGATGTACACAGTTACCATGGTTACCATAAGAAAAAGGTCTGTTTATTTACTCAGATTCCAGCATCCCGTTTCTTCCAGTCTAATTCTCAACAGATCATAAACCTGGTAATATTCCACAGGATTGGTGGTGCAACAGGCCAAGCTATGTAGTTTTAGTCTCATTTTTTTGTCATAAGAAGGTCATCAATTAATGTTTTCGTACATTTCTTTCAAATATTTTTACCAAGGCAAGTCAGTTTTATCTTTAGCATCACATTGTCAGAGAAGCTGAAAAGCATTAAACAAACCATATTTCATTTAGGCTTTAATGTTTAGAATGTTGTCTGGTGCAATGTTTCGTAGCTTTAACTACTTCTTTGTGTTGTTCCTCTGAATTCTGCTGCATTCTGTGTCTCTTTTGTGGACGGATCGTGCTTTAAAATAATAATTAAAGCACAATGACTCAAACTGCGCAGCATCTTAGGCGTGAACGGCGCTGTTTAATCCGAGCAGCACTGAAAGCAGCAGTGGGCGAGCCCCGCCCCTGACATCCTGGAAACCGCTAGAAGCTTTCAGATAAATTAACCAGAAAAATGGCAAATTGAAGAAAAAATACCCCCGATAGCTGTGACCCTACATAATGCGGGAAGATAAAGTCGAGGTTACGAATGATTCCCTCGTTTTCTGTTAGATTTTCTTCGCATTAAAAGTCCGCAGTCGCGGTTTTGTTCCTCTCTGACAGCCATAAAGCCCCGATGACATGCTAAACCCTCATGCTAACAGGCCAGCGGAGGAGAATGACAACAAGCAGGGTCAAACCCGCAGCTAGTGACTTTTTACACGTAACTGTTACGTTATGAAATGTTAGCGCAGGGCAGCCGACACAACTAGGATTATATTTTTGAGATTTCTAAAAGAGCTGCGGTAAAACGGTTAGCTTAGCCGTTAGCGCATTCATAACGCCCATGTGCTTTCTCGCCGGGTAGCACCGCTAGTCGGAAGCTAAACATATATAACTGGTTAGTAAACTGGTTTTTCAGCTTAGCAGAATAAATGAATGCAGCAGTGTACTATAGCTGCGTATTAATGTATTAAACAGAATTAATAAAAGTAAAACCTCACCATGATGTCTGTGATTCAGGGGATGTAGCCTTGCACGCACACAGAAGAAGGACTTGATGACGGAGTGACGTGATGACGTACAGACGTAGTGCTGCGTTCAGGGGAGATAATTGTACTGCAGTACAAGTAGAAGTACTGCTTCAAAGCCTTTACTCAGTTTGAAGTGTCAAGCACGTGCTGAAAATGTACTTTAGGTGTAAACGTACTGTACTGCAGTAAGACAGTAGTTTCTCTGGGCATCAATCTGACCGAATTATTAATAAAATTCTAAGTGTTGTAAACTCTTGTGAACGTGAGGCTGTTAATTATATGAATGTACAAGTCTGGATTTCTTCCACGAGTGCTTTGTAATTTATATTTCAGCAGGAATCTAAATTGTTCAGCCCTTGTTAAGTGTAATAATCAAAATCACCAGTATTGAATTTAATTTCTGCTGTTCTACTAAATTGACCCTTTATGTTAGGGGTTCACACACCAGCGAAACCTTTTTAAAAAGGAAAATATTTATTGTCAACTCATTTCACATTTGTGCTGTGTACTGAAAACAGATACTTCTAGAAAAAACGAGGACAAAAAACTGCAAGACTTAAGCAAATCTTCTACAAAGGTGTCATTATCACAGGGCAGAAATACTGCAAAATCCGGCACCAGAAAACCTAATAAATGTTATTTTGTCAGGTAGAAAGACAAAACAATATATTTAATAGATTTCACGTTGCTACAGTGTGACACTCCAGGGTCTCATCTCCTCTTTTTCAGTCCCGGCCTCCTGCCTTTGACAGTCTGGATGGGTAAACAGTAGATGTGCATCGGGAACATCCTGAAGTAGCTGCTGATCCAGGGTCTGTTGGGGAGAACATCAGTGAGCAGATGCTAATGGAAATAGAGCATCTCTGGTCCCAGAGCCTCATGTGCTATCGTACATTCAATCACGTGACAGAGAAAACTCATGGCAGCTGTATGACAACACTCAACCAAAAGATGAAGGTATTTTACATGTTAAGATTTAAAAATAATGTACAAAACAGTATGTTTAATCTGTTTTACAGGTAGTGCAAACTATTAAAGGGTCCAGCTTGTTGTGGTCAGAGCCAAAGAACATTCGGTTGAGGAAACAGGATTCTGAGGCATTTAGACTTGTCGTTTTGTTTTTGCCTGTGTGTTCATACTTGGTTACCCGCTGGCTGAGACTCAGGTAAAGGAGGTTTTGCCAGAGCAGCTTGTTCTCCCTTTGACGGTGGGATTCAGCTTCCCGCTGCCTCTCAACATCCAGACGAATTTCGGCCTCGATACGAGCCAACTGAAAAACACACATTGTTAATAACAGAGCCTGGAAATGCGAGCGACCTTACATGAAGGTTAGGATGATGTTTTTTTTTAAAATAATTTATGTAGTGAACACCAGAGCATCGACAAAACTGTCCTCAAAGCTGTTAAATCAAATTTTCTCAAGTTGGTTTTTCTGTTCAGCTGAACAGCAAACGTTTGAACTGGATTCTAAAAATGTGTGATATGTGTTCTTCAGCTCAGCGCAGCCACGTTTCCCTTCATTTGCAATATACATTGTCATTGCCCACATCTCTGTGTTCTACACACAGGTTCGAGCTCCACCTGTGCAGAGCTACTGTTAGACGTACAGACTGGGGCCTTTTTGACACCAAACATCATGGATTAGAAACTTCCGATTAACAGTGGAGCTTTTAAATCCCAACCAGCAACCACTGATCAATTTGGCCCAATTCTATGTAGAAGGTCACTCGTGTGCATATCATATGACTGTATTTCATTATGTGAAAATGAAAAAATGAGGGTCTAGTGCCCCTTTAACATCCCCATGGTTGACAACACGAACTGCGACTTTGACTACAGCCATAAGTCACTGAACACAAAAACATTCACAAAGTAAGATATTGGATAGATCCCAGTAAATACGGAACATGTAGCTCAGAAGGTCATTAAAATATTAATAGGACATGCGTAAAGCTGTCGTATTGAACATCCAATAATATAATAAGACAGAGAAAAGCAGCAAATTATTATAATGGAACAACAGAATGTTTCAATTTAAATTTTTAATCCGATTTGCAGGCAAACGATCAACTGTGAAAAAAAAGACAATTCAGACTTGTTACAGATTATTCACATGTTCATCGACACGTCAGTGTATTGACTCCATGGTTCACCAACACCTCTGTAAAAGAGCCAAAATAGGTTGTTACCTCGTCCAGCAGACTCCTGCTATCCTCCAGGTTCCTCTGGTCCTCGTGCAGAACCACAAGACGCCTCCCTTCCTGTCTGTCCACCTTGTCCACTCCTGGTTTACGCGCTGTGCCGATCTGTCGCTTCTGTTGCTGCTTCTGCTGCTGTGGGACGATCGGAGGCAGGAAGCAGGTGCTGACAGACACAGAGGGAGGGAAAAGTACTGAGTTCATGTTTCTGTAGCATCTGTGTGCTGAATGATACAGCTAATGAACACACACACACACACACATAAACCTGGACCATTCAGATTTGTTTACAGTCAGGTCAGATCACCGTAACGTATCCTTCAGCCAACGTCACGCTTCAGTGGAGAGTACCACACACACACACACACACACACACACACACACACACACCCACAGTTATCGGATTGATCAGGTCCAGACTGCGGTTCTAGTTCTCTAAACATTTTAATTGTTATTTGACCCCACTGAGGGTCATCAGCTCTCAGTAGGTGACACCATTCTCTAACCCCAACCTACCTGATCTATCTACACTCTGGCTTTTACCAGCCTCAAATCTACATTTTTCACCATCATTCCCTTCAAATTGATGCAGGAAAAGAGGCTCCAACTGATGTCAAACCTCTGAAGCCACAGCTGCAGTGCACATTCTGACCTGTTAGTGGTAAAATGGAGCAATGAGTTGCCCTCGAGTGGTTGCAGGAGTTTGCCCATGCAGCCTTTTTTTGGGACTTGGACCTGCAGGGTTTGCTGTGGCCTAACTAACTCATCAGGGTTGCTGATTGACCCTAGAACTGATCCAGTTCTATGAGTTTCATGGCGTTAGGGCAGTGTCCAGTGTGTTTTGGGAGGTTGCTAAGTGACTGAATGAGTGCAAAAGTAAATGAACAGATGGATGCCAGCAGCATCAGTACTGGATTGTTGGTGTGAAGAGGGAGCTGAGGCAAAGCTTTTGAGTTACCCATCAGTGTGTGTAAGTGGAACGGGAAGGAGACCACGGCCAGAGAGTAAAAGAATGAACAAACCAAGAATGAATACAACAGAGCCAGAGTGAGAAATAAAATATCAACTGTTATGATTGATGCCAGGAGACAATAACAAAAATGGATGATGTTGATCTGGAAATGTCCTCTCATTATGTCGTTAATACCGAAGTAATCAACTTAACTCAGTCATTGCTCCTGTTTTGTTACCTGTGTTCTCTGCTGCCAGACTCCTCCTTAATCTGAGAGAGCTGACGAGCTCCCATCATGCCCTGCAGCACAGACAAACACACAGAGGATAGAGTATCAGTTAATTACATGTTCTCAGAGAACAAGGAGCAGAGAGAACAGTTTCCCTCCACAACAGTTTCCGTGGTGACAGGAGACATCTGTCAGTCATACCTGACAGACGACACCCCTGCACACACACACACACACACACACACAGACAGTGATTAGTTACCTGTGTGGTCTTGGAAACATTACACCTGGTTTAGTTTAGGTCAGATGAACAATTTACATGAAAGGTCCTTAAAGTTACTGTAAAATAAAAAATGCATGCGCTGACATTCTTCAGCCCACAGGGAGACAGCGCAGAGTAAGGACGTGTTAGGAGCCTTTAGTTAGTCAGACGTGAGTTAAATCCTTTGTCAGGACGGAAACACTCAATCAGATTGTCTCCACTTGAAGCTTGTTATAGATGTTCAGATGTTACAATACTGCAATTATTTCAAAAAAATGGGCAAAGTGTCTCAGCAGTTCTCAGGTGGTCTCCAAGTCTGATGGACTCAACAAAAACTTCTGTTATTTATATTATCATTTTTAATGCAGCTATGTCTCCTAATGACTTAAGATTTTAAAACCACAAGCAAAAGTTTTTCAAGAACATAATTATGACTGGAAAACAAAATGACACTGTAATGTTAATATGTTCTTTAAAGTTTTAAATAGTGATGCATTGACTTCTTGTAGTACAACATCAATTTTTGATGACTATAACAAAGTGTGTGTACTCACAGCACTTGGTGAGGGTTCGGTTGCAGTGTGGCTTAATAAAGAAAAACTTAACAGTCTCTTCAGAGTCACTTTGTTCACTCATGTCCAACCAAGTCCACCTCCGTGTGAGTCCACAGGTCTCCACAGATGCCGGTGGGAGAGTCTGGTACGTTATAGTCACCACTGAGCCTTAGATCTAAACACAGCTTTCACCTGAAAATGTGGCCCATTGTTTAGGGCACGAGGACACGTGATATCGTACATGTTCTCAATGTACACACAGATGTATTCTGTCAGACTCGATAACTGAGGCTGTGAGCTTTCAGCTGACCCGTGGACACACCGGACTCCTGGCATCTGGTCTACAGCTGCTTCTGAGTGCTCTCTGTACTCTTGCTGCTGAACCAGCCTCGGTGGTTCAGTTCATTTAGGTCAGCGTCCACATCCAAGTCAAAGTAGAGCCTGACTTTAACTGGAGGATTAAGACGATCAAACACTGCTCACACTGTCGTCGTAGCTCACGCCGACTTCAGAATCTGACAGCTGATACAGGTGTAAACATCAGGTCACAAATGATAATATGTGATTACATGCAGGTGTTTGAAAGTGTAAAACTGTGGCTTTTGGACGGCACAGGGTGAGAATGGGTTGAGTAACGTACTCTACATTTCCTGCAGTGACTCGTTGCTTTGAGCAGATGGATGCACCTGCTGTTTTTTTGTGTGTGTATTAATATTCTGCACTGTTGTTACTGACACATCTTTCCCTTTTGCACAATTTACCTAAAACAGTGTGATCATGTGTCAGATATGAAACCCGATAAACATTGTAACACTTAACAAGAAATGTTAAATGTTGATGACTGAACTAAATTCATCATTGCTATTTTGGGATAAGTACAAGCATCAGTCCTTAGTTTACAGAGCCATCAGTAACACGCCTAACATGATAAAAGACGACATACGAGACAAACCACACACAAAACAACCCTGTACAAATGTCACAAGAACAAATTAGAGCATTTTAAATAAAATCAGTGCTTGTGATGCTGCTAAGTCTGCAGAACTCAGCTTTGTTGTTTTCTGAAGATAACTTTTTATGATTTATGGACTGTCAAAAGAAATTGGAAACAATCAGTTCGTCAGTTTCTAAGAATAAAATGCTGTAAGTAGAACATCATGAAATTCGATTTCTCTACAAAAAGGATTTTCTTCAATATGCCCAGAAAAAGGATCTCAAACAGTTGAGTTATGTGAACATGCAGATACTCACAATGATGTTCATCGCTGTGTGTTTGTTTCTGTGTTTTTGGATTTTGTTTCCATCCTGCAACTTTACCTTCCTGTGTTCAGCTGAGACGTTTGTCTCGGACACCTCATTAGTCCAGTGCTCCTGCAGCACCACCTCCACCTGAATTAGTCATCAGTTTGTGTGTGTGTGTGTTTGTTTATCTTCTGCTGAGCTCCACAGCAAAAGATATGAATATTTTATAGATATTGTTGTAAAGAAGAAATTTGGTTCATTTAATTAGAATTTTTGTTATGGACTAAATAGGGTAGAATGAAGTGCAAACTTCATGAATTTTGTCCCCATAAAATGAAATCTAAAACACAACAACATCTACAAACATAGAAGAAGATAAAGCAGAAACAATACTCTGCTTTTAGGAGCTTTTAGGAGTTTGAACTTCACTGGTGCCTTTTGGAAATCTGGCAAGTTTCACCTCATTCCGACAAAACGTTGTTTCTAGCTCTTTTAATGCTTTTATTTTTAAAAATCCGATATTTTCAGGCCTTCCCGTGAGGTTCTAACTCAGGAGGCTCCCAATTTGAAAATAACATTCTTTTCGCTGAAAGCTCGAGACAGACGTGTGTCTCTGAAACTAGCACCAAAAATTAAGATTTTCTTTAAATATTTCCTCAGACAGCAGCTTCAAGAAACACACATGGGCTTGGCTGCAGTGGTACACTGTCAGGTGTACTAATGATTTTAGAAAAAACTCATTCTTGTTGTGAAAGTGAACTTGCAAGGTTTTCACACAGGTGTATGTGTTTAAACAGAGAGAAGGAGGGAAAACAGAAAAGACTGTATCAATATCAGGGAAGGAACAGAACAAAGAAAGAGGAAAGGAAGGAAGTGCTAAAGAAAGGAGGCATAAAGGAATCTTTTACCATGAACGTGTAGTTTCTTTGCTCTAAACCCTGTAAAACTGTGCAAAGAGCAGTTTGATCAGAGTGGGAACGAGCAAAACAGGGTTAGGTTCACTAAACTGAGAAGAGAGTGGACACTGATTCCCAACGTACTTATCAAACAGTGTTTATTAAAATACCTCACAGTTTACTAGTATCTCACATAAAGCCGAGCGTGTCAAGTGAAAGTCACTTCGGAAATTGTTTCTGTGACAATTTTTAAAATGAACCTTGTGTTTTTACTTATTTTATTACTTTGCGATCACTATCAGAACTCAGACAAGAACCTTGAGTCTGAGTTAAATTTCTTATATTATTATGGAAGGACAACAATGAGCCCTTATTCATGATTTGGAGCTGACGTGAAGACGTCAGAGGATGAGAAAAAAAACTGAGAAGCTCATCTGCACTGAGCACATTCCGCCGAGAACCAGGACAAGTGTCTTTTCTCACAATAAAAATGCATTTGCAGCTTCTAACCAAAAACAAGCCAAAAAAAAAAAAAAACGAAGGCAGCCTGCATTGTCAATCGTCACGTGGGAACAAGGAACATGTGATGTGTTTGTGTTTCTCATGTTAAAATGTTTGGTTATTCATCTTTAAGTTGGCGTACGAGTCTGTGCAGCGTCTGTAGAAGTGGAAGTGGTAGTCGGTGAAGAGCGCCCCCTCAAAGTGACGGTCAGTACTGCAGTCCGCTTGACCCTGGAGAAACAAAAGCACGTTCATTATGTTAACGCAGTAAATCCTAAAATATAATAAGAAATGAAAATGTCTTTGCCTGATATGAGTCAGGCAAAGAGAGAAAGGTTCTTTTCTCACGGCCACTGTTGAGCGGAAGTGATACGAGCTGTGATGAAGACGAGCTACATGGAGAGGCCATTCGTGTTCTCCCTGTGGAAACAAACAAACCTTCAAAGCACATTACCGCAAATCTTCAGAGTTCATCTGAACAAATGCATGAAATTAAAGCAGGAGCACAGTGATTTTTACTTTTGTTCATCTTTCTTTGCACACTGATCAGCCATAACATTATGAGCAGCTGCCACAAACACAGTCCCGACTTGTTGACCATGGACTCCACCCGATCTCTGAAGCCGTGGTATCTGCCACCTAGCTGTCAGTAGCAAATCCTTGAAGTATATTGGGAGGTGGGGCCTCCATGGACCTGTTTTTCCAGAACATCCCAAAAGATGCTGGATTGGACTGAGATCTGGAGGACTTGCAGCTCAAGTCAACACCTCAAGGTTATATTCTTGTTCCCCAAACCATTCTTGACCCATTTTTGCAGTTTAAAAGGCTGCATTATCCTGCAGAAAGAGGCCAATGTCATCAGGGATCATTGTTTCCATCAAGGCCTTTACTTGGGCAGGACCCAAGGTTCCCCAGGAGAACACTGCCCCCTTCATATCAAATAAAAATGGGAATCAGAACTGAATAACAGACTCTCGGAACACGACTGGCACACAACGTGTAGAACAGAACAAACCTGCACTAGATGAAGTTGGGAGAAGTGGACTCATACAGAAGAACCGAGTCCCCCACCCACCCAGTCTGACTGCAGTGAGCCAGAAAGTAAAAGAACGAAATGAAACCCGGTGATGATGCTGATATTCACCTGTGTGTTTGATGGGTATCTAATCCCAGTTACAGTGCTTTTATCCAGCAGGGTCGAACAGGCCGCTGACTCATCAAAACGGCAAAGATGGACGACCAACAGCTCCGTAGAACTACACACACACACAAGAACGTGGAAACATAGTTACTTTCAGGTATGAATGAAGGGTGGATTCAGTGCGTATACGACACACTGCTCATCATGTTAATAACAGGAGAAGTTATAAAGTTTGTGACTTCAGGTTATGATACCAGCTTTAAAGGAGTCATGTCAAACAGCTACAGGGGATGAAAGCTGGCTTTGATCAGAACGTGTGGCTGTTTTTTGAGAGTAAGCTTAAACCCACTTTTTCATCTTGGCTTTTCATTCAAATGTTTCATACGTGTTTCTCACTTATTGCATTGATTTTCATTTATTTCACCGTTTCCTATTGTTTATTTAGTTTTTGGTTGAATGATGTTTTTACTCATCATTGTTTATGTAAATGCATTTTTTTTAAATGGGTTCTTATATTATTTTTTTATTGACTATTAGAACCTTTATTGTTTTAAATATGCTCTTGTTTATGGGCATTATTATTATCACCATTTGTATCTTTTATTGTCTTTTCTTGATTCATCTTTCTTCAACTTTGCAGTCATTTGTAAAGTGCTTTGAACTAGATTAATCTGTACAAAATGTGCTGTATAAATAAAGATTTATTGATTCACAGTGTGTCTCTTGTCTATAATCCCTTTGATTGAGGAGGAGTTAGAGCAGACTGAGAACTTACTTCATGAGAAGAGTGACTCTCATGTTGACTGGGACGAACTGGCTGATGGGAACTTTGTAGACGTATCTACCAGGCCTGAGGGACAGACCACAACATCACCACAACAAATCCACCAGAATTATGGTTGATGACATTCACACAAGCTGCTCATTAACCGAACAGGGGGTCAGGGTCCCTCATCATCCTCTCATCCACAAAAAAACGATTGATGCAAAATGATTAAAGCTTTGCTCCAAACAATTATGAAGCTGTTTTTACTTCACTCACCCACATTCGTCTCTTTTACAGTATTTGTTGTCAATAACCTGCTGGTTCTCTTTAATGACGAAGGAGTGGATGGTGGTGTTCGTCCCTGACAGAGGTACAGAGAATCACATCAGTTACTACAGACTTTTCTGCAGCTTCGCTCACATGATCATGTTTTATTGCATACACGCACAAATGAAATAAACTCCGCCCCCTCAGAGCTCGTCTCTAACTACCTTGTAACTACCAGGTTAGTGCAGTGGTAAAATCCAGCTTCTTTCAGTTGAGACAGTTCATAAAAGTTACATTACTTCAAACAAGCCAGTGCTTTTGTTACAACCCCCCCCCCCCCGGTTCCAATTCAGGAAGTAGAGATCAAGCACTCACAGTCTCCAGCACTTTTCATCTTGCGATAAACTTTTTCCTTTGTTTCTGCAGACGAAGAACACAGCATCCATTAAACCAAACATCAGCTCCATTTTCCCCGGCAGCTTTAGTTGAAGCATTGACAGCACTGAGACACGTGACTGTTTGTCATTATTACCTGTCAAATCAGACTTTTCTGACTCGGTGGTGGTGATGTTGGTGTCAGTGCTGCGTCCTGTTGTCGAAGGGCAACAGTACACCTGATCACAGTACAGCAGGTCACAGAAGTCCACATCTGGAAGCCAAGGTCCAGGTGAAGTGGTTTGTGGGGCTGGAAGAAAGAGAATCCTGATTTACAGAGGTGAAAGGACGAAGCCAAGTTCAGCAAATGCATTCACTGTCTTGTGTACTTTGGACTCTGGATTGTCCTCATGTCCTATGTGTGGAAAAAGTGTCATGTGACACTGCGTGTAAAGACGAATGTGAACACAACAACAGATCTTTACATTTTCTTTAGGAATAAGTGAATTACCTGGGCTGCTCCAGCCTGTGGTCTGCGGAGGAATCATGCTGTTGTTGCTATCAGCCCGAAAAATACAAGCACAAACACTGATGTTACTATGTGGTCGTTACAGAGCTGGATGCAGTGTTATCCGCTGGTTGTTAGGAGAAATCCAGCCTGATTTGACCCTTGAATTTCTCACCACCAGCTAATTTTAGAGTTGAGACTGAGTTAAGATTTCTGGCCGATTTGATTTCAGTGGTGAGCATTTAGACAAATAAATCAAAGTCTGCCCAGCTTTGTCTAAATGTCACTGTATGTTACAATCGGAAGACAAATGCTTGCGTGTCCAATGAAATGGTTATTTGGGGGTTTCCGTTGGGTTATGAGGATGTTGTGAAATCTTAGTAAGGTATTAATGTGCCGTCATTTTAAATGCAATTTAAATTGGAAAGCTTGAGCCTTTACCTGTTGCCTGGAAAGACATTGAGGTCCTCCTGCTTCAAATTGAGTAGGTAGAGAGCGGTGATGGAGATGATGCTGCACAGAAAGCCACACCCACCATAATAAATGAGTTAATGATTTTCCTGCGCTGTAACACACACTGTGTAGGTGGAAGAGGAAGCAACATGGCACCTCACCAGAAAGCCATGGTGGCCAGCAGGGTGAAGACACTGGCCTGGAAGATTTTATGCTGTAGACAGTGGCTGGATTTGTGAGCACGACCCTCCTTCTGAACGTTTTCCCTTTTACACGTGTCGGGACTTGACGTCATCGACTCGCTGCTGTGTTTCCTGGGTTTACTGCTGGAGGAAACAAGGGGGAAACAGTACTCGATTAAAGGAGTTTCAGTATTTATGTGCTACTCTGTGTGAAGAATAAGGTCAAGCGGAACAAATCGATTTTAATCAAATGCAGCTCAGTGCTTGTAATAGTTCCTATGCTGCACGTTTGAATGTTTGAAGGTTTACTAGTGTAAATCCTGATGTCTGCAGTAATAAATGGTGGCAGGAAAAGATGAAGACAGGTACCCGGCCGAGCGAAGGCTTCCCGTCAGGCTCTTCAGCTTGGCCAGCCGGCGGTTCCAGACCTCCAGCTCGTTGATTCGAGTTTCCAAGTTGTCAGTGAGCTTCGACAGCTGCTGCACCGCCCCAACGTTCTCCATGAAGATTTGCTCCTGCAGGAGGAGAGGACGGAGGAGGCATCAGAGGAACATCTGACTTTTTTGCTGTCTCCCTTACAAACAAAAGTAACTAGAAAAACACACTGGAGTCATGAAGGAAGGAGGAATGTAAATAGACCTTGTCCACCATGAGGAAATGATTAATCTTCTTTCCGTCAGAGCACGTGATGTGTCCGACCTCCTTCACTGCTGACGGCAGCAGCTCCTTTACCTCCTGAGCTATTACACCTAAAATATCATGTTGTAATGGCTTTACGGTTCAGAATGATTACAGATAGTGTCACACAATTTTATCATTAGAATAACTGTGACTCATTACCTGTCTGGTGGGTGTGGTCTATTCCCACCGTGGAAGCAAATTCTGGTTTGTAATCAAACTCAACGATTCTCATCTGAGTGATTCTCTTCAGCTGCTGCTCAGAGTCGACCTGACAAAGCAATTAACCCATTTTAGGTGATTTGTTGAGTTTGTGATGCTGCAGCTACAACGTACAGACACGTTCCAAAGTTAGTCCCACCTCTTTTAAGTCTACGCTATTTTGGGTAAAAACATAAGAAAAATCATCCGACAGCCTCAGACAAACAACACATAACTTTTTTCAAAGTGCTGTTATTTATTTAATAGAAGCGACATCACAGCACATTCACCCCATGGTCAGAATATATTTCTAAATGTTCTAAATTGGCTCATGCAACAAGACAATGACCCAAAGTAGACCAGTAAATCCACATCAGAATGGCGGAAATATAAAAGAATCCAGGTTTTGAAATGACCTAGTCAAAGTCCAGACCTTAACCCAATGGAAATACTTTGGTGGCTTCTCAGGGGATCTGTGCACAAGTGAACGCACAAAAACATTGACGTTGTAAAGAAGGATGGACCAAAATGTCTCCACAACCATGTGAGAGACTGGTAAAGTCATACAGGAAACTATTTCTTCTAGTTATCGCTGCGAAAGGCGGCTCAACGAGCCACTGACTCATGGGGAGAAAAATAATGATAAGTTGTTAATGCTAAGACCTGCTGCTATCGGATGATTTTATTGTTTTTACAGAAAGGAACGTAGAAAATAAAGGAGTGATACTTACTGTCAAACGTGACTGTCGTTACCCTTTTCAGTAGATCTTCTTACCTCCTGTATGTTTTGCTTGGCCCTGACGTCGGACGGCTGCATGACAGCACCCATCACCTTTGCGTTACCGCAGACGACCAACGCTTCATCAGGGGAGTCTGTGTTGATGCCCACACGACCGCAGCACACCACGGACTCCTGCACTGCCCCGCGCTGCCACAAAGCATCCCCGTCCATCTCAAACTGACCCGGGTTGGAAGCCTGCAGCAGGGCGATGACACATACATGCAAAGATTTGCGTCTCTGCCTGAGCTATAATCTGCTTTCCTGTGTGTTCATCGGGTTAAAGTGGGTTGTTACCCTAACGATGATTCTCTCCGACACCAGAGCTGTTAGCAAGAACGTCTCCTCTTTGACTGCAGCATAGAGACCAACCACCAACTGAAAATATCTACACACACAGATACAGTGAACACGTGCAAGCTCTCAGTCAGTCCAATCATCTACTTGCGCGAAGGAAACACACTCACACACCTCTGGTCAGGGTTGGGTTTGCCTTTCTTCCTCATGTTGTTGCCTGTTGTCTCGCTGAAGTGCAGCCGGCCCAGCGTTACCTTGGTGATCTTGCCACCAGGTAGACTGACCCTTGAGGGTCAGAAAAAAATCCAGTGAATTTATTTACATTTTGGGGCATTTGTGCCTTTATTTGATGATGTCAAGTGAAGAGCAGGCAGAAAACATGGGGGTAGAGAGGGTGTGCACATGCAGACTGGGTCACGCTGCAGTAGCTTGGTATCAGAGAGGGATCGGCTGAGTGCTGACCCTTGTGAAGTGTGGTGGAAAAACAATGCTATGGTGCGTCTCACCAACCGTTTGCTAAATGTCTCCCACAACAGTGACTAACTAATAAGTTCTTTGCTGAGTTAAGCTTTCAATTTCTCCGGATGCTTAGGAAATGCAGTGACTGCTCTCAGGGTACAAGGTATTCTGGGTACAGGTAGAAGTTGACTAACCAGACTAGTAAGTCAGCAAACCAGTAATATAAGTATAAGTTCTAAATAGCCGGTTCCTCACCTGACAGGGTGGAAGGGCTTCTTGCTGCGGTCAGGTTGAGACTGCTCAATGGTCACCTGGTGGCTTGGAGCTTCAAGCTGGGAGTACAACAGAGATATGACATAGATGAGTGACCGCCGCCTGTTGGCTACGACCAGGATATAAATGTGTCTCAGTGGAGTTTGGCAAGATAACCCCACCATCAACAACTAGGTCAGAAAGTAGTTTAGCCCATGTGGATAAACATGTGCTGGACATATCGGCATTGGACACACAGATAGTCTAATGTAGATCTTTTTATCCAGTTCAGTATTCTGTTTTTACATTATTATATAAAGATCTACTTAAAAGAGTGCGGACGTCATGTTTCTCTGGTCACCTGCTAAATTCAGACAAACGGTGAATCACGTACACACCTTGACGCCAAAAACTTTTAATTGGAAGTGGTCGACCTCCTCTGGCCCTTTGGCTGTTCGGATGTACTGTGGTTCTTCTGCCACACCAATGTGAACGGTGACCTGAAAGTGGTTCTTCTTCTGGCAAACAAAGGCCTCATCAGCTGGAGAGTAGTTGAAGCCTTTATCTGTGTCCACATAGTAAGCAGGCGGAGACCTGGAAACCATGAGTGGACCTTTTTGACACTTTGTTAAAAGTATTTCAACAAATTCCAGGTAGATTTCGTAAATAAAATCAACCCGCATCATAGGTTTTTCTACTCACAGTGCCTGGTAGCTGCTGTCACACAACGTGCTCCACTGTCCTGCCCTGTACTGTTCCCATGTCAGCAGCTGGTAGGGCCCCAAATTTAGTCCACCACCACCTACTAAATTCCCTACACCATCACCGTGAGTCCTGTCACAATCCGAAGTATTGCTTCTTGTTGATGGCTCCTCAATCTCAGATCTCCTTCTCTTTTTACTTTCTGCGGAGCTAAAGCACAATTAAGGAAATTTATACCAAACAACTACTTCCAGTCAGTCTGGCCACTCATTAAAAACCTAAATGTCTAAAGAAAAATAAATTCAACATGACATAGCTCAATACTTACAACCTAATTTAGTGGATCTGTAAGAACCTTTGCAAATAGCTTCTACTTGACTCCGACCCTTTGTTCGCAGTGCTCACAATAAGAAGGTTCTACATTAAAAAATCTTAAATTAGATTTATTTTTCTTGTTTTGCTCATTTAATTAAGCAGCAAGGGCCCTAACATCACTTCATCATCTCGTAGCCTGCATTTATGAGCTTCAGTCACTTGCTCAATTGATTTTAGTATTTGGTAGAGATTTTTTTGGCAGGTAAATTGTCTTGAAGCCGGAACCTTAACTATTAGGCCTTTCCAGCTTTGAGATGTGTTCCAGGAGAACTAAGGCGCCACCTAAGCATCAGATATTGGCTCCATCATCAATCTAGAATTTACATGTTTACAGTCAAATGTAAGAAAAAGCAATTTACTAAGGACAAAAAACCAACCATGCAGACGGTTTGCTTACCAGGTGTGTAGAGTGGAGGAGGAGCCCAGGAGACAGCTTGATGGAGGGACGGTTACATTGGGGATTGTGCCTGGTCCTGTGCACGGTGCAACATACTTGTTCGAAGCAGGCTGAGGCGGAGATGCAGGGGTGGGTGGGGTGTAAGCTTGCGAGCAAGTCTCTGAATGCAGGTAACGTGCATGTTCATGTGAGTGGTGCATATGCTGCTGCAGGGTTGGGGCGAGAGTTGGAGCATCCGGAGCCTGAGATTTGTTGTAAGGGTTAGTGAGGCCAAGACTATGGAGCTGATCGTGTGTCAGCAGGTCAGGGTGGTGACACGACGAGGAGGCAGCAGACTGTTGGAAAACCTCCTGCTGCTGGTTGGGCCAGTAGTGGGGCTCATGATGGAAGTCTACCAATTCAAAGAGGGCAGAACATTAGTGACCACTTTCTAACACACTTACACACATCATTGATGGCCAAATATATAAATTCCAATGTTGTGTCCTTGCTGCAACTGGGTGATGCAGAAGCTAAACAGATCTTTACGGAGGTTCAATGTAAAGTTTACCATTAGTGGACAACTGATGTTTGAGGGAAAGTGTCAGTAAGTCCAAAATGTAGGGAGGAAATAGATTATCTTGGTCGCGCAGCTGCACTGCACTAAGCTTCGTCCACGTTGCAGGAACGTGCACATGAATTTTGTTCATCTTCTCATTGATGGTCAGGAGCTAATTACATAACCATAGTGCAACAAATACAACTTTAATATCATCAGCAGCGGAAGAATCCAGGAGGAGATGCTACCACAGGATGAGCGTTTACACAGAAACACCTGGAGGAAAACACAGCTCTTTCTCATCAAACTACCTGGTATCTGTGCAGGTGAACAGGCCTCTGAGCTCGAGTCAGGCGGAGACTCAGGGAGCATGCTGGGAAAGGAAAAGCAATGAAGTGTTAACCCCAGAGTTCTACAGCTTCCAGTTCACACAGTGATTGTGACTGATTTCACTGACTACTGACATTTTATAAATTCAGAACCAGCTTCACTGACCAAGTATATGTGCATGGACTCAGTACGTGTGTTCAATGTCGTCTGTGGTGTAACTACAATAAATTATAAGACTTAAAGCACAGCAGTATACGGAAATATGAAATGTGTCTTTATTAGTTTCAATGTGTCTAAAGTGGCTTTTTTTCTTTCTGTGAAAAGTGTTAAATTGCACAGACAATTTGTGAAGTTAGTTAATTGCATTTAACACAGGACAGAGGCTGGGATTTAGGCATCAGGACGAGGGGCTAGGAAATGCATTGTGGGTAGAAATGTGAAAATGCCTGTGTGTGAACCTTACAAGCTGTTGGGATCCATGTCGTTGCTGAGGTACTGTTCCAGGATGCTCGTGTCCACTGCAACAGAACTGTCCAAAACACCACTCATATCCTGACCTACACACACACACACACACACACACACACACACACACACACACACTGTTGAACCCTGTCTATTTAACTTGGTCTGAGGACATTATGAGTCCTGTTCATTGCAGAGTCCACAGTGACCCCTAAGGTCAACACACATAGAAGAAGGGAAAGCACAAATATGCTCCGAGTTCAGAAATGCTACGAAACACAAATGGGGAAAAAATGCAAAATGAAGTGCTACAACAGAGAAGCTCCAGGACACGAGGAAGAATCTTTTCCAGCAGATTGTAGAATGGCTGCCATATGTCACGGTGCCCCTGGGCAAGACACCGAACCCCCAGACCGACCCACCCCAGCTGCCAAATCAATACGTGGACCACATGATCTGCTGTGGTGCCTCTGAGTTTAAGGGATGAGCCAAAGGAAAACAAAAGATAGAACTACAGTTTGTGAATTAACTCAGTAATTTAGCAGTTTGAACAGAAATGTTTAGATTAAAGATTGTGAAAACTATTTCATAACAAAATATCATGTCAATTGTAAAAATATTTGAAAATGAAAACAGATAAGAAGCCACTGACAAACTTCATGCAAGGTCAGTTAGAACCATCCACCTAACATTGTATTTTCATCCCAGTTCTCCCTGTCACTCACTTAACTGAGAAATGGTTCTACAAGTTCTGGCTCTTGTTTCACCTTTGCAGAGTCGTTTCTGTGCGATCAGCTCCTGACTCTGAATATAGATCTAAACTTAGAAAATGTGATATCAGCACTGGATGGATGATGTAATCAGATTAGTGGAATGTCTCACCGCTAAAGAACTGCTGCAGAGCCTCGTTCTCCCCCAGGACCTGGGTGGGCAGACGGCCAGAGTCGGACTCCATGGTGCCCTCAGGGTGTGCTGAGACCTGGGGCCGAGCTGGGATCGTGATGGACTCTAGCTGGAGCAGCTGTCCAGCTGTAGAAAGACGCTGAGACAATAAACAGATGTAGATGTAATAAGACAGAATTTTGTAATAAAACTAGATTAACAAAGAAGAAATGAGCCGTTTCTGGGGCTTTTCCATCAAACAATGCTGATCTCAAACCCATAAGCAATTTACTACATGCATTTATTTTCTATTTAATGAAAAGTTATTAGAAAAAGCACATTCAAAAGAAAACACACGGCGAATGCTTCAAATCTGAAATAGCTGAACAGTTTTACGTTAAATAGCTGAAACTTCTATCATAAAATTGTGAAGAGCAAAGTTGAATGTTGTAAAATGTAAAAAATGCTGAATGGAAACTAAAATTTTCTGCTTCCAGCTCCCTGTGAACAGGACACACAGTCAAAGATGATGGAAGAAGGAATTTTAGACTAAAGTCTTGGGATGTGTTTAAAGTTTGACCAAAAAAAGTTAAAGAGAATAGCAAAAACATAAATGTCCCTAAAAAGTTGTTAATCTTTTGATGGCATCTGTAGCTGCATGTAAATTGGAAAGAAAGTAATGGAATAATAATAATAACAATAATAATAATGTTTTTTATTATCATTATTATTAATAAGCATTCACATTATGATTAGGGGATCGTGTCAAATGAAAACTGAAGTACAAACATATTCTGTTCCTTAATTTCGAGTTTACCTGCTGAAACAGTGAAGTGCACACGGCCCGTTGCTCATAATGCAAACAAACATTTTAACAAAACTACTGAATAATGAGGTGAACAAAAGGGTTTTTTTGGAGCCTCAAATATGAAACACGTGTTATGAACACGAACAAACCGTCTTCAACAAATAAACAAAAGGAAATAGATCAAATGAAAGTTTAACAAAATCCTCAAACAGGCTCAGTGCACAGAGAAATGTTGCATAAATGTATTTTGTTAAACTGATGAATGCTGATGGATTTTTGTGGATGAAGTATCTGTCTGTACTTAAAGTGGTGAACATCAGCTCCACATTCACCTGCTGCTGCTTTAGTTCTACACCAAGTCTCTATAGTAACACTGATCGTTGTCCTTAGTTTTTATTCATTAATGTCTCACTATTGAAGGTTTGTTTGCAGTTTATAGCACAAATGTGAACTAAATATTAAAAAAAGTCCCAGTGGCCTGTAGCCACCAAAGGTTGATTCTTAATACAACTGCAGCTGTTGTTTTGTTTCTTTTACAGTAAATTATCAAAAATCTGGTTTTCTCCTTTAATCTGTGCATGAATTAAACCTAAGACCTGAACATTTTAGATTTCTGCACAAACTACATCTGTGAGCCACATGTGGAACAAAGACTTGTACATTTATGTTATCAACAGCATCAAGTTCAATACTGTTTAAATACTTTTTTTTAAAGTACCGCAGAGAAATCACCTTCTTACTGCAGTACTGCTACTTTTGGACCTTAAGTCCATTTTTGAGCTCGAGCTCGTTTCCGCTTGAGGGAGGACTCGGAAACGGGACTCCTACCTGTTCTGGACTCCTTTTCCTTTCACTTGAGCAGTTTGTGCACTGAACATTGTGACAAAACTCTGACTACAGCCCGACCAAGATCCAGTCTTGTGTTGCTTTTAAACAGCGGCCGACATATTTGTTCAGACCCACCTGTGTGTCCCCAAGATGTCCGCCAGTCAGTCGGTCAGCGGTGCTCTGAGGCCTTTCTCTGACGTACATCTAACCCCATCTGTGATGATGGGGTGAGATGTTTCTCCTGTCCGTCCTTGGCCTCTTCTGTTTGTTTTGAGCTTTCGGCTCAGAGAAATGTTCCCTTTTTGGCTGAAGTGTTTCTTATTGTTTGAAGCGTCTGTGGATCGTCTCTGTATCAGGTGGACTTTGAGCTTTGAACAGGAAAAGGTAAAGGACGTTCACACACACCTGACACAGGTATATAACACACCTGTGTTTGTGTGCGGGATAAAGCCATAAACCAGGTGGTTGTCTGACTCACAGACATTTCCATCTGACCTTAACCTCATCCTAACTTCCTTTAAAGCCGCTGTGATCAATATTTTTACAATATCAATGGATCAGATGACCCCCAACCCACAATCGCCTCTTTCAGCTCATAGCTTTGTTCTTGGGCTTTTTTTTTTCCTGCTAGAGGAAATGTTAAGTTTCGTTATGTTAGTGGATCCTCAAACACTTCAATGTCCTACATTTCCCACAGTTCAACACAGCAGCCACGTGGTGGACTAAATGTCCACACTGCATCTGTCTGTCCAGTAGGTGGAGCGATAGGACAGTCCACATGCCGCCAGCTGTTCTTCATGACCTTTACCTTTAACATTTAACCAAATGGACTTTTATGTACATTAACTAATAAAGAAAATGTGTGATTAATAAAACTTTATTAGCACAGATGTCACCGGCACCATCAAAGTCGTTTAGACGAGCAAAGACATGGACACGTGGACGTTTTTGCTCTCACTTGTGATCGAGCAGCACGATTGTGACTGTACCTGCTAAAAGCTTGTTGTCTGGACACAAACTTAAACTTTGTGAAGACGACAGAATCTGCACATTGTCTTACTGTTCACTCTCATTGTCTCTCTGTCTGTCTCTTGGTCCTAGATTACGTGAACTGCTGCCTAAAACCCAACATGACGATAAACCTCATTAAAGCAGAACAGAAGATGAGAACACACGTCTTTACCAAAGTACATTGTGCTGATTTAACAGCTGCTTTAATAAAAATGACCAACGGCATCAGTCGTCACTGCCCCACAAAACAAGCCCACGTGTGATGAGCTTTGAAAACCAGCTGAGAGAAAAGACAAACAGCAGCAGTCTGTGTCCAAGTCACTGACCTGTTGTCTCTCAGTGTTTGTCCAATGAAATCAATGAAGGATCCAGTTTTCTGTGCAGCACAGCTTCACTCCTGTGAGCGTGGAGCCGGATTAGAAACAGCTTGGACGGTTTTATGTTGAGAAGTTAATTTTACAAGACCATAAATTACCAACCATTTTCTTGGTAGTTTCTTGGAAAGAACGTTGCAAATGTGTTTCTAGTTATAGGAAAGGAAAGAGACCTGATGCGGGGAGTCGGGTTCACTGCTGAAAGCTAGAAATACTAAAATCTGAAAAAGTCCAGAGAATTCCAACATGTTGAGAGCTCAGCGTGTTTTTAAGTCCAGGAGCTGGAAGAAGTCACGGCTTGTTTTAGCCAAAGTCTGGGATGGTGACAGTATTTTCAAATACCAAGGATGTTTCGACTGCACATCCTGGGAAATCCACTTCAGCTGATGTGCACCAACGTGTCCGAGGGCCGTCCAAAACCCACAAAGGGGGGACCTGAACGAACTGGAAAATGTTTAAATGGGACAGATGTGGCTGGACAGAAATTGGAGAGAAAGAGGAGCCAACTTTTGGCGATGGGAACTTCACACACGTACGAATGAACAAACGGATGCTAAATTCTGCATATTACAGCAGAACGCACAAGAGGATTCTGTAGGACAGGAAGCCCACGAGAGATGAGGCTCGTGGACAATTCCAGGCCCCAGCAGCACCTGCATTCACCACAGTCTTTAAAAAGTCTTCTGACCTGCATTACAGAAAGAATCAGCCAAAACTGCAAATCCATCTTTCCTCAATGATGCTTGGAAAAACCTCTTCAAGAACCATGTTGTGAACGAGTGCAACACCTGATTGATCCAGTTTGCTGATGGGCCATTCGGGGCTGTCGAGGGTCCAACCATCACCTCGTTTGTGTACAAATTGTGTTGTAGGAGTTTCTTTCAATTCTGTTGCTCATATGTACATATTTTATAGTTCTTCATCATCCTACAGACATCACAAATGTATTTTGGCCCCATATTGTTCAGCAATTTACAGAGCAGCAGACAGATTTACTGATCTCAGTTCACTGATGCTTCAGTTTCTTCATAAATGTGTGTAACTTCATTTTTTAAGCATAACACAAGCTTTTATATTAATTTTTGTATTAATAATAAATCACTGAGACAAAAGAACCCACATTTTTATCTCACTATCAAATTAAAGATTAATATTAAACCACTGACATATTAATGGAAAAAATACTTGTTTCAACTAAATTAACACTAAAATAAGATAAGAAAGATTTAACATGAATTACTGACCTTTTCCTGAGACCTGAAATATTCCTAATAAATAATATGGAATTTATTTGGCCTAATTTAAGCCAAAATACGAGATTGACTTTAAAGCTCTCAACAATTGGAGGATCCTCATTGAGCAGCTCATTCTGCAGCTCCAGAAAAATGTCTCATGGCTCCAGTGAAAGTCACTGAGTGGGATCAGGAAGATTAATTCACCTGAAATAAAATCACCTCAGCAGCAGTGACTCAGACTCTGCTCATGTTTGTTCTGCTTAATTTGTTAGAATAAATTCAGTGTGACTCACTTCAGCTCAGTTTTGTTCTTCAGCTACACAATAACCAAATTTCTATTCAAATCAGTCACCGCTCGCTGTTTTTTCTGCAGCAGGATTTGACTATAAATACCAACTATGTGTCACAATCATCTATGCGTTGACGTTAAAGCAGCGACGAGCTCATTGAATCACCGGGTTCGCTGCCTCCTCAGTGGTGACAAAGTTTGCGGAGCTGAAGAAACAACAGAAACCAATAAACGGCACAGGTGAGTCGTCAGCGTCAGTGGTGTAATTAGTAAATTCTGAAAGTTCCATCCAATAAAAACTGAGCACTGATTTTCCATGAAGACAAAAGACCTGACTGAGCATCACCAGACCCCTGTGAAGAATTCACAACCACATATTAAACTCTACAGTTTATGAGTATGTTCGTTTGTCCAAATACTTTTGAGCCAGTAAAACCATCATAACTACTGTACACGGTTCAACATTTTGGTTAAATTAATTCTGTCGGTCTACACACAAATAGAGATGCAGAGACAACATGATGAAACCGTCTCCGTCCCAGGTTCTCATCCAGGCCGGCTCATGTCAACTGTATTTCTTTGTCTCTACCACTCATCCTGGCCAACGCAGTGAAAAGCATTCAGAGCTCTACATTAGAGAAACCAAGCAGATGGTCAAAGTCAGGAGAAGCAACACCTCAGGACCAGAATCAGCAGTGTACCTACACCTGAAACACTCATTTGAGGACAACTTCCTCATTTTGGACACGGAAAACAAATGGTATGAGGCTTACGTGAAGCTATTGATGCTCACATGGAGAATCCTTCTCTCAACAGAGGAGGAGGAGACACAATCTGTCTCTCATTGTCCGTGGTGTCCCTTGATCTATCTGCAGAGAGATTAAGACCACTTCACACACCTAACGATCCAATTACGGGTGTTGGGAGTCATAACATTACATCCCCGGGTCTCCACCCTGTTCTCTTCTCCCCTATTATCCCCGTAACGAGCACAATCAGGCCAAGTGAGAAACGAAGGTGATTGTCCTCTGGAGGACAGAAGTGGGTCCCTCAGCCAAATTTCCCTCCGACTAAAGAAGCAGCTTGTATGAGTAGTGAAACGTTTCCTACCAAGGAGAAGAAGTCCTGTTGTATGATTCAACCTTTAGATGCTCCACAGAAGGTGTGAGAACTTTTCCTATTCACTTAAACATGGACCTAAGTGCAAATGATGAGTGAGACCTTTGAGTTTTCCTGATGACTTGATGTGTTTCTTCTTCTGTGTTAACATTGTTAGACAACACACCGTTTTCAGATCGAAACTTTCAAACTTGGTCTGACTATAAAAAGACATCAGGGCCTGATGATCCTGCATCTTTCACATCCTCAGACTCGTCACAGCATCCGCTGACGTGGAGCCACGAGTCGACAGATTCGGGCTTCAGTGGATCAGTGCTAATTGTTCGAATTCAACCCATTTTAGCAAGAATGACTCAGTTCAGCCTGATGTGTGATGACGTGGATGAATCACGACACGACCTGTAAATGGCATCAGTGGCCCCTCACTGCCACAATAACACCCCCCCCCGAACCAAATCCAGCTCCAAAGTGTATTGAGGTTTTTTTATATGACGTCACCATAATTTGGCCGTGTTGGACGTGCTGCTATTTACCCCGACCGCCCGTGGTCCTGAAGTTATGGCGTCGATGCAGTTTCGAACTCAAGACTCGGTGGTTGAGACTGAGAAGACAGATGTATTTAAGAATATAGACAGCGATGTCTTCATTTACAGTGACTGAATATCTGTCACCCTGCCTGCTTTACAGGTTTGGGCGTTGAGGCTCTTGTGTTAGAGCTTTTAAATCAGTGTAGTTAAAATGTGTCGGCTCAGTGAACGTGACAGGAGGGAAAATAAAGTGATCTGACGAAACAGTCAGCGACACGTCCAATATGGCGGAACAAAGATGGAGGTGGTCCAAACGTTGCAGGGGCACCAAAATAAAAGATGACTCGGAGCAGATACAGTGACACGAGTTTATATGAACCACAAACTAAACCTCTCAGTTTACAAAGGTGTAGAACAGGGAGCAAACACAGCTGAGAAAGTCGGAGCTACTGTGGTTTTTCTTTTCAGTTCATTTGTTTTAAGATTTTACATGCTGATCACAGGAAGTGCAGCAGTTAAAACACAGGCAACATTCATTGAAAAGAAGAAGAACATCAACATTTTATGCAAATATTAGAAATGTAAAGGGTGTTTACTAGTTCACATGAAGCAGTTTATTCACAAAAATCACAAAATCACAGGCTCATGCATTTTGTGGACGCTTTGAAGGATCTGCCACCTCACGTGAACACAAAACTTTAACATTTGAAAACCTTTCACAAAAAAAAAAACGTAACAAAAAAGACGTCCGTACTGAGAATGTGTTGGCAACATTTCTGCTCTGCGTCACTTAAAGTACAAACGTTAAAAACATATTTCTCACAGTCTAGAAAACAGGAAAAGGGGATTGTCACAGTACATGTATTTCCACACATGCATTAACATATTTTACAAAGATACACTGACAGAGTTCTGTCTGATTCAACTAGAAGGTTTCACAGAACTTGTTAACAGCAGATCTGATAAATTAGTTTGGGTTTCTACATTCCCACCTACAGTGCTTCATCAGTCCACAAACTTTTAAAAACATGTTCATGAGCTACTTTGGGCTCAAACTGTATTTCAGTTTAAAACAGTTGTGGGCAAAAGTTTGCACGCCCTTATTCTGAAATGGCAAAGAGTACATAATATACATTAGAATAAATCATTCATGGTCCTTCGTCCGAAAGGAAAGTTCATTTCTAATTAAATTTTTACACTGATTTTTACACTGATGTGATTTTTATTATTTTCATTATCATCAGAAGTAAAAAACAATAAATGGCTAGAGAATTCACCCCCCAGGACGTTTTACCATTTAGTTCCTCACATCACTGAATCATGGGGGTGAATCCTTTTCACTGCGTGGCTTTGAGTTCAGAGCCAGAAAACACTGGACTCACACAAGTTTCATGAGAAAACAAACATGAAAAACTCTAGTTTTCACCACTAACACAGTCACAATAAGATGAACAGAAGAGTCTGAGCCTCTGGTTCAGGGACAGGATCACAATTACGCACCTGTTTCCACAGAGCTTACTGAATCAAGTGGGTCTCTTTCAAATTAAGAGTCTTACAAATTTACATTTCTCTTTGTGTCACTGTTGACAGCTTAAAATCTGGGCAGTTTATTATTTCACGTACATAAAAAGCGAACAAATCGCTGGAACGGGACCAAAAGTTAGACCTGTGTCAGTGTTTGCACACACACTTTAAGAAAAAGGTTTTCTCAGTGGGAATCTTTCAGCTGCTGAACACGAGCTTCACTTGGTTTTTCTTCTCGTTTGTCTTGTGATTCCTGGTTTTAGTCGGTGGCCAATTTGCACAGAAGCTGCAGTTTTCGCATACACTCGCGAACACACACACACACACACACAAACAAACACAGACAGCATTTGGTAGAACATTTGGTAGGATGTTTGGCAACATGACACTAAATTATTTTTCCCCCCAAAAAAAGCAGTTTCATGATGTGTGTGTGTCCTCTGTGGCCTTCAGACCAGATCCAGCCTGAGCCAGAGGACAGTTCTTCTATATTGGAAAGTTTGCTAAGACCAAAAATGAAGCAGTGGAGAGACAAACAGAAACACTAGGACAGAATTAGAGATAGTTGTGTCCATGCTGAGCACCTATGTGTGCTTTCATGTCTCACCGTCCTTTGCTACATTTACTGCCACACAGTCCCATCCGCCTGTTGTGTTTCTGTGTGCGTCTTGTCCAAATCAAAGTCTTTGTCTCACCTGGCAAAAGTCCTGCTGAAGTCCTCTACAGGCTGCAGTTGGTTACAGCCACAGTGTGAAACATGGAGCTAAAACGCAAATTTTGTCCCGGTCGGCGGCACTGGAGGAAACATGGTGATGGCATCTTCCGGAGAGAAGGACCGTGATCAGGACATTTCACGGAAATCTGGGGCCGTGCTAATGAAGCTCGCCAGAGTAGGAGCGCAACATAGAGGACACAACATTGCAGTCACATGAAATGTCTGAGCTCATTAAAAGATGCAGTTTGGAGCCAAATGGAAGTTTTGTGTGCAGGAGGCAGCTCCTCCATTAAAGGAAGACGTGGCACAGAACCCGCCGTCACTGAAACCTGCTGCATTTCACAAGTTGGTGACACACACAAATCTGTCACATTAGACGCTTTGGATAAAGGTATATTCCACCACAGAAACAGAATATTACACAACATAACACTAAACCACCACACGCTGATCTATAAACCGTGATTGTCAGAAAATGTCCCCACTAATTTGTTCTCTGCGGCTATGAGACGCTTGGTTTATACTGAGCCTTGCTAATGTGAAATTTTCCACATTTTGTCACAACGTAACAAAATGACAGAATGTAAAGAAGTTCGGGGGGTGTGAATACTTTTGCAAGGAACTGTACGGGCCTGGATCTGTTGACACATCTCAGTCTAATGCTAGTTCTCCAAACCCTAGAGCTGGTTTTTAGAATTAATGTGACAGATAATGAGAGTCCCAACGTAGGAATCAGTGGTTTTGCCTCAAACCGTTTTCAGACTTGTGATGTGTAACATCATCATTTTTACATTAATGGTCCTCGTGTCTTCGTTCAGACAAAAGAAGCACAATACAAGCAGGATGTTCACCACGAACATGACATTATGTTAGTTTGTGTTTTAGTTTAAGTCACTGTTCATTTGCAGGTTTAAATTTTCTTCTGCTCACTTATTTTATTTCAGCTTCTGAAAATATGGTGTGTTCCATTCAGTTTAGGATGATAATAACAGACTTGTACCATGTGGAAACGGATGTAAAGGTTGCTGGGTCCAGATTGTCGTTGCAGCTTTTTCCGAAAAGTGACCACTGTGGTCTTCAGACATTCAGTTGCCGTCAGATTAATGGGGAGCAGAGCTTTTCACTTCGGCCATTGTCTGAATCATCAGGGTGGATTTTTAAACCTTAGTTTCAGCAGTTTTCAGCTGTTTGACTTCTGTCAGGTGAGAAATTTGAGCCCTGTGTGTTTTATGCTTCAGTCTAATGATAAGGAGCAACAAATGCCACTGAATGTTGTGTCTCACTCCTTCTTCCTCTCTCCTCGTCCTCCTCTTCTTCTTTTATGCCTCCAACAACCACCAGCGCCTGTGTTGAATCACACGACTGCTTCTCTGCCTCCTCATCGTATGTTAAATCCAGTGGGCTCGGCTTCAACCTTCCTCCAGCTCCTCCTCCTCCTCCTCCTCCTCCTCTTCCTCTGTGGAGCCTTGGTGGCACTACAGCTCCACAGGTGCGTTTGCAGAGTGCCGCCAGCTGCTCCCTGGCGAGCGGGTTGAACAGGAGGTAGAGCAGCGGGTTGACGCAGGCCGGCAGTGGCGCCACAAGCAGCAGAACTCCCTTTGCCGCCTCTGGCCCGGCGGTGGGGAGGCGCAGCAGGAAGGAGAAGGAGAGGAAGGCCACTGGGAGGTAGAGGAGGCAGTCGGAGAAGAGCAGCCAGGCTACATGTCGGGTCAGCACCACCTCCTCCTCTGAGGCAGGTGGGGCTTTGTTTGCTCGACAGTAGAGGTGAGTGTAGGCGAGTGTCATGAGGAGGAAACACAGCGAGTCGAGGAGAACCAGGGAGACGGAGAAAGCCAAGGAGGATGAAGAAGAGGAGGAAGGCAGAGGCAAACAGAGGGAGGTGCTGGTGTGTCCAGTCAGCAGGTGGGGCAGCGTGACGGCCAAACCCAAGAGGAAACACAGAAAGATGGAAAGACGGACGGAGAGGGAAGACAAGGAGCGACCTGAAGACAAGAGAAAGACAAAGTCCAATGTTTGCGCTTTTTTGTCTTTTGTTCGACCCATAATTACAAACACCAATTCCCCAGAATTTGGGACGATGTGTAAAATGTGAATAAAAACAGAAGGCAATGCAACGCATCTCAAAAAGGCTGCAAAAGTAATTGCTTATGTTCTATTGTAAATAAAAATTGGGTTGATGAGATTTGCAAATCATTGCATCCTGTTTTTATTTGTGTTTTACACAGCTCCTCAAATTCTGGGGAATTGGGGTTGGAAGTCTGTTATTCTACAGTTATTGTTTGTTACCTGCCTTTTACGAGTGACTGTGTTTAACATGGGTTTTCTGCCACTATAAAAACGATAGGTGGGGTCCTGAGAGCACGTGAAAAATGTGATATTTTTATAGAAACCTGGAAATAATAAAAAATTTGACTGTTTGGAAACACGACAAATCCTGACACGTTATCATTTAGCTTCAGTTTACAGGTCACCACTTTCTAAATCCTCAAACCTTCTGATTATTTCCAGGCTTCCTCTCAGACCCCACATACGGTTCATAAAAGCATTTGTGTCTGAACGTGTGCCTTGTTCCTCACCGCTCGACCCGTCAGTTTTGTAGCGAGCGGCGGCGGCCAGGCACCGCTCCAGGGCTGCGACGGTGAGCAGAAAGAGGCCGCTCTGTGACGCAAACACACACAGGAAGCCGCTGAGTCGACACAGGAAGCTGCTTTCCCACTTGCCGCCGTACCTGCAACACGCAAAGATACTGAGATGTCTAAGGACGTCCAAGAACGTTTCGCCAGCGACATATGGAACAATATGGACATGGATCATCCAAGACTTTTGCTGAAAAATGGATCTGGGACACTTGAAAAACAAATGAGAGACAAGCAGCTTAGTCAAAATTCCCCCCAAATTCCCTCAGCACCCACAAAGTCCTCCGGCAGTCCCCCCTGAATTCCCTAAAATGTGTCTCTGATTTGGTTTTCTACCTCCAGAAGCTGCCGAACGTCCAGGCGTCCACTGCGGCCAACCAGCCGCTCCACACTCCCATCAGGCCGTTCACCAAGGCCAGCAGACCAATCAGGAGCTTCGGTGGAGTCACTGAGGAGGTGGGGGAAAAGAAGACTGACAGGACGACCAGACTGTTGCTGACCAATGAGAATGCTGCGATGAGCCACACTGAGCCACGGATCAACCAGCTGCCAAGCAAATGACGGCAGGGGCGGAACGGTCCTGGAGGAAATTTACAGCAACAATCAAAGGACTTAATTATTAATTATTATAGTTATGAGCAGTGTAAACGCCAACGCGTGTGTGTCCTACCCGGTGCAGGGCTGCAGTGGACAGAGTGCTGGGGTTTCGGTTCATCGTCTAACTCCAACAGAAAATCGTCCCAGTCCTGATCTGCTGCAGCGACACAGCATGTGGAGAGCAGCACATCAGACCTCTAAGGCTTTTACTTTGAAAAACTCTAGGCCCCTAGCTCTGGGTGTAATGACATGGAAAAGGTGGAGCTGATTAAAAGTAATGAGCTGTGAGGGTTGTATAATGAACCATGTCAATGTCAGTGTTAACACAATTATGTTCAGCATATACAAATGAAGATTGTTAATATCTTCAGCTTTGTTTTATGCTGCTTTTTTTGTTTGTTTTAGTCTGATTTTAATCCAACTGCTGCTAATTAACAGGAATCCTGCTTTTAACCAGAGACACTGCATCAGCTGCTTGTGTGTGACAATGCTGAGCTGCATGAGCCCTTAATAAATTAGCAAATCAAACTAAAAAACTAACACAAATTCCTGCAGAAATCTGAGGAAAAAAATCACATTTCTGAATATGAAAGCTGAATGTTCCATTTCCCGTCAGTTGAATATGACAATAGTGGATTCAAACTACCGATGCATTTGTGTTTTTTCACTTTTACGTCGCAGCTGATTTTAAAAACCGTAAACCCCGTTTTAATCAACCAGTTGGGAATTGAATAAGTATGATGTACTTTATGTACTGCTTGGTAGCTGCTGAATTTCACAATAAAAGTCTGATGAATATACTCTATTTAGTTTTACTGATAAGTAACTATAGTTACCAGATAAATGTAGTGGAGTAAAATTACAATATTTGCCTGTGAAATAGTAGCTAGGACAAAATTAGAAGTAGCAGAAAATTGAAATACCTCAAACTGTACTTACAGAACTTTCCACTATCAACTCATCCCAATTCTTAACATTAGAAATTCATCAGGGTGAACCAGTGATGTGATGTTATGTATCTGAGAGTTCACCTGGGCTTGAGAGGTCGGTGGGGTGTCTCCCTGTGGAGTCTGCTGCTTCCTCTTTCTCCCAGGACAAGCTTCCTCCTCCTTCTCTTTCACAGGAGACGAAGGCACAGCACTGAAAGGCGTAAGGGAGCTCCATCACCCTGAACACAACAACACAGGCTAAGAACTTTTGAGCTCTGCTCCAGCTGCAGCCATGGTGGACACCCAGCGTCATGTCAGGCGGCGTTTTGACAGAAATCTGACAGAATTCTTAGTTTACATACAATATGAGTTTACCTGATTCGGGGGAGGTCCTCTCGAGGTATTAACTCCATTAGCTGATTGTTTCCAGCCAATCGCAGGTGAGTTAAAGTCTGCAGACCAGTCAGAGGCAGAGACGACAGCTGATTGGACGACAGGTCACTGCAGAAAGAAAGAAAAACTGCAGTCCTGACTCAGTATGATGGTACTACTGTCAGCTTCAAGGGTAGCAGAGTAAAAAGTGCAAGTACTAAGTACTTCAATGCTATAAAATGCTATAAATGATGCTTCAAGCCAACTTCATGCTGTTAATAACATGAATGTACAAGTTTAGTAGTTTACTCCAGATTTTTTCCACATGTGCATCCTAAATGACAACAGAGAGCAACTATAATTCTTTCTATTCACTAACTGACCCTTTAGTTCACATGTTCCAAACCCTTTTTTAAATATTTAAAATTTGTAGAGACTTTGTGTGGATTAAGGGTGGAGCTGATTTTCTGGCACAAATGACCAAAGCTAAGTGATTGAACGTGGGACTGTGTGTCCATGCTGATAATCCAGCCTTGTACCCTGAAGAGATTTCTCAGAGGACCTGCATCTAAAGTTGTTCGCCCTGTCATCTGGTTACTCACAGTTTGGTCAGAGCGGGCAGAGCGGAGAAGGAGTTCAGCTTCACTGACGACAGTCTGTTCCACGATAAATCACTAGAGACGCACAAACAGAGACATTACAGAATCCAACTACTAACCTTGTTTTTACAAGTCAGATCTGACCTGTGCAGACCTGATAATTATAAAGCCTCACGTCACAACCTGTCTTTGTTTCTTATCCCAGACTAAGACAAAGTGTGTGTGAACTGTATAAGAATTTATGATCAAACTATAGAAATAAAGTCATAATATTCAGAAAGACACGATGAAAAAAATCTGTATATTTTAATATTACTACCACTCTTCTAGCTCTTTGCACAAACTCCCAAACACTTCAAATGTGTATGTACTGGTGGTAAAAGTATCACTTATAGTAGTAATGTCTGTGTAGCGTTCAGACTTTGAGCCATGTATGTCATCATACACATCCACTAAGCAAGCGGAGCCCCTGGAGGGTCTCCATTTGGGAATAGTTACAGACCTTAGGGTCACTTCACAGATCTCCAGGATAATTAAACATGTTCAGTGTGTGTGTGTGTGTGTGTGTGTGTGGGCTTACACAGAGCGAAGTGACATTAGACCGTGGAAGGTGTTCTCCTGCAGTTGCTCTAAGTCATTATTGTGTAGATCACTGAAACGCACACGCACACACACACAAACACACACACACACACACACACACTTTTATCAATCTGTTTTGCAGCCAACTGTTTAATTCTGAGCAGTCTGATTGGTCAAACATGAACTACAACGGTGCTAATTATTTCCATAATGCACAGCTGGCTGTGCTTAATTGGTTGCTATGGTAACCGTTGAGCTACAGTGATTGTGACGCAAACTAGAAAACGGAGGTTTTTGCACCGATAAAAAGTTGTTCCTGACTTCTCCGCCCCCCCAAACAACAACAACAAAAAAAGTCAACAGCTGAGAAAGAGGTGAATGAAAGTGAAAATTAAAAAGTCAAACTCACATCTTCTGGATGTTCTCACATCCGGAGAAGCTGGGAAGAGTCTGGATCTGATTATAGGAGAGATCACTGCAGAGAGAAAAGTTCCTGTTGTCGTCACACAGAACGCATCACAGCGGTGTTTTATTTTTATGTCGAAGTAAAAATTGTAGCCACACAAGTAACTTTTAGCCACATTGGCACCATGTGTACTAACAGACCGAACTAACATTCATGGTGCCCAGAGGATGAATCCTGTTGGTCTTCGGACTTTTTTCCTCAGTCCGTTTCTGCTTCCTGCCCACCCGTGACCACGTCGCTCAAAGATCCGGCCACCCAACACCCCACCCGTCTACACGCGTGTTTCGATTTCATTTATCAGCTTCTCTTTCAAATTCCTGGAGTTCTGTGCCTCACTGTACATTGTCCATCTATTAGATAGTCTATAGCTTTTTCCTGGGAACCTGGGCAACAAAGGGGGCCTTTCAGATTCAGTTTCAGATACTAACTTGTTTTCTTCTCTAAGCATTAGCTCACTGCTGCCCCGTAAATACACCTGTCAGTCAGCCTCGTGTTTCATACGGTTATTGTCTTCTTTGTAGAAGTGTAGGGTTAGAACCACCAGAGAGCTTTGGCAAGATAAGATGCTTCATTAAGGGAGGAATTCTGATCAGTCTCAGCTGGTGAACCCGTTGTCTCTGCTCCAACAACACAGACAAATGTTCAAGTCTGATTGCTTTGATAGCAATGATAACTTTGGTGACACAATAATGGGAAAAAACAATAGAGACTGTAGATTCTTCAGCCACCAAACAACCTGATGATGCAGTTTATATGTGGACTCACAGCAGCTGCAGGTTTGGAAGCTGCTCACACACTGAACTGGGCAGAGAGGTGATCCGAGCTCCAGTTATAGTCCTGCACACGCACACGTTCACACACACACACACACACACACAGAACGAGAGACAAGAGAAAACCCATCAGGTATGTGCATGTTTGACAGCATTTTCACTTCATGTCTCAGAAGTTGTTAAGGTGCATGAAAGATGTATTATAGAATAATAAAGATTATTTAGGGTATATCATGGTATTATGAAGCACACAAACAATGATCAGAAACTCCACAGTGCATTTGTGGGCATTAAGAGGATATTAGACGTTACTGTGATGTGTTTGAGGGCTTTGAAGATGTATGAAGGAAAAGTTTTACATGTACGTAAACAGAAAGCTGTGGTGAAATGAAACTATCCTCTATGTTATTGTTAGTTAGGAAAGAAAATGTTAGAATGATAAATGTGACGTGACGGGAATACTGGGAGGGATCGAAAGTTAAACGGGTGGAGTTGCTATTTCCACCTACTGGTTCAGCAGGAGGTGAGTGTTAAACACACACAGTGCTTTGACAAATGAGTTTAAATGGAAAAATACAAGAAAACAAGCAATGTGAATGTGTTTATTGTGACATGGAAAACTGGGTCACAACAAGGAGAAAGCGACGGGTTTAATTTCAGGCCGGAGCTGCAGAAAAATAAAGTTGGAGTCTGTCCGATAGGATAATAACGGCAACATATTAATAACAGCAGTTTAATTTGAGGTTCGGCTTCGAAAACACAGCAAACACTGCGATATGAAACATTCCTTTGTGTGTGTGTGTGTGTGTGTGTGTGTGTGTGTGTGTGTGCGTGCGTGTCTCACAGGCTCTCCAGGCTCTTGGTTCCTGTCAGATCTGGGAACTCGGTGAGATCTGCTGCTCCGTTCAGAGAGCTGAAGGACGAGTCAGACAAAGAGACAAATTTGTGTTTGTGTCCAGCTGAGAGAAACAGGCGAAATTCATTCGTGTTCTCTGTGTCCGTTTTAATGAGGCGGCAGCCAAATACTGCAGCTAACTTCTCTTTGTAATATTATCCCATGAGGGGTTTGTCTGAGGTCAACCAAATCATGCTAATAAATATCAAAGTAATAAATTAGGTTTGTTTGATGTACTGTGTGGGTGAATGGTATATCATACTGTGTTTAAGGCGTTTAAGGAGACAAAAGCTGTGTTTGAGTTCAGCATTGTTTATTACAGTGTGCTGGGTTAAATTTAAGTTGAATCAATTCCATTGATTAGGCATTAAACACTCTTCTGAGGAAATCATTTGTAAAATACCGGCGAAATACGGAACCTAACCATGACCTCTTAAATCAAACAAAAGTGATTCATCTAAAATGGTTGATCTTGATTAAAAGTGACTTCTGTGATGTTTTAAAAGAAATAAAAATGAACGGTTATTAGCAGGTTTGTTAGATCAGGTTTTTAAATTTGATATTTCATACACTTTGCACCTTCGCACAGCTCCACTGTGTGTCCACAGCATCAGTAAATACAGCCGTACTCACAGTGTGCGTAGTTCTGGTAGGTTCTGAAAGGCCGAAGATCCAACAGACTGGATTGGGTTGTTGTAGAAAAATCTGTACAATGTGACACAAACGTCATCATCTTAGACTGGTTACAGAAGACAAGGCAACATGATAAGCAGTAATTTACAATTAACAACCAGCTGTTAGGAAACCTGGAGAATTTGAACTCAAATGACATTAACTTTGGGAAGTCATCGCATTTTTCTGCAGCCATAATTTTAACTCATCAAATTGCACAATCTGTACAACACGTGGCTTCCTGGGTCCTTCGACCTTCGAACGGGTTCCCCCGAAGATTCCAGACCATCTTCTCCTCTGGTCACAGATAGAGAGATTAAAATGATCTGAAACATCTTTCTGTTCACATTGTGCAGCAGACAACGTGATGTCTCGCCGTTGTGTTTCGTCCACCATTTTCTGAGCATCCCCTGCATTTCTGTTGATGACTTAGAGTCTGTATTAGGACTTTCTGTCTGTAATGGCTTCATCACGTTTGTGACGGCTGTGGTGTGAACATCTGACATGAGGCTCAACAGTTAGTGCCAGGCTAGTGCAGGTTAAAATGAAACTTCAATAACAATATGATCACATGTGCAGAGACAAAACAGTAGTGGTCACAGAGCCACAGCCTCTTTATGCATGTTTTTGTCTTTTTATGCTGCGTTAACATGAAGAATTTCCTCGTGTGGGACAGTTTTTCGTCTTTCAAACCTCAGACAAATGTTAGATCACCATCTCTACTTTTTAAATAAGGTTTAATCATAAAAGTTGTTGGTACTTACATGGTGATCAGTGAGGGGTTCCCAGTGAAGGCGTGCTCTGGGATGGACTGGATGTTGTTACTATGGAAACCACTAAAGAGCAAGCAGAACAGAAATTCCTCCTTTGCAACTGTACTTCTTTCCTGATCCACTATTGCTAAACTATCTTTAGATTAGCATTTATAAAGTGGTGCCCATACATTTTATAATAATGTAACAGCATGTGTTCTCATACTGTTTGAGAAACATATGAGCTTTGTGGCGCAGATGAAAATCATAAGCATCATCCTTTTAGAGAACATTTATTTATGAAACCTACCTGACTGACAGACGTCTGCCATCAAGCAGAACTCACAAAGACATAAAATTCACACTGCCATCGAATTTACAGCGCAAACGTCCTAATGTAAGTATTCAGGTGATTTTGTTTCTGCACTTCAGCTTCATGTTTAAGGCCCCAAAAATGACCAGATATCTAAGAAAAGTTGCAGCTTCTTCTTCAGGACGGACGTGTGGTCTGTCGGTATGTTACAGGTGTAATCTGCTCTGGATACAGGGAAGCTGTCTGACATATTGCTCAATAAAACACACACACACACACACAGTTGGGACTCACAGCTCCTTGAGGTGGCTGAGCGAGCGGATGGCCGTGGGAAACTCCACCAGGCTGTTGTAGTTCAAATCCCTGACAGAAATAGAGACTGTTATACAGGCAAATTGTACTTTCAGATTTTGTAAACTAGCTTTACATCAGATATCTATCTATCTTCCTTTTTTACTTTTTAGAAGTTGTTGAGAATAAATCATTTCATACGGGGAACGGCCCCTGGGAGCCTCACTTCTAGACTGGGATTAGCGAGTCTTACTGCTTAAAATGGGAAGATCAGCTCTAACGAATTATTCCAAACAGGCTAAACTCAGAATTCCACATCTGCAGTAGATCTGGACTCTTTGCTTCAAATCATTAGCATCAACTTTTAATTTTGGAATACGGACACTACCTTTAAGACTAATATACACAGGAGCAATAACTGGAGGCCGTACTTTGGGAACAGCTGAAGATCCTGCCAATGTTCTGCTGTGGAGTGGGAATACCTGATCCATAATAGGACTGGGAGTCTGGGGGAGTGGCAGCTTAAGTTTGGGAAAGTGGCTCATGTAAATGTTTGCGTTTCAAGCTTGATGTTTAGATTCATTTTCTTTCCGTCTTTTAAGTTTATTAAAGAAACGTTTAACTGTGCCTCCCTTATTCTCTGCGTTCTTTCATCACCAGCAGAGACTAGAGCATTCTTCAAGTCCACACATGGCTTCAATCAGGTCCTCTCCACCATCTCTGGGATGCAGGTGGCTATTACACACACACACACACACACACACACACACACACACACACACACACACACACACACTATGTGGAATGAAACTGCCACATTGTGAAAATACCATTAAATTGAAATTGCTTCAGTCTGGTTCTGAGTGTGTGAGTACACGTGTGTGTCCAGAGGATGATTTGGGAGAACAATAGCTGGTCCGCTCTGTGCTCTGCAAAATGGAGGCTTGTGATTGGATGTGAGCTGGATCAGGTGGAGATCCAGATGTTTTCTTTTTCTATTCTACTTTAATCATGTGATGCTGTAAATTAATCCGATGGTTGGGTTCAGGTGGTCTGTCAGTCAGTGGACTGATGTTAAGGGGTCCTACAACAATTTCTCCTAAATATAATATTGAATCTCTCCCAGTTTAATCTTCAAGGCTTCTCTTAGTTTCATTGCTGATCTGATCATAGGTCAGTGAAATATGTTTATTACCATTTTCTAATCATTAATGACTCGGGTTACAGGTTAGATTTAGCTTTGCTGAGTTCTGACAGCAAATTATAATCCTGCTTAAGTAAAACGCTGTTGCTGAACTTAAAGTTCTAAAGATCAGGCTGGTGCTGTTGATTGCTCACATTAGATCGTTGTGGTCAGTCAATGAACAATCATTTTTATAAATCAGCATCTTCAAAAGTCTGTACAGCTGTGGCATTTCCTCCCTCATTTGTGGCCAAAAATCTATTTAAAATCACTGAACATTTTATTTTGATATTAATTTCAAATTCTTCCCAAGAACTTTAATATGTTTTGGTGAAAACACTTGGTTTCGCCTGTTGTCCAGATTCACAGGCATCTCAGTCTGGACCCAGTTGTGGTGGTTTTCAGGGGCTAATGCTGCCTGCGCACTGTCACTCTTCAGAAGTTTCTATTAGGATGTTTTGAAAGCTGGATTTTTGGTTTGCTGCTCACTGCTGTTTTCGTCACTTACTGGAACCAGAAAAAGGAACTGGGGCAAAATATTTGGGGCTTAGTTGAAGCTGAGGTTGGGCCACCACCACAGTTGACACTGACATAAGTAAATGTCTTCAAAAAAACCCTGGTGGGTTTTCTGAACCGAGCTGGTTGTATTAATTTCTTTTTTTCTGTTTCCATTTCCGTTTGGTTCGTCTCGCTCTGTTTGTGTTTGTAGTTTCAGATGAACTCGAGTCTCTGGTGTGGTTTGTTATTGCTGATCCTACAGGTACATAGTCTCACACACATGCTGCTTGTGTGTATGAATAGTAATTATGATTAGCATACAGCCAGGGCCACACACAGAGCGGCTCCAACACACACATACAGAAGTATTTCCAAATGAAGGCTGTGTGTGTTTGTGTGTTTAAACCTGCTTCTCTGGTTGACTGAGAAAACAGAAACATTACTACACACACACACATTCCTCATATTATACACACACACACACTCCTCATATTACACACAAACACGCTTTAATCTGCCTCGACTCTGGTTAATATCCTCAAAAACTCCCTGGCAAACCTGATCACATACCAACTGGTAAACGCAGAAACTGGTGGAGTGTACAGGTAAGTACATTTACTCAGGAGCTGTACTTAAGTACAGTGTTGTGTTGAAGTTACTTGTGTACTTAACTCATCAACAACAGGCCACAATGCAAATTATAAATTGAGTTTCCATCCAGATGTGATGGAAATTAATCAATGTTAGCTAAGATAAACAGCTGGTGCCATTCAAAGACTGCACAAAACAACACAATAAGATGAACGTGAACAGAATCTTAGTGTGATTTACACTGGACCTTTTTTGTGCATTTTGTTTTTAACAAAACACCAAATTTTCTTCAAACTTTTACCAGTGACCATGTGTGACCTTTCCTCATAATAACCAAATGTTTCTGTTCTTCTTTTAAGCTAAATTTTCATGTGCCCTCATGTGCATAAAATCAAGTGGGTGGAAACAAATGATTTCATTTGCTCACACCAGTCAGGAGGTTCACTGATGGGAACTACTGTGTTGTATTTAATGACAACAACCTTTGTACTTTTAAGAACAATCAAGCTTAAGCTGGGGGGAACTTCAGGTCAGTTTTTAATTTCATCTGACTCGTGGGCTTCGAAAAGCACAATTTCCCCAAATTTCTGCATGTTCTTAACAACCCCAACAAGGTTCCAAACCCCTCTCTGATCACCTAACCCTCCACCCTGACCCCAACTCAACCCTGACTGCTGCAACACACACACTAAAACTCACAGTGTCTCCAAACTGCGCAGTCCATGGAAGCAGTTCGTTCCCATGGAAACAATCCTATTGTTGTTGAGATGCCTGTGGAGAAAGAGAGAGAGAGAGACTGATGGACTAATGAAGCAGACAAACTGTGTGTGTGTGTGTGTGTGTGTGTGTGTGTGTGTGTCTGTCTTTCTAAAAGGGGCCCTGGGGCCTCTCAAGAAAGTTTTTTTCTTTTGGTAATTTCATGCAAATTAGCTTCAAGCCAATTGGACAAAAGAAATGACAGCAGACTTCAATGCTGCCGCACTGAATGCCATCACACACACACACACACACACACACACACACACACACACACACACACACGCACAGTTTGCATGTTATTAAGGAGCTAATATGGACAGACAGGGACAGTCGCTGCTCCAGTTAAACTTAATGCAGTGACAGCTCCTAGCAACCGTCTGTACACACACACACACACACACACACAAACGTTAACAAAATGTAGAAAAGTGGTTTCATAAGCAAATAAAAGAGAAGTATGACTGTAGGTTCGATTTGAGCAGGATTAATGAATCATGTTGGATGTTTGGATTTGACTTGCCCTGTTCGTTCCGTTGGGTTTCTAGTTCTCTAACCAAATAAAGAACAGATAAACATGGAAAACAGACCTAATTACATAACTAATTCCGAGCAGCTAACCTCCTCGTTACTAACAAAGGGATAACGACTGTAATCTGCTTTTCATTTAAAGCTAATTCCTGCCACCTAACTAACCTACTGGCTACTAGTTTTACTAAGTATGAGGTTTATTTCCAGGTTTAGAGGAAATGCCTCAGCTGGTTAAACCACTTTACATTTACACAGCAATTTCATCAGTTCCACAGACACTTAGAAACCAGTACTACAGCTAAAATTATAAAGACGATTGACAAAGATTCTGGTAGATTCTCAGATTCACATATTTTTCTGTGATTGTAAGCTCAACATCTTTGGGTGTAAAAATACAACAACAATAGCATGTTGCATGTTAACTCGGGCTTCGGGAAATAGCGTGGGAATTCTCACAATTGTTCAACATTTGATTCACTAAAAAAATATGTTCTACTAAAAAAAAAAAAAATGAGAGTAAAGGCTAATTTGATTACTGCGATAATATAAAGTGAAGCATGAAGAAACAGAGAGGTGGAAGGCTAAAGGCAAAGTGTGGTGTCTCCATCCGTCCTCACTGATTTCTTCATTGCTAAATGACACTCAGTCATGGTGAAATGAAAGTAATTGCAGCTTGAAGCAAAGCCTGTTTCGCCCTCCACACATCCTCTCATTTTCCCTCCTTGTTTGCCTTCTTATCCTGGCTTCTACTCGTTGTTTTCCAGTAGTTTTTTTTTTTTTTTTAGCTAGACATTTAGCACATTTAACTCATCTCGTCATTACTTTGTGCAAACAAAGTGAAACGGAGAACGGACGTTAGTAAGTTGTTTAAACACTCCAGATTTGTAGATGTGTTTTAAAGCGAGTCGATTAATCAGACGGGAGAGAAGCCGAGTGCATTTCAGTGTGGTTCATTGGAGCCGAATCAGTTATTAACCTTACCAATGCCTTTATAAACCACCAGCACAAAATGTACTGTAGCTCACAAGATGTCACTCGACTGTACCACGCAAAGTGATCCCATCCAAGTGTATTAAAGGAAGTCTGTGCTTCATGTTTTGGCTTTGTAACTGCACCGTTTAACACTGTATCCTAAGTTTTGGACTCAATAAAAAACCCATTTGCTGGACATTTTTAGGTTGAGTTGTATTTTTGCATCGATGTGTACATACAGCACCACCAGGCGGCCCAGCTTGCTGAAGGCGTAGTCAGGGACGTGGCTGATGTGGTTGAGGGCCAGGGTCATGGCCTGCAGAGTGGGCAGCTCGCTCAGAGCCTCCACAGGCACCTCCGTCAGAGAGTTGTCGTCCAACCAAAGGTGACGGAGCGAGCGCATGCCGGAGAAACAGCCAACGGGAACAGTGGAGATGTGATTGGCATCCAGACGGCTAAGGAGAGATTTACAGAGCGTATGAGATAAACAATAAAATGCTGCGCTAGTTTAAAGTCAAATAAATTCAGTTGGTCAAGTAAAAGCAGTGTTTGTTAAACAGACATCATTTTGAGTGTACTCCCGGGGTTTAACGAGTCACTGAATGCCTCATCAACTGTAGGGGAGGAGGTCGTTCTTCACCTTTCAGTAGTTTAACATGTAAACAGATCATTTCAGCAGCTAAAATTAACAGGAAACAAATAGTGTAATTTGGAGGCCACTCAAAATTTGATTTAGGCATCTTCGGGGGTCCTTTTATTAATTACAGGGGCTGACGTGCTGGACGTTGCTCCGTGATCTTTTTGCTTTCATGGAATCCAAAGTAACCGAAAATAAAAACTAAAGATTTCGTATGTTTATACTCTAAACCGTGCCGCACTTTCCTTTGAAGCCGTTTAAGAGGAACAGCAGAGATCAAGTGTTTGCAGAGGAATGATCGGCTGCTGCTCGAGCACCACTCAACCAGCCAATGAGTTCTGCCGCCAAACGAAGGTATTTTAATGAGCGCAGGCCGAGCTTTGTGCCAAAGCTCAGAAAGCAGCTAAACTGAAGTTATTTTCTTAACTTTGAAATTTCCTGCATTGTTGTTTTTACGAGGCCACAAAAGATTTTGAGACCCCAAGAAAACAGATTTGTTTCAAAACCATCATTTCCTGTCTGTCTATTTTCTGCACAAGACATATGAGAAGTTTCTTCCAAGTTTTGACTTCCTCCTTGGCCTTCAAAGTAAAATCCTTCAAACTCTTAACTTTTTCTGCACAGGCTTTTTTCCATGTATAAATGTGTGTGTATGTGTTAGTTATTAGGATGTTCTGATACCAGCTTTTCCCAAGTACAAGCACAGATCCTTACATTTGAGAACACAGGACACAAAAAAAGAGGGAAAAAGAGACGGATTTAGGGTCAGATCCTTACTCTCGTTGTTGCTGACGTTAGTCACAATATTCAATGTTTTTAAAATATTCCTGAGAAACGTGAGTATGACTGTTAGCAACTAGATCTGAAGACACAGCAACAGAATTTGTATTCAGCTTTACTTTTGTCCTCGTTAATTAAGCTCTAAACCACAGACATTTTTGATTCAGTGATCCAGTATCAGAGAAGTTTTACGAGTACGAGGAAAAGTACTTCCTGGTATCGGCATCAGGACGTCCCTAGTAATTTATTTAGAACTACTTTTGTATATTACCTACACTGGACTTAATATGTTACAAATGACCAGTTGCATATAATCTTAAATTAGACCTAATGTTATACTGATGCAGTGATACAGAATACACGTGTGTCTGGCTTTGTAAAAAGAAAACAAAAAGACGAAAAATAAAGGAAGAAGATGATGATGATGAAAAAGAAGAACAAAAAATAGCAAAAGGAAAAGAATTAAAAGAAGAAACTCTCTGACCACAATCTTTGTGTGAACAGATAAATTCATTTCTGGCTGCTTCAGTCAATAAATTGAAAAATGTTTTTTTACAACAGGTTGTTTCCTCGCTGCTCCTCTGTAGTGATGCTGACAGAGTCTCTGTCCTACATATTTTAATTTGCCATTTTCTCTCACCTTTCTTTAGGTCTCTGACCCAGATGTTAACTCTAAGGTATAGTTTCCTTCACCACAGTAGCAGTGGATCATTTTGAAGCTTTACTGGGAATTAAATCGTCAGACGTGTCGGACAGATTCTGGTTACAGCTTACTTTCGTTTTTTTTTCTCTCTCTTTTGTGAGTCCACAAACTTTATGGAAGCGAAGTCACTGAGTTTCCTGATTAATAAAATAAGCGCAAAGCTTAAAAGGTTTCTTGAGCAAAATGCAGCCAAAATGCAGCTGCATCACATAAATATATCTTTGTCATTTTGCTGAGTGGATTTAAATCTCCATTTTAAACTAAAAATGTTTCATTTTACTTATTATTAAAAGATAAAGATGGTGGATACCCAATCTGAGCCAGAGGGTGCGGCTTAATCAATGCTCCAATCTAGTAACAGAATTAAAAGGATTCCGATTTCCTACATCCCTAGAAACAGCCGTCGCCGAGCACAGATCTGCTGTAGCCCAACTTCCTGCGCCGGTCTTTGGTGAGTTCAGGTAAAACGGCTTCAGGTCTTCTGCACGTGGAGCAACGTAAACATGCATGTTACAAAGGAACCTGTCTGTCTGTCTGTCTGGACAATACTGCCTCTGTTCACACAGAGAGACAGAAGAGAAGGATGGGACCTCAGACGTCTCCATCCTGATACCCTTATCTCCACACACACACACACACACGGGTACAGTTTCAGTATAATTACCGTGTTATCCGACTGAGGGAACTCAGTGTCTGAACTACATACATTTATATACTGTGTGTGTGTATAAGAGAGAGACTGAGGATTCCTTTCCACCAAAGAGTAAAATGAGACGTAATGATGAGTGTGTGTCTTTCTAAGGTTTTGTGGAAAACTTTTAGCTTGATACCACTGTGAGAACATTTGGACACTCGGTGCCTAAAAAAAAGCAGTCGGTGCCTCTCGAGTGCGATTCGGAGCCGACATGTGTGCAGTGGCGTTCATGAACACAGTGTGACATTTACAGTGGTGTTTATTAAGACCTGCTGGGGAAATAAAACTTGCTGAAAACAGATGAACGTCACGTTCAATACGGAACAGTTATTTTTCCCACTTTTTACATTCAAGGTGAATAAAAATTAAGTTTCTTCTTCTTCCTGTTTCTATTGTTTGTAGTGAACATGCCTGTGTATTTTACATAGAAGTGGGTGTGCATCCATATTACATCATTAAGTACGGATCAGTCGAAGGGAAAGGATAAAATGCTTTACATCTGTGTGTGTGTGTGTGTGTGTGTCTCACAGTGACTGCAGGTTGTGCAGGTTGTTGAAGGCCTCAGCAGGAACAGACCGCAGCTGGTTGTTCTGAAGCATCCTATGAATAAACAAGTTACGGGGGGGGGGGAAAAAATCTATCAACAAAAGAATAAATACTGTTTATATAGTACCACAATGTGCTGCAAACATGTCGGACATTACAAAACCTAATAAGCTTTAAACTTGTTCAACAGAACAATCAACTGCAGCTTATGTTGCATCTCTGTCATCAGTCTGACTCCACATACAAAAGGCCCAAAAACTCAAAATAAATGATGGCAATGCTTTATTTTACATAATTTCCTGTGAATTTCTTTGAATTAATTCAATTAATTAATCTCCTTAATTCATTACAAAGTATAATTTAAATGTTTTTCTGTATATGCAACAGATTATCAGATTCTAATCTACCAGATGTCAGTAACTTGAGTTGAGTACAGTTTCATGTTTTGTGTTGACTGCAAAGTAACAATAATTTCAAGGACTAAACAACTGAAACCAATTTATGCCAAGCCGATAATTGTTACAGTGTAGCTGTAGTGTTCCTGTTGCAGTAGTAGTTACAGTAGTGTTAGTATTTGTGTACACGGTGGAGGAAAACAACGGAAAGTGACTGTGATAAATGAACACAGAGGAGATGAAACACATCAGAAACTCTTGGCTGATATGAGAAAATGTGTGACACGTAAAGAGTGACCAGAAACTTTTTATTAAAGTGAGACACACACAGACAGGAAATCTTCAAAGTGTCTCTGTGAATGATTAGCACCAGTAAACATACCACACATTATTACAGTGTGTGTCAGAGCCTGTATCAATGTCGTTATGGGGCCATTTACAGTTTGAAACCATACTTGTGAGGACATCACACAACTTCAAAGCGCTGTTTGAAGGTTAAGACTTGGTTTGAAGGTTCAGGTTAGAACCACATTGGGGCGAGGGGCTGGGGAAATCCAGTATGGACTTACAGCACTTTGAGGTTGTAGAGACCGGCGAAGGCTCCTCTGGGGATGAGCGACAGATCGTTTCCCGCCAAACGCCTGAGACGCACAGAGAAGCAGACAGAGATGGAGACTTTACAGCGGTTCCCACAGCTCAGAAGTCATAAATACAGTTAGCTGATAATACCGTAGTTACATTTTCATAGAAAGGCTTTTATGTGTAGCACAGGCTGATGTTTACTGTATCTGTCCCCAAGAAAAAAATATCCATACGTCTCCAAGTTTATAGCGCAGGGAGACAGGTTTTGTAAGGACATGCAGATGAACTTGATTTCTGCTGTCACTTTTATACAGAAGCAGGTGAAATGATCAGCAATGCAAAAGCAGGCGGAGCATCATCTTCATTTCAAAGGAAACAAGTCTGATGTTTTGCCCCATTCATTGAGCGCAAATCAATGTATATATTAAATACATAGGGAAAAACTGAGCATTAATAATTTATTCATGCGATGAATCTGAATATACTGTGCATTGATTGTCAAACATTAGACAGTCAAAACCAGTAAAAACACAGTGGTGGAAGATCCAAAAATACTCATAACGGAGAAAAATGTATATTGTTCTCTATTATTGTAATTACAATTATTGTTGCATGTGTGTGTAAACATACCATACTACTGCAGCTGACCAAGGTGCAGCTGATTTTAATCGCTTCATGTCCTGACAGCTGCTTCATGCATCAGCGTTTATTAGTTCATAGCTTCTGCAAAGTGAGTGTCAAATTGATACAGTGTTGCAAAAAGTACGTTTTCACCTGGACTGTAGTGGAATAAACACGGGGAACTATGCAAATAGAGGGCAAAATTGTACTTTAGCACAGTACTTGAGTAAATGTACTTTGTTTGATAGAAAACACTGAGCTGTCCTGGGTCCTGCAGGTCTGTGTGTTTCAAGGCCACACAGAGTTCAGCCAGTCCGCATGTACCCAGCATGCACCACTGCGGTGTCCTATCACTGAAGTGACGTTTCTCGTGCCGCGGTGACAAATATCACACAAACACACACACAAGCACAGAGGGGGCAGAACAGCGGTCGGAGTCACGTTGGGGTCTCTGCGAGGTCAGCTGTTCTCCCTCTGTGTGTTTTCATTCGGTCCGTCGGTGTTTGTCGGACTTTAGCTGCATGAAAATGTGCGTGCGCGACATGAACGCCCACATCAACACCCCGGGGAATTTCTGGGTGCCGCTGGAATCGCCCATCATACCCAGTTGACCCGGGCAGGACCAGCACGTAGCTGTGAAACAATACTGTGCGGTGGCTAAACTGCAATACTGCAACTTCCGTGTTGATCAAAAAGCCGTTTTCATCAGAGAATAAAAGTGGCTGTTAAACAGTGAACATTGTTCCGACCATGACAAACCATCAACAATTTGTGATGTGATGAAAAACTCCTCCCATTGTTGCACTTCGCTGAACCACACACGCTTGTCTTTGCACTGTGGGCGGAAAACCCATGCAAGCGCCGGGAGAACAAACAAACTCCACACAGACAGGCTGCACAACTCAGGTGTATTCAAACTCTAAACTACACCATGCAACACTTTTCTAATATTTCTAATACAAACATGCTCAAACATGATTTCATGCAATGTGCTTAAATTATTGTATTAATCTGTTTATTCTGGAGTATTCTTTACATTTGATGGTCTTCTGCTTGTGCCACTAACCTACCACATTTCAGTGGGAAACATTTTAGAACTTCAGCCACTACATTTTTAAATTTAGCTCCCGGTTACACTGCACATCCAGACCATTCATAAAAGTAGACGCAGGTTCAGGTGCAGAATATCTGCATATTTTTCACCCAGACCAAATGTTTTGTGCCTTAATGGGAATCTGGGTACAGCCCAACACATACGCAGAAGTATGCAGGTGGGATGCAGGCGAGTCTTCAACAGAGGTGTAGAAACTAACTAACTAGTGTCTGTTTTTACCAGCTACAAATTTAATCAGTGCTCATCAATAACTATAATATTAATAATAATACCTTTTATTCTGAAATAGGCTCTAATTCACACTAACATCGCTGGAATTTCAGCAGGTGTTGAGGACGGAAACCTCCTCGATTCTAACTCAGTAGCTGATGTGTGTGTGTGTGTGTGTGTGTGTGTGTGTGTGTGTGTGTGTGTGTGTGTGTGTGTGTGTGTGTGTGTGTGTGTGACTCACAGCTCTTCCAGGAAGTGAAGGCTGGACAAACCTACGCCGGACAACACAGTCAGATTATTCATACTGAGGTCACTACAAAAAGAAAGAGAAAGACAGAAGTGTTATTGTCTCTGTCCTTACACACCATGTCTGACACTCTTAACACACCTTATTTTAAAAACTGCACAAGTGAAAAAAATAAAAGCTCATAAGCAAAATCAATACTTGGCATAAAAATTATGTTTGCAGTCTAATTTGGCAGGAAGCTTGAATGTGTTTTTACTAGAAACGACATCCTTAGAATTATAAACACTGCTTCAATGACTGATGAATTATTAAAGAGACAAAGTTCATAAAACGGCCACAGAGAGTCTGATGTGTTAAAACACAGAGATCATTCAACACACACACACACACACACTGACGCAAAAACATTTAGTTGGACAAAGTGTCTACTCAGGACAGGTCAGGTAGGACACTCACACACACATACACACACACACACACTCCTTCAAAGAGCTGGTGAAAGGAATAAGTCAACACACACCTGAGTGGGAAACAAGTGTGGAAGTTACTGGAAAGAAAGAGAAGCTGAAGGTATAAACCAGGTTTCCCTGCTTTGGTCGGACCTTTAATGACCCTTTACCAGGTCTGTGGTTTCTACTGGAGGCATAAACAAGGTTTCCACATAATTAATACATGACCACAAGTATGCAGACATCCAGCCCCAGATTTTACTCCTCTTATTTTAGTAAGTACTCCGGTCAGTAACCGGCCTCTTCTAAAAATGCTATTTAACCACCAATGTTTTAAAATCCTGAATGTACTACTGCACATCTCTACAAACCCCAAAGACACCCCCCCCCCCCAAACATTTAATCTCTACCCATTTCTAAGTTTGAAGACCATTACAAAACAGAGTCCAGGAAAGAAGAAATGTCTTTCATCCAGATGCTTCCGTGGGCTGCATGCGTTTATGGACTTTCTAAGTTTTCCAAGCATTAATTGTCTTTTAGAGAAATCCATTGTTACTCTGCAACCACGAGGGGCAAACTTGGGGGAAACCCACCTTTCTAGAGCTCTGTGTGACTGTATAACAAGGGTCCATTCTCCTGATTTTACCTGTGCCTGCATCTTGACATTGATGATCCTGAACAATCAAAATGACAATAAAAAATAAAATCTATTTTAACAAAACAGTTATGCAACATGAAAATTAAACCTATTTTCAACAACTGTCTGCTAACACACTAATATATATAAAAAATATTTGAAAGCCAGATTTGAAGTGGGAACCTCTAGGTTAGCAGATGAGGGAGCTTCTGCATCCATTTCAATTAAAATATTCCCGTACAAAGAAAGAAAAATGTGAACAATACACATATTGTCATTGCAAATGGACAGTTGCAAATCAGTGTCACGTGTTGCTTATTAGAATATGGGAGCAGAAATGTAGCTTAATTATTGGTATTTGTACAGGGATTTGTGCGCGTGTGCTCCGACTTGTGCAGCTGTGCTGGGATTTGTATCTCACTCTGTTTGTGTATCTGTACTCGGATTTGTGTAAACAAATCTGTAATTGTAAATAATATTTATGGGTATGCAAAATAATATGTAACAATTTACTGACTCAAAAAACTAAATGTTAATGTCTAATTATTTGAGAAAACACTTTTGCTACTGTCCTGTCTGGGAGCTTTGTCTGTGTGTGCAGTGATTTGTCTGTACTGGTAGTTTCTCTTTCGCTGTTAGCAACACGACTTTTACCTGCCTGTGCTTTATATACACTGATACATAAAGCTACTATTCTATTATAGTGAGCTCACTGATGCTGATGAGATTTACTCCTTAGGTATTAAAGTTTGGCGTTGATTGATTAGGCATTTTTAATACCCAGTAGTATTGAAAGTATTTGGTTCGGTGAAGCTCAGTCCTATTTACACCTCTGATGTTATGATAATGGAGGTGGATGGAACATTCCAACACGCGGCTCCCAAATCTCCCATAGGTGTCACGTTGGGATAATATCTGGTGAGTGTAGAATTACAACAAATTAATCTTAGTATTGTTTAAAGATTGTTTGCAGTTTCTAAAATGTCAGTAAATATTTATATTTGTATATAATGGGCATATAAAGCATTAACTAAACACATTTAGGGTTTAATGTGAGGGCTTAGATGCCGATGGGATATAATAATAATAATAATAATAATAATAATAATAATAATCACCATTTGTTGGATCTATTCTCCACAAAACAATGAATACAGACAATTACTGTTTGATTAATCAAAAATACAAATTACCATCAGTTGCAGTCAGAAACATGTGTAATCCACATTGTTTCCATACTGATAAAATCTCATCTCATATCTTCACCGTTTTGCTTTTTACTGCAATTTGTCAACCATCCACTTGGTCATATTGCAATAATTGCGTAAACGTACAAAAACCGACCTGACTTATGAATAAGAGGAATTTAATCTGCTGACGTGCTGTACAGGTTCATGTTTGTGTGCTGTAATGAACATTTCGGCGTCTAAGGGCCCAAGAAGGAGTTTAGACCCACAGCGACTCTGTCAACTGACCCAAACGCTACGGGAGTCAAAACAAGGTGACATCAGTGTTTGGGGTTGGCTCCGAGACACAGGTACATCATTTGTTGCATACTGTGTTTTTGTTCAGCCATGGCGTTCTTCCTCCTTTCTTGTCTTTCCTTATCTGACCCCGTCGATTTTCTGTTCTCCCTGCGTCTGATAGCTATCGGCAGGTAGCGTCCCTTCCATTCAGGAGGGCTGGAGTCTGAAAGGAAACGGAGACAGACTGTCTCTGTCTCCCACACACGGAGGGTGTGTCTGCAGGTTGAATATACCAGTTGTTAAGGAACTTTTTCAACACTCCATAAAGCCTGTTAATGTGTGCGAGTGTGTTTCGCTTTACAACACTGTGGACAGGTCGTCCACTCACACACAGAGGACGACTTCTTTTAGCAGAATGCTCCTTTACTCTGAGCAGACCCAGCGTCACGGCCGATTGCATTTTACTACTTTAACACACACACACACACACACACACGTTCAAGTTTGTGTTGCTGTGCTTGAAACCAGGCTTCATTCATTAACTCACATAAAAACAATATATATTAAGTAGACTGGGAGTTGTTCATTCCGCGGACTGTTCTCTACATGTGGTCCCACATTTTACCGTGAGCAGTTAGTCTACGCTGATACTAACATCTGTAGCAGTTTGTCCGTAAGACTTTTAGAAATGTGGTCCGAAGACAGAAAGAATCTGAAGCCGTAAATGAGCCGAAACATCTTTTGCAGAGCCTCTTTTTCGACTTTAAACTTTCCAGTTGTGCAAAGATTAAACAGTAGAAACACTGGCTGATGTTGGACTTTTACTAGTTTTGCCCTTAAATGCCGTGTTAGCATTTAGATCAGGAGCCTGAATTTTACTTTATCCCCTTGGGCCACGTTCTGTTTTTGGTTCCACTGCCCCCCCTTTTTTTTTTTGCCTGCTTTGGACCCTGAACACAGCAAAATTTAGCACCAAGTTCCAGTTACTTATATTTAGGTCATTTTAGCACAGTGTGAAAAAACTGGCCACCTTCACTGTACAAGTTCACGTTAAGCCTGGGACAAACCAAGCAAACGCCGAAGTCCAACTGGGTCGGCTCAAGCCGGCTTTGTGTGGGCCGACAAGTTGTGCCCGAACATGCCATGACTCCCACCCTGCTAATGTTAAGCTACAGTTAGCTTAGCTTTGTATTGATTGTTAGCTTTATCTCCTCAAATGCTGCTACGTTAGCTCAAAGCATGTCGGCAGATGCTAAAGTGCTTTTCCAATGATAACATTTAAAATAAGTAGCCAAAGCACAGAAAAGCATGGCAGCAAACTTATAATAATTTGTCAATAATAATAATAATAATAATGCAAAAATAAAATAAAAAATGATAAAACATTTCTGTTCCAGCTTTACTATCTACTAATTTTGAATCTAATCAAGTCTCGCACAACTTTTACCTGTTACACACTGCTCCCACTGAATCCTTCACAGTGTGTGTGTGTGTGTGTGTGTGTGTGTGTGTGTGTGTGTGTGTGTGTGTGTGTGTGTGTGTGTGTGTGTGTGTGTGTGTGTGTGTGTTGTATGTTTTGATTTCATTCAGTGCTGAGAAAGGGGCCATTACCTATGATGGAGGTGACAGTGATGCTGGTTGTAGTTTTGGCTAAAACATGACCTCATACAGTTTTTAATCAGTCTATGTTGTCAGTTTCACTTGGTTGTGAGATTCTGAAAATAAAAATATTCTAATCTAAAGGAATAATATGGAAAGTGTAAAACTCCAGGAATAGCGTAAAAGAAGGTATGAGGATTTCAAAAATCTGAAAATTAAACATTTAAATAAGTTTGTAAAAGATGTCAAAAAAAGCGCATGCAGATATTTCTGTGGGAGAAAAAAGTCCAAATATTTCAGTAAGACAATATTTTGCAGATAAACGTGAAAAGGAAATACACAATTAGACACATCACACCACAGAAATAAAGTAACATATTTCTAGGTGTATTCTGATGTTTTTTTTAATTAAGATTTTCACAACAACATAAAAAAAGATTTTAATAAAAAAGATTCACATTAAAATCTAAAACGATATATGAGGAAATTTAATCACTCTTAAACTTTTCAAAAAACTAAACTTGTAATGCTGCTTAGTCTATATTACAAGTTTAGTTTGATATATATATATATATATATATATATATATATATATGTATATTTCTTTCTCAACATGAGGATAAATCAATCCTCATGTTGAGAAACATTTCATAACCATATGATAAATGTACATTTTCATCAATAAAGTCTCCGACAGAAAAGGCCAATTTTAACTTAAATGGTTCAAATGTAATTGTACGAGAAAATATCATTAAGAAAACGTTGTAATATTTTAAATACTAAAAAAAAGAATCTTAACCTATTAAAAATGTAAGCTTTATTATAGTGAGAACAAAGTAGAACTTGTACAAGAAAAAGTTTTCTTCACCTTCTGTCTCAAAATATAAAGAAATTTGTTCAGAACCACCTTTCAAGCACATGAAGTTGAGCATTTGTTACTCTAAAATATAACCATGGTCATCAAACAAGACCCTTTAATTTTACAGGAGTTTTTCTTTGATTTTAGGGAATTTCACAGTTTGAAAGTGGAACTTTTTCCAGTGTAAATCACAGTCTCCTACGAACCCTGAGCCATTTATTTCAGGATCATGAACGTCACAGTCTGAGTTACAGCACCAACAACAGGGAACCATTTTATTAGTTTCATGGACTGATTTTTTTCCCCCTGTGGCCTAAGAAGAAAAATACGCATGTATGAAGAACAAGGAGGACAGAGGAATGTGTGTGTGTGTGTGTGTGTGTGTGTGTTGTCTTTTTTCCGTCTCCTCAGGCTCAAACTGATGGATATCAGACGATTATTCAAATGTCCACAGCCCAGAGAAAGACAAACTCTGAAAAGAGAAAAGCGAGTTGTGTAGTTTGGAGGCGTAGTGTGACAGCAAGGCCTCTCTCTGGTTTTGTCCTCTTTTGCTCTCTTTCTTTTAGTGTTTCGGGGGCGGGTCAGCGGGGGCCCCCCAGGGCAAGTTAACGCAGGGGGTTTATTCCCCGATCTGTCCTGTCAGTCTGCGCTGTCTGCTTCCAAAGAAAGAGATACCACAGGATAAACAAGGGCTCTCTGCAGATGTGTGTGTGTGTTAGTGCAAACAAACACTGACTGTCATTTTGCAGCAACTGATAAATGTCCTCATCTGCCGGAGGGATCGTAGAGACGCTTAATTATGTTTTCAATTATAGACTATACACCAATGTGTTTGCAAGTTTACCCGTTTTGAATCAACATAATAAACCTCAAGATCACCAGCTGAGACCTGCTTATCCAGGTCTTTAATATCCACTAAAAGCTTTGCACGGATTGTCTAAGAGGAGCTGAAGGCAAAAAAATAACAGTTTGTTAACTAATAAAAAGGACAAAGAAAAGGTGAAGGGAAAGAAAAGAAAGTTTAGTCAGGATCAGGTGTGGAAAGACATGAGGAGACCCATCTTAAAAGGGGGACTTCCTTTGGTTCCTATGGTCATTGGATGACTGAATATTTGAATATTTGTCGACAACATTTTTTCAAATATAAAGTGGAACCTAAAAAACAAACAAAGAAACAAAAAGACCGTTTCCTGCACTGTGCAACTCGTCTCTGGTTCAAAGGTTGATTTGGCTGCAGAAAATAAATATCAGCAGCACATAGTGAGATGCCGTTCAGAAAACTAATCCGCTGTGATATTAACTATTTACACTTTCATTCATCTACTAAAACTGCCACAAAAGCTCTAGTAGTTGTGGTTTTTCGGTCTCCTTTGGTTTGAAATTTCGAGGTGACACTTTAGTCTCTGGTAGTTTAACGTTTAATATTCAAACGTTATAACCTAACGGATCCATCTCTGTATTGTCTGCCTGACCTCTCTCATAACCTCACAGGGAAACACAGGTAGTCCATTTACCTGTGTGTGTGTGTGGCTCTTGATGACAGCTGAGCTCAACTGAACCTTGACGAACCTCAAATCCGTCTCTCACACTCCGACACTGACACATCCTGAATGAACTACCTGTCTTCCTGTGAGGTCATGAGAGAGGTCAAGCAGACAAGAGGAGGCTCCGCAGGTTGTTCTGCTTAAAATAAAGCTGATCAGATGCTGATCCTCATTTATTTTTGCTGTCTTCTTTGCACTATTTTGCTCGAAGCTTTTTGCCTTTCTGATTTGTGTATTTGTGCATTCCTTACACAAATCCCTTGATCCTGATTGGCTCATCCCAAGCTCTCCGATTCCTACACGCCAAACAAACACAGGTATGTACAGAATCTTGAGTTTGTGACTAAACGGAGAAAATATGTGCATCCTCGTCTGCAGTGATTAAAGTAAAACTACTGCACACCGTAAGAAAGCTTTACTAATCTTCAGTGTGGTACTGTAACATTTACTTCCATGTGACTTTAAGTTATTAGGTAACATAAAAGGTGAGAGGTCCATTTCCTGGAGTCCTTTTCTACCAAAGCAAACAGGGAATCAAAGCCAACTCCCAATATTATCATTAGAAATGATTTACTGCAGTTCCAGAATAAAAAAAAAAACAAAAGATAAATTGATCCGTTCAGCTGCTGACCGAGCTCAGGATGCCCAACATGGCTGCCAGAAGAGGTGTGTCCATAGAAATGCTTCACATGTACATGAGTTTATTCATCACACGGAGGTTAAATGCATTCCTGTGCTCCTGCTGTCAGTCAGAGGTAGAATAGAGACTTACAGAGCCATTCAGACTTCAGACCGCTCTGCTTAGGCATGCAGCTAGTGCACACACACACACACACACACACACACACACACACACACACTCTGACAGATGGCAGTGTTCAGAATGACGGTGGTCGAGCAGACAGACAGACAGAAGGAGACTGTAAACTGACTCTCCCTGGTGTCTGTCTGAGATCACTTACTGTGTTATTCCTCAGAAGGTACTTAAGATTTCTCACAATGCACCAGAAAGCACTAATATTCACGACAGAAACATACTGAGAAACATAGGAGGAGGTGCTGGAGGGACTGGAGGTGTTTTAACTAATTCTCTGTGCACACACACACACACACACACACACACACACAAAAGGCAACTTCAGGCAACTTCTACTGATGCTGCAGAGAGCTGCTGGGTGGAGGGATACGCTGTGAGTCACGAGATGGTTCCAGAACATAATCTCACCTAAAATGACTCCTCTGTCACTGGTTTGCAGGATGTATTTTAAACACTATGTCAATGTCTGCAGCAATCAACGTGTAGAGACAACGCAACAACAACAACAAACAGTGGGGTCTCGTGAAGAGAACCCCAACCTCTCGTGTACTACCACAACAAGTTGACGGGGGCCACCTGAAGGCATCATAATAAAGGCTTGTAGTCACACACAAACACACACACACACACACACACAGAAACTCCTTGATGTTTTGTTGGATTCGATTCCTGATTAGAGCTTTAATAAAGACACAAAGAACCTTTGATCAACTGTGTGTGTGTGTGTGTTTGTCCATCTGCCTGTCTTAGACAAACTGTAAGGAAAGCACTTTCATTGAGAAACACACACACACACACACACACACACACACACACTCACACAGCTATTCTGAAAAGAAGGTTTTCTTTAATGAGAGTGAAATTTAAATCCTGGACATTGTGCTGCTTTCAGACCACAGCCAAGACAGGCAGGTTTTACACACACACACACACACACACACACACACACACACACACACACACACACACACACACACACACACACACACACACACAGAGCAGCGTGACGTAATGGTTTTGCCCGGGCTGAAAACATCTTGTATGGAGGCTGGTCACCTGCTGTGAGGTGAAATAGATTTGAATTCATTTTAGTGTTTCACTGTAGCAGGAGTTCAGTCTGTGACTACAGTTGCCAACACAAGTTCAAACACTGCAGCTCCACTGCCGGGTCCAGCTCCCAGTGTGGACTCGCTTGTTCCCTGCTCTGACTTCTTTAAAGGGTTTGATTTTTCCTTTTAACATATTTGTTTAAGTCAATCTGGACTTGCAGAGCCACAAATTGAGTAGTTGAGTTGTGATCAATGGCAGATGTTTGCTAAATCTGCTTTTATTAAATCTGTCATGTCCCTGAAATTGAGTTAAAAAAAATAAGAAGAAATGTAGCAAATCAGTTACATTTGTGGACGGAACAACCTCTAAGACTCTGAGTCAACAAACCACATTGCTGTTCCTTTCGAGACCTGGTAGCTGTGCCCAGAAGCATCAGCAGCAGGTGGGTTTCCAGACTCAGCTTGGAGTTCATGTGTCACAGAGTCCCGACAGGAGGTCAAACTAATATTGACTTAATGATAACTGCGATGGAGGTTTGTGGAAATGCTCCACAAGCGCGTCTAACCTGCAGGAAACCAGGTCAGCCAACCCTGACACGCACTACAAAAGATCCACTGGAACCTTTTTGGGATGTCAGAGCGGCTCCAGAGTCCTTCACAAAGACTTCTTGGTTGTCCTGACCCCTAGACCCACTTTAAGTACAAGTGGAGCCTCCTCACGATGGTCTACAAACTGAACGTCCAGATAACCTCACCTGGATGACGGGGTCTTCATCTACATGTCTGTGTAGTTCCTGAAACCCACATATTCATCAACAATTACTTCTGGGACCTTTTCTGAAGCTTCCAAAATCTCTTCACAATCTATTGGAATTTGCTGAAGGATGCTTAAAACTTTATTAGGAACCTGTAAATGTTTTGAAGGACCCTATAATCCCAGAGCTCCAAGAAGTTACCAAAACTATATGAACGCTCTTAAAGCCCCCTAGAATCTTTTTAACCTCCTCTAAACTTTTAAAGAAAGAAATTGAAACTCCTTCAGTGCTCAAGAGTTTTTAAGTGAGCACTCAAGGACACTCTGAACTTTTAGGAATGTTCTTAGGACCCATGAGACCTCATCAGAAATCCAGGAATTCTAAGTGACAACTGAGTCTTTCTCCAGAAGGTCTGTCTGATCTCAAGAGCATCTAAACTCCCTACAAGGGTGGAACCTGGAACCCTCAAACCCACCACGGTCTTCATGGAACTGTTAGAACTTTCTGAAGACGCCTCGGATCTTGGATCTCTGTGGACAGCGGCTGGAATCGAATCTCCTCAGAGCTCCTCAACCACCATATGAACAACAGTCTGTCACGGGCGGAGCGGGACGGGACAGGACAGGACAGGACAGGACAGGACAGGTGCCCGCTTTCTCACAACTGCACGCACGTGCACGCTTCATTTGAGTTCTCACGCGCAGATGAAGCGCAACAGGTAATAAACACACACACACAAGCCCTCGGTGTTGACTTACAGGTAGGATGTGAAGATACTCAGGTTGCTCGGGATCTCCAGCAGCCCCAGGTCCGAGCAGTCCACCCGGTGCAGCAGCCCGTCCACCTCGCACCGACAGCGGCCAGGGCAGCCAGCCTGCCCCGTTCTTTTGTCGCCGTCCGCGGAGGTGCCCACATGGGCCACCGCGGAGTGGTTCAGCGCGGGCACGGCGGAGCTCTTCACCCCGGCAATGGAGCCTTCCTCCACTGCCACGGAGCTTAACCCGGCCGAGAGGACTGCAAACGCGGCTAAGACAGCCACGAACCCCGGCATGTCTGCCGCAGGTCCTTCAGCAAAACTAGCAGACAAAGTCTGAGCCTCAGATCGGGATCAGGGTTTGTTTGCAGTCTCACTTCACCTGATCCGGACTGAAAGTGCCTGCAAATGATAAAACAGCTACAATCACAGAGTTGAGTGAAGTTTGCAGGTTGCTCGAGTTGTGCGCTGCACGTGTGGACCCGCAGATCGGAGTGTGTGTGAGAGCCGCTGTCTTCATACTACTACTACACCGTGTACACGCCGTGTACTTATATCCTCCCTCTGTCACTGCGTCTCTGCCTCTGTTAGTGCGCTCATGTTGCAGAGTAGTGAGAATGAATGAACACACGCGTGCGCGCGCGCGCGCACGGTATGTTCATCTCCAGTGGCTTTCACCGAGTTTATCTCATTAGCGCCCGATGTTTCAAACAATATTTTGGATTTAATCAGTGTGTGAAATCAGCTCCACCTTAACCTGCTGCAGCATTATTTGATGCAGGACTTTCTGCAGAAGCTTTATTTATGAGGCACATGTGGAACAAATCTGGACTAAACTTGTACATTCATGTTATCAACAAGATTAAATAAAAGTGTTTAAATACCTTCGTTTTTTTACCAGTATCGTAAAGAAACCACTTTTGTACTGCAATACTGCTACAACTAGACTTAAAGCACATTTCAGAACATGTACAACAACTACAGTTAAGGATTTTTTAAAGCAGTATTTCTACGTGTAGTTGGTGTGTTTCACATTTAATCCAACGCTCTTGTGTCTTTGTTGCAAAACTAATGATCTTCCTCAAACTAACCAACTAAGACGCTAATCTTTCACTGATGTGCACATGTGATTTTCCCCAATTATTAAGTGTCAAATATTTCACATGCAGTAAATATACATGCATGCATGTGATGTTCAAGCATTAAATACAAAAACTGTTTGTTAAAACTTGATTTTATTGTTATTTTCCATCTGTCCGGCCACTTGTCCCATTGAGGATCATGAAGATGCTGCAGACTAACCCAGCTCACGCCGGGTAAGATGGGGTACACCATCCACTCCGCCCCCACGCTGCATCCTCGTTTTCTTCAATGATTCCCATAATTTCAAAATAAATTAAAGTTTTACTTTTTGGTTTTAACGTGATTTTTCTATACTTTAAATTTGTCTAATAATGAACTAAAGCGCCACGTGTTTATGTTTTCAAAGGGCTGCTTTTAAAATGTACATGTTTGAAGTTCATCATACAATTTTAAATAAACTCTACGTAAATAAGAAGTTGGAATTTGTGTCCCAGCCATATCGACAATTTCCCTTTTGCTAATCCTGCTATTAGTTCCGGACTACAGAAGTGTCATAGTAGACAAAACACAATAAGATATAATTTTGCCTTTATATTTAAAAAACGAGATAAAATGCATTAAAACAGACATCAATTTAAACTTCTTTTTGAGCTGCTTTAAATGGTTTTTGTCAGTGAGGGGGCAGTAAAACATGCTTTTGTCATGTGGTGGATTGAAAACAACAAAAATTAAACTAAAGAGTCAAAATACAAACACAAATCTTTACAAACAAACACAGACAAATATATATTTAAATATGTCCCTGTCCCAGATACATCTGACATTTTACGCTCATTCACAGAAAAATTACTTCTGACTGTAACTTAAACAATACGTATACACACTGTGCATATACAAATATCTATAAACAGCCCTGTTTGACAGTTTACGAGCAGCAGCTTTTATCCCACAGAGGTTTCACTCAGTGCTCAGTGCTGTGGTTAATGATTACACACACTCTGTGACTTTCCACACTTCTGTCTACCTGTGTGTATGTGTGTGTGTTATGGATATAAGATAGTGAAGGTGTGTGCGGGGGTGGGGGGGCGGGGGGGGGGGGGGTGGGGGGGTTGCAGGTAAAGGTGAGATATGATGATGTTATCACACACATACACTGCACCACAGCCATGATGCAACAGTGGACAGTGTGAGGCAATATGTACAACTGATTGTCCACCCCTGCTGCCTCCAGGGTGAATTGGGCTGTTTATATAAGAACCTCTGTGTGAGGGACTGTTAATGCTGCTCAATAAAAAGTCAAGTAAACAACTATATGTATTATAGAGATATGTAATTCATAAAAACAACAAAGTGCTGCCAAGAGATAGAGAAGTACTGCAGAGTGACACACGACAACTCGTAAGAAAAAGTTCTTCAATTACAGAAACACTACAAAGAGATGCAAACAACTTTGAAGACACACGGGAGTGTCACAAGGAGACTGGAAGCTTCTACAAAGAGACAGAAAGACAATAAAAAAAACTTGTAAACTACTACAAAGAGACACAGTCGATAAACAAAGACACCTACTGGAAAACTATTACAGACATGACAATACTACATACAAAATAATGTAACAGACATAAACATACTACAAAGAAACAAATGATGAATGAAAAAGAGAGACAGGTGTACTGCATAGAGACACAAAACAATGACAAACAGACGAATAAAAAAAACTACTACAACGTGACCATGAAAAAGTCTGAAAGATTCCCTCAAATGTTGCCATGAAGCAAACACAGGCTGCAGCAATAAATACTGCATTAACACTTCAATTAAAAAACTGCTGTATTTATTCCTGTAAGGGCATCAACCTGGAATAACCTTAGGCTCTCCTGGAAACTCCACATGGAAACATGTAACGTTAGTCCAGTTTGAAGTATTCCACCAACATGTGGTGTTAGTTGTGGTGGTACTGCTCCTTTATTATCCTGCTCTGTGCTCAGTCACACTCTGACCTCTAGTGGTCACTCTGCTGATCTGCAGCCAGAACTGACAAAACCCCCTGCAGTTATTTGGTAGTACTGGAAAGTAACTAAGTGCGTTTATTAAAGTACTGGTGTCAAGTACAATTTTCAGGTATACTTGATTGACACATTGACTTGTGTATTTTGCCTGTATTTCTAGTTTGTGATACTTTATAGCCTACTTTGACTCACAAGTTTATGTGTTCAACAGCCAACAGACTCTGATTAAATACACAAGTACAAGTAAATATACAAGTACAACAAATGATGACATATTACTGTAGGCTGAGTTTTGTCCTCATTAAGAAATTTACTAGCGGTGGTAGAAGTACACAGATTCAATACTTAAACGAAAGTGCAAGAACCTAAAAGCCTAAAAAAGTACTTTACTACAACTTCAAATTCTTTATCACAGTAAAAGAATTAACGTTTAAGTTCAATCCAGAATTGCTCAACATATTTTCAAAAGTGAAGATTATTTTAAAAAAAACTTCTCTTAATAAAATACAAGATCCAACACTATTCTCATACACAGACAGCTGGTTATTCCGCAATAATGAATTATTATTTATTTGTCGATTATATTTTTGTATCCAACTAGTGTCTGCAAAAATAAACTAATAACTAAAGCCGTCACATAAATGTATAATGGAGTAAAAGTACGATGTTTTCCTCTGACGTGCAGTGAAACACAAAAAGGAAATACTCAAGGAATGTAGAAATACCTCTTGAGTAAATTTACTTAGTTATTTAACATGCCTGATATCCTAAAACTACTCAGGAGGAAATATGAAATTGATACAACTTCAAACTTTGACTTCACTGTATTCCAGAAGCAAATATTGTACTTTTTACTACATTTATTTGCCACCAACCAGCTGCAACATGTGTTCATGCAGTGCTGAACACATATATGCGTGAATATTTTTAATTAAATACAGTAATATACCTCATTTCAAAAAGATTACTGCCCATGCTGCGCATTTGTTGTTCTAATGGTTTTCTGTCATTTTCTGAGGTAAAGTGTCTGATTGCCGACATCCCCCCCCCCACGACCCACCCACCAACAAACCAAGCAAGCACTGAGGGTTGTGACAGGTTTTCATCATGTGACGCTGCAGAGAGGAGCAAACAACACAGAGCACTCTCTCTGCTACCAGCTCTGAGTACCAACTGCTGGCTGCTTCACAAGAAAGTCTAAAGTGTTTTATCAGCGACCAAAGTAAAACTACTCATTCTGGCATAAATAATGAATAATAATTGTTACAATATTGTGTTGGTATCTCTACTCAAATGAAGAATCTCCACACTTCAATCACTGCGACATCCATTGAGGACCAATAAACTGGTGTTGGAAAGAAAATATGTACATTTACTCAACTTCTGTATTTAAGTGCAATGTTTAGGTATTTGCACTTCATTTCAATATTTTCCTTTTTTTGCTTCCTCTGACTTGGCGTTTACTGCAATCACTCATTGGAGAGATTTTTAATAACAAAGAGGGTATGATCAGAAGATAAGAGCAGTTCAAATCTGCTGAAACTTGTATGTGCTCGAGACAATAATGCTTCTGTAAGTATAACCCAATAATAAACCTTAATGTGAAATGTCTCACAATGCATAATTATTTCTTTACCGTTGTTCATGCGATATAATATTTAATAATATTTGGCTAGTAACAATGCGGGGGTAACACAAATTATATTAGTACTGGGATGTCTAATCGAGTTATCCGTCTTTGTAAACATAGACGATCTTCGGCGGTGCTACCCGGCTAACTATTAGCTCAAAGAGACGCCATTAGTTGGGTGAAAACCAGGCAGTCGCATCAGGTTGACGGGGGATCAGCTCATTGTTTAGACCCATGTCGCTCTCATCTGTTGGTAGCTACTGAAAAACTTCAGATTCGCTTATGTTACCAAGGTGTTTCTCACCTAATTTTAGCTCTTTTTTTTATAAGTCGGAAGCTGATGTGAGCTACGCAGGAGTTCAGTTCCGACAGGAGTTAGCATTAGCAGCGCTAGCTTGGTGCCGTTTGTTTTGCTAAAAGCCGAGGATTTCCTTCACACACATTGCCTGCCATGGCGGCCGGAGGGACGGGCGGCAACAGTGGCAAAACCTACTCCTTCAAGGTGGTGTTATTGGGGGAAGGCTGTGTGGGGAAGACGTCGCTGGTGCTGCGGTATTGCGAAAACAAATTCAACGACAAACACATCACAACTCTACAGGTAAGGCGCAGCTGCTAACCCGGGTTAATTGCCGGGATAACCCGCTTTAGACTTCCTAAACGGAGGTGTTTGTTTCATTTAAAAAAAATCAAAGCAGAAGGCGGCGGTGTTTTGTTTAAGGGGGAGGGAGGGAGGGGGGTCGTTTTGCTGTCACTTGCGTGTGAACGCGTGTTGCGCAGCCCGAGCCGTCCCGGGAGAGCGGGGCGATTGCGAAATAGAATTGTTTAAAGTGCTGAAGTCGGGGCCGCCCGCCTTTCCGGGAGTATCCTGGGTGACGAGAGATCAAAACCAAGCGTACAGCGATGTGCCCACATATACCTGACAAGACACAGCGCCGAAGTTCGCTTTTATTAGACTCATGCGAACAGAAACGATGTTTTATGAGTCTGAAACAGGTCATTGTTAATCCGGTTTAGATCTGATGAGGTTTAGACGTTTGTGATCTGGCCTAGAAATAAAAACAGTCACATAACTTTTTTTTAATGTGTGGTTTGATATTCCGAATTACCTAAATAAACAGGAAACTGTGTTTTCTTTTTCTTTTTTTTTTTTTTACTTTAACATCTCTGGGTGGATGCAGTCGATATTCAATCAGTCCTAGTGTAATAGTTTTTGAAACTGTCTTTAGTTTCTGTTGGATGATGATGTGGTTTTAGAGCTGGACCTGGGTGAAAAAGCAGCCAGTCTTCCTGTTACATTTGGCAAAGACTGCAGCTTATTTCCATAAACCTAAAAAAGAATAAAAACTGAATAAATGCCAAATACAAGTTTCAGTTTCATTTCTCTCTCACTCTTTCTCCTCCTCACACGTGTAAACTTTGTCATGGCATCTGTGTCTTTCCCCTTTTCTCCCTTTGATTTATATCCTCGTGTACTGAATAATCGAGCTGATATTTAGACAACGGTCTTTTAACCATTAGGTGACAGACTGGTTAATTGAAAAATTAGCTTAATCGACAGGTAAATCTGCAACAACAGTTAGTTGCAGCTCCACAGACACATGCAACATGCTGTCAGCTACAGTTGGAAATAAATGGGGGCAAACATTTCATCACTTTTCCCCTTTTTCACTTGCTGCTGTTGTCCAGTGACACCGTGTTAAAATGAGCTCACTGTGGAGACTAAGCAGTCAGTTGTTGGGGGCCAAACACACCTGCATCGACTCCAGTTGTTGTGAACTCCTCAGTGTCACTAAACTTGTTGCATAGATTTTCTGGTTCCAGCTGCTCAAAGGTGAGAGTTTAATGTTTTTCTGTGTCGTACATGGTGGGAAACTGAATACCTCTGGACTCTGAGGTAGACACACGTATTCTGACTTTATATATATATATATTCAGGAATACAATTGGCTGATTCGTCGTGACTTGGGTGAGGCAACAGGTTTTTTTCAGTTTCTAAAATCTTACCAGTTTGTGTTTCACTGTGGACTGTGAGCTTTTTCAGAACTGTCCAAAGTGTGGGTGGAAAGCTTTCTAATTGTAATTTAGGTTTTTATACTCGTCCATATCACCGCAGGCGGATAAAATCATTTTCATGTTCGTGTGCTTGTGCATCACATTTCAGCCTCGCTCAGACAGCGCTGCTGCTCCTCCACGACTCTGTGTCGCTTGTTTATTGGCCTCGCTCAGGTTACAGGAACCTCTCGCTGACTGTAGGATTGAGTAAAAGAACAGAAAGGAGGAGGAAAGGGGGAAAATCCAGGAGGTATGACGTGGAGTTTCCATCTGAGCAGCCAGAGATGGAGCATCAATAATGTCAGATGTTTGGGGAAGCTGGCGTTTGGACATCTCGGACTTTTTGAGTTGCATCATTAACTTGGCTCTTGCATAGTAGCGGCTTCTTGTGTTGAAGCTCGAGTCTGAAGCACAGCGTCGGCCAGAAATCCGTGTCTGTTTGTGTTCTGGTCGGCCTCAGGATAATGTTTCTCCAGACGAGGGGGGAAAAAAAACAGTTGTCGTGATTCGTTTTGATCTGTGTCTCCTCTGCTGCTGCTGCTCGTTCATGCACAGGCCACTGTGACGTGAGACACAGCGACCAAAATGTCATTCTGCCGCACTTTTATTTCATCTCATTCAGTAAGCAGACAATTACACGTTGATGGAATAATAAGGAATCTCTTACAAGATCTCAAACACAATTAGTAAAAGCTGTAACACTTTAGAAAAAATATACTTAAAAGACCTCAAATCACTTTCTCCAACAACAAAAACCCAAATGCAGCTACTGCTGCACCATTGGAGCAAAATATTATGAGATGTTGGGCTGCAGCTAACAAGTCTATAATTAATTTGATCAGCCAATGAATACATGGTTCTATATCTATGAAATATTGGAAATTGGTGACAGTTTCCTAAAAATAGCGTTTGATATGTTTTGTCTAAAATGCAAACGTTCAATTAAACAAACAAGCATCTCTCATTTGAGAAGCTGAAACAAGCAAATCGTTTTAGTAGTTTTGGCTCTAAACATTGAACATTTTTGGAATATTCCACTCAGCTGTTTTCTGATGCTCATCTAGGTTCAGGTTGCATTCATTAAATTATCATTTTTCATTTTTACAATTAATCTTCTGCTCTGACAGTCAGACCAGTAACAGCTTGAAATGCGTTCTGGGAATTGTAGACCTCATCAATTGTGGAAGAGATGGGACAGTATTTTGACCTAAATGAATTTACCACACAACGAGTCTCAGTGCAGGGGCATCGGCGTCATACTGAAGAATTCCAATTGATGTAGGAGCACGGACAGAGAAGGGGTTGGAAGAGAGCTTTAAACCCCCCCCCCCCCCCAAGTCATGAAGCCCACGCTGTCACGTGGTCCTGAATGCTGCTCAGTCCTGTAGCTGCCGGGATCAGGCACATGAGACCTAAAGAGTCATATTATGGGGTCACAGCAGGGTGTCGTCATTTTATTGTTGTTTGAAGTGAGATTTTCGGCAGTATTTTGCTGTACATGTTCCCTGTGAATCAGGATTGAGTTTGAATGAAAGAGATCAGACGCAGAGGTTGCTGTATAGTCAAGTCGACTATTTGGACCATGAGTTTTGCATGTGGCCCAATGTGAAGGGATCAGGATGCTGTAACCTCTTTAGCCTTCCTCCTGCTGTTCACACAGTGAACCAGGTCCTGGTGCAGCCATACGGGGACACACACCGTAACTCTACCATGAGCTCACAGATGAGGTGGTAGCTTCAGACGAGCGGCTCCTTCCTTCTCCAATCTCTTCCAATCTTTCAGGCGCATCGATCTGAACTTGTTCGTAGGATGTTGGCAAACTCTGGTTTTGCTGTTTCTGAGAATTACAAACGGTTTAGAGTTTAAGAAATGAACCAAATAGTTTGCCTCTCTGGATCTGTGTGCTTTGTTCACTGCTCTTTGGAGATCGATGCGTAACAAGAAGTGATTTCAAGTGCGATCATCTCAGTTAAAGTCAACTTTAGAGCTTTTCCCTCATTGTAAACGCACTTTTGAGGGACACGCCAGGCCAATCGTGCAAATACTTAAAAATTGTTGTAAATGTTTGACTGTTTATACACATTTGATTTAACCCACCATTTACTTTGAAGCTGACGGGCTAAACTACATTTCAGATCCCTGGGAGTTGCCTGCAGAGCCAACTGTGTCCAAATACTTCTGGACCTCACTGTAAAAGAAGCATTAAATTAAATCTTAAGATCAGAGGATGATAAAGACACAGCTGATGGATTCTGTTCTCGAGATGCAGTCATGTCCCAGCACAAGCTCTGCATTATAAACTGTCAGCAGTTTGTCATGAGACTGTTCAGATCGGAAAGTGGATGTTTTCACATATTTACTTTGATACGTCATCAATTTAGATCCCAGAGGGATTCACCATGCTTTGGATCTCCTGCATTAAATGGATCCTGTGCTGTTTTTATTGGTTGAGATTTGTGGTGGTGTCTCATGCAGTCGCTACCCGAGCCAGACACATTCAGCACCTTTCATTTTGTGCTGCTTCTAAAACCAGAACCGGTTTTGTTTCACTTCGCCTCCACTGTGGTCATTAACTCGTAGACATCAGGGTTTGCTATGTGCAACAACGTATATTTCACCCAAGCTTGGTTACGGGACAGTCACCAGAGCACAGAAAAAGTAATTACGCAGCCAATAATGAATGAGTAAAAGTCACCATGCATATGAAATCATAATTTAAAATCAAATAATTCAGTCCTCTGTCCCACGATGACACGTGAGCTCATTTTGCCTCACGCAGACTTCAGGAACTGATGTAAACACACCCAGAACGCTCATTCCTGTGTAAAACCACAATCTCTCACAGTCCTGCTATCAGCCTGGGTCTCACTTCCTCACTGAGAAACCTGTCCGCCTCTGTTTCACAGTGAGTCAGTGATTTCTGTTCAGCACATCGGAAACGACTGGAGGAAACTCTGACAGACTTGGACCTGCGGGTTCTTATCAGAGGCTGGAAGCTCAAAACATAACTGAAAATAGTTCTGTGGCACAGAGCCTGCAGTCTGCTGAAGAAAAGTGAAAAGTGTAGGAAATCAATTAACCAGCTTTGAGCTCGAACCAATCCGTTTGTTTTTTACTTCACAAATGACCAGCTGCCTGTCGTCTGTCAGGCCTGAAAATAGGAATAAGTGCTTATCTCCACCTCTTGGAGGTGCTTCATTCTGCCATGTCACTTTATTCTAATGACTGAAAACCCATCAGATTCTTGTCAAACTTCTCTACTGTGAACTGGACATTTGCCTAGTTTCACTTAATGTTCTCTACTTTGGCCAATTTACGTATTAGAAAATCAAAGTATGAATTAATTAAAGGAATCGTGGCTGGTATTTTCTCTCTTGCTTAAAAATAGCCCAAAATGACCTTTTAAGGTATCACCTGCCAAAGTGACATGTTTACCAAAAATATATTTACTTAATTCTCATATGTGAATGAAAATGAAAAACTTATCTTTACATTTCAGAAGCAGAATAGTTTCACATTAAGTCTGCGTACTTCCTTTCCCTAATTATTGCAGCTGAGACACAGTTTTCGGTTTTGGACGTCCCTCGGCACGGAAATGGCAGGAAGACGAGGTTAAACATTAACTCCTTAAGGTGAATACAACCACCGAGCCTGTTATGTAAGAGGAATATTTTTTCAGGTGTGTCGGTGGATTAAGGACTAGTGAACTTAAAGGTCATGAAGTCTGTGTCTTAGAAATGTGAAAGGTGCCTCAGGTCAAAAAACACTTTTTGCTCTTGATGCCACATACAAGCAAATAAAGGAGTTTGTGGTAATAACTAATGTTCTTATAGCTTCGATTTTCCTTTAGGTTCAAACACAATGTACGAGTGGTGCAGACCTGTTGGGACCAGACCGACTGCCTTTCTCCACAGGGAAAACGGGACTTGACTTCATCTGAATGAGTTTAGAGTGATACAGAAAACGATTTAATTAAATGCGCAGTGCTGCCATATAAAAAAAAACTAAATTAATATTTAGTTTCTTTTTCTTTTTTTTGTATTTAATCACAGCAGCCACTATAGTTCTTGATTTTAAAATCCCTTCCCTCCTCCGCTTAGTGACCAGTCTCTCTCCGGCCCACTGTCCAGTATGATTCTCTAGTTTCTGTATTCCAACAGTGTAATATCACCTACCGCAGCTGGAATATTCTCTACTCTTATAATTTCGGTTATGGTCGTTTTGACCACATCACGTTTTATTTATGGAACACTTTGCTCTAGAGAGATGCTTTTCTCATCTGACTTCTTGCAGCCTGAACGGCACCTTTTTTATTTTTGGCACAGTTCTAATCACATTATGAGATATATATACTAATAAAATGTGTAATACTTTCCAGCTTTCTGCTGTGAATAATACTGATCAATTTGTGTATTCATTTTTTTTAACCAACAGCAGAATGACATTTTTGAGAATAAAAGGTGTGGGGCAACGCGTCGACGTAATCGATTACGAAAACACGTCAATTTACGTAACGCGCGTCAAAACATGAAGTATTGAAACTGTGGGTGGGGGAGTAAATTCTAATTGTTTTAGCAATTTAAAAGCAAAATAAATAGATGTAGATTTCACCACATTCCTTCAACTTGAATGGAACTAGTTCCAGTTAGGACTGAGAATAAAGTCCTGCAGTGGATATTTGTTTAAAGAGAAGATGATTGAATACAATATTGAAATATAACTGATCGATGAATTCAATTTAAATTTTGAGTAAATCAATTGTTATATTCATTAATTAAAAAATAAAAAAGCTTAATGGGGAAAATACTCAAATATGATCAATTGAAAAAAACAATAGATTCCTTGACAAAAAAAATGAATAATGTTGGGTGCAGCCCTGTTTAGTAGAACATTATCTGGGAGATTATTTGCGTTTAATCAAGCTGTCATGTTAACAATGGGGCTCAAACGGGATCTGTTTGGTCTGGACGTGTTGTGAAGTGGCTTAAAGGAATTTTATTTTATAAGATTTATTTTGGGTCTCTCAATTTAAATTCCACAGTGTGGTTTTGTGTGCGACATTTCCTGGTCAGAAATAACTCCAAAGTTCCTCAGAGCAGGACAGGAGGCCAAATGAAATTGGAGCACTTTCATTAACCTGACATTTCCTTCTTTCCTCTGACTTTGACCTTTACACACCTATTTCTAACTATCTGTGTTTACATCATTCATTAAATCACTCATAAAATAATTTATGTCAGAAAATTGTGATTGTGTCATGGACTTTTTTTATCTTATCTTAGTTTGATATTTGTAACAATTATTGAAACTTTTATCTTGTTGACATTAACAACCTCTTTGAAGAGTGTGAAGAGTCGTTATTATTATCCGGATTATATTTTAGACTTGGGTTCTGGTCCTGGCCTGATTTATCTCCTTTAACCATGAATCCTTGTGTCCTCCTCTTCCTCTGCAGGCGTCCTTCCTCACAAAGAAGCTCAACATCACAGGAAAGAGAGTGAACCTGGCCATATGGGTGAGACAGTGACAAGCTCAGATGTTGGCACCATGCTTATAACGAGCTGCATGATGAAGAAATATTAACCTTCCCGTCCGTGTGTCTTCGTCTGCAGGACACAGCAGGTCAGGAGCGTTTTCACGCGTTAGGTCCCATCTACTACAGAGACTCCAATGGAGCCATACTAGTGTATGACGTTACAGACGAAGACTCCTTTCAGAAGGTAACAGCCCGAGTATTAACAGATTCATCAAAAGCTGAGAATCATCTTTATGTTTTTTGTATTATTACAAAAAAAATATAAACCGTGAGGTTCAAAAGTCTGAGACAACGTAGAAAATCTGTGACATGTAAAATGAAGAAGAAATCGTTCAGAATGTGAACGGTTTCTTCTTCTAGGTAATAAATCAAAGTGAAGCTAATCGGTGTCAGTGACCGTGTCGTTTGTACAAAGCTCAGCTCTGCTTGAGTTTTCAGGTGGATGTGATCGACTTAGAGTCGAGGTTAAAAATATGACTGTGGCTCCAGTTTCCAGCAGAACACTGTAATAGTCCGAGCGACATCGAGTTCTGCGGGGACAAAGCATAGCTCCAAACTCTTCTGGTTTTCACAAAGCAAAAAATGTGTGAGCTGTTCACTGAGAGATGGAAAAGCTGCGAGTGCTGGTCTCAGAGTACTATGAAGGGCCACTAGAGGAGAGCGAGCTCCTCTGAATCTACCGATTTTCTTTATTTCCTGATACAGATGAAAATGTATTATATTCGTAGGCTCAGACTTGTGGAGCCCACTGTATTAATACAACCTTGTTTTGCCTTCCTGTATAAATGTGCACAGTTCACAGCATGAAATCCCCAAAAAAGTCAATCTCACTTTTATGACAGAGAAGAGGAACCTGAGTTCTGTCAGATTGTGCTGATGCTCGTAGTCTTGGAAGGAGAACTAATGCTCACAGACTCTTCTGTATTCAAACAGCATCATGTTTAATCAAAGTCCATTTTATAGCTCAGGAAATTATGAAGGAAGTAAATCGGCCGATCACTATATGCATGAATATATTCTACACAGTAAGGCGCTAAGAAGCTGTGGCGTTAGTTCAGAGCGAGGGGAAAAACAAAATAGTGACGTTGGCAACAAATACGATTTTTAGTTCTAATTATTAAAACAAATATCGTGTTACTTCCTGTCGTCCTCTGCTTCCTGCTCTTCTACTCTACTCTTCTACAGAACATGACTCAGAACCTTTTGTTCTTTAATTTCTTATGTTTGTTGTTTGTCCCCTTTAATTCTTGTCGTGTTATTGCAGGTGAAGAACTGGGTGAAAGAGTTGAGGAAAATGTTGGGGAACGAGATTTGTTTATGTATAGTAGGTAAGTTATCGCACATGATGTAGTTCATTAAATACACAGGGCTCCCAGTCGAGCGGACGCTAAGACACCACTGTCTTAGCTCCTTCGGCTCATGAGTAAAGCTCGAAAACTCGAGTGGGATTTCAGGACAGTGAAGTCGGAGGCTCTAAGCTCAGGACTTTTAACAAGTGTCTTAAATCCTGTTTCTAACAGTGGGTGGTGGGAGAACTTTGAATCTTAGCAAAAAAAGTCCAGATGTGGCGGCTAAACATTGGGAGAATCTGTACAAGTGAATTACAAAAAGAATTCTGTGATCTGAACAGTCAAACGTGTTTTCTTGCCTCTGCAGGTAATAAAATAGATTTGGACAAAGACCGACACGTTTCAGTGGAAGAGGCCGAGAGGTAAAAACTGCTGAACAAACACGAGCGAGCGAGTGTGTAGATAAACTGTGATGTTCTGCTCTCGACGTAACCTCTGTGTTTCTCTTCAGCTATGCAGAGTCGGTGGGAGCCAAACACTACCACACGTCAGCCAAGCTAAATAAAGGCATCGAGGAGCTCTTCCTGGATCTGTGTAAAAGTGAGACCCCTCACAAATCCACCACACACACTTCAGACAGAGCCGGACGGCGGAGGTTTTCTAAAAACTGAACGTCAGAGCTGAGTGCAGACGTTCGGATAAAGTGTCCTTTAATAGCGAGTATCTCCCACAGTAACTGTAAATGAAATCTGTATCTATCAGCTGCTTCCTACAGCGGCTTGTTGTAAACACTAGATTTAAGCTTTAAAATTATTTGTATTTAATTCAATTTATTACTTGTAGGAAGATGTCAGATTTTTATATTTGCTTTTTCATAACATCTAAAAACAGTAAAATAGCTTTTAGCGCTGCTCATTTCATTAAATCAGACGTCTGCTGGCTGCTTTTCTAATCCACATCTCAGCCGCCTGCACACAGCGTCTGTGTGTTTGATGATCTTTGGACTATTCTAGTGATGAAAACCCTGTTGGTGAAAGTAACTGACTGACGACGTTTTCTCTTGTTTCGACCTTTTATCACAAGTTTTTATAAATATTGAAACCTGGACAGCTGAAATATCATTGTGCGGTTGGATGTGAAATTACAGTAAAAGCTCCTGTCACTTGCAGGAGGGTGTGTGTGTGTGTGTTTTTGAACCTCTGTGTGTTTTCAGGGATGATGGAAATGGCTCAGGCTGAGGAGAGGTTGAAGGGTAACGGAGCCAGCCAGTCGGCATCGAGTCGGCGAGGGGTACAGATTGTCGACGATGAACCACAGGCCACACCTGCAGGGGGATGCTGCTCCTCTGGCTAACACACACACACACACACACACACACACACACACACACACACACACACACACACACACACATACACACATTTATCAGTGTGTCTGTTGTCCAGTTGGTTCACTCTGAAATACTAATTAATCGACTGTGTTCATTCACCATCGCCTTTGCTGCTAAGGAGCATGGGAAATCATATTTAAATTCCTTTATTCTCTGTACCCTTTCAAAATAAAAGTAACAGAAGTCTTTATGATTGAAATCAGTGTTGTTTCAGTGACTAAAGTTTCTAAAAAGCACTTTACTTTAATTTCTTATAAAATACTACAATTGAAGTGATTTGGCAGCGACAGAAGTAAAAGTGATCTAACAGAAGGCCTCTAGTGAGTTTCATACTAAAAACTATTAATAAGACGGCAAATGGCAGCCTAGACCTCAGCAGAGATTGATGTTTCCATTTCCAGACGCACAGACATGCTCTGTACAAACCTCCATTCATCTTCATATTTATCTAAAAATCAACAATGTTACGGTGTGAAAAAACCTGATGAGGAGCAGACTGTGAGCAATTGGTGGTTCGACGGCTTCACCTGCTGGACTCAAACTGCAGGAAAAGCATCAGGCTGATCCCAAGTCCTGACCCAGGTCTGATTCGTGTTCAGTTTCATCTGGTCTGGCAAGTTCCTGTTGTTGTCCTGCTATTTTTTTTTAAACTAATTATCTGCATTACATTTATATCTTTGCCTGAGCATCTCTGTCCTCATCGTACCTTGACACCGTGTCAGCGGCCGTGTGGTTGAGCTTTCACAGAAATTCCTGATTATTAGTACAGAGATTAATTATGATTATAAACATCGATTAATCCTTCATCTGCGGCTTCGTGTGTGGACTTGTTGGATTTATAAAAATGTTTGAAGTGTCTGACTCACTACACATTTTTACCAACCTGTCGCCTAAAGGTGCACAGAAAAAAAACGTGAAAGAAATGTCTGTTTTGTGGTTTTGGCATTTGAAATGTTTAGCAAAGTTTCAGATGATGATGAAAAACGGTTCAACATTATTCCTGTTTTGTCTAAAGCGAACGAAAAGCAGCTTGTTCACACAAATTAGAATCTGAAACTGTTGACATTTCAGTTCGTAACTAATTGTTTCAGCCCTAAGACAAATGATCTGATATTGTGCATCTCCAACTTCTGCTTCTTCATCCTCCTCCTCTTCCTCTACCTAATGCTGGTTTGTAAAACACATTTTCCAGGACAGAGAAATAAATACTGTGCATGTTTGATTTCTGTAACAGGCTTTGTTTGTTTTGACTTTTGAAAGAAATGGTAAATAAATCTAAAAAAACTGAAGTGGTTATTTAATAAGTTAATATTCTTGATGGACATTTCTCTGTTTTTTCCAATGTGCCTGTAGCTGCAGGAACCTCTGCTGGGGGGAAAAACACACAAAGTAGCGTTTGGAATATTTGAGAGAGGAACGAAACGCTCGGAGAACATTGGGATTTTCTGAGATTAGCATTGGGGCTATTTTGAGAATCATATTTGATCGTTCTGAAACAAACATTGAAAGGAGCTGCTTGGTGGCAGGTGCCAGGTGTGAATGCGTTTCACCTGAGGTGAGAAGGCTCTGCACATTGATGGGTCTTGCTGACAGGCCTCTTCAACTTTGCATGGACGACGAGGACAGTACCTCAGGATTCACAGACTACGATGGTGCTTCCTATATTAAATCAGGGCCACTGAATGTTGTGCTTCAATTATAGAGGAAAGTCTTTGTCAGGGAGCTAGAAAAGAGTCTCTGGCAGAGTGTTAGACCTCAGATCCACGAGGAACAATGTGGAACCCATCCTGGCTGTGGAACATGTGTTTTCTGGATTTGGAGAAGGCTTTTGACCATGTCCCTTTGAGATTTCCTGTAGAGGGTGTGGGGGGCTTTGGAATGGGCCACAAAAAGAGTGATAGTTGTGTCTATTCTCAGCAACAGGTCAAAAATGTTCTCAGTTGTCCTTTGTTGCTGATCCTTCATGTGATTCTCCTGCAGGCGTCTTAAGGCTCAGCCGAGGCAGAGAGGGTGTCCAGTTTTGGGGACGCAGATGACACTGTCCGGTTTGTATCTGGCTGGATTGAGATTTGCCACCTTTTAAATCGGAGGCAGTGGGTTTTATTTGTGTTGAGTCACTGCCTCCAAGAGGAGGAGTTTAGATATCTGATGTGTTGCTCACCGTTGTCTACGCTCCAACCTTCAGAATTAGATTGTGAATACAAGTGGCTGAGTGCTCAGGCTCTGGACTTCACTAATTTGAAGTGAGCTCTGATTAAAAGTCAGCTGAACCCAGAACAGAGTGGACTGAAGCCTCCACCAGGTGGTGCTGGAGAACGTGGCTGAGGAGAGGGATGCCTGAGCCCCCCGCTTCATAAAAGCAGCAGAATTTGAATGGAAGAAAGTTGAAATATTCTGACATTAGGGATGTTCAAACTTTTCAGAATATTCACAATAAATATTACATTTCCGAAGGTGCAGAGTCACTGTTGCAGCCTTCGAGATGACTTGCTGTGAAGATGTGTACAGTCCTGTTTTGGACTAGGAATAAAATATTCTGCACGTTTTGGAAATGTAATATTTCTTTGTCCAATGGTGTCAAAGTTTTTGCTTTTTTCGCAAAGATACTAGAACAATTATAATTTAAACCTTCCTGCAGGTGGCAAGCTGTGGAAATTCTGGTGTTTTACCACTTTTTCTTGTTGACCAAAGTTTCTTAGAAAGAGAAATAGTTTATTGTAATACAGCCTTATACATCTTAGCATTGTCACTGCACGTTTATCACACACACACACTTTATTTGAATCACAGCATCAGTTAACAGAAGAAACAGATAAAAGTAAAACTAAATTCCCTTTTTTTCTTTAAGTTTTAAGTCATTCAAGTGCCGTGTTTTTACATCTATTTCTTGCCTTTTTTTTTTTTTTTTACACTATCACTAACAAAAAGTAGACTGGAGTTTTAGGTGAAAGAGAAAGTACATTATGCAACAGTGGCACCAAGTGCAAATATCTCAATAGTAGAATAATTTCTGCTCAGCAGACAGAAGGAAAAAATAAACATGTTTTTTTTTTGGTCACAAATAAAGTATTTCTTCAACATAAAGTAGCTTCTGCAGGGAAACTTAAAATGTGGCTCTGAGTCCGTCAGCAAATATTCTGCATTTGCTACATAAAATGAGAAATAAGGAGGTTGATTGGCTCAGAAAAGTGCTTTTTCTTTGTCATGTCACAACAAAATAAGTCCAACAACCTTTAGTAAAATGCAGCAGAAAAAAAAGTTGTGATGTGTGAATTCAGATGATGTGGGACCAAAATTTTTTTTTTTTCAAACTAATCATTTTCATAGATATTGAAATATTTTCCATGTTTTTATTTGCACAATTATAATATATATTCTTGTGTAAAATGAGCCAATTTTGAATCTGTTTTTAATGTTTCACCATGATAAAAATGACGTTAACATTTTGTGCTGGGGAAAAAAAAACCAAACATTTTAAATGAGAAATTATCTTGTGTAAGGAAAAAAGCTTTGCATTAATAATAAAGCCAGTGGTTTCTCAGGTTTTACTATCATTTCATCTACTCTGAGCCACTGAAGGCACTTTGAATTCTGAATGTGTCGACTTCCATTCAAGATAAGCGAAGAAACAACTTAAAGGACTGAACCTCAGGACAAGCTAACAGTAGGGGGGTGGGACGTTTTGCAGCTCCTCGTATTTTGGTGGTGATGTCGTGAAGACAGCAGGGACCTTCAGGACCACGGTGGATGTGGTGGAGTAACGCATCTGGTGGATTATGATGGAGGACAGGATTGTGCCCAGCAGCTGAGAGAAAAACATTAAATATCATGTCAATTCACGAGCGTTGATAATGATCATAAGCTTGTTTTAGGCAGAGCTAATCTTTATGCTAAGCTAACACACAAACATCTCGCCCTCTGAAGTTTACTAATTGTGTCAAATCACACAATAAGCGCTGTAATACTCACTGCTAGCCCTGCCAACGTGAACATGATGCCCATCATAACGTCTATGGCCAGGACAAAGTAGTGAAAAAGGATGGGGAAGCAGGGCTAAAGACAAGGAGAGAGACAAAACATCACCTTTTAAATTCATAGAAAACCTCTGCAATATCCACTAAATGAAGTAACACAATTTAAGATCTTTTGACTATTGCACTGATGCAGTTTTATACTTTTGCAGTCACAAATGCACCTATGATTATTAAAGAAGATATAACAATAACTAATGGGTCGACACGACCTGGACACATGCTGTATATGGATTACTAAACAGGCTGGATGGAGGGAATAGTGTAACAGCAGGTGATCAAACTGAGCACAGGTTGGACAGAAACTCTCGACCCCAAACTTATCCCTCATTATTCCTGGTCAGTACAATCAGCAGAAAACACATTTGTTTAGTTTCTTCACCACTAGATTAATGTTGCTTTACTGACCTTGGAGTAGATGGCCTTGCTCATCAAGAATAAATCCTGTTGGAGAAATTAAAACATTCAAACCTTGCATTCAAAACACAAGTTCTGAAGGTAAAATGTGTCTGTACGGTGATACTGACTCTGGAGTAGAGTGTCTGGCACATGCCCTCCTCCACCTCCACAGGGCTGCACACACAGGAGTCAGGAATGCTGTCCCTCCAGTCCTTGTAGCTGAAGTAACCACAGCATTGCCACTAAACACACAGAGAAGGGAATGAAAGCAGACAGTTACACTGGCTGCAGTGTTGGGCTTTGTTACGCCAAAGATTCTATAACTACCCATTAATGTGACTCTGTTCAAAAATCTTTATTATCCAATGTCAAAAGTAACTCATTGCATCACTCTGTCGATTACTTTTCAGTCAAGTAGTTGATTAAAATCCATTTTGTTGTTTTAGCCATTGGAGGGCAGCAGTGAGCTCTACTACTTGTGACTGGGTAATAATACAATAATATGTTATGGCCCTTTGAGGATTGTTTAACATGGCACATTATTATCTGTAAAACTAGGAAGATTGTGCCAGCTCAGTAACAGCTGATCATTTTGTAACGTAAATAAATACAAAACTGGACATAATTTATATAGTTTTACCACATTTGTGCCTCTGTAAATTTGTTTCTGAATGACTCAAACCAAAGTGTCGACTGCAATGACAATAGTATGTGAAGACTAGTCTGCAATACCGTGAACACATTAAATATTTAACTGAATCCCAAAAACATTATGATCCACTGCATCCTGATGTAAAATAGTTCCCCTTCCACTTTTTTAACAGGTGAACTTCAAGTGATACGGTTACAGAGACGTAAAGGGTTTTTTTGCATGGCAGTAAAATAATCCCCTTTCTCCTGACTGCACCCGACTCTTCTGTGACGTGACACATTTTTACTGTTGCCTAGCAACACTCATGTCCCTCAGCCAGCCAATCAGCTGAGCAAGTCCACACACGTGTGCCCCTTGAGAAATCCTAGGAAACTGGTTTGTCAACAGAAGGACAGTGTCACCCGATTAGATCACATTCCAAAAGAAAAAACTAACAAAAAAAAAAAAAGGACAATAATCCTCTCGAGAACGCAATTACCTCCAAAACGCGTTTCTGATTCCGGTTTTCTTTTCATTAAATTCTCCAACTTTTTGTTCTGTCCCAAATTCTTAATAGTTAAAACATGACACAGTAAACCTCATCATTTCCTGTTCATATAAAGCAGCTTAGTATTTAAAGGTTTCGTATCCAAACTGCAGATAGTATTCAGTACATAATGTTGATGGTAGTTTATTTCCTCTCAGTAAAAGGTTTCAACCTGCATAAACACTGTTCCGCGAGTAGTTTTCTTTCCAGCTGCTTGAAAATATTTACATGTCATGTTTTATGTAGAGCTACAGGTAAAAGGACGCAGACTGAAGCCTATGAGGGAAAGTTGCAGGGATACAAACGTGTGGCTTATCCAGCCATAACCTGACCTAAAATAAATGGATGCCTATTACTACTCCAATCAGACTTTTGTTGATTTGTGTCCTACGTAACAGAACTAGTCCTCCAGGTTTGAAACCACAACACCGAGCAGTCACTGCTGCTTTTATTGGATTCCATTTTGATTGGATTCCATTTTGATTGAACAACACTTCCGCCTTCAACTTGCAGCTGGTGTGTGTTTTATGTGCATCATACCTTTGTCTGAAAGTTGTTAGTCATTTCCTTTACTTCGTCTGAAGCGTTGTCCAGTGGCACGAATTTGTCATAAAGATCCTTTAATGATCCTTCCGCCTGCAAACAGCATGAAGATTATAATAGCATCACAGATTGATTTTTATGTGTAAATACTACAAGTCTGCACAGATGAGCTGTTGGAATTAACCAAACTGAATCTGGAATTCACAGGGTTACATGCTCTAAGGATGTGAAGCCGCGTTAGTTTGATGTCAATAGAATCCAAAGTAGAGTGTTAGCTGTGTTACCTCGGGTCCGTTGATGGAAACAAACAATCCAGCTCTGAGCATCAGAAGAGTTCCAACCACCATGCACACCAAAAACTGCAGACATGAAAAAACAGACAAAGAACAGTCTTTCACAATCTCAAAAAAAATTCACAAATTTCAACAGTGCATTTCTGGGTGAGGAGTGTTAGGAAGTGTTGGAAAATCCTGGAAATTCCACATTGACGCTTTCGGCCTTGAGTTATGATAAACACGCTAATGTGAAGAGGATATAAATCTAAAAACTAAATTAAGAACGAACTTCTTGCGGTTTCCTGAGAGGAAACCTGCTGCTCTCAAACACCAACCACAAAAAAAAACAAAGCTATATTTATACAGGATATAATATACAGTTAAAAGTTTGCTATATCTATTTTTTTTTTCATCAATTATTTATTAATTTTTTTGTTTATCTCTTCAAACTTTTAACTAATGGTTAGTCAAAGAGTCGCACATGCGCTAAAACTAGGAAGGTTTTTTGTTTGAATCATACATGTGTGCGCTGTTGACTGTATGATGAAAGTAGATTAAAGGATTTTGAAATAAATTGTTATGAACTTTTTTCCTGAAGTTTCATCATCCTGTGCAGGACATGTTTCCACTGTACTCACTGCAATCATGCACCCTCTGCTCTCCTTATGGGCTCCGTGGGCTCCCAGGATGGCGACCACCATCGTAATAGCACCCACGATGTAGATGAAGACAAGGGCGTAGGTCCGCTCTGCCAGCTAGAGGCAGAAAAAAGAAAGAAAAAAAAAAAAACGGTTTGTGCTTCGGGTGGTTTATTTCACGCTCGTGTAACTGCCTGGTTGACCTGGCATTCTGTGGCAGTGGGGGTAGAGAAAATTGCTGTATCTATGCCAACCTAAGTGTGTGTAACACTGCATCAACATCAATCCAAGTCAATTGCTAAGTTTCTGCTCCTCATACTGTTTATGATAAGCAGACAATCATTTCAGCAAAAGTCCCGGCCTTAGTCACTGAATAAACAGAAAAGTGTATGGGATCAAGCAAATCTGATGGTAAAGTCAAACTGCTTTTAAGACTAATAATCATTTCTCAAGAGTATAGTTTTTACAGTGTCAAGCCACTGCTTTGGAAACGCTGTTTTAGTTTGGACATAGTTTACTTTGACATTTTTCATATCTATACTTCCTGTTTTGCATTTCAATGTACTTGCAATCCTGTGCAACCTTGTGAAATGTGGGACATCCACTACTGGGGAAGTGTTCCAGGAGTTTGGTTTGGTATATATATACACCAGGATGTGTCGGAAAGGGGCCTGTGTTTGCTGATGTTCGTTCTTACGTTTTCCCCTCCATTAATGCTGCTGTAAAAATGAGAAACCAGTCCGAACAAGATGATTAATCCACCAGTGATCTGAAACAAACAAACAAAAAAACAAGTCTGATAAGTTCCATGCTGCTGCAAACACCACTACCTACATACGCACACACAAACAAAATCACAACTTGTGCCACACAGACCAGGAAAGATACATCGGATTTCATCAAAACAAATGCACAAAGAGACCAGATGACATTTCTATACTTTTACTGTGGCAAAGGTCAAAACTACAGCTTTCTGTGGAGCACGACAGCTGCTTCCTATTAAATAAAATTATAAAATTTACACTCACTGAAACCAGCAGGGAAAAGTAAAATGTTGATGCAATAAATGTTTTTTTTTTTAACACTAATTCATTAGACGCTTCACGTGTAACTTCAATTGCAAAGTAGTGACGGATGAATTAGGGATGGAAAATTCCCCTGAGAGCTTCTACTCAAGTTCATAAAATGTTTTACATATACTGTCAGAAAGGTGATGATTCTAATTTTTTTGTTTATCATGAAGCTCAAAGTGGATACAATATGTAATTGTGCAAGAAGTACTAATATTTCAGCGTGTAACACTGTCACACGTACATGTCAGATAAGAAGTATAAGGCGACATAAACGGAAGTACCCGTTACAGTACGATGACGTTAACGCCATCGTTACATAAGTAACGAACGTTACTTTCCCCCTTTCCATTACTGCGCAGTATCCAAAAAGGCCTTTTTGTTGGACGTAAAGAAAACCTACCGTTTTATTTTTTTTAATGTTCAACGAGTGGCTATTTAAACCTAAAGACCGGACAACTTCCCCCCGCTCTTCCTCCCCCCAGCAGCGGTTTTGCACAGAGCGGCCATTTAAACACTCACCGCGAAGAGAATGTTAAAGATGGTGAAGATCCGTTTGAGGCAGCTGTTGACCTGAGCCATGTTTGCGCGTTCAGACGGCCGCGCAAATACTATGATGTACTGATGTCCACTGAAGCTCCAACTGCAGCGAACTAAAACCGAGAGGGAGTGTTCCGCTTTTATACGTTCGGGCCCAGCGCGAGGACAACACAGGCTTCCAGTGATTCCCGAACAGTAATTGGTCCAGGCGGCGAGAAGGCGGGGTTTGATCATCAGGCTCCGCCCAAAGCACATGCGTCACCAGCCAATTATCCGCAGCAAATCTTCAAGGAGGCGGCGGCGTTGTGACGGATATGGACACCCCCGGTGGACTTCCGGATGGGGGGATTGCACGACCCTCATTCCGAGAACTTTTCGTGCTGTTGAACTTTTGGTGGTGGGCGGTGCTGGTGATCGCCTTACTGGCAGATCCAGCAAGTTAGGAGTTGTTTTGTCTTGGAGGGAATTCTTGTGAACTTGTTGTAACTCATTTCTTTTAACGAGCTATTTCGCTAAACTCCAGCTGCTTTGGAGACTGTGGGAAACCTCAGTTTAGTTCACATTTTTGTTTCTGCTCTGATCCTTTTACTAAAATGGCCACTTCACTGATAATCTAGGTATTTTCTCAATTTTCTATCTAAATGTATATTGGCGCAGACCAGTCTTTGCACTTGTTTAGCTGTTTAAGAACATGTGTGCTATGATTCAACTTGTAATAATCTTTAGAACTTTAGATTCTTTTTTTTCAGAAAGTTCTTATAAATTAAGTGAATGGGGAAAATAATTTCCAGCTTTAACTTGTCAGATAGATACCATTAAAACAGGCCCCACGACACTAAACTTTTACTCTTCCATTCAGCTTTTTAATGTATTTTATGGTTTTTGGACATTTTCCGTCTCTTCCGGTGGTGTTGATATCACCCTATACAGCTGCTGCTTCCCTCTTTTAACGACCTTTACCATATTTTTTTCTTTTATGTTTCTCAATCTTCAGGTTTGAAAAAACACGCTATACATAACAATGTGAAAAACTTGTGACCGTTCCGGAAACGTGGTTCTCCTTTTGATGATATTTGCAATGTTTTACTGACGTGACCAAAACCACAGACATCTTTCCGTTTGGAAGACATTAAAAGAGGGTTTGAGAAGGTTCTGAGCATAAAACATATCATTGTAGTTGCTGAAGGACTTTTTAACACTGTTTCTGAGGAAAAGATAATTAGATTTCCTGCCATTTGTTTGTGGAAACTAATGCAGCCTGTCACCCGCCCTGAGTCTTCACTCTCTGTCCGTATACTAACAGTTTGAACCCAGTTCTTCTGAAAGTACTATCACAACCAGTATTTGTAATAATGCTGATATCACTAAAACTTCATAAGTGTCAACTTTAGTTTTTCACGTGTCTGCAACTGTGGAACTCACTATTTTTTTTTTCTCAAATTCTTAGTATCTTTACTTACTTCATTTAATCGTTTCTTCAGTTTCCAGTTTTTTTGATACCAATATTTTATTGTTTATTACGTTTGGTATATTTGAAATATATATATATATATATATATATATATATATATATATATATATATATATATATATATATATATATATATATATATATTGTATATAGTATATTTAAAACAATTGTTTTATTGTTGTTTGAGGAAAAACAATTCACACGTTCTTACTTCCATTCAGGCTAAATTTTACAATACGCGGCCTTCTTTTTCACATTTGTATAATCTCAAGGCTGTAACATTTTGTCAGCATTGAACCATATGCAGTTCAGTTTCTCACGTAAATGCTTTTTCTAGTTATATTATGGAAACGGAGGCAGATTTTCAAAGTTTGTATTTTATTTGTAAAAACATTATATTTTAAAATTTGCCTTATTTAAAAAATGTTTTGCTGGAGTTTGCTGGAGTCTTTTTAATTTAGGCAAATCTACTGTTAGCTTCAAAGCGAGCGAAGCTCTTTCCAAACTAATCTCAATTAACTTCACAACAGTATGTGGTGCATTAACTGCAGTAGTGGATGAAGTACTCAAAACCTGAACTGTACTCTAGTAAACGTATAAATACACATACAAAAACAAACGAAGTACCACATCGACATTTCAAGTACTTGATTTATAATTTACTCAAAGTATTAAAAGTAAAAATACTTAACATTTTCCTCGTCCTTTTCTGTGGACAAGAGCTGCTTTATGTCTGTTGTTAATACATGTCAATCATTATAAAAATACATAATTCTACTATTCTAATATCAAACGTCTCCGTTTTCCCCCGTGACATTCAAACCCAATTAGCTGAATACTGTGGAGCCAAACAGGCATCACTCCTCGCTCAAACCTGATATGCAGCGCTGCAAGTGGAACAAAAAGAAAAAGAAAATGCCAGTACGACAGGGTGAGGCCCAAGTTGTTTTAGCTATTTGATCCGAAGCTATTTCTTTTTTGTTTTTACTTATTTTTCGTAACAACTGTCATAACTTCCTATAGTGACTGAAGAAGACTGAAGAAGCTGCTTGGATAAGAAGTGAAATGTTTCTAAACTTCAACCTACGGAAAACCAAACCCGGATGACTGAGAATCTTCACCGACATCCCATAGTGACAGTAACAGCCCACAGCAGTATTTGTTTATTTAATTTCAACAATAAGTCACACATCACTCATCAAATGTCCAGAGACCTGAAAACGAGGGAGAGGGTTCACAGAATTAAGGAGCCACATCCCTGTAAAGGTCTTTGCTTCTCTTAGAGCTTCAGTCTGTTCTTTGCCGCTGAGTGGATCAGCACTAGTGCGTGTGGCTGCTTCCATCAGAAGGCGAGTCCATCGATCATATGAATGTGTTAATTAGCAGCAGAATTAGCAGTATTCCATTCTTATTATGGAATAACTAATGCGATCGTAACGTGTAACTCGATTGGAAATTTAGTAAAGTAAAAATTGTAGGTTTTTGGTCTTTTATGTAGTGTAGTAAAGTCGACAAAGGCAAAATTTAATCCAGTACAGACACGCAAAAATGTACTTCCGTACAGTAGCGATGTACCTGTACTTGATATAGCTGCTTCTTTACTACTTAAATACTATTTTACCATAATACAGCAGCACCGCCTCCTACAGAGCTACACCCGTTTTTATTTTGTTGACTTCCGGTTGGCGTCACACTTTGAAGATCCGGCAGTAAATGTAAGTTAGCTTTAAAAAAAGCTTCTAAAAAAGCAACTAAACAAGAACAAGAAACATACTTTAGTTATAACAATCTGATACTTTTTTTATTTGTCGCATTTTCGTGGAATGTTTAACTCATAATTGATTATTAACATTTGTGCGTAAGCTCGACAATGTTATATTTCTTTATTCAGTACATTTAATTAGTTACGTTCCTCCCATAGAAATATACTTTTTAAATATGAGCCACTACCATTAATAAAAATACCACATACTAGTAACCATTTTGAGCCTCACTAGTTAACTATTAAGCAATTTTGTTGAACTAGTGCACTTTAAGCTCGATACCTGGGATATTTCATAAATGCTCAAACAGTTTGCCATAGGCCAACTAATACTGAGCCTCCAAAGCCATTTTCTTACTTTCATGTGTTAGCATGCTAACATTCGCTACTTTGGGTGCAGGTATTTGGTCAATAAGCAAAATATTACATAAGCAAATACTGAAACAAATACTTTCAGCCTTTTGAAATGTACTTCTGTACATAACAAGTGAAAACATATTACACATATTGCCTTGGTTGTAATACAATAGTAATAAATCACTGCAGATTTTATATGTTTATGATTAATGAAGAATTTGATTTAAAGTGTCAGCAGTGAGAAGTGCCCCAATGGTATGTTTTGTTCAAAGTTTCTACTTCATATTTCACACTAAGTATCTTCTTTTAATCATACAGTATTCCCATTCCAGCCGATGTTAATATAAAAATGAAATGCTCATCATAAAGATCAGTATAGAAGTTTTATTCAGGACAGGTTAGACAACAGCAGGAAACCATAATTTACAGCTGGGGAAATCAAATGTGCAGAGTTCACGGAGATCCAGCTTTGGGTGGAACCCATTCGTGGATCTTCTTGCGGGTGGTGGGGTAGGGTACATACTGCTGCGAGGTGCCAGTCACGTTGAACTGGTGGACATCAGCCAGGAACTTCTTGGGCTCTGGTGGATGTGTGGTGGGGGGGTCGTCCGTCATACAGTGCAGCCAGCGATGCCTGAAGAGTAAACAGGAAAAAGTTACCCGACTTCTGACAGATCAACTAATGCGTTTTCTGCAGATTATTAATCAGAAATATATATTTTTTTAATATTTTCTACAACAGTCATGAGATAATGCATACTAAATTTTTAAATGATATTTTAGTAGAAATGAGGAGAAATAAAATGGGTTCATAAACGGTAAATGGCTGCTTATATGGATATGCAGCACAACTTTAACTTTAAGGAAAAATAATTTTAAACAAATTACTGCTACACAACACTGAGGATTTAGCAACATTTAATACAACATAACAGTTGATGGGCTGATTGCTTATGTTTCCTGACAATCTTTACACAGACAGTGAAATAGAACGGACACTACTGTTTTAACCCTAGTGGTTGCTTGTTGTCAGACAACCACTTCAGACAGAGGGAGAGGATGTTACTTGGCTCCAGAAATAAGCTCAAAAGAAAAAAAACAAGTAACAAGTTACTACTATCATCACCATGGGCCTATGAGTAAACATACACACCCCTGAAAAAAGACCCAAGACTGTTAATGTTGAAGAACAGTGTTTTTTTTTTTTTGATTAACATTGTGCTGTTTCAGTCACACACAGTAGGTCGTACCATTCGGCGGGCACCATGCTGCCGTCCACTTCCCAAAAAGTGTTCTTTCCGTTCATCTCTGTGGTGTAGATCACCCAGCGGTGACGTCCTGAGCACATGGAGAAAGGGACAAGACTTAATAATCCCATCGAGACATGTCACTCTGAAGCAGATGCCGGATTTAATGGGTGTTCCTGAGAGATTAGCTTTAATGTGTAACAGTCGTGAAATCCTGCACATTGCACTTACCAAAGAAGTAGTGCTTCTTGTCTTCATAGTATTTGTTTCCGTATTTATCCACACCAATCAGGGCCCCCGTCTTCACATCGTTCACCCTGAAAACAAAACGATAACAGGAATGAACAGCACCTCTAGGACAACCATGACCTGGATTACTGGGAGTCTTTACAGTCTGAAATGCAGCTCAAGTAAACGCTGCTTGGAAAAATGATTGGACCTACGTTCATATGATTATAAATGCAGTTTGGCGCAGCCTTCTTAACTTAAAGCCGTTGTACAGTTTGATCCGCTCCGATAGGCTGTCAACATGCTAACTTCACTTAGCTCTGAACTGAAACCCGAGTTAAACATGTCTTTTCTATCTTATCGAATGTTCAGAAGATTAATACAGGAAATACAAGTATTTTATTCCACTCACCTGAATAGCTGAATTAAAAAACCTCGTACTCCACCGTGACCTCCTATTTGTCCCAAAGCCCTTCGGACGAGGTTGGCATACTCCGCCATATTTAGACGGGACAGTTTAGAGGACGCACCGTTTTGCGTCTTTAACCCATCCGAGTTACTCATCAGCCTGAATCTTTAGTTCCGCATACAAAAATGCATGGTAACAATGGTCAGTGGTGGTAAGTAACTAATACTTTTACTCAAGTATTTTGTTTTTAGGTTTCTTTTGCTTTTATTCTACTTACCACTTTCCCACTAAGAGTGAAAGCTTGGAATTCACTACAGTACATTTATCTTCCAGTTCAGTTACATCACAATAAATTACTTTATTATTTAACAAAAACTACATCTGCAAAGTAACGAGTAATGTCAGTAGACAAAGTGGTGAAAATCAGCTTAACCTTTACAAAATGTTCTACAGTAAGAAGTTTTTGTATTTTTATAAATTCAATAATTTATTACTAGAACCTTTTCTTACTCTTTCTAAATTAAGGGTCAGTTTCTGAATAGGCAAGGTGAAAAAAAAAGGTAAAGACAAGACAAACATGTAATCGACTACTAGAGATCAACATGCACAAAACACGCCAACATAGTGTTAAAGATTTAAATGATGCGTAAATGTTTGGTCACTTGGGGGCAGCAGAAACAAATCCTAAACACAAATTGACAAATCACCTTTTGAGGTGATAACAGTGAACCTTTCGTGGCTTGTTTTTATTTCCATTTTGTAGTTTAAAATATTCATTGAGTTACTCCAGTACAAATGATGGTTTATAACAGACTTGAGCATTTGCTTTAAAATGAGAGGACTGATTCAACATGTGACATCTCTTTACTATCCAAGACAGTGGATCTAGCACAGTGTAGGGACACAGCTGAGGGAGGGGAAATAGAGCATGAAGCCACATTAAAATTCATGGGCTTGGCTTCATAAGTCACTTATGAAAATTACTTATCTTTCACTTCAGTGCTTTGACCATCACCTCCTAGACAAAGACCCAGATTTCCCCCCAACCCAATGCACAGAAATCCACACGACAGTCACTTTGCAATTAGGTAGCAACAGCAGTTTGTAATTAGGTTCTCTCTGCACAATACTTTGCATCCTTTGAATCAACAAAAGAGAAGAGAAGACAGTATTAATACAGTGGGCCAGATTAAATGTTTATATATGTTTTATTAAAAACTGTTGCCGGACAGTTTACAAACAGTTTATAGAAGACTCTAACTCTGATACAGTGGATGTTTACAAATGTTAACATACATTCACGTAGCTCCCGATTTGCATTTTTCCACCAGGCTGCTGTAGATATATGTCGCCAGCGTACGGATTTGTATGAGACATTAGAGCTCTAATGACATTTAACCGTTTTATTACTTTACTAAGAAGTATTGTTTGGGCTTTATAAATCTGTGGAATTTGCCATGATGGAGCAGTGCATTATATGACAACCTACCAAGGAAGAAACTTGATAAAATGACTACTTTTAAAGCTACAAACCACAGAGTAACATGGCTAGAAAGCGAGTAGTCGTGCTTACATTTGTACTTTTCTAGTGAAGTTCAAACAGAGCACCTATATTATTGCAATTTATCCCCAAAGAGGAGTTATAAGGCACAATGTCTGCAAATCATAAGCATCAAAATTTGAAGTGTTTCGAGTTCTACGTTCCACAGTATTTGCTCATAAAAAGCCCCTTTCATCTAAAAAGTTCTCTTTAAAAATAAAATATAACAAACCCTGACTCCCAAAAAAATAAGTGGCAGCCTGTGCTTTTCAAATAATAAATTTTCCTATTTTATAAATATTAGCTCTTGGCTTTCATATAAAAAAGGTCAATGTTAATTTTTATGTCCATATACACAGTTTCACCCATTCATTTCTAATGTGACAAAAAGGCAAAAATACAGTTTATTGGATGAAAAATATCTACATTATTCAATACATTTCCAGTTTACTCCAGGATGATGTTTTTAATCCATGGTTAAAATAGAAAATTATAGGAGTAAAATCTCTTAACCAGCGAGATCTTTCTAAAGATTAGAATATTAACTTCCTGTTTCTATGTAGAAGCCTGACTTTCACAGTAAAATAAAACCTTTGAGCAGACTTTAGCATTATAGTTTTTTTTAACATGATTTGTGTCTTTCAAATGCTAAATTGAGAGTTTTAACAGAACGAAATTGCACTGTAGATTTTAACATTTTGCCAAGTTCAATGTGCCTGAATGAAGGTGGACAGTTTAATATATTTAGTTTCACATAAAAACGATTCCTTCACCCAATTATCCCCAGACCTCGGACTTCCTAGGATTTTGTCAGGGCTTTTAATCGCCCTGACAACGGTTTGGTCTCACTTCCACACACGCACTTCTGGACTTGACTTTTGACCCACAGCTATGACTCAGTATTAGCTCTAACCTCAGGCTGCAGTGCGGAGCATCAGTAGCTGTTGTTGGTATAAAATATGTTCAGAGAAAACAAAACAGTCTGTAGTGTTTCTGTTTAATGTCAATAGTCCATCCGGAGTTTTTCCTGAGATGGAGACCACTGACCGGGGATCGATCGGGGGCATGAGTTGCCTTTCACCTGGCTCCGGCGCATAGATATAGCCCATAAAAAAATAAGTCATTACTGTTCAAGAATCATCGCCTCTTGGAAGGCCTCAATCCATCTAAAGAAAAAAAATACAAAACAGAAAAATTGAGAAAAAACATGAAATTGATCAAAATAACAATATAAATTTGCAATCCCAAAGATTTCATGAAATCGGGTCACAATAGAAATTTGACATATTGTCAAGCTGCTTGTTGTGGCCAAAACAATCCCGGTTTGCATGTTCTCCCTGTGTTTGCGTTGGGTTTTCTCCGGATACTCCGGTTCACTCCCACAGTCCAGGTTACTGCTGACTCTAAATTGCGTAAATGTGAGTGTGAATACTTGTCTGTCTGTGTATGTCTCTCTGTGGCCCTGGGACAGACTGGCGACCTATGCAGGGTGTACCCCGCCTCTCGCCTGGTGACAGCTGGCATAGGGTCCAGGCCCCCTGGGACCCACATAGGTTAAGCAGTGACAGATAATGGATGGATGGATGTGCTCTAAGGTTTTGGGACCAGTCACAGAATCTTGAGGTGCCCCAGTGTGTGCTCTGCACTTTTGATTAGCTTCACATAAAAGTGTGCGTGTAATTGCTGACTGTAATTTTACAGAATAATATTGAAATCCTTCCTTACATGGTTTTAACTGGTGAAACACGGGGAGGCTGTTTTTAAACTTTAAGCACAGGAAACGCTAAGTATTCGTCATCTTGCTATGCACCGACCCAGATGTTAACAAAACAAGAATGTGTCTATTTTTAGCATTTTTGAAACAAGAGGCTCCAGACCTCCAACTCCTGAAGCTGTAAAACTATTCACTATGTGCGGTGTGAAATCAGCTTCAGCTACTTTCATTGACCTATTTCTTTATTGTAGCAATATGTTTGGCTGCACTGTAAACAGGTGCAGTACACAGCTGCTGCTCTGTTGTGTCTGACAAAGCAGCTACTTAAGAAGCATTTGCTGCACTCTAACACCACACTTACACTTAACCACACACATGTCAAGATCAATGGGAGTTGTAATCTCAGGGATTCAAACTGTACTGTAAGGCCCGATCTGCCATTTCAGAAGCCTTGATGTTGAAATTAGTCTCCTTGTTTTCCAACTGTCCCTGACCTTTGCACTGCTGATCAGGTGTGTTCAGAATCAGAACCATCAGAAGCTGAAAGATACCAGTTCACTTAGTTTTCCCTGAGTCTACACTCATCCAAGGTGGTATCTTCCAGCTTCTGATTGGCTGCACCTGACCCAGGAAATCACTATGGAGGTTCTTGAGGAACTGGGCTGCTTACTGCTGCAATAACCACTAAGCAGAAAGGTATGCTGTTTCTACTTTGGATGCCTTTTGTGGTAGGGTTTCTCATCCGTCCTTTGTGCATAGCCAGTGGGAGGATAATTATTCCTTTGGGTGTTTTAATGTGGGCAAAAGTTACAGAAACAACATGACACACCCGCTGTGAACACAAACAGAATTTTAGAGTGAAGCCAGCTTCGTGTCATGTACTACATTGCTGATACCTCTGTGCAGTTGGGATGTCATCAGCTTTGAAGATGTAAAACAGCGTGTTTTTGTGGTACAGCTTAAACTGGAGCTTCTGAGCCGGCCCATTCTTTTCCTCTCTCAGGAAAAAACCCAGCAAAGGTTGACTTTCTAGTGCTGCAACATCCTGGAGGTGGGAAATAAATACTCAAGCGAAAGGCAGAAAAGCTACACTGAGCTTTTAAGGGAAGGAAATGAACAAGCACGAGTACCTCACTGGCAGCGTAGGTGTACAAGACTTTGTTCTTAATGACAAACCACAGCCTTTTCCACTGCTTCTTGCTGCCTTTGGATCTGTTTAAGTAACCACTCATGGAGGAGTTCTCTGTGTTGGCAGAAACCTGGGGGGGGGGGAGGGAAACAGCAAAAGACAAATGAATTTTCCTCACACCACAAGTAAATACAGTAAAATCACAGGAAATCTAGTGTATGAGGGTTTATTTTGTAGCTCACCTCTTTGAGTGCAGCAGGAATTTTCTTCTGTTTTCTAGTGAAGGAGAAGGCCCCAGACTTGATAGGAGAAACTGATGTTGAGGCACAGCGGTCACCTGGGGGAGACAAACCCAAAACATCAAATCTAGTAAAGATACCAAAACGAATGGTCTGTATCACATCAAATAGAGCTCTATGGTGCCAGGAAACAAAATATATAAGGATTTAGGATCATCTGATTGTTGTCTGTCTTCTTTACAGGAGAGAAAAAATGCTCTCACCACTAGACCTTAATTCTGATTAACTGCTGCAGGATTTTCTTACTGTTTTCCTGCAGTTTGGCAAAACAGTGATCACACACACGTGCTGGCTGGTTCTTCAAGTACTCCAGGTAGTACTTATTGGTGGAGCATGCCTGACACACCACCTATCCGACACATGACATTGTGATAAGAAGGGAGTTGAGACAATGTGCTGTTAGAGTAGTGGCAGCCATGGGGATACAAACCTTTCCGCAGGCTCGACAGTGATGTCTCCTCCAGGTTAGAGTAAACTCACAGGTGCAAATCATACACATGGTGGCTCTCAGGTCTGGAATCCAGATGGGAGCCTTTGAACCCAATGGGGCCCCGTTATCGCCAACGCCGTCTGACTGCTGTGTGACACAAAGAGTTAACATACGTGGTGAAATAATCTTAAAGTGACTAACACACCCACAGAGATAAATAGTTTTACCTCCTCCTGACTCCGACTTGATATGAAGGTGATTTTCTTCTTTGCGTAGTCGTCTATAGCCTTGGCAATGGCCTCCAGCCACTCGTCTCTCTCTGTAGCTGAGCTGCAAACGCAAAACACGGCAGAACCATCAGCAAGCAAGCAGCAGGTGGAATTGGCCTCACAAACACGACCGACTACAGAGGTTTACATTTCAACAACTGGATAATGTATTGTTACTGCAAGGTTCTAAGAATGAACACTGACCTGGCAGACAGGATGAAGGAGCGTTCAATGCTCTCGATGTTTAGCTCATTCTGATAGGCCTCCTGGCTGGGCTTGCTCACCTGGGGGAAGCCAGAATTCCATAAATAACCTCTGCAGCAAATGGGACGCGCCAATAATTTACTTTAGCCAGTGTTTCAGAGTAGATCAATGCTAGTGAATTTTTAGGAGGGTAGTACGAAAAACAAGCTGGAGCTATAATAATAAATATAGAATTATGAAAAAATAACATTAGAGTATGGAGGGGAAAAAAAAGCTTTTGGTTTCAAACAGAAACATGAAAGAAAGAGAAATGATCAGTGTACATTAATCCACTGACAGAGCACTGATTAAAAGATGAAAACATGAAGGACTAGAATAAAAAAAGGATTTCGCAATGAAGCTCTAACCTTCATTCCAGCCAGAGAGAGAACACTGTTGAGTTTATACTGGCCAGATTGGACCGGAGTGGTGTACATGAGTGCATCATTAAACTGGAAATAAAAACAAACACCTTGACAAATTAAACGAAACACAAGAAAGACAAATAGAAAAGCAAAAGTAGGATTCGTCAGACAATTTTCCAGACTAGGGTGCCAGTCCACTTATTGCTCACCAGAAAAAACATCCTAGGCTGCATGACTTTCCTGGACAGCTTCATTAGAGTGCCCTCTTTCAGAAACACCTGCGAACACGGACACGTTTGGACTTAAATGGAGATACTAAAGCATTTGTATTCAGTTGCTACACAATAATATTATATACCTCTAAAAAAAGATAATTGTACAATGTATGTATCTAGGTGCATGGGATTAATTAGTGTTCTCGAAAAAGTGGATTTAGCTTCAATGATGATTTTAAAAAATGGAATGAGGCACACGAAAAAGGCAGCTTCAACTAAGAGGTAGTTACAGGACAGGTGTATCATTTTTCTAATTGGTGCCCAACTCTTTTACTTAAAGTGATGATTTTCTTCTTATCATAATGTTCATTTCAAGTGGTGTGGTCACAATCCAGTCCCTCTGAGCAAAAATGGATTTGAATGTGTATCTAAAGCTAATATGAGTCTTCAAATCAAGAACATATCTTCTTCCCCAATTGAGGAGTGAGGATTTGGCTCCCTATCATTTACAGAGGAAGTACCTTTGCAGACCATCTGACAGAGAGTTCAAACACACAAATTCAAATCCTGTTGTTAATAGAGAACCAGCATCACCACGGAGTAGCTCAGTAAGCCGTAATTTTATGCAAATATCCTCTAAAGATAAGATAAAAGCAAAATATTAGTCCTGGCAGCATTTGTGTGACTTACCCTGCCTGGCTGGACAATCTCATGGTGACCATTGAGACTGTACTGAATCTGCATCAGCTTTTGAAAGTTATCCTACAAAACAACATAAGAGTTGAGGAGAAAAACGTGACAAAGCGTAAAGTGTAAAACGTAAAGCTTCAAACGCCATAAGGGGCTTACCCCTTGTTTCATAATGTCATTAGCATGGTTGGCCACTTCCTTTACGATACTGAGTGCAGCTGTGTGAAAAGGGGGAAAAAAACCTTAATGTTTGGCCAACATTCGCTTCATATACAGGAAAACGGATCAAATCATCCAGGTAGAAGCACATGGTGAATACTGTGCCTTGTCTAACCTTGGGTGTCTTTATAATCCTCAGAGTCCTCAGGGAGGTTTTTCAGATAATCTGGAGGAGAGAAAACCGGTTTTGATTTATCCAGAGAGAAAAACGGTCAATCAGAGTTTTCAATTAAAACGTACACGACTGGCAAAAATCGACGAGCCAAAAGTTTTTATATATGCAGACCAAAATGATGTGCTTATCAAATTTTCAACTGTCCCGTACAACAATAGCAACTATTTTTGCAATATATTGTGCAGAATATGCATGAGAGAAAATAACTGCTGTAGATCTTGGAGCCACAGAGATGGTAAAGTGAGATGTAATTTCCTTCTTTGAAATATAAGAATATAAGAGTTCTCTTCCAAATTCCTAGTTTTCCACATGGAGACAGCGTTCATATTATTTGAAATATTAAAATCGGGTGAATTTGTCCTCAGTTTTCAGTGATTATCCACTGGATGTCAGTGTGGCACCACAACCCAAATTCAGTCAAAACCGAGAGACACTGTTTGAGTAAAGTCCAAATTTCATTCACGTCCCGCCAATAAAACAGTGTTGTAATTTAATAAACCCTTGAACTGAAGTGTGCAGAGAACAGGCCAGAAGTAGGATTGAATGTGTGTCAGATTGTTGGTACCTGTGAGCAGCAGCTGGTACTGCGGGATCCTCTGCACTGGTTTCAGAAGGTAGTGCTTCAGGGCCAGGCTGGCACATCTCGGACTCATCTGAGACAAAGGAAACACAAAGTTATATTTATGCTCGTCTGCGAATACACAAACACTGAAGCCTGAGAGCAAGTGATGCAGATAATAGTAACATTTCTGATGGCTGCTACTAATGCAGGGGATACTGGGCTAGAGCTGCAGATGGCCAACCTACAGTCTGAAACTGAATTTAGCAGATAATGTCACATTAACAATCTATTTTACAAAATTTGTTTGTGGCATTGATGCAATGAGTTTATTGAGTTGTATGTTGTTTACGTGTAGAGTTTGATTCAAGCCTGTTAAAATGTTAATTTAGTTTCCCGAAAAAATAGATTTGGGGCTTTTTTAGCTTTACAAATGAAGAAAACTTGATGACATATTTATGAACCTTTAATTGTGAAAATAGCTGTTACCCACAGCTCTAATGAACAATTATGTATTAAACGTGATTAAAAAAAATGGATATCCCAGCTTTCACCGTAAGTAGCCTTAATAACACACGCACACACACACACTTTAACACACCCACATACGTAACTGTGGCTCTACCTCAAATTCTTTGACTACAGCAGCAAAGGCAGGGTTTTTCCTGCACTGTTCGTCCAACAGAGCCACGTTGTTGTCAAATTGACGGATGTAGGTGGAGTACATCTTCAGGTACGGACCCTTCTGGACAAAGATGTCTGACAGTCTCTGGTGATCACTCCTGTAACCAGAATCACAGAACGAACTTCTTTCATTCAGTGAAATATGATAAATGAAGGCAAAAAGGTCAGTTGCTTATGCTTACTGGGAACTTTTAATCATTAACTATTCTTCCTGTATCAGATTTTCTCTTTATTGTGGTTCCATTTAATAGTGTGCTCTGAAAAACTCCTTTTTTGTACAACAATTACTCTACTTTTAATTTTGGGCCATCATTCCTGATAATTCCTGGATTTTACTTAAATGTTCTGCAACATTGCTCAGATTTAATGAAGCAGGGGAACATCCTAAAAGTTCAGATGATCTCAGATGTTAGGAATTGTCTAGGGAAATGCAAAGCATGCAAAACTGATATGTGGAAAAATAGGTGATTGCACCTGAACTGTCCATTAAAAGACACTGAGTCATTATATCAAATGGTAATGCATCCGTGTTATGTGACTTAAATAGTATGATAAAATTCCATGTATGACATATCCTATGGGAGCCCTACTGTCACCACAAAGGGGCTTTAAACCTCTATTATTATAACAGAGTGAAATACCAGTGTGCCACTCTCTCCTCCAGTTCTCTCAGCAGGTCTCTGTTGAGTTGGTAAAGTTGTGGAAGGTAATATAGGATCTGATTGAGGATCCGCTCATCCACCACAGGCTTCCCATTCTGACGGGTTGCTTTGGCAACAGCATCCCTAAAATCCTGAAGAAACACACAGGGTTAATTTGAAATCATCACTCGCACACACACACACACACACAGGGTGGAGTAAAACATGACAACATACTTTATTGCAGCTGAACAGGAACACCTGGCTATCACCCCATAAAGTGCCCCCTCCTCCACCCACACCTCTGCATGGATCTCATGACACAAACACAGCTGTGTCAGCACTTTGCCCAGGCTGCCAACACAAACATCCACCTGGAAGGAAGCAGGGAAAACACGCAGGATCACAAAGTCCTGCTTCACTGTCTCTGTCTTGCCCACACATTTACACTTTGCTCAAATGTCACATTTAGGCTAAGAACAAAGATCCCTCAACAATAAAAGACCAGTAATGAGTGACAACACTCACACACAGTATCCAACCTAACTGTCGGTGAGATGATTCTTTTAGAGCATGTTCACATGTCCATTTCCCCATGGATTTAAAACTGGACTGTCTTAAAAAGTATTGTACAAACTACTAGGTTCTACCGCTAAATGCCTTAGAATGTCTTGCCACACATTCCCAACAGAGCAGTACATCTATTATAAGCACCCACAGTGTTTGTATGATGTATGCTCGCACTATGAGAAGTAGTTTATATTAAGTAAGTTCTTCAATTATAAATCACAAAAAGGAAATATAATACATTCATTTGTCTTAATATTCCCAACACACTCGTGGGAAGTTGGTCAAGACTTTAAAACATGTAAAAATATTTCAACACATCTTTCCACAAGTATGCACACATTCACCAACCCACAAACCCACCTGCACACACACACACACACACACACACACACACACACACACGATTATCTGTGGCGTGTGTGAATGGAGGTCGTCTCTGTGGTCTGAGGAAGCAGCTGTTGCTAGGCCACGCTGTCTGCCGACACAGAAAAATGCAATCTGACTTCTTTTCTTGGACAGAGCTTTGTGCTTCACCCTCTCCTGTCGGGCACAGGTCAACGTTTTCTGCTAATCCTTTGGTGGTTTTACTACACCACCTAAGGATTAGCAGTCTAAGGCCGACAGACAGGTGAACCCACACCATATCTGCGTGGGTTGCCTGAACCCTCTCACCTTCTTTGGCATGTGTGTAGACTCAGTTAGCAGTATATTAGAAATGCCTAACTCAAACTGATAGAGTCCTGCAATAAAGAATCCCCTTGACGAGTAACATGGTTATTCTAAGTTAGTGAAACTCCGCTCAGTATAGCACAACAGCAGCAGTAGCGACAACCCCCCAACTGATGATACGGTTTAATTAACACCTGTATCATCAGTTTCAGCAATAACATTATTATCTTTATAATAAAGGATTCTTTATTAGGAACGTTGCTTTTTTTGTGCATCTATAAAACTGCCAACTAACCCTGTACATAAACAGCTTCCACACGTTTCACAAACATGAAAAAGAGCTCGACAAAGAACCTAAAAGTTACTAATGCCAAAACCTGATTGTTTAAGTGTTTTCCCTCAAAAGATGTCCAGTAAGTAATAGTAACGTTTTAACCAAGCCAGATTAGATCTGAGATAAATATTGTCTTTCTGTGCATGTTTGCTCCACTTGTGAGTGACATTAGGTAACGTGGCCCGTTTCTGGAAGGTTAGCTGTAACAAAAGTGGTCTGTGGAGGAACTGTTTTGTTGGAGACTTTAAAGGATAACTTGGGTCATTTTGTAAATGAATCGAATTGTCCACAATCACCATACAGACACAAACTAACACGGCTTATTTCTTTATTCTAAAAGAGGCGATAACATATTTCTAACACACGTTGCCCTGCAGCCGGCTTTGTAGAGTTTGCAGGTTCTCCCTGTGCTTGCGTGGGTTTCCTCCAGGTACTCTGGTTTCCTCCCACAGTCCAGGTTATTGGTGACTGGTGATTGGTGAATTGTGTGAATGTGAGTGTGAATGCTTGTCTGTCTGTGTATGTCTCTCTGCGTTGGCCCTGATATAGACTGGCAACCTGTCCAGGGTGTACACAGCCTCTCGCCCAGTGACAGCTGGGATAGGCACCAGCCCCCCGCGACCCTGAACCGGATAAGCAGGTTAAGATAATGGATGGATGAATTTGCCTCACATGCACTGAATCTGAGTTTTCACATCAGTTTGAACAATACCGTGACTCCTACAATGTTATCAATATTATCAAACCTACAGCATAGACGTGTAAATCCAGACTGTAACCCAATCATACATATGCCATTAAAAGACAGTGTTACTTTACCAGGATGGTAAATAAAAATAAAGTTGGAAAATCAGCAGGTTACCAGAGCCAACCCAACAGTCAACCGATGACCCATTAATAATTTCACTTTTTTACCAACTCGTGCTTCTATTTTCATGCCTAAAACATAAACATTGTACTGACAGTGTTCCTGTGATGGGACTGACCAAATCATCTCCTGTCTAGTTGTGGCCATGGCCCCACGAAACCAAAACACTCCAACACAGCAACTTTAAGGGCGTCAACTGTGCTTAACTGCATTATTGAACTTTGTGCAAGCACTTCAGTCAACAAAGAGCTCATTAACTTGTGTGAATGATTTGGAAAAAGCTTTGATCATCATTCACAACAATCAGAGTCTGCGTAACAAAACATACAGTAAGATTTATTATGTCAGGCATTACTTTCCCTCTGCTTGACAAAACAGGAATTATGAAATGTAAATTAGACACTTACTATGTGAAGAAGCTTCAGGACATCCACAAATCTGATTTAAAAAAAGGCAGCAATGCATCAGTAAGACAACCAAACATCACAGCACATTTTGGAATTGCAGTAAAAAAAGCTTCTTAGTCATATATGCGTTTCCACTTCATTATCAAATCACTCACACTTTCTCCGAGCTCATAATCTCCTGGGCGATATGCACCACTTTCTTCCTCTTCATCTCATCCTCTTGCTGAAAGAGCAAAAACACAAACAGTCAGACGACGCCACAGAGATTCAATCTCCAACCTTCCCAAAACACTTCACTCGTCACTCACAGGCTCGTTGCAAATCACCATGATCGCTGGGTCCGGCTGCAGTTTTAAAAACCATCAGGACTGAGTTTACAGCCTTTCAAACAACAGCTCAATCGGGCCTGAAAGTAGAGCAGCAACCCCCCCCTCGTCTCTGTGTCTCCCTTCTGGTGTGTGTGGTTGAATGGTAATGGGGTGGTCTCTCAGGGAGTTAATTTGGACAGCAGCCTTGGCCTAAGCCGGAGTGAAATGTCGTACTGGTCCTATTGGAGCCAGCGTTTCTGATACCCTGGACTACAAGGGGCATCAGACACAGGTGCTGACGGTATTATGGAGAACGGAAAAAACTGTTTCAGTCATTGAGTGAGCTATTTCTGAACCGGTAACCTCTCTGTGTTTGCTCACCATCCCCCTTTCAACACACGCACTTCTGCAAAGCTGGGACAGAAAACAAACACACTTGGCAGCATGCTTGCAAACAATTTCCATTGGCTGCAGCGATATCAGGGTCCACTGTAATCTGTAGACTAATTTTATATGTTCACATCATGCTTGAAGAGAGCTCAAAGTTATTTCTTTGTTACAGCTGCTCTGGCATTTTGCTTATTTATGACCCGGTATTAGTAATTGTAGCACTTGTGAATAAAAGTCACTATGAGGCACATTAAGGTACCACATCTTATTTTATGTTTGTGTCCTTTCAGCTTATCCCGTGACTTCAGGGTCACCACAGCAGATCATTGTCCGCATGCTAATCTTTTCCTTTCCTGACCCAACCCTCCCCAATTTCTACCGGGTTTGGAGCGGCACTGCACAGCTGGGGATGGGGATGGGATCGTTTGGGGTTCAGTGTCTTGCCCAGAGACGACTGCCTTACCACCCGAGCTACAGCTGCTCCCAAATCTTCTAAACTTAAATGTGGCTGCTTACATTGTTTGGAAAATGGATCAGGGAAACATGAAATGGAGGGAACAAATGATCACTGATACATAAAGGAAAAAATAAATTTTTTTATAGGGCTGTCAATTCTTTATTTGAAAAGTAGTCACAGATGTTAAACAAGTGTAGTGGAGTAAAAGTACCTTATTTACTTTTGTTGTGGTGAAAAGTGCAGGACTGAGTCAATGACTCATTCCCCCACTGAATAAATATTGCTACCCTGCAAAAAGCATGGCAACATTTTTCTGCATTGACTGAACATTTAAGGCTACGTTTATCTGACCTTTTCTTCTTACGGATGCGGGTCAACAAGTTTGTGTGACAAATGTCAAACCTAATGCACAAAGTGTGTTTGTATTTTGAAGATTTTTCCGTGTTAAAAATATAGGTGTAACGACCAAAAAGATAAAAGAAAGTCTAAAAGGAGCTGCAGGAAAATATACATTGTGCTGTACAGTGTAACATGCTCATTAGCTTAATATTTTATTTGGTTAAAATAAATTAGGACTGAAATCACAATTATTGCTGATATAAACAAGAAAATGATAAAAATTAAAATTCAATTACGTGAGTGTTTTCACGTATGTTAATAAATAAAAAGCTGTTTCTGTTCACTACTGTTTAGTTTTGAAAGAAGCAATTTTTAATTTCAACAATCCAGCTGCAACAGAAAAACCATAACAAGTTTTACCAGATGACTGTTATAATCATTAAACTCCACAGGTGCAAACTGACGTGTGGTGGGATAGTACCAAATGAAATATTTATTGGCTTTGTTACAGCGTAAACACGCACATAAACTACCTGTCATCAGGAACTGGCAAATGTTTCTGTTTCAATTTTACACATGACTAATCACATCACCACTTCACAGCCACTCAACAGCTGTGTAATGGCTGAATTCCCCATTTGTCAGAAAGGGAGGTGATTACCTGTCTGTCTGCCTCATCCAGGGGCTCCTTGCTGGAGGTGGAGCTGTTGTCTTCATCTGAACTGTGGATCTCATCCTCCTCAGAGTGGATGTCCTGCCTCAGCCAGCCGCTGCTCACCGAAACAGAGTCACCACACATTCGACACAACAAACAGAAACAGACACTGTAAGTGGTCAAAGAAAAGATTAGCTGGCAAACACACAACAACGTAGCTTTGCTTAGAGAGGAATTGTTTAAATTTGTGAATGAGAAACAGGCCAGGGTGGGAGAGGAGTGTTTGCTCAGAAAAACCCTCCCTGGATAAATAATGATAAAAGAATGTGTCATGAGAAGGTTTGTGCAATACAGAGGATAAAGTGACCACACAATAATGGTCTTATGAAGCGTATGAGTCAGTACAAGAGATCTTGCATAAGGAAAATACAATTACACTGTGACAAATTCAACATTATCACTTAACTAGTTGGATTGAGTAAAATGTTTACATCCATAGTAGGAAACAAGACTGCTCAATCAGGAGTCAGCAAGGCGAGAAAAGACATTAAAAATAATCAAAAAAGTATTAGTAGTTGCAGCCAAAATTACTATTACTGCACCATAGATGTACACTACTGATGTTTGTGTGGAAGGCAGTAGGATATTGTGTTCGGATTTTTCCAAAATACGCTTTTGTTCTACATTCTATTTCTTTTACAAAGAAGTGGTATGAAGTAAATTCTAGCACATTATTATGGATTAAAGACTATTAATTAATTTGTGCTTTGGTAATTTCTCATTAATGCTTATTTCAATTTGCTAACCAAACCAATCATGGATCAACCGATAAAATAATCAGTAAATCAACAACAACGACAACAACAAAAAACACTTATGAAGTAATATTAGCAAAGGAATGTAAAACATATCCCTGCTGTGTATATCTGCCCTGCTGCTGGCAGCATCACAACACTTCACACAAACAGCATCGCATGCCAGGTTAGTACAAGCAGCAACATGTGTGTGTGCTCCTAATGTTTTTATCCACCTCTCATAGTCTGTCCTGTACAATTCTGCCGTCTTATTTTGACGACAGATGAACTGGGATTTTTACAAATGCTTAAATAAAGTGTTGGTTAAAGTATTATTTCCTCCCCGTTATCACATTCATTGCTTGTCCTTTCCTTACACCAATGTGTGTATACTGGCCTGTAGGGCCCGTAGATGTTCTATTTTGGCTTGGAAGGTGATGGCTCTGAATCAATAAGGAAAGCCAGTGGGAAACCAAGAATTCTCACATTTCATCTCCCTCTTACCAGCAGGAGCCAACTCTCCGCACTTCCTTGTTTTTCTTACATGCCTCTTGACAATTTCTGAACATCTTTCTCCTTTATGCTTTCTCTATAGTGAACATTCCTGCACACTGGGTCGGACACAGAGCAGCATTTGTTTACAGCCTGAGGCTACTTGCACAGACTTAACAAGTTCAGATGCCTGGAAAACACGACAGATATACAGCCTGCTGCCCCCTTGGGATACCAGACAGAATTAAGAATCAGAGTACGTCTTAATTGTTTTACCTCAGCGTCACCTAATACGGCCCTGACTTCATCAAATGCAGTGCCCCAGTGGGGAAAATAAAAAACAGGAACTATGGCATCTGTCATGGGAACAGCTCCTCATCGCAACACTTAAAAATCTGAATAACCTGAATGTGGCTTGGTTGTAACTATTCAATTAACACTTATAAATAATTGTAAACCAGCCAGTTGTGGATAGTCAGCTCGCTTACAATCACAGAAGATTTTGACAATTTGAGTCACAGTTTGAGTCATTTACCAGTGAAAATAGCAACGATTCTCATATTGTAGCTTCCTGAAGCTGCTCTGATCACTGAATGCTAAAATGATTATCTCTAACCTGAATGAGGTTGGTTGTAATAATAAACCCACACATAAATATCATTCCATTCTACAGTTCCCATCTAGCTACAATGAGCATTTCAGCTTCTTTTAGCTCATTGTTTTAGTTTGGTGGCCTGCAACTTAGTGTTTGTTTAGGTTCACTCTGAATCTTCTCTCAGTCAAAGCTGAATATGACGTGTTTACAACTTATTCCACTGTCCCAAATTCCCCTAAATCAATAAATACACAAAGATACATAAATCAATTATATATAAATCAATTAGCGCAGCTTTAAATATTTGGATACTCGTTGCATGTCATTGTAAACTGAATTATTATTTTGGTTCAACAAAACCAGCTATTTCAAGATGGCTGGCCTCTGTAAATTTGTTTTGGGTATTTTTCACTAATTAATCGCATTTCATTACAACATAAAAAGTTACAAGTAATTTCAGCTTGCAGCACTGATCAAAATGATCCTAAACATTTAACCTGCAGTAAAGGGCTTTTGCATTTTTGCCAGAAAAACTTAAAAATAATAACAGACTTCTGCTAAACTGGGTGCACGGTTAGTGTGTGGTTGGAGCCAACACACAACTGAACAGATTTTGGTTGTAATCCAAACCTGCAAGTCATGGAACAGCAAGTTAGAAGCCTGTTCTGCACTGGAGGGGGTGTTACAGTAATTTATTCATCTATGCAATATTTGTTCATCTTCCCACAGTATATCATGCCCTATTTCTTTAACGCATTGCTGTAACTGCTTTTTTGGTGTAAAATAATCAAAAGGGGAATCATCTGTTAATTGTCTGGCCATCACAACAAAACTGAGAAAACTGGTTTAATGCAGTTAGGACGAAGCTGAACAGTGCAAGGGCGGCAGGCTGAGGAGGAGGAGGCTGGTGGTTGCTGGAGGTTTATTTTCCCTGTTCTACAGAGTTGTGTGGCGTTTCTGCGATTCTCAGACATTTCCTGCCGTGGCCACTGAAAATAACCCACAGGAAAACAGTCTGACCTGCTGCACATCAATGCTCTATTCAAATTCAATGCCACGGGTTCACAGGCTTACTTGCAGACTCTTGTAAATACAAACCACTTGTGTCACCTGTGCAACCTGCTGGACACAGCAGTTCCCACGCTGAAGCTAGAGGTCACCTGAAACTGCAGGGTGCCAGCAGGGGTGAACGGGTTTACAGCAAATCTGGTCCTCAACCTACATCAATACTGAGAGTTTTGCCCTTTGACTCTCTTTTCTATTACAGCGATTGATGTTTCTGACTTGCATAATAAAAAGACATGACACCTGTAAGTGTGTTCTTCCATTCAAAGAAGAAAATTATTAAGTGTTTTGTTAACTGACCAGAAAAATTCCCCATTTTTTCTTCATTAAAGCTTCCAAAATGTGAGGGTCTACTCTTTTAAGTCGCTGTGCCTGGAATATTTTCAGATATTGGACTGATACACAGAAAAAAACTAAACAATTACCTAAGTAACAATAAATATAAGTTACAGGTCCCTTGTGAAATAGGATTAAGGCCCTGAGCATGAAGCAAACATTCCCAGTTTGTGTCTCCATAGTGACCCTTGTTGCATGGGATTCTTTCTCTCTTGTGTAATTTTTTGTCATGTTCCTGCCTTTAATCTCTCTAATAAACACATAAAATGCCATGAAATACCATCCACTAATTGAAAAATATTTACAAACTTTGAAGCACACTTTCACCAAAAGACCTTACCTCTCATATTCATGGTCTGGGCATGTGTGATAAGGGTCCTGCACTTCATAGATGTCTGAATCAGCTGTATCTGGGTCATGAGGCCAGCCCAGCCTTGCACTGTGAAACGGCAGATTCATATACTCTGGGATCTCCTCGTACAGAGGAACGTTCTCATACTCCACTGATCCCTCGACACCTTGTTCGCATATATCAGCCTCCCCTATGCAGCTTTTGGGTCGCTCCCGGCTTCTCTCCCCCTGGTTAGACTCCACGGTTGTGCAGTCAAGCGACTGCCCACCCTTGACCAGCAGCTTTGGCAGCAACTTTACAGACAGCCTGAGCTCCAAAAGCTTCCGGAAAGAGAGGCTCCTCTTTTGAGAGTCGGTGCGAGTAGCAAGGTCGGCTGCAGAGAAAGACTGCGCCCTCTGCTTGCCCCCCAGTGCTGGAGTTCGGCTCTTTGGTGGCACACTGCTCCTGGTTGGCATCTGCCGGCTAAAAAAGGTCACGGAGGGTCGTGTGAAGCGCCAGGATGTTTTCTCCTGAGGGGGGGCAGGCAGCTCCCTCATGGGGGTGTTAGCATGTGGAGGTGCAGGAGGGCAGACGGAGGGTGGAGGAGGTGCTGGCAAGCTGTGTCTCTGAGGTTTTCTGGGTGGTGCCCTTGGAGATGGCTCATCCTCAGCAGAAAAGGCCTTCTTCATGTTAGCCAGAGGTCGGCAGCCGAGTTTGACCTGTTTAGGGAGGCTGTGAGTGATCGGGTATCGCTCAAAGTCCCCGTACCCATCCTCTTCATCCTCCTCCACCCGGTGCTCCTGGCTCTCTAGTTTGTTGCTCATGGAATTAGATTGTGAAAGCAGGTCTAAAGAGTGGGAGGTGTTCTTGTTAAGAGGGGAGGGTGTGTGGACTGTTCTGTGGAGGTGCGGTGAGAGAGAGGTCTGTCGAGGAGGTGGGACGGGTGCATCTGTCTCATCTTCTTCCCCACCTGAGGCCCTCAGGAGTAACAGATCACCCCTTGTGTCCTGTTTGATCTCCTCGCCCTCTGAGCTGAGAGCCTCTTGCATCTCAAGCCCGTGTTTCTGCTCCTGTGTTGCCTGATCCTGAGCACCACCCTCCACACCATCCTGTCTCACCAGGGCTGGTTTCTTAAGTTTACGTGGGTGAGGGACAGGGAGAGGCTTACTGGGGGCAGCGGGGACATGCAGATCAGGGTGTAACCTTATTGGAGATATTTTGCTAATAGGCTGTGGCTGAACTAATTCTGCAGATGACTCGGGAGGAGTGATGCTTGAGAAGATAATGATGCTGCCTGCAACATCACAGGCCAAATTTGAGTCTGCTACAATTGTGTTTTGGGCCTCAGTCTGTACATCTACTGTTGAAACATCAGGCTCAGCAACAGCACTTTCCTGATGTTTCACGGTCTCGGAGGTTGTCGTCTTCTGCTCCTCAGTCCTCTGTGCCTCTTTGCAAACCTGTCTCCTAGCCAGGTGTCTCCGTCTTTGAGGTTTATCCCTGGGCTTTTTGCTAATCTCTCCACATTCATCCTTCTCTACAGCCACTCCTTCTTCTTCTGCTTTTTGCTGCAGCCTTGTCTCTGTGAACGCTTCTGTACAAATGCCATTCTGCAACAGTTCTGTGTGCAAATCACTCCCAGTCTCAGTTAAAGATCCATTTTCTAGGCAGCCCTCAAGCCCACAGGAGTAGGTGGGAATGATGTAAGCTGAATTACGTTTGCTGGTCTCTGATAGAATCCCATTTTTGGAGTTGAGAAGTGAGAGGCTATCATCCAAGGCTTCCTGCTGTTCCTGAGCTAGGATAAGGGGTCCACTGGGTTTGGGTGTTGGGGATGAAACAGGGGGAGAAGAGGATGTGGATTTGTGGAGGCATGGTTTGGGGGCAACAGCCGGTTTTGTCCTCTTGAGAGTGGCAGGGGAAGGCTGGGAGATGGCCGACGTCTGGGTGAGCAGACCTGGTTTGGGGGCGATGGGAGGGGGAGAGGGTTTAGCAGCAGCAGCAGGGAGTTTAGGTTTAGGAGCTAATGGCGGTTTCTTCACACCTGCATGTAAAGAAAAGAGAGATGATTTCAGAAAAGTATTCACTCATGTCCTTTCAAATGAATCATGGTGAAGCGGCAGCACATCTTGCTTCATAGAAACGGGGACAGCTGTGAGGTGTGGTTGAGGCTCAGGTCAAAAAGTCACTGGTTGGTGCAATGTGTGAAACACACTCACACCTAACAATCAGCTTCTTAAAAATCCAGTTTTCTTGAATGAAGAATTCGTATTTATTACATGGGAATTAACTGAAAGCTGAGCAGTACCTGGTCTTACATCTCACTTGTTGCATGTTTGTTCGTACACAATACTTTGATGAAGTACACAAATAGACAGAGCATTTCTGTTTCTGAATGACTCCTTGAATTAAAATACGAAATAATAGAAATGAAGAACACATTCCAACACCTAGTGGAATTAGAGGTAGATCCGATTGGATGAATAAAGCTGTGGGCAGAAAATAGTCTTTTCACTACTAAAAAGCTGTAAATTGAGATTGTAGGCCACATTTTCCGCTCTACTGGCTGAAACTCTTGGCTGGCCGACACCACGAGAAGTGGAGTCATCGAGCGGATGTTTCCAAAAAGGCCAGCAACCCAAAAAAAAAAAAAAAAAAAAAAAAAAACGCTCTTCCCCCGATACATGCTGCATCAAGCCTCGCTCCAAACTCCGTTCGTGGAGAAAGATTTTGCCTCACAAATTAACATTAACTCAAAAGTGGCGGACGTTAATTCCTCACCGAACCAAACGTGGGGGGGGGGGGGGACAGTTTTACAATTTCTCAGAGAGGAGTCGAACTTTAGGAAGTGCGTCTCATACTCACACGAGCCGAAACGGCGATGAGCAGCCAGGATGAGTCTAAAACGCGACACTGCTCTTTTCTTGGCGTTTTCGTTAAACAGTCCGAGTTGCCAAAACGAACTAAAGTCACAATCAAAGTTCAGGCACCAATTCCACGGGGAGACAGCAAACTGTGGTTCGGTTGAGCGGAAACTCGCCTCAGGTTTTTTTTTTTTTTTTTAAACACAACGGCAGGTATCCCGACTAAAAACCCGTGGGCAACGTGGAAAGAAACAACCGGGGAAACCGTGCAGCAAACGTCCAGTTTGGGGGGAGGACGTCACTTTAATGTAACGCTTGTAATGAGACGGTCACTTTATTTGCTGCATGAACAGCAGGACAGATGTGTAAAGACAAAGGATTCCACTCGCTCGCTGTGCCTGTGTTAATAACAAAGGGACAGGGTGTGTGTGTGTGTGTGTGTGTGTGTGTGTGTGTGTTATAGTGTTTTTAAAGAAAGCACTGAAACTGAACTCGAGTCCTTTTTCTGCCTTTTGGAAAGCTGTTATTAAGACAAACTGTAATTACTGTAACGTTGGCGTCGCTGCGCAAAAACACAGGGCTGCTGTCGCCCGTTATAACATCGGAATTGCATTTTTCATCTGCGGATAGACTCAAGGTTATTTGGGCTTAACGCTGGTTTTAGCTGGTAAAAACAGTAGTTTGCACAGCAGGGCTCTGCTAACTTTGCTCCCTCACGAAACAAACCTGTGCTCATGACTCCCGACTTTCTTCTTTCTCCATGAGTTAATTTACTTTCAATGGAGCTGCGAGACAATCTGCGTTTTTTCCCTCCTTCGACACCATTGTCAGTTTGACGGCAACTCCAGTGTGAAAACATGTAGGTCCATTGCCGATGTCCTTTATCTCTCCAGCGGATTCACGGATGAACTCTTTGCGCCTGTTGCTTTTTCCATTTTTCCCAAAGTTTTCGGCCACGGTGCTTTTCCCAACACTGTCAAGTGGAACACGTTCGAGGAGGATAGTTCCGGTCAAAGATTTGAAAGTAAATCTGTTGTTGAAACACCTCCTGCAGTTGTTGGAATTCGATAGAGCACAAAGGGGGGCGTTTAAAAAACTTTGTCATCCTGAGCTTTATTTTTTCACTTAAAGTCACACATTTTCATCCTATACACTGTTTGTCTCACCAACCAGGCTTGATTTTTGCATTTAGATTCGATACTTTAAATTAAATCGGGAACCAAGTCAGTGTATTTTTAATACATTTCAACCTCATCATAGTCATAGTAATAGTTTTTTTTTTTTTATTAATCAACTTTCCAACTGTTTGAATACATGTTTAATGTATGAAAAGGCAAATGTGTTCAACTGTTTCTTTTTTAATCGCGGGTCTGTCGTTATATTTTGAAGGCAGATTCCGGTTCTACATGTGCTGTTTCCAGCGCTCTTCACGCCGACTTTCTTAACGGTTATCGCTCGCGACCGCTTGGGGCGTTCGTTCTGGCCCGAGCGCTTGCTCGTCGCACACGAGGAAGAAAAGCCTTATGGGGATTAGAGTTTTTATTTTTTACTTCAACGTTTAGCAACCGGCTAACTACCAACTTCCCAGCGGTTGCTTCGGACGACTGTCGCCTCCAACTTCAGAATGCTAAACGGGCTGTGTGTAGATGGCGGACAGCAATGACTGAGGAGTTTGATGAAGATGTGGTGTTCGAGGTTTGTTGGTGGCTGCTGCTTTTCTCTGTCGAAACTTGTATATGATGCTTTGTCATACCAGCCGAGTTCATTGACGACAGGGAGCTAAGCAAGCTAGCGTGCTAGCTCCACATAAGCAGCGGTTTGTGCCGTTCTCATGCACCGGCAGTCCTAAACAAATCCACATATTTGGCCGATGGCTAGCGGTGTTCGTGCCAAGCAGCTTTAGTGGTCATGAGGGGGGCTGAGCTGGGCTGGCGTGCGCCTTGTTTTTGGTGTTTCATCAGTACTAGACCGGTAGAGGTGGGGTGGGGAAGATCCAATGCGTCTGTTCAGGGTAAGAAACACGCAGCTACAGCTGGGTGGTGACAACATGAGCTCCGACTTCTTGTGACAATGCATGTGAGTAACATCTACATGTTTGCTAATCTACAATAATGCAGTGTGTTGCAGTGGCGCACACTAAGTTACGTTAAACTGAAATGCTCGTGTGCATCTGGAAGGACGAGGCGCCAAAACACGGCAAAAATGCCCAGAAGCATGTTTTCCCAGCAACAGAGGATCAGCAGAGGGCTCGGGCATCTTGTGGACGGATTCTAGCATTTATTCCTCAACTGTGCCCGTCTCTTGGCATATTTGTATTTGAACTTGCATTGTTCAGGTGAAGAAACTGACCTCGTTATGGCATTAAGTAACTTGTATTAACAGTCAACGTCCAGTTTCCATGCAGAAAGGAAACACATAGGGACACCAGTGAGAGGCTTGAAGAACGCTCCTAACATCTGTGTGAGCTGATGAGCGAATTCACATGTGAATACACTTTAGAGCACAGTAGAAAAAGTGGGCTGCATGGAGGAGAGAATGAGGTTGTGGGTGAGGGTGGAGCCCCAACTTCAGCTGCCGATGGAAAGTAGAGCGGCTCAGCTTATCAGTGATGCTTTTGCTCTCGCTTATCGGAGCCAGGACACATTTGGATTTCCACTAAAGGCAAATCAGCTCAACCTGCATCAGACTCATGTCCTAATGGCCACTTTTTCACCACGTGTCCATCCATTGTGCCTCAGTTGCTGCTCAATGTGTCTGTTTCTTTTTCTCTTTCACAGAACTCCCCTCTTTTCCAGTACCTGCACGATCTAGGCCACACAGACTTCGAGGCATGTCCGACGGCACTACAGGAGGACGAATATGATGGACGAGAGGGGGACCTCGCCTCTCCCGACCAAGATCCACAGAAAACCTCAGTGAGTTTCCCCATCATTGCTGCAAAGATCACACGTGCCTTCCGTCTGCTGAGCTAATTAACAATGTGATTTATTTCGAACATCAGCTTAATTTCACCTTTTCTATTTGCACATGTAATTTATTCCTGAAGAGGAAACTTAAAGCCCCACTATGCATGCAAATGCAAATGTGAGCATGAAACCTATACTAATAATAGAGTGCAGTGTGACCGCACACATAAACACAAATCCTAGAGTGCCTGCAGCTGTTAACGCCTGTTCAGTTATCAGATGCTTCAGATAAGCAAAGCGACAACAGTGAGGATCATATCTCAAAATTATTGGGTACATATAAGAGCCCGTGTTTACTCTGATGTATTACACTTTTTAAGTCTAGTCTAGAAACTAGACTTTAATTTCTCCACTGACAAAAAGTGTGCAGTATAATTAAGACGATTGTATATTACCCCCACAGTATCTGGACTTGATAGTAACCTAAAAATGCATAATAAATGATCACTTGATAAAGTGATATTTGTCTTCATCCAGCGCCCATCACTGTTTTCCCTTCAGACTCCCTGACACTGGGACATGTGTGTCAATGTTTGATTTGCAGTGCAGTCAGACAGAAAGTAATTAATGTGACCATTGACTCCAAACAGTGACACACATTTGCTCCCAGTCACCCACAGACTGTTCTGTGCACTGGCATGTAGCACTGGCATGTATATTTCAGACATGGTGAGAACGGCTCCCCACACACAGATACAGGTATTTTTTTGTCTATCATGTTCTTCACTGTGTTAGTGATGATTCGTTTTCAGCATGAAAACTTCTCTCTCTCTCTTACATCTCTTTCCTGCTGTTGTGCTGGTTTTGGAAGAGACGGCACAAATGTGATTAGTGACGACATGCTCTGCTTTCTCTCTGGCGTCGCTTCTGCCTCTGTAAGCATCCTCTTAGACACTGTCTGTGTTCCACTAATGTTAATATTCGTTACGGTATCATTCTGTTTTCAGTGGAGTTGTCTGCACTACAAGTCTGCAATTGGAGGATTAAAATGAACTTAAAGTTAAAGTGAGCTTTTAATGGCACTCGCGTAAATCTAACAGCTGATGATGGTTGTTTGAATTGATTTTGGATTCAGAGGGAGGAGCTGTGTGTCCTCGGAAGCTCAGCATCACATGACCTGGCCTCCGATCATTTCCCCCCTCCTCTTGTGATGGTAAACGATGTTGTGTGGATCCAGGAACTTTCTGGACACGTCATGCTTCCTCTCTGGTGCTCTGTTGTTCTAAGGAGTGAAGGAGGATGAGGAATTCGCATGAGACAGGAAAGCCTCGGGGTCGTCCCTCTGTGACCAGTTTCCTGAAGCTCAGATAAAGTCGGAGCCGAGGCAAAACAGTTTGCTCACACAGACGAGTCTGTTTGTTTCTCATTACCGGTCTAGGTAAAAGCTGATTAGTGAATCTGTAGCACGTACATTAGTTTTGGAGTTCATGTCACTTAATCTGTATGTGTATAGTTTTTAGTTACATTACAGTACCATGAAGTGGTGGCATTATTAACAGAGTTGTGCTGCAGAAACTGCTGCTTCAAATCCTCAGACATCTGTAATTGAATCAAATGCCTCGCTGCACTCTCTCTTAGCTTTTTGTGCTTTTGCAAACTGTTGTGAATCTGAATTTTCTTGAATAATTAGACCTTAAAATTAAACCTGAAGTTACACCACTTATATCACGTTGGTTTAATTGATTACTCTAAGCAAAAATGTCAAACATTTTGCTTTTTGATTTGAGGATTACTTGCTTTTCTTTGTCAAATATGATAATGAACCGAATTTGGGGCTTTTATTTGAAAAACTAGAAATTTAAAACATGACACTTGTCTCTAGGAGAACATGAGGCATTTTTAATTACAGCCTTTTATTGATCAAACTATTGGTCTGTTAATTGGGAAAGTCATCCATCCATTCACTAAAGGGCTTTTCCTGTTTAGGGTTGCAGTACACGCTGGACAGATCTCCATACTGTCTGAAGGTCACACATGGGGACAGACAATCATACACAATTACATTCATTCTTCAGGAAATTAATATTCTTGTCATTGGACTGCAGGAGCAAACCCTGTTTACATTTTCCCCAAGGAATGTAAGCAAGCACAGGGAGAACATGCAAAATCCACACAGGTTTAAACCCAGGAGTTTTTTGCTATGAGGCAAGAAGGCATGTTGCCTCAAGCAGCCCCTAAAAATACTTGTTAGGTGCAGTACATTATAAAACAATATATGCCTGTGATTATTCTGCAAATTATTGATTATTACTGGGCAAAATATCTTTTAGCCCATATGTAAACTGGTCCACAGTGCACATTGTGTTGATAAATGTTTTTATGTGCCCATTTTTTCTGTGGATTATTTGCTAAGTTTTAAACTAAAAAGGTCCTTTAGAACTCTCAAAGCTGAAAGTACAATCTCCATATTGCTTTGTTGTTTGACTTGGACCCAAAGGTTTCACAGTTCGTTGACAATATTACAGCAAGAACATTAAATCCTCAAATTTGGGAAAGCGGAGGCCATCATGATTAGCAACGTTCATAGCCTGAATTGATGTTCAGAGTTGTCATTTAATTTTCCTACGTGTTTTCCTGAAAGTGTACATTGTCTCACTCAGTACCAATCGGTCTGAGGTCTGGAAACTGGAGTTTTCTCAGTGTGACACTACCAGCATACTGATCAGCAAACCTCTGCCAGGGTATAAGCTGTATGGAGAGTATGGACACACACTAGATGTGTTAATTTGTACAAGCTGTACATCATCTCTGTGGTAGCACTGCAGTGGATTACAGCTGAAGAGAATTGTGGCCTACTTTGAGCATGCATCAAACAGTCTGACAGTCTGCCCAATCCTAGAGCTCAGTCCTCAGTCAGTCATCTATACGACTGCCGCCTTTATTCTAACAACACTGTGAGAAGGGTCAGCATGCAAGCTGCCCAGTCTGGATCAGATATATAGAGGATGTTAGGATGGGTTCTTCATGAGTATCAGAAAAACATTGGAGCCCAAACCTCCACATTTTTCTCTTTTAACAAAGCATTTCAGCGATGCCACAAAGTTCTCTAAGCAGATTAACTAATAGTAAATCCTATTTACGATTAGGTGGTTGGGTTACACTGTTTAGGGTTGTTTAGGCTCCTAGCAATTGGAAGAAAATAACCTAGGAGTTGGTGTTCTACAAACGCAGACTGCACCTATTGTTGTTGCCTGAAAGAGTTTGCCTCCTGGGATACTCCTTTTGACCGTGCGCGAGTGTCGACACCCTTGTTATTGGTTGAGTGTGATTCCTGGGAAACGTGCTCAAGGACAGAGGTAACTAACTTGACTTGATGGGAAGACTTGCAGCTGGATCATTTTGATCTGGGGCATTTTGTCAACCTTACTGATCCACTGGGTCTGTGTATAAAATGAAAAGCCCTGCATAAAACTTAATGGACTAAATTATAGCATTTGTCCTGTGAATGATTTCCAGGGGGGGACATTATGGAGACTGACCGAGGCCTTGTGGAGATGGAGTCCAATTCGCCAGGCGGCTGCATCTCATAAGCTGGAGCAGCAACTGGTCGGTAAAAATATTAGCCGGAAAGGAATGTTTGGCACTAAAACCAAAAATTTCATATACAGGGCTTAAACAAGCCTTTTTTTAAAAATGTTTTTTTATTTTTTATTATTCTCTTCCATCAGGACTCCGTGTTCGGCCAGTACTCCGTGAGGTGCATTCTGGACCAGGACGTGCTGCTGCAGGAAGATGTAGAGCTGATCGAGCTGCTGGATCCGAGCTTGCTCACCCTCGGATCCTCGCCATCCGGCTCCAGCCGAGCGAGTGCTTTGCCCAGGCCCAGCCTCATCGCCAGGCCCTCCCTGTGGTACATTGTTCCTACATTGTTAGGAAACCCAGATGTTGAGTGGATGGGGCAGATAATTGGATCACCAGAGATTATATTGAGATGCTTTTCCAATACAAGCAGCACTAACTAGAGTTGGCCTCAGAAACAGCATTGATTCACCTCCTCTTTCATACTGTTCCTTTTAGAGTTTGTCTTTTAACTTTTAAACTTTTTAACTTTGAGATAATACCCTTTCTTAATAAATGAACTAAATTAAATCAACCTTCGTTAGGAACAAAGCGCACTCAGAAGACTTGACGAGATAAAAAAAACTGATGTGCACAGTTTTAATTACTTTGGAGTCGGTTGATTTGAAATTACAAAGGAGCCGTGATAAAACCAAGCAAAATTAAATAAGTGTAATATTTTCATTTCATTTAGTTTAAAATTAGTGGAATGATTCCGAATAATTCAGCACATGAAAACAGCAACCTTAATATGAATATGGAAATGAAATATGGAAATACACTTTTTTCCAATTTGACAAAGCTCTCCACAAACCACAGCAGATACAGATACAGGGGCTGCTGTAGCTCAGTTGGTAAGGCAGTTGACCATGGACCACAGGGTCAGTGGTTCAATTCCCGCTCCTGGCTACAAGGGGCAAGACACTGAACCCCAAGTTGCTCCCGGTGGGTCAGGTGAGCACCTTGCATGGTAGCCACCGCCATCGATGTGTGTGTGAATGGGAAGCAACATCACTATATAAGTGACTATTTACCAGATATTGTGCACCAATTTCAGCTTGTCCTCATGTACTCATTAATAAATTGACATTGAGAATTGGTGAATCACCCGTTTATTTCCTTCCTTACATGATCAAATAGTAATACATATCTTTTCTTTCTTTTCTCAGGGATACGGCAGGACTGGTTGGCCTAACTGCAGTTTTGCTGGGTCTCTGCTCTGGATCTGAGGGGCTGTGGTCTCTCGCTGCAGCGCCATGGGGCCTGGCCCTGCTGGGGTGGGTGGCAGTGAGAGGGGTCACGCTGTGGAGACAGGGTCGCATGGAGAGAGCGGTCCACGCCAGAGCCACGCAGCTGCAGACTCTGGTAAACAACAGCAAAACCCTGACTGGACTTTCTCGCAAAGCTCTGCGGCTGGTGCAGGAGACTGAGGTCATCTCCAGAGGATTTACCCTGTAAGTGTGCTTGATATATGTACATCTGCACATCCCCCAGCCACGTAATGATGATGTCAATTAAGATCCTGCTGTATCTCCATCACTGCTTGGTCCAAGCCTGCACAATTAAGTCCCTCCTTTGTTAGCAGTCTGTCTTTAGTGTGTCTAGAGGTGTTTTATTATGTATGTTACACTACTACCTCCTTAAGACCCCTACAGTGTCTGTCCGTATATCGAACACTGTAGTTGAAGCAGGTTGATTTAACAAAATAGTTTAATATTTTGGAAGATACCTTTATTTGTTCTTTTACCTAGAGTGTGATGAGTAGATTGAAGACTGGGACGAAATCTGTCAAGACATTTTCTCTTTTACACTGCCAAGCACCCAATTAGATAAGGAAGGTGTAGTTAGTTTATCCCAATAAAGTATGTTTAGAAATGAGCAACATAAGACCTGATCTTAGGAGCCTGCAGCCTGGCTCCTAAGAGGAAGGATCAGTGTGACATATTTATTTCAATAAACTGTGTGTTAAATTAGCATGGTTTCATTTACGTTTGTTTTCAAATATTAAAAATTATTTTGGAAGATGAAAGTTGGTCTAGCATTAAAATACTACATGTATTACTGCCATTTACCTCAAGGGAAAATTGAACCAACATGTTTTAATAGATATTACAGTCCACAGAGTCACATGTCAATATAATAATAATCATAATAATTTTTGTTTACGTGCCACTTCGCAAGTTAAAACATACAATATTGTTGGTGTGATTGCAAACGGAAAAAAGCCCCTGGAAAGCTCACCAGGGGGTTGTCCCTTAGACCAAGTCCCTCGATCTGTTTACCATTTAGCATGTCTGTTTGGTCTGAACGAGCCTTTACACACCTGGGTCATCGTAGAACGTAATATAACTATATATGTAATAAAAGTTCAGGTAAGCTGTCAGCGTAGTGTTTGTCTCAGTACGTTTGTTTCTGTCTTCTGTGTTGTCTTCTGTGGTGTGGTGTTCAGTGTTGTGTGTGTGCCCCCCCGCCTCTTTGGGACATCTCCACAGTTGTATCACATTTCACTTGTCAAGTTTGCTCGACAGGGTGAGTGCGGCCAGCTCCTTTAGCAGGGCGGGGCCTGGGTCGGTGCCACGTGGCCAGCAGCTGATTGGACTGAGGAAGGCCCTGTACCGTGCGCTCCGCTCGGCCTTTAGAGCATCGCGTAGAGCCACATGTCACATGCTCAAAGCATATCCTTTATGTTAAAAGAAAGTGTGAATAAGTTGTCTTGATGCGGTTTTGGCATCTTATGTGGTGACTCTTGGGTGAAGAGCCTGTGTTGACGGAATTACTGTAAAGTATTGTTTTGTTTTGACATCCGCTTACAGCTACACATATGAACAAGAAGCTTCCTCCTCATTTTTACTCAGCAACAGGAGAATGACGATTCTTTAATAATGATTTTGACAGGAGTTAATTTAGTCTCATTCACGTCACAAACACAGATTTTAAAGCTGAGACAAAAGCATATGTATACTTTGAAGAACGTGCAGTACTTTCACAGATGTGTGTTCTGTCCTTAACACCTCCAAACGTTCCCTCTGAACTCTGAGATCGATAACGTGACCAACTATGTGTCCGCGGTGCCTCTTAAAGAGCTGGGGCTCGGCCTGGGGATCGAGCACCTGGGTGATGAGCAGGCCCAGGAGCTGACAGACGACTACAGCCTGCCTGCCCTGAAGGTAAGGCCCGGGGGGAGTGGAGGCAGGACTTTTAGAAAAGGTGATAGAGCAGGTAGTTTCACAGCACTTTCTTGGGATGATCTAGACTTTATTTTGAATGTAATGTATCTCAAAGTGATACTCCACCCAAAACCCTTATATCAGATTCTCAATTCCCATGCATCTCCATAGTTTTGTCCTTCTTGAAGGTCAACTGTAGTCACTTTGACTTGATCCACTTCATCCAGGTCTCTGCTGTCCGTCTGTCTGCTTAGTAGCTTCCCATATCTTCCATATCTTTATGCACTGATTTCAGTTTCTGAAGTAAAATGACTAAACCCAGCAACAACCGAAACACCAAACCAAAGGAAAAAAGGAGAAAATGTTTCGGGTTATATGACACAAGCCTTTGGATAAGTAATTTATTGGGTGCTTGTTGGTGTGTCCTTGTGCAGATGCTGTTCCAGCTATGGGTGGGACAGAGCTCCGAATGTTTCCGTCGCCTGGCCCTTCTCCTCTCACCAGAGCGAATAGAAGAGCCAGAAGATATCAGAGCTACAGCGGAAACCTCCCTTCATCCTCAGGCCCCCCTCCACCAGTCCATCGCTGCAGTGACCGAGCCCCTCCATCACGCTCTGGCCAGCTGCCTCAGTGAAGTCCAACGTAGCTACGATTTCCACAGACACTTCGAGACACAAACCAGAACGACAGGCTCTGACAGGACCAGACGAGCGAGGGAAAAATGCCGAGAGCTCAACACCTTGCACACCTCCATTCGAAGCCTGCAGCTGCACCTTAAAGCCCTGCTCAGCGAGTGAGACACACACATACACACACAGAAAATCCTGACTGGCCTCATTTTAAAAGCCTGTATAAAATAGGGTAAAACTTATTATTAGCTTACTGGCAAGCGGGGACTAAAGTGGGTCATTGCACCAGAAAAATAACAGTATACGGTAAAGAAAACTTGAAAAACAAGGATGCATCAGGTTTTCTTAGAGAGATGAAACCAGTGAAAAGTAGGAAAAATATGTGACTCTAAATTCATGCAAACCAGTGGACATGAATGCTATATACAAACTGTAACGTCTCTGGGATCTTTGTTGCGTGACATTACACATCTTCCCCAAAGGTAAGTTATTCAAAAAACACAGAGCATAAAAATGCCACTTGCCACCATTAAAGGTTTTTTTCACATTTCCTATGACTAATTTGTACCAAACTTTATTTCTATGACCACTTCAAGCTGTAACAGACATGACTAGTCCGCATGTTAATGCTCTATACACATCTGTCCACTTTTTTAATGTCCACATCTTCAACATTCCTCCATGTTTTCTGTTCTTTTTCTTATTTAAATACGGTCAGGATGATCATATTGGAGGACGACCTGGAGAAAATGATGGTCTCCAAGGAACCGACAGAGTTGACATTTGACGGTTACCAGGACCTCAGTGACCGGCTGCACCAGCTGCAGCCGCACATGCAGGCCAGCACCGGCTGTTGGGAGGACACCATTAGCCAGGTGGAGCGCATGCTGAGACGGGCCAACACTTGCCCAGGTGAGGTTAAAGCACTCTTAGTTTTGATTCGTAGACTAACACAACTGTTACAAGTTTCAAGTTGGTCCTTAAGATCCCACATAAAATGCAAATTTTAATGCATATATTACAGTCTCAGAATTATTCAACCCCTATAAGAGAACACAATTGTAAATCAGTCATTGTCTCCAGGACATGTGATGCAACTATTGAAGGGTTTCTTTAGTGGCGCCTGGTGTGCTTAAGATAGAACGCAGCAGATGCCTGAACTGGCTAAAGGCTTGTTCATTGTCATGTTTGGTTGCGTGTTAGAAATACGGCTAAGTCAGAAAAACTGTGAAAAAAGTTAAGAGAAGATGTCATTGCCTTTCACAAACAAGGACATTTATACAAAAGGATGGCAAAGGGACTGAATGTTTCTAGAGACACGGTTGGAAGCACATGGTACACAAGTTCAAAGTTGACAGAACACTGGCTACACTACTTGGATTTGGCAGGAAAAGGAAGCAACCCAGAGTTGCAACCAGCTTTCTGAGGAGACGGAGGGAAAAAATTATTCAGTGGCAACAGATCATTGGACCTTTCAACAGGACAATGATCCCAAGCATAGCTTAAAGTCCACCAAAGTGTGGTTCCAGAAGAGGTCCTGAAAAATTCTAGAGTAACTGCACAGTCATCTGACTTGTACCCCATAGAAAAACTCTGGTGGGATTTTTAAGAAGGCTGTTACATTATGCAAACCCAAGAATATAAGTGAACAGTTGAGGAATTGGATTCCTCATGAAAGCTTCCAGGAGCTGGTGTCTGGCTTTTCATGAATGCGTTGACTAATTTAGCGATTGCAGTCATTAAAAGTTACGCTTTGTTTGGAGTTCGGAGGAACCATTTGTAACAGTAGTTTTGAGCTATTGAAATTATTCTTGTTTGATTTATTTATTTCAAACAGCTGTAAGTTTGTATGTTTTGCTAAAACACCTGGTTTAAAATGGTGGCTCACTAATTTTGACTAACTGTACATGTATAACAAAACTGTGGCATCCCCCTCTTTAGTGTATTTGTTTCCATAATTACTGTGACTGTTTATAGCTCAGACTTCCTCCTTCCTCTACTATGACTCAATACTGCCAGTCATGGAAGAAACAGTCCAAGGAACAGTGACCAAGCTCCAAAACCAAGTTTGTTACAGTAATGTAAGTGTAAGTTCTCACTGCAGGTAATGCTGACGGTCTGGAGCAGTGTGGTACTCCTGTAACTGAGATTCCTGCTGCTCCTCCATCATACCCCCTAATCCTGGACAGAGACCCTGTTCCAGAAGAGCTGGTGAGATCAAATGTCCTCCTTCCACCTGACATCTTTGATAAGAAGTTATCTCACCACAGTAAAAGCTGTTGTCAATTTTCCACACTCTTCTATTCCAAAAGGAGTGGGAGGCCTACGTGTCCGACTCAGACTCTGACGGTGAAGGCAGAGGGTCTTGGACTGACATGTTGTCACCAGAGGAGCGGGAACGTCAGCGGCGGGAGAGGGAGGAGTCTCGTCGCGTCCTGTCCGAGCTCAAAGCTGTGCTGGGTTTCCGTGCATCCGAGGGGGAGAGGATGAAGAGGAAGCAGCTGCTCTTCAATGACCAAGGTCTGCGCTGGTATCGTTAATACTCTTTAAATGAAGTCATTGGCTCCAACTAGTGATTATAAAATAAATGCTACAGTTTGCCTGTGGGCTTTTCCTATACACTCAGTTTAAGTTAACTCATATAAGTTTGTGTAGTTCTACCACCTCTGAGTCTATGTCACTGCTACTACTACTACTACTACTACCTATGTAGCCCTGGATAAACTGTATTTTGTTTAGAACATCAAATAGAAAAAGGACTGATGTGTCCATGTCAGATTGGTAACGCAAGCTCAAATTGGACAAATCCGTAACTACTTAATTCCTAGATGGTCTATGGACCTTTTTCTTGCAGCTGCTGTGGCGCCCTTAGTTCACAGTGAGAGTTCGGGTCCCAGTACAGAGCTGTCAGATGCTCCAGCTTCTCTGGGACCAGTAGAAGCCAATCATGAAGAAAGAAACCAGCTTTCAGAGTGCTCTCCAGAAAACGAAGGGGAAGGAAAGAACGGCAGGGTGAGGCCTGACCCCTCTGCAGAGCCGGTGATGGAGTTCAGCTGTGGTTTGGAGGCAGAGGGTGGAGAGCTGGGAGGGAGTTCAGTCTGCACCCGAGGAGGAGGTGCGTCCGAGCTGCACCAGTACGATGGAGAGGTGGTGGAGCAGGAGTCTGAGAACGGTCTGGACTGCTTCCTGAGGGTTAAAGTCCCTGCTGTCTCTTTGATGGACAGACTAACAGAGATCCACGGGTCGGAGACCCTAAGCTTCAGCTCCGCGCTCGCTGCACAGGTCGCGGCACGCTCGCAGTCGCTCGTCAACATGGAGGAGCAGACGTTTGGAGACGATGATGATGAGGAGGATGGTGATGAGGAGAATGATGGAGAGGAGGGGAGCGACAGACAAACAGCTGAGAGAGACTCGAAGTGAAACCCTGTATTTATGTCTTTAATCGAGGGGTCTGTGTTACATCTTAACTGTTTCTGGTGTGGAGATATTTCATATTTCCACCACTCTCCTCTCTATTACCCATCCGTCCATGTTACTGTACATCTCCTACAATTTTTACTGCTCTTTTGCTGTTTAAACTCAGGTACCGGAACCACTAAAACAAAATATGACATGTCTATAGCTCAGTGTTAAGTCTTCATAGTCATTCAGTAGATGTAAAACAAAGATTGTAAGAGACAAGTTGGCCTGATAGATAGAAATGTGTGAGAACATTTCTTTAGCAAGGAAACGGTTTTAATTGCAGCTTTCTAATGAAACCAAACAGTCTGGTTGGATCTTGTCAGCATATTTTCAGCTGAGGGTTTAAGATACAGTACAGTGGTTATTCTTTAAAGGTGTGTTCAGATTAAACTTGATGACAGATGCATTTAGATTCGAGTTAAGGACAAATTTTCAGCGGGACCAAGATTGTTTCTCCAGAAGTGAAAAGAACTCGAGGATTTCTAGAGTTTTATAAAACACAGATATCAGAGGAATAATGACAGAACTGAGCTGCACAAAAACACAGTACTAAGGTTTGTAAGTTACAGACAATATTTTACAGAAATAGTTAAGACTCCTCTGAGCCTGGCGGCTCAGTGGTAGAGCATTGATTTGGGATGCAGAAGGCAGCGGGTTCGAAATGGGAGGCTTGTGGCAGGAAGAGCATCCGGCGTAAAAAACACAAGTCCAGGTGTGGAACATGTTCCGCGGTGGCGCCGCCTGAAGGGAGAAGCCGAGAGCCGTTGTTGTAGCATCAAGTCTGCTGTTGCATTACTTTAATGCAAGTTAGTTTCGCAATAATCAGTACTTATTTTGGTGAAGCCCTGAGGCAGTTAGTCAGTGGTTAAAGACGTATTTGTGTTGTTTACCACAGTAATGGTCCAAAATTTCAAAATTCCACAATGTAAATATACTTCAGAATTATATATACTTCACTATTCAGAATTCCACTTAAGTATCTGAATATTGCTCACGCTGTAGTCAAAGTATAATTTTGACTAAAATTGTGAAACCCCCAAAATTCTGAAAATTGATTGTATTTACATTTCATTATGTAAAACAAGATGAAATAGATTTAAAATACAACTTTCCTGTTAATTTTGCTACAGAATCAGTTCCAAATGTATCATTCTTATTGATGAACTGGCTGATATCCTCTTTGTATTTGGGTGCACAGATTAACTTTACACACATAACTGCATCTGATGCTATATCTGACATTTTGCAGTGGCTGTGATCAGAGCAGTTCATAAATCTACTGTATGCCCCCCAACCCCGTCATATTTCCTAAAGCCCACTGCTATCAGGTGATTTATTTTACTTTGAAAATAAAAATTTGAATTTTACATAGCTGGAACCTGGGCAGGTGTCATATCTGAAAACAACATCAAATTTTAAAGATTTAAGATTTAAAAGATTGCCTGAATACATATTTAGTTTCTGTCCAACAACAGTCCAGCTGTCGAATATGCATGAATAACATTGTTCTCACTTTCTGTCTGAGCACACCTTACAGGAGACGACTGACTGTCCTTAGTAAGGAAAGAAGGACACACGGACACACACACACACACACAGAGGTAGTAGAAACCTATTTTTACTATTAATGCTTTGTTTCTGTCCAGGTCTTTTTCTGCAGTCCAACAGGGCACATAGGTGAATGCACTTTTACAATCTGACATATTTGGGAAAACAACACAATTGTATCAGTAAGACTGAAACAATTCCTTGTTCTCAGTGTCTGTGTTTACAGAGGCACACTCAGCGAAAAGTCCAAAAGCCTCGACCCTTTGTGTACTGTTCTGTCTAGCATGAATTCACTGAATCAAATCCCCGAGTGGAAATAAAAGAAGAGGTGGATTTTCCTCTTATGTGAGGGCAATCTGTAACTCCGTGTTTGACAGCCTTGATGTATGCCTCCACCTTCCCCGTTTGTCCTGTCACCATGTCTGCCTTCTCCTTCCCCCACCTTTGGGCTGAGGTCTGCCCCCATCCTGCATTTCACAACATGAAATAAAACGCCACTCTGTTCAGTGTTCCCTCAAGTCTTTTTCTGACATCGCTTCCCACTCAGGTTTCAGAGACTCTTGGTGGCAGGAGGTAAAGGAACAGGTTTGGTAGGTTATTTGATACATGCTTGGGATTTTCCTTTTGTGTGACCCACAACAGCTGGTGCTGTCTTTTAAAGCCCCCCCTGCCTGTGGTGGCTTGCACACAAACCTGCAGTTTAAGTACAATTTGGAGTTGCATTGAATAATCCCATAGGTGAATGTTGTAGTTCTTAAAGCTACTTTCAGGTTTTTGTAAGCACGGTGCTAAAACCCTCTTGTCATCATTTTACATATCTATGAGAACTTAAAGTGACATTTCCTCTTAATTTTCCACTTTAAATATTGCAAATCATTTCAGTTACTTGTAAAGTTCCAAATAAACAAACATTTGACCAACGAATCAAATGTTTGAGAGAGATCCAAGTACTATTCAACCATACCAATACACAGTTGTGTTATAGAACTCTCTTCTGTCATTATCATAAATGGGTTACATTTATGATTCCTAAGGTCGATCCTGTGAATTATTTGAGAGGCCTTGTCTTCAGACCAAACTACCAAAGTGTGGTAATGTAGTTACATCTGGCTTCACTTCAGCTTATTAAATCAGTAAAATGATGCCTGCACATATGATGCATCAATTTAATACTAAAATAATAATGTATCACTCACATTAGACATTTTACTGCATAAACTACTTTCACTTTTAAAATATTACTTGCATTTTGTTCTTAATTCTTTTGTGCTTTTGACATGAGTTGCAATTGCAAATCCTGCCATTAAAAAGTCCTCCATTCAGTTACCAAAGGTACTACAAAAGTACTCACTCTTTTTTTTTTTAATAATTTGGAGCTGGAAAGTAACTGAAATTGAAATAAATGTAGTGGAGAAAAAAAAAAGGTATTTCTTTTGAAATTGTAGTGCAGTAGAAGTAGAAGTATAACATAAAATGGACCTGCCCCCAAGTAAACTGTGTTACGTCTTTCAAACACATTAACTAAACGGTTTGTGTTTCACGTGATCTCCCAACGATCCACACGACAAACGTATGTCAGAATTGTGGTGTGTGGTACTAAAAATAAAGCCCCAGAAAATGTCATGAAACATTTGCAAAAGGTCACTGACTATGAAGACTTTGCCATCTAGTGGTGGCTTTTTTTTTTCCTGGCTTCCACTTTAAAGGCCTCTTCCAGTCAAGCACTAAAACACTTGCTGAGAGTTATAATCCGGCACATCGTTTTTGTTTTTTTTCACATTAGACAGAGCAGCTTCCAGTATATTTGCGATGCTACAAATTGTGCATGTGCAGGGAGTTCTGGTTTTAGGCTCTAAACTTTCCTTCTGGAGTCAAAATGATGACAAATATCTTGTTGTTATTGTAGTTTTTCAATGTTTTTAATGTTTATTTTTGATCACATAACTATTTTAATTTTCGTAGTGGTAAATGTGATTGTAGTTCATAAATGCATCAGTGCAGATTATTTATTTATTTCTATTTCACTAGAGGAGCTTTCCTCATGAGGCTCAAGCTTCACTTGAGCTGAGTCAGCGGGTTTAGTCTGTGTGGCCTTCAAGTACCTCCACTAAGCTCAGATTTTACATAACTAATGTGTAATTATGGTATCTTTTCTCTTTTTGCTGTCAGCTTGCATCTTTTTACTGAGCTCGGTCATTTAATACAGTGGCTGTTACCCTTTATATCACTTTATATCCCCCACCACCTACCACCCACTACCAGACTTCCTGTAGATTTAAGAAGCGTTTACACCAGCTCTCCATTGTTTTATCACTTTTTCTACACCATTAGGCTTCTGGTCACACACATGTACAAGGTCCCTCGTTACATAGGGAACAATGATATAGACTGTGGTTGTTTACCGGTGCTTTCTGGTAATGTGCATCTCTTTGTAGTCAATACAGTACTAAATTTCAAACTATATGAGACATTGTTTTGCAATCGCTTACACAATTGTTGCGGGATTTGTGTCATTTTGTCAGAACCCATAAGCCAAATAAGCCAAATAAAGAAATGGACATAAATGCCTCAGTTCCACATCACAATTAAAAACTGTTATCAAAAGCTAACAATCGCTTTTTCACACATGCACCATCTGAATCTCTCTTTCAAAGTGGCAACAACACAGTGTTGTTCTTTATACAAAACACTGCTAGTGTTTTTGTTTTATTGCATATGTTTTTATTCTTCAACTAAATGCCTGGTGAATTAAACAACGTATAAAGGTGCAAGAAATGTTATAAAAATTGAGGGTTTGATGCGTTTGTCTAAGCATTTTTTACAGTGTGTATGCAAAGATTCACTGTAAGACATCTGTCGATACGAAAAGAGGAAAATCTGAGTGTCCCTGACAGTAACATCACAAACAGCGCTCCCACAATCCTTCGCGCTTCCTTTTCCAACCAGCCATGCCAGCAGCGGCGCCCGTGAAAATGGCGGAGGTGGTTACGGAGCAGGTAGCGGACCAGAAACCAATCTGCGACCGTGAGGTGGAAGGGGAGGCGGACGACAAAGAAGAAGCCGACCCGATGGAGGAGACGGCAAAAAAGAAGAAGAAAAAGAAGAAGAAGAACAAGTCTGCGACGACAGGTGAGGCTGTCCTCAACTGGTTCGTGCTAACAGGCTAACAGAGCTAATGTTACGGATCCGAGATGCGCTAAGTCAGCCACCGTTAGTAAGCACCACTACGTAAACCACATTCAAAATAAAAATGGAATAGGCGTTTCAGAAAACAGCGGATTGACCGTATTTGTGTTTTGATTGTAATATAGCTACATAGATTAGATTAAATGCTGATTAAAAGCATGTTCAATGACGGCCTAGTAGAGTAGCGGGGAGGGATGCACAAGTTACGGGGTCCACTCCCCACCAGGTGCGTCCCTGAGCTGGACACTTTGCGCTGGCTGCCCGAGCGCCGCCCCGTGGCTGCCCACTGCTCCCCCCCCGGGGATTACGCTTAATTGTAGAGAAGGAACTTCATTGTAACGTCTATATGCTCAGTGACAGTAAAGGTGGTTGCTGTTGAATAAATGCATTATTTAACACGTTCTTAATTTTTCTTTTAGAAACTTGCAGTACAGTAAACATTTATTTTGAAACACAACGGAAGCGGCGCAACGTGCTTAACGTGTCCGATATTAGTCGAGCTGCGGTTGCAGCTGTGGCGCCTGTCAGGCCACGAAACGCGACGGGCTTTTATCTAAACCGCATCTAGAAACCGTGACATTTCAGTACCTAAAGAAATTGTCACCCCCCCCCCCCCCCCCCTTTTTTTTTTTTTTTAAAGCCTAGACGGGAACGTTATGGAATCACTCCGTGGAATTAGTGGTTGTTCTCGCAGGCTGCGCCGAAGCTCAGCTAAGTTTCCTGTTTCTTAATCGCCCCTTTTCTAGAGTTGTTGTATTAGGGGAAGAAAACCAAAATAATCATTTGTACAATAAAGCAGTCAGAAAAAAACATGAAGCCATTGTCGCTTCTACCACCTCGAACTAAACTCAGTCAAACGTTTGCAGGTTATAGAACGTGAAATGAGAACATTTAAAACATTGGTTAATCATAACTTGTCCCAGTTGTTGAATGAATTCATATGTCTTCAATTACCTTTATTTTTTTATGACACTGTTGAAACGTTACATATCTAAAGGCCTATTTAAAGGAACGATATTAGAAAAACTAAAAGTGATCAGTGTGTAGGGATGAGAAAATAGTAGTTTTGTCTCAAGTTATAAAAAACTGACATTACAAAGTTGAAAAAAGAAAGACGTGTATGACTTGGGTTGCAACAAGTGTCAGTAGTGACTAATTATGAAAGTTGTATAACAAAACTAAGGGTAGTCAACATTCTGAAGTTTACCTCATTACCGCTTTTATCCAAGGCAATTTACCGTGTTGCTTCACATGACAGCAGCTGCATTACAAGGCGTTTATCTGACCCACTGAGAGTAACAAATGTTTTTTTCAATGGCTGCTGCAGGCACTGAGGCAGAGGTGAATGGAGTGACTGAAGTAACCAAACAACTGGAGAAGCAGGTGATAGAAGACAAAGAGAAGGAGGATGGCGAGGAAGGTAAATGTCAAACACTTGATGATAACTCTCATATCATCACTGTCATGGATCCATCACATGTAACCTGAATGTCTTTACTTACACAGATGTAGACGATGGGGAAAACTCGGCAGAGAAAAAGAAAAAGAAGAAAAAGAAGAAGAAGGGACGTAAGTTGACAATATCAGGCTAAATTCGCACTGCATGCAAAAGTCTCGCACTTCTCAGATACATGGGAGACAGCTCCTACTTTCTGAGCTCAACACTGTATTTCTGCTCTTTGCTTCAAAATTGTTGCAAAGAAAGTGTGACAATTCTGCGCCGTTCTAAAAATGCGACTGCATCATACAAATAAACGGTGGAGCTGTGATGGAGCTGGTGATTAATTCATTTCTTCAGATTGCAGGATCATATTTTGTTGTATCCTCCTTAAACGTAACAAAAAAAACCCATAAACACAGTGTGAATGCAGCTTAAAGCTTTATTCCATTTTTCCGGTTTTCTTTGCAGCCAAATGTCAGACTGATCCCCCCTCTGTGCCCATCTGTGAGTTGTACCCAAATGGAGTGTACCCCATTGGACAGGAGTGTGAATACCCCCCATTACAGGATGGGTGAGAATGCTTATAGATAACACTGCCTTCGTTGTCTGAATTTGAATTTCACTGAGTTGTGTTTATTAAGTGCTCAAATATTTGCATTTGTCAATTTTGTTGCGATAACAGTTTTGCACTATGAGCTCTGTGCTGAGAAACTTACTGGTTTTGGTCAGGTGACAACAAAGGAGCAGTGTTGTTGTAAAAATTGTTCCTGCTTGCTGTGCTTACACGATTACGTTCAGCAGTCATCGCTCAGAATCCTCCGACTTAGCATTTCTAATAAAATGTCTTTCTTGCATCGAGGTCTATAATAAAACTTAAGTTGTGATCTGTTCCCAGTCGCAGTGCAGCCTGGCGTATGACCAGCGAGGAGAAGCGGGTGCTGGATAAAGCCAACGAGGAGGTGTGGAACGACTTCAGACAGGCCGCCGAGGCACACAGACAAGTGCGCCAACATGTCCGCAGCTTCCTCAAACCCGGCATGACCATGATTGAAATCTGGTGAGGGTCATTTCATCACATCAGTTGCTATTTACTGTTCTATATGTGGCTGTTTGGGATGAGACCAGAGGTTTTCACGTGATGAGGTGAGAGATGGGTACATGCCAGCAGGTTTGTTATTGTGGTTTGGACCACTGATCAACATAGTCAGCGGTTATACTTTATAGTCCTTATGGTGCAGTTTGCATAAAGAAATGAACTACTTCTCAGTGTCTACATGTTTGTATTCAGTGTGACTTTCACTTCCAAGGGTGTAATTAATGAGTGGATGTCCACTGGGTTTAAACATTAAAAAATATGCTGACAATTTATTCTTTATTTTTCTTGTCTCCTCTTTCAAGCGAGCGGCTGGAGGACTGTTCTCGTAAGCTGATAAAGGAGAACGGACTGAACGCTGGCCTTGCTTTCCCCACTGGCTGCTCTCTGAACCATTGTGCTGCCCACTACACTCCCAACGCTGGAGACACCACTGTCCTGCAGTATGATGACGTCTGCAAGATTGATTTTGGCACACACATCAATGGTGAATTAAGTGCTGCTTTTTTGTTGTCTTTTTTTGCTGATCTGATGCATTTAAGACCCACTTTATATCCACAATAGAGAGTCAGACTGGCTGCCAATTCATCGAACCCTTTAGAAATGAGCAAATAGCATAATATTCCCTTTTTGTCAGTTATGATCAGTGATTTTTAATATGGATTCGATTTGTTACTGCTTTTACTTTTACAGGGCGAATAATTGACTGTGCCTTCACTGTCACATTTAACCCAAAGTATGACAAGCTGTTGGAGGCTGTGAGGGAAGCCACCAATACTGGAATCAAAGTACGGCCTAAACGCGCACAATTGCACCTCAACTTCTTGGATCTGTACTGAGCCAGCAGTGGATGTAACCCTGTTGTTGTTTTGTTTGCAGTGCGCAGGGATTGATGTGCGTTTGTGTGACGTTGGGGAGGCAATTCAAGAGGTGATGGAGTCGTACGAGGTTGAGCTTGATGGCAAAACGTACCAAGGTATGTTACAAAATAAATGGTGGCTCATAGTGTGGACGATTGTTTGTTTCACAAGTTGCTGTTTTGCCTTGTTAATGAGAGTAAGTCGTGAACAGTGGTTAACCCTAAAATGGGATCCTCTCTCCACACTCGTTGAACGGTGCTCAACAGCACTTCTCGTAGTGAATAGTCCGATACAATTTGCTACTGCACTATCATAGCTCGTGTTTGAGTTATGCGTTTTGGGAAAAAATAAATTGGATCACAGTTGTTTTGATCGTTATTTGCAGTCCACAATCTACATTGGAAAAAAAAAAGGTTTATTTATGAAACTTGTTTGTCCCTTTCCAGTGAAACCAATCCGAAACCTTAACGGTCACTCAATTGGTCAGTACAGAATACACGCAGGAAAGACGGTGCCCATCGTTAAAGGAGGAGAGGCAACGAAAATGGAGGTGAGTTAGTCTTTCTGTTAGCTTTAGCGGCATTGTTGACACAAAACTGAATGGTTTTTTTTTTTTGCAAAAAGCCCATAATTTAAATTACGGTGTACAATTGTAAGAAAAGCCAATGGCAACGTCTGCAGCTTTCTGCATAAATTGGTCATGAAATGTTATGTGATCATCAACCAAAGTGGGAACATCTCTCGACGTCACTCCATAGCGTTTCTATTGGGTTGGGGTCTCGGCTCTGACCGGCCTCTCGGTCTCATTTACCTTGGTGTTTTGGGTCATTGTGCTGCATCATCCAGCTTCTTCTGAGCTTCAACTTGCAGAAAGCCAGCCGGACTTGTCCTGTATGTTAGCTTGATAAACTTGGAAATTCAGTTTCTTCTCTACAATGGCATGTGGTCCAGGTCCAGAGGCAGCACAATGGCTCCAAATAATGATGCTCCCCCCATTGTACCTCACTGCTGGTACAATGTTTTTATGTTGGTACGTCGTTGTCATTTTACCATGTGTGGTGCTGTGTGTTCTGCCCAACCAACGCTGCTCAGTTTCATCTGTCCACATGACATTTTTCCAGTAGTGTTGTGAATTGTCAAGGTGGTCTCTTGCAAACATCGGGCATACGGCAATGTAGATTTTGGAGAGCAGTGGTGTTCTCGGTGGCGTTCTGCCATGATACCATGCCTGTTCAATGTTGTGTGTTTGCTTGACTCTCCAACAAAGATGTTACCCTACTGCCAAGATTCCCACAAGTCTCCAGCTGTTACACTAGGGTACTTTTTTTTTTTTTTTCCCCTTGAGCATTTTGCGTTGTGCTTTTGGAGTGATCTTTGCTGCCCACGGTACTAAATTGTCTCCATTTATAGACGGTGTCAGTGACTGGTGTGTGTGTGAGTGTGTGTGTGTGTATAACTTTTTTTTTATGATTACTCTGCAACCCTTTTCAACTACATGCAAATCAGCAACTCTCGATCGTAGTTCTTCTGAGATCTTTTTCATGCATATTTAAATACTCATTAGCTGTCAGACAATGAACAACTAATGGTAAATAGCTTTAAGACCATTCCACTGCTTCATTGTTTTAATTTGCACTTGCTCTTCTTTGTCCCAACACCCCCCCCCCCCCCGGCAGGAGGGAGAAGTTTATGCCATCGAGACATTTGGCAGCACAGGGAAAGGTGTGGTCCACGATGACATGGAGTGTTCTCATTATATGAAAAACTTTGACGTTGGCCATGTCCCAATCAGGTAGGTTTGACTTTAAAATGCACGAATCCATTCTGGTTGCACTGAGCATGGCCTGAAAAGAACTGCATGCATTCCTGGTTATTCTGTCAGCAAAGAGAGTGCAAACATGGGCTTCATAAAAAAGGTTGATTTTTAGCAAAAAGTATTCTAGAGGTTGTGATACAGGAGTCCTGTAAAATGCAACATGATTAGTCCAATTATGTGAACCTGTTCAGGTTTACATGTCCGTTGCGCCTTCTGTGGGCTAAGTTGGTGGAAATCCTAGTAGCACATCTGTCAGAGATAACGGAATCTGCTATGATTTGTCAGCACTCTGTAATAAATTGACTGCTATAAATATTTTAAATGCAGCCTAACGTCCACTGTTGCTTCTTCATTTTTAGACTGCCCAGAGCAAAGCACCTGCTGAACGTCATCAATGAGAACTTTGGCACGCTGGCATTCTGCCGCCGCTGGCTGGACCGCCTGGGCGAGAGCAAGTATCTGATGGCCTTGAAGAACCTGTGTGATCTGGGCATCGTGGACCCTTACCCTCCCCTCTGTGACACCAAGGGTTGCTACACTGCTCAGTTCGAGCACACTATCCTGCTCAGGCCCACCTGCAAGGAGGTGGTGAGTCGCGGCGATGACTACTGACACCCCCCCCCCACTCTTCAACAACACAACCGCCAGAGCCCCCCTAGCCACCACACAGCACCTCCAGACCCTTTTATCAAGTCCTTCTTCAGAGAAACAGCAGAAAAGAGCTTTTTAAACAGGAAGTGGTTGTGTCACAGCAACAGTAAAGGATGCCAAATGCTTCTGTATTCTACCCAAAATGCACAGGTTGCAAAAATGACAGACTGGCTTTCTGGGTTTTCTGTCATGAACCACAGCTAAAGAAATGGTAAACAAACGTGTTTCCTGCGAAGGAAGCATTGTAGTTTCCTTCAGTATCCTCATCTAACCAAATATAAAAAGGTAACTGTTAAACAGTCAAACTGAATTTAGGCCTCAGATGAGTTTAGTGCAACTCCAGTATCCAGTGGTGAGTTTAGGGAAAGCCATTAATACCCCACCTTTATTATTATTTTTGTGTTCCACTCTGAGCCTCCAGTATGTTAGTGCACGAGTTAATCTAAGCACAGATGCTACTGATTGGGTGTCAGAAGTGGCCAATGCATGGCCAGACATTTTTGCAGACAGACAATTCCTAACGTATAAAGCTTGGGATGATGATATAAACTCCATCTTCATACAGACACAGTGCATCTGCAACTGGTTGTTTGGCTTCTGTCACGACTGGGGGGAACGCTGCACTCTAGCCCTCCGATCGTTTCTTTGATATTTGTATAATATCTCTGAAATGGCTGCTGCCACTGTATGTTCCCAAATAAAATGCTTCATTTTGATCTCCCTAAAAATGATTTTGTAAAGGAAAAAAACATGAATAAAATAATTTTGCTCATCATGGGCTCTTTTCTTTTGCCTGTAATCACGGGAGAAATTTAATCTTGCAAAAGATTCGTTTTTAATTAAAGCTAAAAAAGTTTGCTTGTTTTGCTTTAGTGGCTAAATCTAATATACTTTATTGATTTATACTTTGAATCCCACTCATAAATATACTGAAGTAAAGTATATTTGTTTCTAAACTGCATTTCCGGAGTATAATGAAAGGGGGTAAAAAAAAAAAACAGTTAAATGTTCTTGTAAATATACTTCCGGGTCAGTTCGTCACCATGGCAAAGAAAACAATGGAGGGCACACGGAGTTGGGAGCCGTTCATAGAGCTTTATTTTGAGCTTGGCCTCAGATACAAAGCCATTACGTCAGAAAACATAATTGTCACATCAGAGAGAGACACCTGAAAAGCTACTCTCTCCGCAAAATGGACTCCGACCTGGTCAACACGGCGGCCCAACCGCACAACTTCACGGGGACCGATGGACGTATCCTAAATGCGGAGAACATGGGTTAGTAGTTAGCGCGTGCCATTTAGCCGACCAATGAGAAATGCCAGCATCATCTTCAGGTGTCCTGCATTTGAATAAAAACAGCTTTTACGCATTTAAAATCCATGAACGTGACATCTACGCGCCGTCGCTGTGACGTCAACACGACGACTGCCGCTGAACATTGAAGTGGAAAAGTAAGTGGATACATGTATTTCCTAAAATGCCAATGTAGTTATCGTATTATGGCAAAAAGTATTTCTGTAACTTTTAAAATGTGAATACTTCAATGTGTTGTGTATTTCAACAGTGACCAGAAACAAAAAGTTACATTCTTCAAGTAATTTTAACACCATGAACTACAGCCGCTTCTTGGTTTGGTTTACATACTTCAAAACATGGTCACCAATATTTAGCTATTGACGGTGCTAAAAATGCAAGAGACTGGCATTTTTTTGTAGAAAAATGAAAAAATAGTCTCATTTATTGAGGTACTTTTTTCTCGAAAAAATTGAGGTAACAATTTGCATAGTATAATTTTACACACCCACACACACAAACACGCACGCACACACACATCCATGGGGTAGACACCAAAAGGTCAATGTGTTACAACTGACAATGAAAAAAACAATATGAAGTGTGCTTTCAAGTCCCCTCTGATGAGTTAATCAAGAGGACCACGATTGAGAAGATCTTATTTTTTGTACAAGTTTCTCCAGTATGGAGGTAATATCACAATCCGTTTACACTACAGAAATCATGTAAATTCTAAACATTTTACTGAGCACGTGGTAAATAAAACAATTTGTACACATACAGTACACACACCTACTTCCTGGTGAATAGTGAAACGTGTTAGAACTGCTGGTGAAGGTTGAACAATCAGCGGTGGTACATTTAAAACTTTAAAAACAGTCAATAGCCTCTTTTCCAAAACCTCTTTGAGGATTTGTATAAAAATACATTCACAATCTAAATGCTGGTCTGTGTAGGACTACAGGTATGCAGCCTCCACTGCGCTGAATTGATATGAACTATAAAATAGGACGTTGCTTTTCCAAAAAGAAAAGGGCACTTTTCCTAGTAGTATGGGATTAGGTGGGTTCCCACTCTGAACACAATTACATTCAGGAGCACAGAAGTGGCAGCATTCTGCCCAAAAATAAACCTTTGGAAGCTTTTTCGGTTTTAATGAATCAGTCATTTGGAAAATGAGGTGTAGCCAAACACTTTCCCCAAAGCTTTGGCTTGAGAGCGGCCAAATTGTCCTTCAGGGTGAAACACACACTTACTGCTCTGCTTCTGTACAGATCTTTAACCAAGAATACTGAGTCAAAACAAAACTATCTCATCTGTCGAGATTAGTGCATTTCTGGCAGCAAACTGGTTGGATACAGCTGTGTTATTAACATCTACCAAACCCATTTCCTGTCGAGAACACAAGGAGGCCTTTTTAAAATGAGAGAATTGACACTTTACAACCCTACATCCAGTTCTGTGTTGACTATCTAAAGTGACTGAGAAACATTTCATTTGATTTAAACAAACAGCATTTACAATCAACAAGCCACCATACGCAGGCAGGCAGACACATGAATACACCTGCACAAGGTGTATTGTCGAAGACCAATGTATTTATGTAGTCACGCCCAGCTGCAGTTGGTTGGCTGCTACTGAGACATCTTGGCTGATACTCTCTTCATTATAATAAAAAAATACAACTGTACACAAATCACAAACATCACTGTTTAAAAAAAATACCTACATATAAACACCATATACAAGAAGTTCACAAAGCAGAACCAGTTTTGTTTTGTTTGTTTTAAAAAGGAGTCTGTCCGCCCTTTCTTTCCTTATTTAGAAAAATAGACTAAGAAGACTCGTCGGCTCAGGATACAAATGCCCAAAGACAGAGAGCGAGGAGAGAAAGAGCGATAGGTGGAGCTGTGCTGATATCATCTCACTGCGTGGCCAGGTTGAGGCGGACGAGGAGGAATTCAGGGGGTTGTGGTCCTATAGCGGCCGGTCTTTGTCCTGAGTTACTCTGTGTGTGTAAAAGAGGATGTAGGCCTGAGCACGACAGACCTCATCCACTGAACACACATTCAACTTTGAGTCATTACAGTGAACCCAGAAGCCTGCAGGAAAACACAAGAACATATTTAATATGGAGTCAGCAACAACAATCCACAAAGTCACTGAACTGATTTCTGATCAATTATTTAGACAAACTGGGCTTAAATAGGCCAGGTAGCTCATCACTACATATAGTCTTCTTTGGGTCTCAAATACAGAAATATTACTACTTTAGTTAAATCCTGCTGTGGCTCATTACTCGCCTCCTTCTGTGTTGTAGCAGTAGGCAGTGTAGTGGCCAGAGCCGAAGCCCTTTCCGTGATGCATCACCACAGCAGAGAGTTCGTAAAGGAAGTGCTTGGGGCGCGGTGCAGAGCTGGGGCTGCTCGGACTGGAGCAGGGCACTCCTTTGGGTGAGGGCTCCCGACAGCAGTAGGGCTCCATGTTGAGGAGCTGGTCGAAGCTGACGTGGACTCCGATCTTCTCCCGATGGTGCCGCCCAGACCACCTATGGACCAATAACGACATGGTGCAAAGGTCAGCTGGTGAGCTATATGTCAACATCACAACAGTCTTTATTTAATGACACCAGAAGATTTTTTTAAAAATGGCAGTAGATAGGAGCCTCCTCATCCTTTAAGTAACTTTGTGTGTTCCCCTTATTTACAGTGAAGAGTGACCTGCCACATACACTTAACCTTGCAAGTATGTAAAAAGCAGCTTGATTGGGGTAATATCATCTTACCTGAAGCGTTTGAGGTGAAGCCTGAGAACCTGAGGCAGTTTGTGGACCATCAGCTGTTTCTGTGCTTGGGTCAGGGTCACTGGTTTGGAGCAGGTCCGACGTCTGGCAGCTGCACACAACAGGCAAGGTACAAACATCACTCCACTGACTGTGCTGCAACTTTGAGATTAGTGGTAATGAGCACTGCCCAAACTTTACAAGATACTGATGCAGCTTTAGAAAACCTAATAAAATCATGTCAACAATAAGGCTTTTTTCCACCTTATTAAGGCTTTATGGAAAACAGTTTTCTAACTAACATTACTACCAAGTTTACCTGTGTTCTCAGTGTAATCAAAAACATTTAGATTGCAGCTTTTGGTTTTCCCCCCCTAGTATTTCCAGCCTCATTCCCTTTGTATCTAAAGTGATTTTTTTTAAAAAAGGGTACAAAAAAAACAACAACAGTAAAACAGTTATAAACTGATTCAGCAACTGGCAAGAAGCATATTATTTTCCTCATTTTTTCTACAGTGGGTTGTTTTAATTCCCATATAACAATAATGTGCTACACTGACAAGCAACCAAGGATATTTCGGCCCGTAGTTCTCTTTCTCTAAAATCTGGTGCAGAACATGTTTATATTAGCTCACTGCAACAATTGAGACTGAATAAGCACCAGAAAAGATTCACATCAGTACCTGCTCTAATTATGATAAATAAATGCAAGATCTCTGAGGAAAAACTATAAAGATTAAGTGTGTGCACGTTTACATTATAAACTCACAGTTACACTGGTCACAGGCATAGATGTTTCCCTCCAATGCTTCCGTTTCCGTGAACTTGGCAAGCATTTCCGTCAAATGGCACGAAGCCTGTACGGCCAATTCCCTGCTGTTACTGTGATACCGCTCAGGGAACTCCAGAGACAGATCCCAGAAAGGCTCCACAGTGTTGGAGCGATGGTTGCATGCCAGGCACGTCACCTGCATACATGGGAAAATAACGGATGATAGCAGGTGGATACAGTGATATAGAACCATATTTTTTCACCGCAAGCGTCCATTCTGAGCGCTGTTTTCTTATGTGTTTGTACTGTCTTTATTCCTGTCTCTGTCGGTACAGTGATTGCTGTCACTGACAGAGGACAAGTCTGAGTCAGTGTGTAGCTACAGGCCAAGATACCCCAAGACCCCTATAACACAGTCTTCTATTCAGCACAAGCAGGTGTCACAGTGTGTGATCAGCCTCTACAAGTAGACACTAACCTCGTGCCCAAGTTAAGTATCGACTGTGCCTCCCACAGAAATTCCTCTTGCCTATAAGCCAGAATAGCGTGGAAGACATGTGTCACAATAACAGTGAAAGCACATCTACAAAAAAAGTCCTGTCACTTATTCTTGAGAATTGTCAGAGAAACTATTCTACCAAAGCAGGCAGCAGCCTGGTTTCCCAAGAAAATCCACTTTCCTCTTGTTTATGTACTTTAAGTGAAAAATATAAATAACTATTTTGTCAAACCCTTGCAGTAAATACATTCAAAGACAGAACATTATTTTACAACTCAAGGAGCAGAATAAAAGTATCTTATAAAATGGTACCAAGCAGATGTTTGTAAAAGAATATAGGAAAAGCAATAGAACCAGAGCAAGTCATCCTTGAATTACACCCCAAATGTAACTATATCAGTGTTAGAAGCTTAATGTCTGCTTAAGAATTTAAAGTGAGGAGTGAATCCACCAAAGACAATTTAATCTGATTGATGAATTAGTGATAAAGTTTGATCAGAGCTGTGAGCTTTGTGGGCAAATATGAGTGGGTGCATGCAAAACAAATGAGTATGACCAATCTTATGATGACAGCTGAGTTACTCAGTCGGTAGGCGCACGTGTTTGTGCGTCGGTCTCTCTCATACCTGGCTCAGAAGCTGGCCGTGAAAGATGGTGTTGACCACACTGAGCACCTGCTTGATGAGCCGTTTCTGTGTCTGCGGGACTCCAGAAGTGGTTGTGTGCTTGCCGGTACTCTCCAGCTCATGCTGCACCTTGTCCAGCAGCTCACACAGGAACTCCTGAGCATCCTGTTGGGCATAGCCCCTGAAAGCTGGGATCAGCTGCCACACCGAGTGAAGCATGGCAAAAGGCGATACCAGCGCCCACTTGCCGGACCACATAACCTGGAACAAAGTGTGCAGCTCATGGCAGAGAGAGATGTGCTTTGAGCTGGGCTCTTTGGGTTGTATGAGTTCCATGCTGCAGGCACGCGATGCCCCACCGCTGAGCCCTACCCCTGAGCAGGTCTGGAGTCCTTTCCTCTGCAACAGGGGGGGTTGGGATGAGGCTTTCCCTGCCAGTTGACCGTGGACGGCAGATGCCAGTAGCTCCAGTGCCTGGGTCAGGTCCAGGCGCAGAAAGCATTCCCTGAAAACATGCAAGTGGCTAAGTACCTGCAAGATGGAGTTCATATAACAGGTGTTGCCTAAATTCCTTAGACCTGTCACTCCAGGAGTGACCGTGGGACGCCGTTTTAAGGGTGAGCCACCCTGTTTAGTGCTCTGCTTGCGGTGGGCAGGGATTTGGGCGGTGCGGTTGGTTGCTGAGCGCTTTTTGGGTTGAGATTTGGAGGCAGATGAACGGCTTCGCGACTTGGGGGTCGGTTGTACTTTTTTCATCAGTGCAGCCTTCTTGAGGGTAGCAGTGGCAGGGCTTCGAGTCCTTGGCCTGCGGATGAGAGTTGGGGGCAAAAGCGTTTTTCTCTTTCTACGTGCACTTTGTGACGGTGCTGTGACAGCTGCATCAGCAACTCTCTGGCTCTTCCGCCGTAAGCGGCGACTCTTCCTGAGAGGTGCATTCTCCAGCTCCTCCTGTAGCTGTCTCTTTAGCGCCCGTCTCCTCTCCCTTGCCTCCCTTTTCTGCTCCTCCTCCTCCTCCCTCCTCCTCTCCTCTTCCACCCTCTTCTTTCCGCATTTAGTGAGCGCAAACCAGAAGCGGAAGACACGTCCCATTAGTGCCCTGCGGCGGTGCCAAAGAGCAGTAAACATCCTGTCCTCATCCCTCAGCTGCAGCTCGCGGGCCCCAGATGGCATGAGGGCATCAAGAGCAGCGCTGGCAGAGCGGAGGGTGCGCCCACTGCGGGTGGTGACCTCATAGCGTTGGCTCTGGATGGCGCTAAGCGTACTGCGAAGCAGCTTGAGGTCTCCTGTGGCATTATCGTTTAGCACATAGTCATCACATAAGTAACAAAAAACATAAAGTTCATTAACCTCCATAGCCAACGGGTGGCGCTGCTGCTGGAAGTGCTGCAGAGCGTGTTCCTCGATGTAGCGTCCGCACGCCACGTGAGCACAGCCAAGGCAGGCCCATATAGATTCTGTGGTGTTACAGTCAACACAGTGCCACTTTTGGGGGTTGAGGATGGAGTGGTCCGGGGCCAGCCGCAGCCGCCCCACATGCTTACACCTGTCCATTACACACACCTGCCGGCCAAGCTGACTGGCTGGCTGTTTTAGTCAATAGCTGACCGTTGGTGTGTCAGTCTGTGTGTGTGTGTGTTTGTCTCGTTTCACACTGGCCTCATATCGCCATGGTGACCATGGCGAGATGAGAAATGGAACCCTCCCAGGGCATGATGGTGTCTAGAGAGAATAGACAATGGATTCTGATAAATTTGTCAAGACAAATAAATTTAATAAGACTACAGGTAGGAAAAAATCACGTGTCATGATTTTAGTAACAAAATACATTAGGTGCATTTGTTACCATATTGACATCCTGTTTTGTAAAACTATTACACTACAGTCACTACATCTAACCTCCATGGACTCTTTTATGACACAATAACCACTCACAGTAAACTTTAGCAAACTGCCAGATGGCAAGCAGGCCTTAACATCTCCCAACAGTTAAATAGGTGAATTACACACTGCCTGTCTGAGTGTTTCCAGGCATGTTCACTGAAAAAAACTGTGTTTAGGTTAACATGGACTTTTAAACTCTGATGTAAAACCATTTTCCAGACATAGTAACAAAAGAAAACTTGATGGACAGCAATTACACTGAACTGAAGCTCCAGGATTTGCCTTCTGTTGAATCCCCAATCTTTGTTGTGTACTATTCTAACTGTGGGTGAGTCATTAAAAACACTGACAAGAAGCTTTATCTTGGTTCAAAGACGGAGGAAGAATTCAACTTAACCCAAACGTCTAACACTCCGTCTCCATTCAACCACCTCTGGCCCCTTCCATCTCTGGGGGGTTGGTGTAGCTCAGATGAGAGAGTGGGGAATCTCGAGTGGGTCGAGCACTGTCAACCCACCCACTGAGGTCAAACAAGTAAGACTGTTCAACAAAAGGTCGCATGAGCTGGCAAAGTGGTGCAGCCTTTATCTGGGTACAGATAAAAACCAAAGAAAGAAAACTAAGCTAGAAACATGGCGCTTAAAGAAGAGGACGTTTAGGTAGCCAAGAAAGAAAGCGATGGAAAATACAAGTACGCGGAATGTTTTTTGGGTTCATTTCAATTCTAGTTGGTACAGTTCGCGTAGGCCGTGTCGTCGTTTCATTTACAATACAAATACAAAAGCAAACATGCGTGACTGGAACCTTACTTTAGAAGTTCCACTGAGGGAGTGGGCGTGTTTCTTTAATGAGCGCCCGTCCGATTGTGCAGCCGCGATATTAAATCTCACCCCCGTCAAGGATCCAAGACCGACGCAGCCTACAAGACAGTTAACCTCAAGTCCTGTGGAGATTACAAAGGTTTAGAGCGTGCAACGCTTTCACGCTGAGCCCCGATAAGCAATAAACACACATTACCGTGGCACTGTGTTCGGCGAGGCTTGATATGTGGAAGTGGATGTCGTTTAAGATAGTCAAGAGTTGCTCAAGAGTTTATAATGTCACCCGAGGTTTTATCAGCGGGTTAGCGCGCTTTGGTTTGTCCTTGCGACTGCATGCTCCGAGTGTCTGAAACCGCACGACCGTATCGTTCTGTTAACTCGGAGAAACAAGCGACCACTTAACAAGTACAGATTACAAGCAAAGACACAGCAAAGGTTTGTCGAAACAGCTCACATTTAAAGTACCTCGGCAAGGCTAATCTTAGCATTAGCTGGCTAACACTATGGTTTAAGTGTAACTGATGGGGTATTTAATTGCGATTACAACATACTAAAATAAAAAAAACAACGTATAAAGCGTAGTACATAAATACCTCAAATGTGTTATAATATATCCAGTTTCTATATAAAGAATCAACCGGTTCCGTAGTTCCATTCCCATTGTATTTATTCCAGGGAATATTAAGACCTAGCTTAGCTCTCCATGCTGTTAACATTAGCCTAGCGTGCTACCGAGCATTAACCTGCCAGGCTAACAGAGATAATCCCAACAAGTTAGCCGGGGGTCGGCTCCCAGCGGCGTCCGACTCTGCTTTAAAACCAGCCTACTTGCTGTGCCAGAACAACACCACGCACACACTCGGCTACACGGCTATAAATGCACGGCAAAAGAAAAAGGCTTACCAAGCCTCTCCTTCACGGCAGCAACTCCTCTGTCTCCGAAGTGTTCGCCATCTTGTCAGTCCCCGTCGCGTGGTGTTGGCTCGAGTGTGTCCTTGCTACGTGACGTTGTTGTTGTTGTTGTTGATGATGATGGTAGTAAAGGTGAAGGATGACGAAGATGTTCAACAATCATCCAGTTTTCAGTTCATGTTGCTTTAACTCCAATAAAATCCTGAGGACAATATTGTACTTTTTGCTCCTCTACATTTACTTGAGCTATAGTTAGTTGGCACACGTACATTATTACACAAAATACAGTCAACTAAATTCCTTTACAAACATATTTGCATGTTTTAGCTACTAACTAAAAATATTTCTAAAAAAGAAGAAATCCAAGTTGATCAAGATGTTTGTTTTTGTTATGTAGTGGCAGGAGCACTGAGCTTTGACCACTACTTGGAAAAGCTGTCCAACAGTGGTACATTATTGTGCCACTAGAGGGAAGGGTCGCACCATTTGTACATCTATTGTTCCAGTGACTTCAATGTTTAGTTTTTTCTTTTGTTGTTGTTGTTCTTTTGCTAAATTATCTAATGATTTGGTTTTTCAAAAGCAAAAGCCCTCACTAAAGTCTGGAGTAGCATTGCATTCAAATAAAGAAACACAAGTAAAACTCAAAGGTTTTATGAACTGAACGTGCTTTAAAGCATAAAAAGTACAAAAATGCTTATTATAGACCTATTATATCATTACATCACTGATGCACTAACCTTTGTGCCTTAAGCAAACCAATAGAAGTTAGCGCTGACCATAAAGCCAATAGTTCGGTCACCAGATCTTCATCGGGGAAAAGGTCTACTTGTTTTTTTAAAGAAATACTTGTGTTATGGCTCTGAGTTACTGCAACAATGGAAACTGTTAAATTATAATCCAGTGGCAAGAAAAAAACGTAAATAATGCTACAAACACGTCTTCTAGAGTCAGACCAAACACGGATGCAGTGGAAAGATGTCAAGAGATCCTTTAACACCAGACATCAGAGGAGAAAGTCTGAGCTGAAGCACTTCTCTGAGGAAGAATTGTCTAAAGTTCCTCAACCCTGCAGCTACAGGAACCTTGTTTGAAATCCAACCAGGCATTACAAGCTTTACTTCCTTTTTTCAGGCAGTTCTCTTAATGTGTAATGTGTTCAATTAAACATAATGGCAAATGATCTGCACTTATAAAGAACTATTCTATCTTATTGTAAAGCACCTGGAGTTATATGTTAGTGTCTTGGACACTTTGACACTCTTTTTTTAATCTCTGCTGTCACTGTGGTGACTTCTCTTCTTTATGTTGGATGTTGTCTTGTTTTGTCTGTGTCTTTGTGTTACTGTACTGCACAGACAGTAAACCTTGAGTCTTAATATATGGACAGAAGGAGCTGTAGAGCGAACCACCAACCCTGTGACTGAAGGACAACCTCTCTACCTTCTGATGTGCAGCCTCCCCGTTGTTTTGATTTTAATCACTTTGCGTTTGTCTGTGACTGTGACTAAAATGGTAACACGATCATGGAACTATAGGTATTTTAAAGTCTTGTGTGCCGGTGTGAGATGCAGGTGTCGAACTTCATGCTGGTTAAAAGGGGCTGGTGGCACAAACTCACTAGATCCTATCAGTGTAAGCTAGTGTTTCTGTAAGAAAATAACACTTTACTGCCTGCTGTGCGGATTTAAGACTAAACTCCAGCCAAAAAATACAATAAACTGAAACATAGTTTAAAATATGCCACACAAGTGCAGATAAAATGAATTGTTGGTATTCCTGCACATTCTGAACCCCTCTAAAGCCGTTTATTATTAGGTAACACTTCTACAAAATATGGGGGAGGGACTAGATTTCCCTTCAGTAAACTGCCTGAAGAAACACTTTTCATCTCAACACAAACACCCTGACGACTGCATGTGAAGAATCCCTCTCATATACTGATTAGTGGAGAACTGATCCACATCCAGCAGTGTGTTTCGGTGTAACTGTGTGTGTGTGTGTGTGTGTGTGTGTGTGTGTGTGTCACCAGACCAGAGCGTTGTGTGAGAGAGAGATTAAGGAGCATTTGTGAGTGACTTAGAGAAAGAGGTATGTGTTGATGTGCCATGCGGTGCCTGTGATTCAGCTCTAATGATTTCGCTCTCTGTGTCCCCCGGGGCCTTTACCACCTTCATGTCCACACACGCCGGCTCCTCACCCTCCCCTCTCTTCTTTTCATCTGCACTCTCTCTGCCGCTCATAAGCACATGCACATGCACACACACAATATCCTGCTACTATTCATGTGAGGACCTTATGTTTATTCACTGCCTTTTCTCAACAATCAAACTTTCTGTGTCTTCAATAACACAATCCACAGCTTTGGGCAGTTTTCCACTCTTATACATCTCTTAGCATCTCCTTTAATCCTTTTGTGTTTCTTTGTGGTTGTTTGCATCTCTCTGAAGACACTTTACATCTCTTTGTAGACATTTCTTCTCCTGACACTGTGCATCTTAAATGACCCATTGGGTGTCTGTTTTGTGTTGTAAGTCTCCTTGTGGTCATTTAACACTCTTTGTGCTCACTTTGCATCTCTTTGGGGTTATTTTATGTCTGAAAACAAGCTGCATTTATTGTAACCAAAATGGTCACTTGTTAAAGCATTAACATAGCTGTATTCATGTAATCACCTTCCTAATGTGCTTATGTTTGTATTCGCCCTGTTATTGTCACTGTGTGTAATTACGTTGAGAGCTTTTTGTTGACACTTTAGGTCTCTTTGAAGATGTGTTACCACAGTGGATCTTACCACGATTGGTATTAACTTCTTATTTTGGTTGTTAGGTTTCAGATATATTGTGGGGAATAAAGAAAACGGGCAACGTGACCCCTGTAGGACCTCCCTGGGTCTGTGCCCAGTGAACCCATTCAGTGATCCACCTACGCAGAAGGTACTTTGCAGCAATGTTTTTACAAGTGAGCCACAATTCTGGCTATTAAGTGCAGTTACACAATGACGCTGACAGTGTAGTACATGTCCCTGCCTGATTTCATGGATTCCTGCTTATGGAGACTTGGTGGCATCAGTGCATCACCACTGTAGGAGGGAGAGAAACTTACTGTAAGTCAGTTTGAAAAGAAATAATTAACCTGCAGTGACAAAATGCTCCAGCATGCAACGCCTGTAAAACCTCATCCTTTCACTTTTACTCTTTAGTGTTTGCACAAACAAAACAAATTTAAATTTAAAATGTAAAAAAAGTCTCAATGTGCAAATGAAGGTATCAGGAATTTTATTTTCATTTCCACTGGACAGAACCAGTCTTGCTGTTTCTCCCTGTTTCCAGTCTCTGTAACTAATCAGCTGAACAAGTTCTGTCTGCAGATCATATTCACTGTGCAGAAACGTGACACATTTTACTCTTGGCAGGAATACGATCACACAAAAAAAATAGTCTGGTCCAAACAGTTTATATCTGCTGGGTCAGATTATGTTCAGAGCAGCAAAAGTGTTTGGAATAAATTCTGTGGTTATGCTTGGCATGACTGAACAGATTCAAAAATAGGACTAGAGGCTGCAATCCCGTTCAATCAGTACACTACAGCAGAAGCATCTGAATAAAAAGATGAACGGTACAGTAAAATAATTTACCTCAGCTACCAATGTAGCTGCAGACCTCACAAGGATAGAAGACAAAAAAAAAAACAAAAACATGCAGCTTTGTAACTTGTAATCAATGGAACATGTTTGATGAAGGCAGTGAAGGGAAGTCCTCCCAGTGGTTTCATGGTGGTGTTAACGCAGCTGGATACGATGTTGGTTCTGTGGTGGGTGAAAACACAGGTGCTGCTGAAACAGGGGAAATGCTTTGCAGCCTGTAAACAAACACGTCGCTTCTAATGTCTCCGCTGGAGATTTTAGGCTGCGTGCTCTGAAACTGAAATGCAACTGTAAATACACCTCAAAAATATGATTTCGTCTTTAAACTCAAACTAAATTTATTAACGACATGTAAATATTCTTATGGATTAAAATTTAATTTCTACCAAAAAAATGGAAGTAAGTCGAAACAAACCCTGTCTGCAAAAACACAAAGGGCAAAATTAACCTATAAATATATGTGGAAAAAAATACTAAAAATGAAAACTGAAACGATAATAACACTGGCTTTAATCTGTCAGCAGACCCTCTTTTTCCTCCCAAACTGTCCGTCTGTTGTCACATTGACATGTTTGTCTGATCATAATGACTCAGTGACATCAGGTCCTTGTTGGCTGTATAATAATCAGCAGTAGCGTTTCAATCGCTCTGCTATGTCAACATCACCCTCCCTGTTCTGGCTTGCTCTGAGGCTCTTTAGGTAGAAACATTCCTGGTGCATGTCTGCATGTGTGTGCTTTCGTGTGCAATTAGGTAAAACCAAGGAGCGCGGATATTTGCAGATGAAGGACCCCAGTGAAAGAGTCCTCTCATTTTTTCTATACGGCGAGTGAATCGCAACCGGGATAAAACCAAACGCATGACTCACTGATCCAGCACATGCTTCCTCTGATCGTGCTGCAAAGAAAAACAACCTTACTCTGCCTTGTTCAAGAGCTGGCTGCAGCAGCGTAAACTCAAACTTCAACTTGTACTAGTAATAAAATAATCTAGTGGTTACAGTGGAATTTATGCACAACCAAAATAAAACAGGTCACACTGCACAAACTGTTACTGCCAGCACTCATGCTCCTACACTTATATGAGTTATACTGTGTTTTGCCTGCAAAGCTGATCTTTATTTGACACGGCTTTGGATGTTTTATAAAACTCCTTTCTCCTCCTGCCTATAGGACACCTATATTTTATCAGAAAATCATAAGGGAAACCCGATCAACACTTGACTGTACTGTTCTCTCTATATTAGCACTGTTTAATGGCTTTTCAGATACGCAGCTGGTCAAAACTATGTGTAAGTTATTGCCATAGTAGGTCTCTAGTAGTAAGACCTCTGGATTAGTAAGACCTAAGGTTAAAGTTACTAAAAAGCCTTATACTAAATCTACAAAGCATTAGTAATTGATTTTTTTAAATAATAATACAGGCATTTATTAGACAATAAGTGGTGGCTTATCGTTCTCATCCTGGATCTCTGGGTGCCGGTGGATGTGTGTCACCCTTTAGCTTCTGTCTCAGGGTGCTGGGTGCTGACGAACAGGGGCATTGTGACTCCCAGCGAGAGGAGGGGAAGGTGTCGGGGGGGGGGGGGGGGGGTTATTGTCCCTGTGTCTGCAGGAGTTGCCATGTGCTCCGGGGCCAATAGCAACACAAGAATGCTGACAGGACAAAGGCCATAACTCCATTCTATAGCAACACAAGCGAAGCATTGTGTTCGTACAGGCAGGCGCACATTCATATTCATGCACATGCATGCATCCACCATTTCTACGATAACACACCCACACACACACACACACACACTGGAGAAAACTATGCATCTGTGCAAGAATGCCAAATACTCATTCATCAACTAGTTTCCCACACCGGGCAACCCCCCACAGGACATCTCCATCACAGACTGAGAATGGCCAGTCAGTGTGGGGACAATGAGTGAGAGAGCAAGGTAGACAGAGACAGTAAGAGAGAGAGAGAGGAGGTCCATGGTTCAGCTGCAGCAGTGCATGTGTCTGTGGCTCCCTGTTGGGTCTTAGCTTCAAGGCCAGTTCCCACCACGTAACCCCTCCATCCCCAGCCATCCTAAGGGTCTGCACTCTGCCGTGCTGCAAGAAGTACTCAGATGCAGCACTTATCTAACAGTGTAAAAAATCTCTTACCAACAAGAGTCCTGCATTTAAAGTCATTCTTAAACAAAGTATTTTCAGCTGAATGACCTTTAAGTAAACATGTCCTTTCTGACTGATATAATGTTACACTTTGCAACATTTAGACTGTGGAAACTGATCCATTAGTTTATTCACTGAATAATGTGGAGGTTCATTTAACTAGAAAATACAGTGGTGGAAGAAGCCTCTACCAGGCAGTGTAGGAATACTTACAAGTAAAACTGCTGAACTTCAAATGTTAGTTAATTAAACGTATAAAAATAGTATCAGCAAAAGTAATAAAAGTACATTGTACAGATGTAACACGTTTTTAAATAGGTGTATATGATTGGATGATCATTATTTATGACAATTGTAGATTGTTTAGCTGGAAAAGTAGATAAATATTTAACTTTTGGTTGAATGGATGATTGTACCCACAGAGATGCAAAAATCGTATCTTCACCCATAATAATAAATTATAATCTACCAAATCCAAATGTCTTGAAAATTCAATAGAGAATAAAGTACACTACAAATATTCAAGTTAAGTGGCTCAAAAGTGTAGTGCATGAGAAATTACCTCTATATGCTCTGCTCCAGTACACAAAGCCAAACCTGTCCCTGCTCTGTTTGTTTTAGAATAACAGAAAAGATGAAGGGTGAATACAGTGACTCTGCACTGCTGAAATTGCTGTTTAGGGAGTCTGTTTCACACATCAGGACCAGCTCTAGAGCTCTTTTGTACTGAACAAGTATTTGAAAATAAAGAGTTTCATACTGCAGCTTTAAGCGTGTTGCTATAGAAAAAAGTGATTACAAAATTTCTAAGTAAAAACATTCCTGTTGATCTTGGGAGGGCAAACTCATAATAATTTTGTGTGTGGAATTTGGTTGACTGTAATGTTGACTGCCCGTTTTGTGTTATGTTCTTGCTTATTTTGAGGAAACTTGGTTGAAATGTGCACAATATTTGATGTGAACAGCTACGATATGACAACAAACCCCAATTAGACGCAGATTTTTTAAATAATAAGATACATGTCATGGTGTAAAAGGTTAAGTCTTTCCCTCTGACATAAATGTGTACAAGTATTACATAAAGACTTGAGTACAGCCCTTGAGTAAATGCATTTTATTTCTTTTTCTGGATGCACTCGTTCACCCCGTCCCCTGCTGCTTGGAAACAGGACGGCAGAAATGAGGAGGGGCTGTGACCCCTTCGCCATAACTCTGCAAACGGGCCACGAATGAGGAAACGTGGGTACAGGAGGGTATCCGGCCTCAGCTGTGAGAAAACGTCCACTCCCGCTCACCTCTGGTTGGCGAGGCGAGCCCAGCAGACAGGTGAGTGACCTTCGTTCTGGCCTGCCGCAGAGCGCTGCTCGACGTGCCAGGAATGTGTCTGCACCTCTCTGCCAACCACGTCACAGCAAGCGAGAGAGGAGGCCCAAACCCAAACACAATGTGTGCGCTGGCCCCGGCCTCTCTGTTATGGGCTACATTCTGTGGTGCTGTGTGAATGTAGGGGAGAGTGTTTTGGGAGCCAGAGTGATGGATGACTTGATGTGAAGGGACACACAGCAAGGAGCAGGAGGGGTGTGTGTGTGTGTGTGAGAGTGAGAGAGAAAGAAAGCAGGGTGATAAGGATATTTTTGTCTAATTTATGTGAAGTATTTCAAGGCCTGCAGAGTAAGAAAGTGTTGTTGAATCTGTCTGGGGAAAGCTGCAACACAGTTTCAATGACAGGGAAAGATGGCTGCGAGCTATTAAAGGAAAGCTTTATCGTAAGTTTGGTCTCATTTTTATAGTCTTAGTCATCTTGTGAACCAGTAATAATAAGACTGTAGTTGCTAAGTAACTTGCGGAGCTCTAGAAACACAACAGCGCGTCAGTAAAAACGCGTGCAACAGGACAAGGACCTCAAGCATCCAGACAATCATAGAGGTTGGAAACAAACCAAGGTGTAATTCCAGTTTGACGACCTGTTTACACCCTGGATGACTGGATGGACCTTCTTGCCTTGTCTGATTTCATAGCAGTAATGTCCGGATAAAAAAGCATTAGCTAAATTGCTATGGCGCCTGTCGAGCTGTGGAGGACCACAACACGTTTACCCGTAATGACAAGCAAACTGCTAAAAAGGGACCTGGCTGCAGACAAAGAGGCTGCCGACAGGATCATCAGGGCTTTTTATAGCTCATTTTATTGCCCAACCCGTGACCATTCATTTTAAGGCCTGTCTTCGAATATTGACTAGTTACTGCTGAGGTCTGTGGTGTGACATCTTTATTAAACAGCTTGAAATTTAGGTCATATTCAGAGCTGTCTACATTTGCTATGGTGCAAATCCGTGGACCAGTTTGTTGATCAGCTTGATCCATTTTACCCCTTGGTTCAGTTTCCATTCACATGTAGAAAAATTGAGGTGAGCCAGGATTTATATCCCTACAAGTCACGAGTAGTAGATGTGTGACTGTACTAGTCGTAGTCTTGTACGGTCATTGGTTAAAATACTTGGGGCGGGAACACAAAAGTAAACACAGGAAGTAGATCTTGTTCTGCACTGGTGAATATTCCTATTAGTGGCAAACTGCTATGAAACCTGGAACAACTGCACAACTGCCATCTGCTCATATTGAGCAATACACCAAGTCAAACTGAAAAACATATAAAACATTCAAACACTTGGCTGCAGTGCGACTTCCACGCAATGAGGAAATACCACACGGAATTGAACCTGTGACCCCTAAACAAAATAAGCCATTATTAGTGATGTGCTACACGATGTGCTCCTTGGCCTTGGAAGTAACACTACACGTTTACAATTGCTGCTTGCAATTAGGAGGCGACAGCCTGTGAATATCAGCTCAGTGTACACTGCTTTAGTGGGCAGGGATTTTCAAAGCTGTTCCATTATGATGGACCATCACCCATCAGGTTTGGGCAAATAGCTTATTTCTTCAGTAAACCTGCTGTCATTATGAGTGATGGAAATTAATGACAGCCCCTCCTCTGAAAAGAAAACCCAAGCTGTGATAAATGGGAATTGTCCTTTAATTTCACCAAACAAGGATAAAAAGTGAAACTGAGGCAGAAGGATAAACAATATTTATATAGATATATACAAATAATACTGTACAAGAGCACAAAAGAAGGAATTAAAGGAGTTTTCTGGCTTCAGAGTGTTACACGATCAATCATTGTACATAACGTTTCATAAAGATTGGTACGGTTGTTATTGCAAGTATTACATACAAACCCCCCAAAACCTCTTAAGAGCTGGACTGAATCTGGACTGTGCTCGTAATATGGCATCCAACCGCTTTATCTCTCTCTCACACACACACACACACACACACACACACACACACACACAAATACATTCATGTTCAGAGTAAAACCCATTCATTTTGATTTCAACACAGACACACCTGGACTGGCTAAGATTTAACCACCTGTAGTGGCTTGTATGGCTTGTCACTCTGGGTATTGTACACATCATGTCAGCAACACACACACACACACACTCACACACTCACACACACACACAGAAATGCACGCCGCTGCCTCTGTGAGCGTGTGTGTGTCTACTGTAATGAACCATGCAGGCAACGCACCTCCTCTGTCCACAGTCCACGTGAGGGATTATGGGTCTGTGAGTGTTTACTTGCTTTGCTATTTGTGTGTCCATTTTCTCTCAGTCCGTCTCAGGCTAAAGTGCTGCAGAGAGGAAGGATTTCAGTTTTTTATGTTTGAACGCGCATCGGTGGGTCCGTGGGGCATTCGGCCGCTATAAGCATACAGCTCTCGGCTGAATTCCTGTGTTTCTTCAGCTGTAGCAGCAACAGCAAAGGTTTTGTTTTGTCTGAATCCTACATATGAATGTAAGAATGAGATGTGTGCTCAGATGCGGGACCGATATGTTTTAAAATTGTTTCCGGTGTGAATCCCACCACTAGCTTTGTTTTCACTGGACAACAGCAAAGACATGGAGGAGCTTCAAACATCTGTCCAGGCCCCCAAAATCCTGTGCAATTAAATTATCCACATCTGGGGCCAGAAAGCACAAACCCACAGTGTTTCTTTGTTAAAAACAGTGTCTCCTGATGGTGGGTCTGTGTGTCCTCCGGTCTTTTAACTGTCCGTCTACCAGTTGCAGTCTTTCCTCAGTAGTGTAAGGACTTTGCGCCCCAAGCTGGTTTTCCAAGGTTTGACAAAGCTCTTCATGTTGACCAGGAGGCGGCCCTGCTTACGGTCCATGTGTCCAGCCACCAGGTACTCCCCCCCTGAGAAAGGGGTCAAAACAAGCGTGAGGACAAATGCCGTTGTAAATAATGAATCAAGTTTTTAAGTAGGAAAAATGTTTCATCTTGTTAGGTAGAAAAGTCATTTTTAAAGTATATGAGCACTTAGTCTCAAGCATATTGGCTGTTTAATGTCATGAAAAACCAACACACAACATAGACATGTGAAACGTGGGAAAAGCCGAAAGCCAAAAAACCTCCAGACGACAACAGCAATAATCTAAAGGAAAAAAAGGACTTTATTTGGGACCGTAGTTTTTCATTTGGGGACAGTTAAAAGTTGGACTTGGGAAAGTTGTGAGACACTAGAGGAAAAAATTAGTTTCGATCCCCACAACTCATTGTTTTCTATTTTTAAAATATTACTAGACCCTTTTAGGCCCTACACTCACACAATACCGGTCAGTCATGACACTGTTGGAGTGAATCTACAATAACGCGGCAGTAATATATATATATAATATAATACTTTTATTAACACAAGTTTAATTAGCTGTTGTTGGTTATAATATTTCTGTGGGGTTTACTGACAATAAGGAAAAACAAAGCAGCACATCACACTCTACGGTAGATCCGAGTATTACGAGGCTATCTGTATAAAATGACCTCGATATAATCGGATTTCACTCCAACATTTACTGCAAAAACAACAATATCACATAAATTCTTCATCAAAAATATCTTTTGTTCAAACGGTAGAGTTGCTCAGTCCAGGGATATAGAGAGAGAGCTGATCACACTTCGGTGTGTGAGCATGTGTCTGACCTGGGTTGAGGATGGGGCAGGTGCAGCCCCGTGTGGTCCATGACTCGGGGTAAAGGATAACTTGACCTCGCTGTATCTTCAACTTGGTGTTCTGACTCAGCACCTTCTGAACTTTGACCTCCACCTCGGCGTGGGAGCCTTTGTCATGGGCTGACAGCACCTTGACCTTCAGGACTAAGGCAGAGAGACAGGATGTAATGAGGCTCTTTTTTCAATTTGATTAATATTCAAATTCAAAAGCCACAGCAGCTGATGAGGTCAGTTAGTTCTCTGCTTTTGGTCTGGACTGACATAGCCCAACAATTATTGGATGGATTTTCCTGATATTTTGTACAAACAGTAAAGATAAACTTGCAAAATTAGATTTTCACATCCATCCATTCTCTGTAACCACTTATCCTGTTCAGGGTCTTTGGGGGGCTGGAGTCTATCCCAGCTGTCGGTCTCCACCCTGTGACAGGGCCAACACAGAAAGATACACAGAGACAGACCAGTCACACTCACATTAACACCTACGGGAAACTTAGAGCCAATTAGCCTAAGTTGCACGTCTTTGGACTGTGGGAGGAAACCGAAACGAAAGTCCTCACAGAAAGGATGCAGCCAGGATTCAAACTGGGAACCTTCTAGCTGTGAGATGGCAGAGGTAACCGCTCAACCCTCATTCAGGGTGGACCCCGCCTCTCACCCAATGACAGCTGAATAGGCTGTCAGACAGATAATGGATGGATGCATGAAAAGCTGCGTGTCAGTTTGCCCAAGCTTCACCACAGCAAAGCTTTTCCTGATGTGAGTTACCAGAACGGAAAAACAACAGACAGATACTGAGTGTATCTACATATGTGATATATATAAGCTGCTAACACGACTGTACAGCAGACTCGGCGTGTAATGTCTAATGCCTACTACCTCCTCCTCTGTGTTATGTGGGATCTGCTTTGTCAGGCCAGGTTCATTTTTTGTAATCTGGGTTTTGCACACGTTTGTTTGGAATGAAATTTATTGTTACTGTGTAATGTAGCAACCGATCTGGTGCAGTGTGTGTGTGTGTGTGTGTGTGTGGAGGAGAACTCACCGTATGCATAGTTCATTGTACAGAAGAGTTTACTGCTGGCCAAAGCTTGATCTTTGCACTCACACTTCTCTGCAGGGGACAAACACAGATTTAATATTTGTAGCATAACTGATGCTCTGGGTGTGTGTGTGTGGTCTCAGATCCTGCGTTGCAGCCTAAGAATGCAATAACAGTGTGTGTGTGTGTGTGTGTGTGTGTCCAGTGAGGAATGTGCCTATGAAAACGCCAGTTAGAAACTTTGCACATCAAAAACACACACACTCACACACACACACACACACACGTCCATATTTGTTCCATGTTCCCAAGAAATCTATCAAGATATTCATTATTTAACCATCAAGGTTTTGTTGGTCACTGGACTTTGGAAGAACATGAACGCACACACACGCACACACACACAATCTCACCTGAGTAGTGGAGGGCAGAGAAGAGCTCATCTGTCCTGAAGATCCTGACCGGCTCACTGGAGTTGCCCTCTAAGTTGTACAGGTCAGAGCTGCACAGATTCAATTCAAATCAACTTTATTTATTTAGACACATCCGATCAATGCAAGTGATTTTACTGCTGATTATGGAGATTAGCACACACATTTCACAAGAACAACACACTTTAAAAGCAAACAAATACAGTTCAAACGTATTTCAAATGTAGAATATAATCCATCTTAAGATAGAATACAAACGTGTATACACTGAATAAAAAAACTGTCTGCCTATATAAATAAAAACGTAATTTATTAACACAGTGTCCCTACCTCGTACAAGCAGAATGAATGTAAATAATGATGAAATATTGGATAAATTGTTTTGCCACAGTGAATAGGTTACATTTATTCAGCCATGGCAGGTCACTAACTTAGTGAAAGAATTTTTCAAAGGTATTTTTTAGCATTTGCGCATGTGTCAAGTAAACAGGATATATGAGGGAAAAGATGGATTCAAACCCGCATGCTCCCAAGAATTCTGATTATTATTTACTCACCCGAACATACATTCCCCAGTAAACGGATCGCAATCTCCCGCGCAGTCACATGGACGGCAGCCGTATTCATGGAAGCCCCAGTATCCCACCATGCACCTGTCGCAATGGGTTCCACCCACACCAGGTTTGCAGATGCAGTTTCCATTGGAGGGGTCACAAGGTGAGCCGTCAGCCAAGTGGAAGGGCATGGAGCCCAGGGGGTGGCAGTCACATGCTAGAGAGGAAAAAAAAGGTAAAATGAATTTTGATTTGAGACTTCGTAACTTTCTTTACGTTACAGAGACAGTTCGGTAAAGAAAGAAAGAGGCAGCTACAGAGCTTCAGGTTTGAAGAAATATTGGATAAATTGTTTGGTTCAGACATGCAAAATCCCCTCAGGATGAATTTGGTGATAGGTTTCTATGTAGCATCATCATCTGTCAGCCATCTCATTTGAAGAACTCGAACCCGGACTTTTCATAAGATTGTCTGATACGTTTTTGCATCTTTTCCGCTGCTTTCATCAGTGCAGAAAACAGGGCTCAAAGTATTTATTTGCTCCTTTTCTGTTCAAAGTCAGAAGGATACATCGTCTGGGAACCATGACTGTACAAAATGAAATACGAATTTTAATAAATGTAGAAACTGATAAGTAAATGTATCTAAAGTAGGAAAGTTGTGCATCGAGTCCAAAGGTCTTTTCTACATTGACTGCAGATTATAATTTATGAGCAGTACGTCAGTGTTTCTATTTGTTTTTGTGTTATTGTCTCAGGAGCTTATAATACGTCTCTTTTTCCTTATCACTGCTTTCTCCCTCATGTCCCCTCCAATTGTGTGCTGATAAGTGTGTACTTTAAACAATACACCAACGCAAACACAGACACACACACCCAGACTGTACACAACAAGCACCCGTCCATCCACTAACCATCTAGGAAAAGTAGCATCTGCTGTCTTTGTGCACACTGAGACCTGAAGCCCTGCAGGAGGAGGAAGGGTGTAAGGCCTCCACCATAAATCTGGCTCTATCTCAGGGGGGCAGACGGGGAGGGCGGAGACGCCCAGAGACGCGGTGAAAGCGAGGCAAAAGAGGAGGGCCAGGCGTAAAGGGGGTGTAGTCTAAAGCCATTACACTGTTGTTTAATGAACCTTTAAGTCAGACTGGCAGTAAATGAGTGGGGGACTGTCCGTCCACAGACCTGTCTCCATCTTTTGTTTATTATTAATGCTGTGGTTGACTAATTAATTAAAAGTCCGATTGAATTAAACAACCCTGGGCACAAATCGCACTCTTAAAAACTCATTTGTATTGACATTTAGTCATTTGGCAGACGCCTCTTTGGCTGAAACAAGCCTCAGTAGCCGCACAAGGTCCATTTAGCAGCTGTTCTGATGGTTTAACCCTGTTACGTGAGCTCCTCATGTTGACACAGCATCGTGAATGCAACGTTTTACGTTACCTTAGGGACTCCTCCGTTTAAAAAGCTTGTTTATGGAGATAAAACAATGCAACAAACATGTCTGCTGCTACTTATTTTCTCAGTTTCTTCCCATTGGAGCACTAGTGCAGAAATGAAATCATTTCTTAGTTGAGTCTTATTTAGTGTTTTTAAGCATTTTATTTCTGGGCACTTTGCCTTTGCTGAGTGTTTAACAAGCAAAAGTTCCATGGAGCTTCTCAAAGGTGAGAAATTGGTGCTCTTGAAAATGTTGGTGACCAATTTAATGAAGGTTAAATGATTAAAGCTGCAATATGCCACTTTACTCTCCTGCACGTTCTGCAGAGCCCCTCACATAGTCCTTCTCATGAAATTATTGCATTTGCCTCATTTGGGGTGGAAACTTTGGGGCACTTTTGCAGTATTTGCAGGTGGGGGGGGGGGGGCAGCAGTAACAGGGTGCAGGGCTACCAATTCCTCACTGTGTTCCTTGCATTTCTGCAAATTTCCCCCTGGGAATCAATAAAGTTCGTTCTTATCTTATCTTCTGTTCTTCCATCGGTAGGTTGGCGGTGTGTGTAAAGGATTAGTGGAGGCTCCCATGACTTTACTCAACAGGCAAAACTTTAACAAACAGCGCAGTAAACATCACAAGTGGCAGGAATGACACATTTCCTCCATTTGTCTCCTGACATTGCAGCTGCAGCACAAATGTGTCTTTGCCCTGTAGGGACAAGGTTTCATCAAGTTCTCTGAGCTCCAGACATGAGTTCATCAGATGGATCACCACACAGGCACAACCCAGATAAGATAAACGTTATCACATGACTGCACAAACTGCACAATATCAATAAAATCATTAACCCATCACATTTATAAACTTTGTAGATGTGGGCACGGACACATGCAGCTTAACAAATACTGAACAACAAAGGAGATTTGTAATGACAGAGACGATCCCAGTGTCCAAGCTCCACTGTTGTTTAGCAAAGCAGCACCTGCAGGTTAACAATTAACCGACCCTGCAGCATCAGTTCAGTTCCATGTAAAACCCAAACACGTGTGATGATGTGTTTGCTAAGTGTGTGTTTGCATATCGACATGAGAATTTATGAGCTTCTTTGAAAGGGTCACCACCCAGAGACTCGTCTACGGTGTGTATGCGCGTATCTAAGCTGTCAGCTGCGGGAGCTCTGACAATGAAATCTTTATGAGCGTGTGCTGGGACATGACAGGACACCTGCCTGAACAACTCCCCTCACCCACACACTGTAACTTTCCCCCTTGCTTAAGTGTTTTGGTGTGTATGAGCTTGAAAAGAGTGTTATCTTTCTCAGGCCCCTCGGAGCCTGGAATGAAAAAAATGTTCCTCACGACAAAGGGAAATTCCTCCACTGTCAGCGAGCGGCTGCAGCGCGCATTTCATAACCTGTAGCGTGGTCTCGGGCGCTCTCTAAACACGCCGTCGCTCCTTTTTTCTATCGATCAGCGGTCAGTGTGGCTCGTTAGCCCTTCAGCCTACTTAGTTAGCTCACCGCTAAGGTTTCAGGTGCAACAACACACGACCCAATCAAGGAAATTTAAACCACACTTTTATACCTTTGCTGCTGCTGCTGCAAATAAGCCGAGGTTTGCTGAGTTCATCAACTATAAGATACTGAATCATCCATTATCTGTAATTGCTTATAGTGTTCAGGGTCAGAGGGGGCTGGAGCCTATCGCAGCTGTCATAAGACATACAGAGACAACCATTCACTCTCGCATTCACGCCTACAAGCAATTTAGATTCACCACTTAAAGCAACATGAATGTCTTTGGACTGTGGGAGCAGGCTCCACACAGGAAGGCCAACGTCGGTCGGAGACGCGAACCTGCAACCTTGGATCCTAAAAATGGTCCAAAAACGGTCTGTGATGCTCAGAAAACAAACCAAACAGTCTTTAAGTAACCAGTGTGTTTAAATAAATAAAGGCATAGAAGTAGCTATGACAATCACAAATAATGTTTGCTTAACTTTTATGCCAAATTTGCAACTGCATGTATTCTGATATGAAATAACAACGATAAAAAACAGCAGCAGCAGCTGCAACAGGTGTCATCCATCCTGTGTAGGAACAATGTACCTCTATGCAGCTTCTACATAATAACAAAAAAAAACACAAATACACCTGGTAATTAAATGATAAGGAATTAAAAATTATGTATTCATAAAAACTTACACAGATTTATTTAAGGCTCAAATTCAATCCTTTCTACACTGGAATGCACCAGGTGTGGCCAATCAGGGTTTTTTTCCGGGAGGCAGGAAGGAAAATTGTTGAGGCCGCGTTCCCACAATACAATGAGCCGAAGACCAACAAGCGCCATGCGACGTCAACGCGGCCCCAGACGGTGGTAGTCATTCAGAACGGTGCGAGCTGAGTGGGCCGACCAGCTGGGCTGGGTTAGGGGTTCTAAAAATGTTTGTGCATGAATTATAATGGAAACTTTGATTCATGAAAAAGAACAACAACAAAATCTCTCAGTGAAGAGTCAACATATTTCCCTTTGTAAGTGAATGGTCTGGTGCAGTTTGACGGTTGTTGTGGACTCAGTGAGATGTGTACTTAAACACACACACACACACACAGATGGAGAATGTTCATCACCAGAGCGCAGCTCAACACACACACACTTACAGTTACTACCAACCATCACTCTGAAACTGCATCAGATCTGAGTCACGTGTGAAAAATGGCAAAACAACTCGCGATGGACAAGCAGTGATTGTGTGTCGAGATTCGAGTAAAGACGCAGGAATGCAGCCATCTGATGATTAACTGTGATGTGCTGCACGGCTGGTGCGCACAGAGCCAGGTGCCCATCAGCGTCATCCAGCACGCCCTGGCTTGTGATCTCCTTCCTCAACATTCCTTGAGAAAGCCAGCACTGTGCCAGTGCAGCATGTATGAGGTTAACGCCATGATTCATGGCGGCAACATTACATCAACGCTGGCGTGATTAATTACACTTTATGGTATTTTTACAGTGTGTTCTACATGTCGTGGTTGTCGGTTTCAAAGTGTCAGTTTTGACACTTAAACAGTGAAATTCCTAAACTCTTCTTATGTAACTACACGGACGAGTGCTAACCTACATCATTTTAGCTAAATATTAGTGTCATACACTGCAAGTCCTTTTTTGGATAACGTTATATGGAGTTAGACTTTCCAGCAGGGCGGGAGACAAACTGGTGATGGACACTATTTCTCAGCCTAACAAGTCAAAAATTATGGATTACAGCTGTGCAAACACAGCGGTTTGGTTGGGTTTAGGCACAAAGACAAAAATCCAAGTGCACGCTGAAGTCAGCACAGAACAACAGTGCATGGGAAAGTCTTGTGCTACACTTTGAGCAGGAGTTTGGGTGGGCAGAAGAAAGGGGGGTTCCCCTCCTGCTACCCCCAGTCCGCCTATGGCTAAGACACTCCATAAACATGCACAGGTGTAGTAACATGTCGACTTGGGACATGAAAGGAACAGGAAGTAGTTTCATACTGGACTTGAACTCAGGTCTCTTGAGGGGAAAGTCCTCTGCTGTGTTGTGGTCACATCCATCCAACATGTTTCGGTGGCTAAACACCACGTGACTGTTTGCTACAGCTGCTGCACGTTGTGTTTGTGGGCGTTTTCCTTTGGTGCTTGTTCAAACCACTTAGAATTCCTAATGTACAGACGAGTCCCAAAAAATATAAAAAAAAGACCAAACACAACAAAATTCTACTAAATTACACCACTAACTGAAAAAAATAAATAATATACAAGTTTCTTAAAATTAAAACTACAACTCTAAGGCCGTATGTTTGTTCTGCTTTTCTTGTTTGCTTTATTAGAAAGATAAACATATATTTAGTTCTTAGAAATCTTTACCATCACTCTGCCTCTGTAATGAGGAACGTGACTGGTGAGATGTGGTGTGTGTCTTACGTTTGCACGAGTCGGGGGCCGTGTGTGGCCGCTGGGGGTCTCTGTAGAAGCCGGCTTTGCATTTCTGACACTGACGTCCTTCGGTGTTGTGCAGACAGATGCACACTCCTCCGCTGCGCTGGCCAGTATCACGCCACGCCGTCCAATCAAAACGGCAGCTCTGAGCGTGACTGTTACACTTACACTCTAGTGAGAGATGGAGGAAGTCATGGAATTTAATTATGGACTGTACATGTGAAATGACAAATTAATAACCTAATCTTATACTGTACAAAAGTAAATGATGGACATTATCTACACAACATGGACACAATCGTTTAAAAACTGGAAAAACATGAAACTCACTCCGACATTCGTGTGGAGCCCCCGTCAGTCCGTCAGCAGGCTGCCAGGGCCGGTCGTTGTAGAGAGGCGCGCAGCGCTCGCAGCGCTCACCTGCAGTGTTGTGTCTGCAGACACACTTCCCATGGACCTGACGGAGAGACGGAGACAGAGAGAGGGAGGGAGCTCATTAGCAACAGGCTAAACCATAGACAAGGGCAGAGCTGGAAGGATGGGAGGAACAAAGAGCTCAGTGTGATGGAGAGGAAGGTTTCCCATGTGAGGACAAGCTTGGAGGTGAGGACTGGAGTCTCTGTGGTCCTCTTCCTCTCCGTTCCCTCTGAAGTTTACTTCCTCTTGTTTAATCTCCTTCTCGTCTCTGTCAAACTCCCGAGTGTGACATTAGTGAATGGACACTGATTGTTTGGCTTCATTGATTCAAACAAGAACAGGCCTCAAATCTGAAAAGCTTTTGCTTGTATGTGTGTGTGTGTGTGTGTGTGTGTGTTTGTGAGAAGAGTGCAAGTATGCAGCACAGAGAAAACAATAACAATCTCCTTGTCATTCCTTTGGGCTGGAATGCCATGCATGTTGGATAATGATTTAGAGGGGGGGGCAGTTGGACATTACACTGTGCAACTGTAATGAAGGACACACAATTATATACACACACACACAAACGCACACACATAGACATGACACATCATTTTAATCACATTAACAATGACGCTAGTTGCATAAATGAGAGTTCCAGGTTAACAGGAGACAGTCTCAGAGTCCTGATGACACAAACATGTCGTCCAGCAGGAATTAAAACGACGGAGTGGACAGGAAAGAGACGGGGCCGAAGAGAAGAAAGGAAAAGACCAGTAGCAGCATCTGGCTAAAGTCCAGACAGCTGCAATTTTAGCCCATTTAAGAAATTTACTTGTCGTAATACAGGACAATTAACATTTCAACAGTCTGTTAATTCTTTGCACTTTGTTTTGACCATATTAACGATGACTATTATATCGTAACTAGATTTGTCAAATCTGAAAACTTCAGATCAGCAGTTTTTTTTATCTCTGTGTCTCCAGTGAGGAGTCTTACTCTAACTTTGCTTGTGTTTTTTCCTCTGATAGGTGGATGTCCTTGTTGCCTGCTTCACAGATTACAAACCAATAAACAAGACCAGAATTCTACAGTCATACTAGCAGCTCTGTGAGTATAACTACGCCATCATGCTGAGAACACTGGTGAAAAGAGAAGCATAGTGGATACAGACTGAAATTGCAGCAGAAGCAAATGCAATTCTTCCCATAGCCAGTTTTCATACTTTTGTAAATAGTAAATCATAATCATGCTTGCTAGTGCAAGCATAACACGTGGAATCAGTTTCATTTAATCTGCCTTTTTTATCTCACTGCTCCACTATGCTCCTCTACCAGCTGCTACGCTCTGCCAGCCTGGTGCAGCTCACTATCAAATTACAATCAGTAAGAGCGCGAAGAAAGCCCGGTCACAACCGCCACTATCTGTGTTGTTTTCTCAGCAGCACAAGAAAGGTAGTGAGTCAGGTTTGCAAACACATGGGGCTGTCCAGAAACTCAACGCGGGAGCATCTGGCAACAATAAGTATTTTATGTAATAAAAATTGTTTGACTGTCTCCCTGATAATCCTTGGGCTGAAAGATAATATTGTTGCCATTGGACACTGGTTGGTGTTACAAACCGATTCCAGTACCAGCCAGAAACAACCAGCCCCCGGAGCTCCTGTCTGGATTCCTACAGACTGTGAGTAGTAATTTGACCTTTAGAAATCTGTGTAGTTCCTGTTTAAGACAAAAGAAAAGTAAAGAAAGGTGAAAAAAAATGTGCATTGAACACAAAATGCCACGTTGTGCTTTAACCCATTGCTGCAAACGCTTCATTGACTGCTCCTGGATGCCATTGTGTGTGTGTGTGTGTGTGTGTGTGTGTGTGTGTGTGTGTGTGTGCGCGCTGGCTTTGTGGCTAACAGACAGTGTAATCACCCTGAACCATAAAACCCCATGTGGCTGTCCGGGACAACAAACAAACCGGCCCCTTCATCCCAGCTCAGTGTGTTTGGGCAGCGAGGACTCGACCACTTTCACCGCTGATTAGTGCACACGTATACACACTCAGAGCAGACAAAACAATACAAAGCTGCCATGTGGAGCAGAAAGACCACACAACACACACAGTACAGTATGTTTATGAGTGGAATAATCATCCACTGTGTGCATAACCTCACACACACACACACACACACACACGCCCTTCCCTGAGTGATCACTAATCTCTGTTCTCATCTCCCATCTTGTGTTTCTTGTTTGGGTTTTGCTAGAAACGGCGGCTCTGGGTCGAAACAGACACGCAAAACAAACTGCTGATATGTGCAGTGATATGTGTAGGAAAAGGCATTTATGTAACGTCAGTGTGTTTACCGACACATCGCAGAAAGAGGCTCCGACGGCCTGAGGTAACGCCGTGAGTCCTGGGTACAGTCACAGTGAAATTCCACATTACTAGGCTTTGAAATGTTTTTCTTTTTTCAGTCCTTAGTTTTAGTCCTGTGGTTTGAACGTGGTTTCAAAGGCTTTTCCTCCCTCAAAAGAAGGAAATCCTGATGAACACTCAAAAGAGCTACTTGGAATTTCTTGGCATGAAAACAGTGGGATTTCAAGATTTGAGAAGCCGCGTCCTTCATTACGAACAAAAACCCCACATACTGTACGAGGTACAAAACGAGCCTTTAACAAATCATCAGCGGGAGCTCTGAGTACAGTTTCTTTAACTTTCTGTCTGAAATGTTTGTGGCAGGTCGAATTCCATTTATGTTTATAACAGAAAGAGATGATGGCATCTTAAAACCGTCTATTCAGTAACTAACCTTCAAAGTCTGTTTGAGGTACTTCACAACCAGTTACAGACAACAAGGACACATTTATTTGGGAAAACTACCATCTCACTGCATATCTTTGTTGTAATTCTTAAGTAAACATTTGGCAAATATATTTTCTGATTCTTCCAAATTCTATGTATTTAAATCACTATCAGCTTCAAAAATCCATTATGTGTTTATTGGTGTAAAGGAAACTCTCGCTTTCACTGTCCAGGGTTCGGCCTGTTTTTAGAGATGAACGTGATAGGAGCCCCGGGTCTGACACACTTTTGCTTGATCTCCAGCAATAGCATGTCTGTTTGCACCTTTATCAACACACACAAACACACACACACACACCCGTTATTAAACTGCCAACACAAACTGAACAAGCCATTTAATCTGTAAGTATCAAGCCCTAACATCTGGATTTCCTTATAACAAGTAAAGAATGGAAAGAAATGTCAATAGTATATAGTATTACAGCATCAAGGCTTCAAACAAGTGTATTTGTAAGAACTGCTACTGGTGGCCCAGTGGTAGAGCATTGGGTTGTGATGCAGAAGGTTCGATTCCCACCCCACCAGGCATGGCCCTGCCCAGTCATCAAGGGGCGACCTTGGTCCGGTCAGGAGCCCGGATAAAATGGGAGGGTTACGGCCAGCACGGGCATCCGGCTTAAGATTTTAACCTTTAGCCACAACCACGTGTGGCGACCCCTGAAGGCATCAGAGGGACAGCTCATGGTAGATGTTTCAGAGATTAAGTCTCCGAAAGAAAGAGGCCAGATTGAGGTGGTTTGGACATGTTCAGAGGAGAAAGTATGAATATTTTTGTAGAAGGATGCTGAAGTTGGAGCTGCCAGGTCTACAGGAAGAGCAAAGAGGAGATTTATGGATGTAGTGAGAGAGGACATGAAGTTAGTTGGTGTGAGAGAAGAGGATGCAGAGGATAGAGTTAGATGGAGGCACATGATTCGCTGTGGTGACACCTGAAAGGGAACAGCCCAAAGGAAAAGAAGAAGAAGAGATTTGTAAGATTTAAGTTTTGTATTGTCTTCAGACAGTGAAGGCATCTCTACTTAGAGACAGGACTGTGGATTGTCCCTTACCACTTACAAACGACAATTGTTTTAAGACAGAGATGAAAAACTCAGCCTTTAACAATATAGTAATATGGGAAAAAATCCATAAACTAAAATGTTTTTTAAAGTGAAGTGAAGTGAACTCCTTTCTCTCTTACCACATGGTTGGTCCGGTCTCTGATGGGCTGGTATCCCGGTGCGGGAACACACTGCTCAGCATGTCCGTTACAGAAGCAGCTCCCCTTCACTACCAGGTCGTAGATGGCAAAGTGTCGCGTCGGACGAGCTTCGTGTGCGGACGCAAGGTCTTTGGCCTGGCAGGGACACGACTGGTGCTTCAGCAGCCGAATTCGGATGTTGGTCACCCTCAGCTGCTGCTGGCCCTCCAGTCCGAAGGGATCCAGGGACTCCCACTTTGGGAGGGTTCGGTAGATCACCTGTCGGTTCAAAAGAGATCGCGTGAATAACAGATCAGAAACATAAATGTAATTTATTTCTTCTAGTAAATACACACTCACATTTTTATAGGGCTTGTTGTGTTCACGGGACATGGCTAATTTGAAATAAGGGAACAAGGCTCTTTTCAATATCACACGGCTGAAGGAATCTGCCAACAACCAGACGTGCATCAGTGGCTTCGGATGCATGTCTATTAGAATGGAAGTCCCAGCCAAGCTTTTGTCGCCTCAGTCGTGATCCAGGTCCTTTAATATCAAGATCTGTCTACACAAAGTACTGTCTGATATTATACTGATTTATTTACAGCAAATATTCATTTAACTGTATCTGACACAATAAAAGGACTGATACTAAAAACGAAACGTATGGCTGCAGGATTTTAAGAAATTAGGAAAGGACTTAATTTTGAACAGCTAACCCATTTAAATATATGTCTGATTAGTCCTGAAATGAATCATCAGGATTGACAGTCTTTCTTTTTTAAATAAGAATTTTGAAAGTGTTATTGGGGATTGTTGTTGAAGCCTTGTTGTATTCCCCATAGAAAAATGTATTCATACGTGCCTAATTCTGCTTTTTCACTGCTTTTCTCCGTCTTTTTGTTTTATAACTTTAATTACGAGTAAAGCCAGTGAGACACTCTGCTCTGTCTATATCACGATTTAGGGGATTAATGGGTGTATTCAGTGTCAGAATCAGGTTCACTGATACTGTTCATGTCACCGCAGCATTCATGTTACCGGGGCTTTGCGTAATTATGATTTGCGTACTAAACTGTGACCATCTACCCTCTGAGGATACGGACGACATTCTCGCATGACCACGAGGGTGCTGGGTGACCTTAAATTAGTGCACCCAGTCCTTCTCACTCCTGTCTAGTTCCTGGACATCCTTCAAATTGAAGATCCCTTTATGGCCCTCCATCACCGTGGCAACGGCTGCCACTAGCAACCAATACTGCTGCTGTTGTCCGGGTGAAAAAGTTGGTGTCTGCCCCAACTCTCACTGTGAAAGAAAACTGTGTGTTTGCAGTGTGTCTCTTTACCAAACTGTGTGTTGTTTTCTCTGGCTAGTTGTCACTGATATCATTGGGTGAGTGGTGTGTGTGTTTGTGTGAGTGAGTTTGGGTCGAGATGCAAGCAAAGACCCATACTGCTCCCTCATTGATTGGATGACTGGACCGGAGTGTGATGGAAGGAGCGCTATTAATTTCGCTGTTTTGTTGGAAAAGGTCATGGGGTCACAACATTGTGGTTTGCAATTAAGAGAACACGACAAATAGGACGAGGGGCGCTGCCCTGCGGGAGAGCCCAGAGACCAGGGCCAGACAAAGACGGGGACAGGGATGCAGCTTCACATAACTCATGGGCAAACAAAAGGACTGCGACAGCCCAGCGACACCACAGCAACACCAACATACACACATGCACACAACCACAATGGCATGTGCACAAACACACACTAAAAACAATGTTTCAGCGTAGTGGACACACACACACACACACAACAAAAACTCTACATGAGGCCTCATTAACATAAATTTCCTTGGAATGTGGAAACAAAATGTTAGTGTTTGCAAATATGCTGATGACACCTGTGTCTTCATTCCTGTGTGTACAATCCAGATTTGAGTAGGAGTCCCCATCTTTTGTAGGGGAAAAAAATGACAGAAACTTAAATTAAATTAATTAATAGTGACATTTTTAGTTCAAACATTTTTAAAGGATTATTGCACACGTCTTTTTCTTATTCTCTTCACTTTCTATTACATGAAGCATTTCATGAGCTGTGCTTGTCAGGGATGCAGTCATGTGAAAACTACTTTAAACTGACTGATCATGCTTCTTTAAAAATACAGACCTTTTGAGAACAAATGAGAATCAGTGACCCCAGTGTTGGTTTAAAGCAACATTCTGCTGGTTTTACACAGGTTTAGCTAAAACATTTGTTAAGCAACTTATAGAGGGGCTTTTTAACCATAATTGAGCTGGGTGTCATGTTATAAGCGCAGAATTGTAAAATCAGAAATTTTATTTATGCCCAAGACTAATTCATAAAGGATATAATCATTAGTATCATTATGGACGTTGGAAACAACAGTTTTATAGAAGAATCCATCAAGAGGCCCTGAGTTTACTGCGGGACATGTTTCCACTCCACAACTCACAAACTTTCTTCCTGTTTCAGGCTGAAAAATAAAGTAAGTCTGGCTTTAACAGGCCTAATTCCATCAAAGCACTGTGGACTGTAATCTGGTAAACACGCACAATGGGCATTGATGGAAGGAGAAAGACGGAGAGGGAAACAGAGAGGGGGGATGGGTGTCTAGCCAACAGTACCAACATCTATCAAAGCAACGGCATTTCCTTCCCAGCAGACAGACGGAAAGCAGACTGTATGTGTTTGTCTGAAGGGGCATGGACAAGTGCATGTCTGTGTGTGTGAGGGTCTGAGGAACTGTAGAAAAGAGAAAGAAAATGTACGTGTGTGTGTGTGTTTTGGCTGCTCTGCCTCACACTCTTCCCTAAGGAGGTCAGCCGCTGTAACAAACACTCACATTCTTTCAGCCCAGCTGACCTCATAAATAAGAAACAGAGTTTGGCAGAGTCTAACACACTTTAACACGACCACCTTTTCCCCACAGTACAGGTGAACATGGAAAAAAGCTTTGAGCGCAGGAGATGACAGGCTTTCATGCTTTTGGTGGAAAGAAGAGGAGGCAGAAAACTGAGAATACCTGCTGCGTGTAACACCCCCCCCCCCCAAAAAAAAAAACCCCACAGACACTCACATGCTGTCCAACGTACTTTGATGTGCTGTAAAGAAACACGCATGCATGCCAACACATTCGGTTGGTGCAATTACATTTTAGACAGTTTTCTGAAGCCATCTTCCTTTGCTGACCACTTTAATTGGCAAAAAGCTTCTTGCAAATGATTAATAAGGCTGAAATTGGAAATCATGTGGTAATTTGTTAGTTATGTAGTCTCCAGGACAGCAACAAAAGCGCTTTACAAAGACTGATGGGTGGCTGAATGGGCCCACTCGACACGGAGCCTCTGAAGTTGCATCAGAAAATAGACATCAAATAACTAAAAACAGCCAAAATGAACAAGAACAGACATGCAACCTCCAAAAGCCGATGCAGAAATACCACAAACAGCCTCGGAACAGCCAAAAAAAGAAAGGGTGTGGGGCCCCGTCTGTGCCCACGGGCCCTTTTTCTCATGATCAATCCGTCATTACAAGCTCTCAGAGGTCCAAAGTGATTTGTTCGGATCAGTTACTGGGTCTAAGTAGGAGGAAAAACATTTTGTTTTGACGGATCCCCACAATGAACAAACCCACACTGTCAAGTCTGTTCAGTGCAGTTTATTATGGTGATGAACAATTACACTTTAATTTCTGTGGCTACATTAATTCGCTACAATATCTGAATAAATGCCATGATGCTCATGAAATATAGCTGAAAGCTGTGGAAGACATCCAGTATATGAAAGGACATACCAGTGATGTGCTGTCATCACCTGGCACAGACTGTTCAACTTCCATTACAGGTAATGCACTATCACAACAACAGCACACAGAAGCGAAACAAAGCCGCGGAGCAGCTGCAGCAGAGGGACTGTCGAAGCACTACTTGACCTCTTTTAACCTCTGGGTCATGAGTTGAGGAGTCAGAGGGCAAAGGTCAAGCTCCAAGCACAGGTGTCTGAAGCTCACACGAAGCACAGACCCAGAAAAGCAGAGAGTTTTCCCTTTTTTCGTGCACAAACGGTTCGCACAAAGAATCTATTCAAACTCAAAACACTCGCAGGCTGCGGCGGCGGCGTGAAGAGAAAGATGTGATACAGCAGCAGAGTGAGGCCACAACAGCTGTCAGAAATTGGATCGAGCTGCAGCGGGGAGGATCAGTCAAACACACATTACATATGAGAGAGCGCTGCAGGGAGCCCAGAGCAGCATCACGCTTGGCATGCGCCTCCACACACACACATCTGCACAGCAGCTCCCAACACACACGGCTTCAATTACACATCAGTGGAGTTCAGGAAGCCCTCTCGTGCTACAGTCAAGCTACGCCTGACTCGTGCACGCACTCACACTCGCAGAGCCTCCCACACCACGCCTGGCCTGGCTTTCATTCTACAAAAGTGAGTTAAGCGTTGCATGTGACTCTTGCACGTAGCGTGACTCACTGCAGAACCGTCTGAATTGGTTCCAGTAGTAGGTTTGATGAAAGTCTACACTTTAAATTTTAGAAAAGCGGAGGCATTGTTTACACGCCACACACCGCCCGTTGTAGCGCTAGCGCGTCATTCATAAAAACCCGCCTGCTGAGGAGGAGAACCTCTCCGTCACTCACTCCAGTGGTTTGCTGCAGGTGTGTTTCCGCCCTCTTTCCACCTGCGGTAACCTGCTTTCTGAGTGATCTGACTGGGAACTCAACCAAGACCTGATAGAACCTAAAAAGCTGCTCCAGGAGGTCTGAGTACTCAACCTCCACATGTTCTATATTTTCTAAAATATTACTCAAGATGTTCTTTATTAAAGGTACTTTTATTTGCTCCTTTTACATATGTACTCTTTCATGCTCCAGTGTTTTTCTACTTATACCACTGCTTTGAACTGGAGACACTGATGTTGATGAGCTTGTTTGATGGATGAGCAATACATTTTTGTGTTGTGCTGTCTAATTACTGAACTCTGTATCTGTTGTCTTTTAAAGTTATTTCAAATTCTGAATCTCTTCTCTGGAGATCAAGCGGTGTTGAAGCGGCTCTCACATCAGGGATACATGAAGACAAGTCCCTAAGATGAAGTCTTAAATATCATTTATGTTCACATTAAGTCTCCAGCTTACAGATCAACACATATATACTGTCTTTACATTTCCCGTAGCTGCTATTACGTAGATGTAGCTGTCCCAAAACGGATTGCATCATTCATCAGGTTGTGTTCCCGTTGGCTGAGGGTGAATATGAAGGCCAGACCCCCAGCCACTCAGAGCAGGGACTTATATAAATACTTATACTACATGATCAACATATTACAAATACACTCATTCACACATTCAATGAGACACCAGCCCTTATGAAAAAATTGGACTCCATCTAGGTTCCATGTCATTAGTCTAGTACTGCCTCTAATAAAACAAGAAATTTACAGCAGAAGAGCGACGGGTGCATCTGGTTCTAGTGTGGCCTAACAAACCACAGGCTGAAGCAGTCATTGCGTCACATTTAAATAAAGAAGCCACAAAAAAAAAGAAAACAAAAGAAAACAAACAAAAGTCACAGAAACCTGACCTCATAATTGAATGTTGTTGTTCATGTTGCATAAAATGCACATTGTGTCATGCACAATGTCAAGTAAAAGTATGAATCATTTCCAGTGAATCCCTTGTGCGTAAGTACAGTTACCACATTGTACAAGCAATAAGCACATGGGAATAAGTCTAAGAATAGAGAGTATTGTACATTGTGGAGAATGTAAATCCCCCTGAGCTGAACATGTAATTTGGGGCTTTCTAAATCAGTGGTTCTCAGTCCTGGTCCTTGCACATAACCCCACTTGATCCACTGCTGATTACCTTCGTCAGGTGTGTTCCATCAATCAGGAGCTGGGACATACCATCTCAGATTAGGGTGGCGAGGGGGGGGACAGGGTGACTTGGTGTCTTCCAGCTTCTGATTGAATGAAAACACCTGATTCCAGGTAATCAGCAGTGGGCAGTTTGACATCGAGCAGAGCAGGATTGAGGACCACTGATCTGAACAAGCTGCTCTTGAAACTGGTTCTAATTTCTGCGTTTAAAGTGAGCTTCCTCTTTACCTCTCCACGACTGCAGGGATAAGCCCCTGAGTATTTTGTTGTGCAGCTGGCCCCGTCCCGTCCTGGCTTTCCCTCCTCCAGCCCGAAAGCGGTGCTGCAATTGCTGGCGTAGTACTGCAGCATCCTCCATGTTCGGCCGAAGTCCTGTGAACGCTCCAGCGTCATGGCAGCAGGCCTCGGCGAGCGAAACACAACGATGAGATGGGTGAAGTAAAACTCCGCCTCCAGGTCTAGCTGCACCATCTCCGACTCCACGCCCTCAGCTGACTGCCACCAAGTGTTGGGGTGACGGAAGGAGGAATCGGACATGGCGCCAGTCAGGTGGGACAGGAGAGGCAGGGCGGCGTTACACTTGGCACACTTGGCTGCGCCGCAGGCCAAGTTGGCGTTTGGGTCGGAGTAGGAGCAGTAGAGCTCGGTGCCGTTGTTGCCACAGACGGTCTGCGTCAGGACCCTGCGGCCCAGAGCCAAATTACCCATGCGAGGGTTACAGGCCCGACTCTCACATCGAGGGGCCACACCTGCACGAAACACCTCCACAGATGCACCTGGATGTGGGGAGAAGAAAAAGACGATAGACATGCTGAGGTGTCGCCGAGACAGAAAAACCCTGGACGTCAGATGGGGATGACGAGGTGTGACACTCTGCTTCAAAGGTCAGTCCACTGCAAATAGTGGGGAGTTTAACCACAACGACAAGTTGATTTAAATATATATATTTTTTGTTCAGCCAGTTTTTGAAGTATTACCACTTTTTACTAACACTATTGGAAGAAAAAATAACAGATGTCGAACAGAACTGAAACCCTGGACAAAAGACACCCAAACTATCTTTATATATATTTTAAAGACCAGTCCAAAATGAAAGCTCCAGCAGAAAAGCATTCAGCTCTTCCAAAGTGAGCTGATGATTCGGACTTATGTCTAATAATTGACCATATTGGTCAATAAAAATATTGTATTTATTGCCCCACTCTGACATCAGAACATTGTTAACAGGTTCGGAGACGTGTTGTTTCAGAAATTAGCCAACAGAACGCACCTGAAGTCATAATGGTTTGTGTGTGTGTGTTTGAGTGTGTGTACACAAGTCAAGTCGTTTACCTCCATCGGAAATGTTATGCAAACGGGATAATGGAGGCATTGTGCACCTGTCCGCCACAGGCTGCAGCCAGCGTGGACTCTGACACAGATAAAGTTTGGCAGCTCAGGGAAGATGAGCAGCATTCAGACGCCTTCCAGACGCTCCCCCCCACCTCCCCCCTCTCCCTGAGGGGCCACAGTGTCATCTTGCACAGTGGATTTATTATCTTAAATGTGAAGCTCCCTTTGCTTTTCATGTTAAGGACCTCATGGTAAATCTTGATGAACTTTTCTCAAAATGATTTTTGAGATTCATCTCATTATTCATATTCATTCTTTTAATTGACAGGGGGGACATTTGTAACCAAGAGTCCTTAGTTTGGACGTCAGTGATGGGCATGTAAAGCAAACTGTAAATCACAGCTGTTGTTTTTAACACCAAACTCCCATTCAAATCAGTGAAAGTGAACAACAGTGAGGACGCACATGTTATTCATTGATCTGCTCTTCCAGGAGGTTAATATGGAGGCTGGCTGCTAATTATTTTGCTTATTGGTTTAAAATAAACTAAACTTCAAATATATGTTGGTTCACGTGTCAGAATAAAAAGTACAAACGCTCTTAATAAGAGATTAAATCGCCCAAAAAATCCAAGCGAGTTCTGCATTAGTGCACTTGTCCCTGTGCAGCTGCACTATTAACCCAGAATAAAGATGATTAAATGTCATTTTTAAGTGAATTCAAACACTAACCTGCATCTGAGCATACAGCCAGAGTGAACACAAGTAGCATCAGCATATCTCCTGGGTGCAGGAATAATCCAGAATATGAGAGAAGAGGGAGAAAAGTGAGACAAAGTGCTGGATTTATTCCCACGTCAATCCTGCAAAGATCTGCTCCACAGTGGCAAAGTGCGCAGCTTCAAATCCAGTGTGGACTTTCTCTTTCACTCAGCTGCGGTCCAACAAGGCGAGAATGGTTCAGCCGGAGACAAAAACATGATCCCGGACGGTGGCTGGTGGTGGTGGTGGCGTCCCGCTGAGAGAGCGACAGAGGCGAAGTGACGGAGGAGCGAACGGGTCTGCACAGCTCGTCTGCTGCTCCGGGACCTGCGGCGGGTTTCATTTCCCCGCAGTGTGAGCCTCCAGCCCGCAGATGGATTTCTAAGGAGACCCGGTGAGGCTGTGGAGTGACAGCGCTGGGCTGCGGCTCCGCCCCTCCGCCGTTAAAGGAACAGCCCAGTTAGTGAAGGGGACCCGCTCCTCACACCAGGGGCTCCAGGGGTCCGAAGTACCTACTGTCCTGAAGTTTGTACTTTTTTTTTTTCTTTTTTTTTAAAGTAATTTCTCTGATGTATATTACCAAAAACGTACTTATAAATAAAAATCAATATTGGTGAATTGTTAAGCAGGAAAAAACGTTACAATTCTGAATAAACAAAACAATATTAATAATTGCTTACTTATTTTTAACCTTCTGCACAAGGTTATTAACAGCATCAAGAGCAGTATAAAATATATCAGTCTGTGCCTCTACTTTGGGTTCCGAACATGAGGGTCGGGGTGCTTTTATTTTTTTATTTTTTATTTTTTTTGAAGTTCAGGGTGCAGCACAAATATCTCTAGTAGTAGTGGATCTTTTTCTTCTGAAATGTAGTGGAATCAGTTACAGTAACTCAAGTAAACATACAAAGAAAATATATCCATCAATCATCTGTAACCTCTTATCCTAGTGTGGGGGTTTGTAGCTGGCCGGTTTCGAACCCACAACCCTCTAGCTGTGAGGCGGCAGAGGTAACCACCTCATCGTGCTGCCCCAAAGAAAATATAGGAACATAAAAATGTAAGAATGGCTCATTAAAATGACCCCTTTCTGAAATAATATTATTTATTAGTGGTAATCGTCAGTCTAATGAATGTAGATGCGTAAATAAAAAAGCTGATCCCTCATACGTGTCCCTCCAAAGAGCGCAAGTAGCAAAACGTGGGTAAATATTGTAGAACTTTCCATCCCTGGTGACATTAACTCACGTGGTCCAGGACTGGACGAGGTCCTGCGCTCCACACAGACCACGTGGAGTCGGATGAAAAGCTGATCATAAATGAGCGCTGATGTCCACATTTCTGACTAATTGGCTCGGGATGGACACGTTTGCGCGCGCGCGCACACAGTGATGCTGACGCACGTCCAGACTACACTGATTGGGGACTTTGTCAACCTTGTTGGCGTCTATAGAAAACCAGTGAAATATGCAGAGCTGGCACATTGGCAGCTTTTAAATTCCTGTTCTGCTTCCACATGACTGTTCATCACAACGACTGCTTATCTGCCCATAAGAAGAAGAAAGGCGCAGATTATTCATTTGTGAGAAAATGAGCTCGGAAGCAGTTTCATCATTTGAAACAAACTTTAAACAACCTTAGCTTGAACTTAGTTCCTGCCTGAAGGACAAATCTGAGGCGGCGTGCAGGGTGTCGTGTGCCCCCCTGTGCTCGTTAATGGTACCAAGCGTTTCGGCTCGGAAAAGGATGTAGAACAGAAGCGTGTTCTTTCCCTTCTGCCTCCGCTGAACACAGCGTGTCTTTAGAGTCGCTGTCTGCTGTGCAATCAAACCATGACCCGCTCTCTGAGCACCTGACCCGGGTCCAACAAGCAGCGGGCCAAGTGAAATGATCTCACCTGTTCACTTTGTTCTGAAATCCCTTAAACCCCCTTTTCAATAGATTACTGGACAGGTCCACTGGACCTGCAGACCCATCGGCTTTTTTGTAGTTCTGTGTTTTTTGTTGCTTGCTTCTCGTATGTGCACAGTTGTTTCGTTTTGGGTTTTTTTTTTTTTTTTTTTTGGTCACTTTCTGCTTTTGATTCTGTAGTCAGTTTTATTTCTACAGTATTTTGTGTGTTAATAATAGCTTTTGTTTTAATTTTCTCTCCTTCTATGGTAGTTTTTTTGTGTTGTTTTTTGAACTGCTGTAGTCCTTTTACATCACTTAATAGTAGTTGGGGTGTGTCATTTAAGTTTTCTTTTTTTTTTCCATCTCATTGTTACTCCTTTCTCTTTGAAGTCTTCCTGTTTCTTTGTCTTTTTTTCATGCCTCCCTTGTGATCATTTTTAGCTCTTTGCTGTATGTATTTTTATAGTAATTGTGTGTTACTAAGTGGTACTTTATCCCCTCAGTGGTCACGTTTTGTGCTGTGTTTGTGTCCAGTAACTGTTGCTGCCCCTCTGGCCCTGAACCTGCTCTCACCTGTCGTCCACAACACATTGTCATCATGCCATGAGTAACACGCTGACTGACTGACTGGTTAATTACATAGAGGCCCCGCAGAAGGAGAGAGGGAAGAAAAAATAGGCTAAATGATGTAAGTACATGAGTATTTCAAACATGCAAAGGAGCCTCCAGTGCAATTTCAAAGGAATCTTCTGACAGAACTTGGCCCTTTGCTGAAGCAAGTCAGTTAATTTTATTCAAAATGTCACGTTTGAACTTGCTGATGTTTTTTTTTTTTTTTTTTTTTTTAACAGTTGAATGCTTCAATGCAGATGTCTCTATGGCTTGGATGCGAGGGACACATCTTCAACCTAACCTCTTCAAGACAGAAGTTCTAGTCTTCCGTCAAAGACAAAACAGCGTCAGTATCAACTTATGGTCTTCAATTATTATCCCCACAAAGTCTGCCAGAAATTTGGACGTCATCATTGGTGACAACTGAGCTTTTCTGATCAAATCTTCTCCATCTCTGCAGCTCAAGTGTCAGAATGATCAGAGCCTACCATGCAACCCAACTCTTCATCCAGCCACAGGTAATATCTTCTCTTGACTACTTCAATCCTCTGCCAATGGGGCTGACATCAAACAAACCCCTCCAGATGTCAGTGAACAGCATGTAGTCGTCCCTACACTGCACTGAAAAATATCTCAAGCAAAACTCTTTAGCTCACTGGTCCCAAAATGGTTGAATGATTTTTCTTCTTTTCTTATATTTTCTATCTTACATCTCACAAAACTGTAAAACTTTATCTTCTGGCACTTTGCTTCAGTGTTGTCTCATTGATTTAGATCTTTATGTTCGGATGAAAGTATTTTCCAAATGACTACATGTAAATATGGACTTTATTTCTGTCAAACTAAATCGTAAGAAGTAAAGTTCACATTCACACATCCTTTAAAGATGATAAATGATCATAATACACTGATAATCCATCATTGTATGCACAGCATTTTACTTTACTAGATGGAGATACTTTTAAGTACTACATATACAGTTAGTTGATGTAATAGGTGTCAGGTCTTTTTGTAGGATAAATTTGAGGGCTCTTTAGGAAAAAGGCTGGCAGAAGAAATTTGCATTTATTTCCCAGACTCATCTAATCTTCTGTTGCTTCTTTTCTAATCTTTGTTTTTTAGTGAATTGTTGGATACTTTAATGCTTTCGGCCTCAGACTATTAACCTAAATGGAACCCTGCCTGGGGTTTTAAAGAGAAATGCCAACCTTTCTCCTTAGGATGTGTACAATTACACATTTTTCACATTGCATTTGAAGTTGCAACAGATGAATGTGAAAACAATCTTCTATACTCAAACTCTGCATCTGTGCAGTAAAGATCAAACATCCAAGATATTAATAAGCACAAAAACACTTAGTACACTGAAGGTTGGGGGAAATGTGTTGTGCTGCAGTGTGAGCCTCCGACCACTGGGGGCAGTGGGTAAAAGCATCAGTTCCCGGAGGGCGCAGTGTTGTACTTCCTGCTCGGCGGCAAAGCGTGCGCTGCGAAGTGCGAACGTTATTGTGACGAAAGGCTGTTGAACATCGAATTTGTGGCTTACGAGACGTATTTTATTTAAATAGAATGGTGAGTATGATCTATAAACCTTTGCTTTAAATTCTGTTAGATGGTTTGTGGACGTGTTTAGTTAACCGCGTAATGATAGTAGGCTGGTAGCCAGCTAGCTAGTTAGCATTAGCTGTGTTAGCTGCACAGCTGTGCAGCTACTTGCACAGAATGAATGAAGTCTTTACATTTACGTACACGAACAGGGATGTAAATGTAATTTGTTTGCTTATACAGATATGAGAGCGGCTGGCTACATTAAAACCACCCATTTAAAGTAAACTCCCACCGCCTTTGGTCAGTTTAGACGGAGTTCTTTGGGAAAAAGTAACGCCAAACTCCACAGTACACGTAACTTAGCATGTGCTTAAACGCAACTAAGCCTCTGACACGAACCCTACACTTCATATTTCTACATTTTAAATTTTGTCTTTGCTGACTATTTGCAATTCTCCGAGTTTGGGCTGAGGTAACGCAGGACTGGATTCGTTACACTGTAGGCTCGACTAGCTGAAACATGCAAAGCATTTTTAAAATAAGAACTAGCTGCTAACACTTGTGCTGTGTTTACTGTTATACCAGTAGATAACTGCAGGTTTTCATTTGAGACGTTGATTGTAGCACAATATTTCGCCTTATTTTAAGAACATTTTAAACTAGATAATAACATTGGTTGTGTTGGCAAATGTTGTCACAACATCAATGTAAAGTATTGATATAGCCAAATGGTAATATTGTATAGTGTGTATGCTAATTGCTTCATGGTCTTCTTCTCCATAGAGTTTACCTCTGAACCCAAAACCTTTCCTGAACGGACTGACAGGCAAGCCAGTCATGGTGAAGCTTAAGTGGGGCATGGAGTATAAAGGCTACCTGGTATCTGTTGATGGATACATGAATATGCAGGTAAGAAAATTGTTAGGCCACTCTTGCATGCGTTGAGATAATAATTTACCAGAGGGTTGCAGTATTATGGACCTGTTGATCAACTGGGATATAAAACAAAAGATTCCCCAAGCAGATACATTGTGTTTGGAAATTTCACATTTTATTAGTTTTTTCATATTTGACTTGGAAGTTGAGTCGCACACTCTTTAATAACTGTTTACACTGCTACTTCACTTAGATGCATGTTAGACTATTAAAGCAGCTTAACAAGTCACTGTATAAATACAGTGTCAAAAGAATTATGGATTGGTGTATTTTTACTGTCGTGAGGTTTAATTCAGTGCCACTTCCAACACAAAGTGCTGTTAAATATACTTTTGTGTCCGCCAGCAAACCAAAACAACTATTGTATTTTACTGTGAACTACTCTGCAAATCCCTTGCACCACTAATGACAATGGGGGGGAAAACAAATCAATCACAGGAGTTTGTTGTAGTTTTCATGCTTCACCGAAAAATGTAAAATCACATTCTTTTATGAATGTGTGGTGACGGCCACTCACGTATTTTTCTGACGTTGCTGAGTTTGCAGCCCCAAACTGTACCATTTTGCAACAATGGAAAAGAGAATTCAGCTTCGTATTTTGTGTACGAAGAACAGAAAATGCACCTTTTTTTTTAAATGGCGTTTTGACCCTTTGTATTGTGCATGATTACCTAATAGCTGGCAAACACAGAAGAGTATGTGGATGGAGCACTGGCAGGACATCTTGGAGAGGTGCTTATCAGGTATGCTGTAATCCTTAATCATACTTTATCTTTTTTGCATAATTAGATAAATTGAAGCATCTTAATCGACTAATGTTGCATGTACTGCCATTCAGCAAGGTAATGTAAGTAAATGTTGTTAAGGGATTTTACCGGGAAAACATGACTAAACCAAAAAGTCTACAGATGCAGCAGCACAGTAAATTCTGGCTGCTCTCATGCAGGATCACACTGGCTTGTGTACAGAGATCTTCTAAACTCTCCTCTAAAGCTCTGTTAAACAAATCCATACATTTCTAACTACCTTTAACTACCCTTTGTAAATAATTAACTTGTATATACAGTATTTTTAAAGTAATGCCTGTCTTCTGTCTGTCTACTGTCTCTTTCTCCAGAAGCCATTCTGACAGTACTGTGCCCTAAAAGGTGTGTTTTGTGCCCACAGGTGCAATAATGTATTGTACATCAGAGGTGTAGAAGAAGAGGAAGAAGATGGTGAAATGAGAGAGTGATGTTGGTGAAGAGGACTCGGCCCGATGTTCTCTCTGAGCGTGGTTGTACGTCATAGTTGAGTTAATGTGTGTTTGTGTGTTCACCATGTGAAACAAACAAACACTTGAGGTTTGGGTTGTTTTCTGAGCTTTTTGTTTTTTTTATTTTTTTTTATTACTGTATGTGAGACCAATTTCTTTGACACTGTTATACAAACACAATAAACATTTGATTTACCTTTTTCTTAAAGCAGATTCTTGTCTTAATTGGTGCCTGATTATTCCACTGAGCAATGTTGAAAATCGCCTAGTAGTTAAATGACTGGCTGTGACAGAAACACCACCCCTCACTATGCACTTTAATCTCTGCTGAGCAAATATTTGCCTGTCCTTGTCCTTAGAGCCAGTCTCACTGCGGAAAAGTGTGTCTGCTCTTTGGATGACTCAAAATGTCCAGCAATTATAGACTACTGGTGAAAAATGCCAAGCAGGTGGTTCTGGTCTGCAACAATGGAGAACAGTACCTGACCAAACATGACATGCTAAGTCTTTGTGTGATTGAAAATGGAAGTGTAGTAATTGGAAGGTAAGTATCTGGAGCCATAGTTGAAAGGATTTTAAAGTGTGTCAGATGCTCGTGTGAATAGTGAAAGAGGCTTTTCTTGCTGTAATGTAGCCTGTTAAATCATGAAGGGATTTTGTCCTTAGGCCTGTCAAAGGAGGGATGGACAAAATCGGTGTGTCCAAGCTAATGTATGGCTTCATGTATCAGGGTTAACTTTTGAAGTGAATTAAAATCCTGTTACGCTTTGCACTAAGGATAAACATTGACAGCTGATGTCAGGATTCACAGCTCTGCAGTTAGTGTGAAAGTTAACAGGGAAAACTAACAGCCAGTGAACGGGCCCCATTTTGGCTGGCTGCCAAGTGGTACAGTGGGTTTATTATGATGGGGATCGATCGCGTAGATACACACCTTTTGATTTAGGACTAAGGTAAAAATTCCACTCCTCCCATCTGCAGGATGATTTTTGTTACAATTTTGGCTCTTTTGCAGCTTTGAAAAGAACATCTTGCTGCTGTGTTGCAGCATTTAGGACTCGTTTAAAAGGAGCATGCTGGCGTCTCCCAGAGTGTAAACTAGCTTCTTACACAATCAAAACGAAATGTTACATTTGACTTCCTTAGAAAATGCAGGTGTGTGTGTGACGCAGAGATGGACAGTAAACACTATATAAAATGATACGGGATAAAATCAGTGGTTAGCAGAGTTACCGGGCAAATGCATGTTTCACACGTTTGTCATCGGGAGCAGGTTGAAGTAGTAAGAATCGGTGAACAATGTAAGACTGCACAGCCGGCTCAGTAACATCTAACCTCTTCACCCAGCGACGGGTTAATTAAAGCTGTGGGACCTGCTGAAACCATTGGGGCTCAGTATTCAGACGCATCCTTCAAAAAAGTGATTGATGCAACAGGAATGTGTGTCCTGCCTGGTGAGTATAACCCATATTTTCTATATGCACAGCAGCTCATCATCAGTTTTTGCTTTTACCTGGAAGTGGTATTTATCCACAGCAATGATAAGCACCTTTTAATAAAAACCATATTGTTTCAGGCTTGGTTGATGCCCATACCCACCCAGTCTGGGCTGGTGACAGAGTGCACGAATTTGCAATGAAGGTAAGTCATCATCATGGCATTTACCCAACTTTATTTAGACGTTTGACTCTTTCGTTTCTCTTACAGTTGGCTGGTGCCACCTACATGGACGTGCACCGGGCAGGTGGGGGGATCCATTTCACAGTGGAGCACACTCGAGCCGCCAGTTCCTCCGACCTTCTGACCTCCCTGAGCGGCAGGTTGGTTCGGATGCAGCGAGCAGGCACCACCCTGGTGGAGTGCAAGAGCGGCTACGGTCTGGAGCTGGAGACTGAGCTGAAGATGCTGAAGGTGATCGAAGAAGCCAGGCGCATCCTGCCCATCAACATCTCTTCAACCTACTGTGGAGCCCACGCAGTACCCAAGTATGGACCAACGCTACTCACAGTTCTCTCTATTCACATCACCTGCAAATTCATTTTTACTGTGTGTCCCCCTCCCATTACTCAGAGGGAAGACGGTGAAAGAAGCCACAGAGGACATCCTGGGGGTTCAGCTGCCTCGACTGAAAGAGCAGATGTCTGCTGGCTTTCTCCGAGTTGACAACATCGATGTGTTTTGTGAGCAGGGAGTGTTTGACCTCAGCTCGACACGCTCCATCCTGAAGGCCGGCAAAGACATGGGCCTCAACATCAACTTCCACGGAGATGAGCTGCATCCTATGAACTCTGCTCAGGTATCACTCGCTCCGAAAGCTGTATTAGCCATTTTTGGCCACTTGGGGGCAGCAAATCTACATGAAGCTGAAAAACACACCCCTGACATTTGCAGCACTATTCCAGGAGGTTCCCAAACCTGGTGTCCAGGCCTCCCAGCCTCCCAATTTTCTACTGCCCTACTGCTGATTACATGGATTAGCTGTGTTCAGCCATTTAGAAGCTGTAACCCAGGGTAGCAGGCTAAGTTTGGGAACCCCTGCAATACTCTGGGAGCCAAACGGTACATTTCCTTTTCCTTTAGTTCTGCTTGGTCTTCACCAACTCTTAAAAGATGCCGAGGTCTGAAGTTTAAATTTTATTCACCAGCTAGTTTCCTGCTCTGGTCTAAAGGGGGTAATCAGAGGATCAATGAGTGATGATTGCAATTTAGCCACAATAATGGGTTATTCCTTCAAATATACTTTTAAAATGTCTAGAAATGAATGTGCTCATGCTAAATTGTGCAGATGTGTCATTCTCATTCTCATTCTCATCTTTTCTTTCAGTGGGTAAAGGTGGTTAAGACACACTAGGACTGAAATGTCTTCATTATATAGTTGGGTATAAAGTTTGCACTCATTTTATTATTTAATATAACTTTTTGTAAATGCACTTGATCTGTTTTCTTATTTCGGTTGATGAAGGAACATTTGTACCAGCTGAATGTGGAATATCAAGTTAGTGTCCCCTTATTTCAATGTGTGCATTCAATGTGTTGCACCCAACTCCATCCGCCGATGTGTTTTTGATTAATTCAGCCACTGTTTGATCTATAATGCTCAGAAAAAATTAAATTGCTTTTAATGTCGGCATCACCATTCATAACCTAAAAATAGTTTGTTTATAATTTTACAATCGCCAAGTCTTTCTTTCATTTTAGATGCTGGAATCTGAAGATATTTGACACACTTTGGACACTCAATTATTTTAATTAAAATTGTTTCAGTACAATTCTGCAAGAATGTTTAAGCTTGCAAATTGTGTTTGTGTGTGTTTCAGCTGGGCGCAGATCTCGGAGCTTTAGCAATCAGTCACCTGGAGGAAGTGACCGATGAGGGGATTGCTGCCATGGCGAAAGCAAAAACTGCAGCAGTTCTCCTCCCAACTACAGCCTACATCCTCCGGTACTGCAGCGCGCGCGCACACACACACACACACACACACACACACACACACACACACACACACACACACACACACACACACACACACACACACACACACACACATTCCTCTTTTATAAGTAGCTGTGAGATGTCTAATAGTGTGTGTGTGTGTGTGTTTAGGCTGCCTCAGCCTCGAGCCAGAGACATGTTGGAAGCTGGTGTTATTGTTGCTCTTGGCAGCGACTTCAACCCCAACGCTTACTGCTGCTCCATGGTGAGAGGGAACAAACTGTCCGTCCTCTGCCAGAAGGACGGATCCTTCCTTTTTCCCTTCACCAATTCATTTCCTTTTTGTTCTGTGTGATCATCCATTGTTTTTATTCTTTTTACTTTCTATCTTTCTCCCAATTATCTTTTCTTCCCTTCTTATTATTCAATACATTTTTTAAATTCCATCCTTATTTCCTTTCTATTATCATCACCTTCATTAACAATTCCTGTCTCTGTCCTCAGCCAATAGTCATGCATCTAGCCTGTGTCAACATGAAGATGACCATGTCTGAGGCTTTGGCCGCGGCCACCATCAACTCAGCCTACTCCCTCGGCTGTTCCCACACTCACGGCTCCCTGGAGGTCAACAAACACGGAGACCTGCTGATCCTCAACACCACACGGTAAATCGGCTCGCAGACAGGATTCCTGAACAAAATGCTACTGTGTACAACTATAACAATGCTAAATATAAACGGGGGATGGAACTAGAACATTCTGGTGAATATCTGTGTGACACATTCGTGCTTGTTATCAACTTCATGTCTGACAAGCGTTTGTGCTTTTTCTGTTACAGATGGGAGCATTTGATCTACCAGCTGGGAGGACATCAGGAGCTCATCCGTTACGTGGTCATCAAAGGCAACGTTGTCCACGATAATGACCAAACCATGAAGTTGTAACCAGGAAACGACTCCCGACTGATTCGCATTACCGAAGGTACGAACACTCACACACGTCGACTTTAGGGAAATACTTAAACATTTTGGAACAGTTGTGTTCCCATTTAAATAAGGGTATTTAACATTTAGTGGCTCAAAAATGGCTAATTTTTGCTCAAATTAAAACACATGCATATTATGGTTCAATTATTAGATTCTTCTGTACATTTTAAAAAGAGCATGAGCCAGTGAGAATTTCATTATACTCACACCGTAAAAGGCTGCTTCTATTGTTTAGTATGTTTTAAGTAATACTTAACGTTTTTTATAAACCAAAAATCAAGCCCATAAGCTAGTATTAATAAATCCAGAGTTTTCATGTTTGAAATGATTCGAGCACGTACTGTTAAAGGTCATAAGACCTGATGCTCACTTTTCTTTTTAAACATAAATCACATCTCACAGTGGTGAAGAGAACTTTCTGCTTTTATTGACCATGTTACACAGCTGGCAGTTAAATGGCCACACTGAACTAAAACAGTCCTGCAATAAATCCACCTTCATGAACATTTGAAGGAGTGGTGCTGTTGTATTATACAAAAAACTATGATATCAAAAATGCTAACATAACTAGTGTAAATAATATCCATAAGTATAAATGGGTGCAGAGGTGAAACAACACAGGCTAAAATGCTATAGTGGCACAGTGTAACTAAACAAACAGTGTTGTTCCGCTCAAGCTTCATACTTCTTCCCTGCTCTGTGGATCTGCTGGTAAAGTGTCATGGAGAAAGCCATACCAAGGAGCTGGGGGAGAGTTATTAATGACATTATTATGATTTTTGTTGCAGAGGGTGGTTCCTGCACCTCTACCTACTTGGAGTCTTCTGCAGTAAAGGTCAGGTTTCCTTGAAGCTTCCTCAGTTCTGGAGAATCCTTCATCTTGAGGGTCATTGCCCCCCGGTGTGTACAGCTTCTAACCTTCATTTGTTTACTGATGGTTGTTGCAGTATGATGCTGTGTTTTAATGATTATCTGTTGTCTTTCAGATGGATGCAGGCTCGTCCTCCATATTTACCAGTTTCCTCAAACATCGTCCCATGTGAACCTCATGTTGCTGTCTACTGCATGTTTCTGAGGGTTTTTTTACCCATGTGTCCTTCACCTCTTTAGTAGAACGTACGGAAACATCAGGTTCACATGGGACGATGTTTGAGGAAACTGGTAAATATGGAGGACGAGGCTGCATCAACCTGAAAGATGATGTCGTACTGGAACAACCAGCAGTAAACAAAGGTGAAGGTTAGAAGCTGCACACAACCTGCAGATGAAGGATTCTGGAGAACAAAGGTCAACGTTACAGGGAACCTCTCTCTACCTCCTCCTCCCCCTCTCTCTCTACCTCCTCCTCCTCCTCCTCCCTCTCTCTCTACCTCCTCCTCCTCCCTCTCTCTCTACCTCCTCCTCCTCCCTCTCTCTCTACCTCCTCCTCCTCCTCCCTCTCTCTCTCTCTACCTCCTCCTCCTCCTCCTCCTCCCTCTCTCTCTCTCTCTACCTCCTCCTCCCTCTCTCTCTCTCTCTCTCTACCTCCTCCTCCCTCTCTCTCTCTCTCTCTCTACCTCCTCCTCCCTCTCTCTCTCTCTCTCTCTCTACCTCCTCCTCCCTCTCTCTCTCTCTCTCTCTCTACCTCCTCCTCCCTCTCTCTCTCTCTCTCTCTACCTCCTCCTCCCTCTCTCTCTCTCTCTCTCTACCTCCTCCTCCCTCTCTCTCTCTCTCTACCTCCTCCTCCCTCTCTCTCTCTCTCTCTACCTCCTCCTCCCTCTCTCTCTCTCTCTCTACCTCCTCCTCCCTCTCTCTCTCTCTCTCCCTCCTCCTCCCTCTCTCTCTCTCTCTCTACCTCCTCCTCCTCCTCTCTCTCTCTCTCTCTACCTCCTCCTCCTCCTCTCTCTCTCTCTCTCTACCTCCTCCTCCTCCTCTCTCTCTCTCTCTCTACCTCCTCCTCCTCCTCCCTCTCTCTAAACATAAAACTTTTGTTTTAGGTTTGCTGCTCACCTGTACGACCAAGACACACATGGCGATGGTTCCCAGCAGGTGTTTGTTGTCATCCAGCCACTCCTCTACTTTCTCATAGCAACCCTGAAAACACAATAATAGAGAAATATTCATCTGTGGCTTTGACAAGAGCATAAACATTTTCCTTATATTGTGTTTGAAGAAGGAAAAACTTCAAATTGTATGTCTGTTTTTTTAAATGTTGATCTAACGGAAAATAAAGTTGTTTTTTGACAGTTCTGAGTGGATTTACACAGTGCAGGTTAAAGAATCCCATCACACGTAAAAACTAGGCTGATGGCTGCTCCCAGCCCTCTGATTACTTGTCATTAGGATAAATTCATTTGTATCAAGATCTGTTGACATAATTTCATGACTGACCCTTGTCCAGAAGGCATTAGAGGCGTTGCGTCCACAGCCTGGGTAAACCTGCTGGCAGCAGCGATCAGGGACCACGTTGTTATGCAGGGCAGTATACCAGTCATTGTGGCCGTTCACACCACAACACATCCACTGGGGAACACACACAAGGGAAGGGTGTCAGTGTGGATTACATCACTTTAAGAACAGCAGGAGGAATAAAACGAGCAGTTAATTAGATAATAGGCATGTTACGGTCCACTTTACCTCTCCCTGTATTGTGTTCCACGCATCCCTCAGGCCAGCATTGTCATCTGTGTTGTACAGCACCAGTCCTTCATTCAGGTCCCGTCTGGCATTTTCACTCACCTGGGCAGACAGAGGTGGATCATAGGATGTGTAGTCACACTTACCTGGGGTCATTAATAAATCTGAATGTTTGTTTCCACAGCATTACCTTGTCTGTGTAGACAAAGAACAGGATGAGAAGGATCAGTTCGGCCAAGAGGATGATCAACAGAACGACGAAGAACTGAAAGGAGAAATAACGTGTTAGAAATATATCTGATGCACCAATGTTGCTTGTATGTCAATATAAATTCCCTTTATTTTGTCTTTGATGCAAATTACAAAGCATTAATTTTGGTTTTGTGATGGATCCTGACTTTTAAGCTTCAAGAAATGAAATTGAAAATGTCTCTTAATTGTAAAAACATTTTAGTGATACATGCTGAAGTTTGAATGTCAATAAAAGCGTCTTTTAAAAACATGCTTCCATTCAACTTTTTAGAGATTGGTTCATGACGCTTTCAGGTCAAAATTGCCATGAAAAAAATATAAAAATTCCTTTAAGATCAGATTTTGGCTATTAAGTTGTTTCAGTGATTATATTTCCCATGCTACCTGAACACACCATAATTGAGGGATACAGTGAGATAAAGCATTATGGGTATTGTAGTGCACTTACACTCAGCAGCAGGCACTTGTTCTCCTTGATGGCACCCAGGCATCCCAGGAAACCCGTCACCATGACAACGGTGCCCAGAGTGACGATAAGGTTGGCAGCGGAGAGCGACGGGAAGGAGGGCGACAGGGTGGCAAAGCTGCCCTGAGAAACTGACAGCCACACGCCAACGCCCAACAATCCACACCCACCCAGCTGAAACACACACAGAAAACACTTCCTGGTTTCATAGGTGTACAGATCTCATTAATGTTTGAAAAATGAACATTTAATGCTAAGTGTGTGTGAGATTAATAATTACCCAGAAGAGTAGGTTGAAGAGGAAGAGCATGTATTTCACACAGCAGATGCAACCACGAGCCATGATTAAAATCAAGGGACTGCAAATAATCATTTCAAAAAAACAAAATGTAAGTTTCAGACTCATACCGATAGTCTGTAATTAACATAATGCAGCAGTAAAAATCCATGAAGATTTTCAGGTTTGTATCAGACGCTTTCAGTTAACAAAGCACTTTGTTTCTCACTACGTCCTGCTACAACCACAACACAACAAGATGGAGATAAACTCACCACTTCAACAAGCCGGAGAATGGAGCAGCTCTAGATGGATTCCTGTGACAAGATATACACAACAACTGATCACACACTATGGCATCATAATCAGGGTTTAAAGATGAAGCATCAGGCTGAACACAACTTCACACAGATCATTTCTTTACATACTTACATACTATACTTTATATAAATAAATCTAATAAAAATAAATAAATAATAAATACATCTTTTATGTAAAGTTTGATTTGATCAAACTGTTCAATGATGTTGTCCAAGAAAAGGAAAAATCCAAAAACCACAAGCACCACAAACATTTGCTTTTTGGTAAATGATTATGCTTATGTTTTTGTTTGGTTAATAAGAATGAAAAAGTAGAATGTTTAAATTGCTTCCTTTTTGCTTTACATTTACATCAAATTAAGCACAATCAGCAAATCCTTACATTTCCGAAGGTGAAGCCAAAAATGCTTGAAAACTTCCAAATTAATTTTGTAGCAAAACAGTTTGTGATGAATATTCTGCCAACAACAACAACTCAACTCACCCAAGAGGAAAGCTAAGAATGTAGGACTGACAGTAAGGACTTTGAATGTTGGTACTATGACAGGGAAGGTTAGAGAGTTGATTGACATGATGCAGAGAAGGAAGGTGGACATACTGTGTGTCCAGGAGACCAGGTGGAAAGGCAGCAAGGCTAGAAGCTTAGGAGCAGGGTTCAAGTTGTTCTACCATGGGTCAGATAGGAGGAGAAATGGAGTTTGTGAGGAATTTTCTAGAGGTGAAAAGAGTATCAGACAGGTTGATGAGTCTGAAGCTGGAAATTAAAGCCGTGATGTTCTGTGTTGTTAGTGGTTTTGCCCAACAGGTCGGATGCGAGTTAGAAGAGAAGGAGAAATTCTGGAGTGAGTTAGATGAAGTGATGCAGAGCATCAACAGAGGTGAGAGAGTGGTGATTGGGGCAGATTTCAATGGATATGTAGCGTGGTTTGTTCTCATCAAAAAAATCGTAAAATGTGCAGATTTAAAGTTTTGGTTTTAATCGCTTCCAGCGCAAATTTAAACAAAAGCGCAGACTTAAGTTCAAAGCGGTGACGTCACGTCGGGATAAGAAAAGATCAGTTTAAGAAACCACTGGTGTTCTGAGCAACAAGTGGAAGGTTTAAGACCTTAACTGACCGCGTGCTTCACCTTCTGAAGAGGAGACTGAAGGGAGAAACCGCAGGAAACAAGTCAATGAGCCACAGGCTTGATGCGCTTACTGCAAACAGGGGGACGCAACCAAATTAATTACTCTAACTGTAACTGGTTCCAATACATTTGTCCACTTAAAATTTGGGTCAGCGTGTTTTTTTTGGTCTCATATTAAGACGTAAACGCCACCAAGAGCTGAAATTCAGAGTTTACGCCTCATCTTCCGACGTTCAACTCACGTACGTTACAGCACAAACTAGGGAACTGACTTCTTTCCAATACTTTCTCCAAAAGGACGTTTCAGTTCAATTTTCTAAGGGTCGTTTTCCCACCACCACCTTTAACAAACTAAATCCACCAAGTTCCAATTATCTGCGATATGAATTTTGTTTTCTCAAGAACTTTCTGTAATAGATTAAATTAAGGTCTGCCGCAGGGTGGGGGTCTGCCGCAGGGTGGGGGTCTGACGCAGGGTGGGGGTCTGACGCAGGGTGGGGGTCTGACGCAGGGTGGGGGTCTGCCTTTAACTCTATTTACAAATAGGCAATGATAATCAAGGAAGCAGCAGCACGTGAGAGCAAAGCAAATGCAAGTAATCGAGCACAGCTGAGCTTGAAAACAGGTGATAATGTCAAACAAAGTCAGACAAGTAGATTCCATTAGATTAAAAGACAAAAGTCTACTTATCCACACATGCAGTGAGGCTTAATAAGGGCTTGAAATACAGTTTGCAGCCACCTTTATAATATTAAAAAAAAAACGTTCTATCCCCTTTTTGTCCCTTTTTAAACTGTTCTTTTCTTTTTCTACGCGAGCTCATCCCGACGTGACGTCACCGCTTTGAACTTAAGTCTGCGGTTTGGCTTAAATTTGCGCTGGAAGCGATTAAAACCAAAACGCGCGCACACGCGCTTTAAATCTGCGCATTTGATGTTTTTTTTTTGTGAGAACAAACCACGTTAGTGCTCGTCTACACACAGTTCAAACACTCGGCTGCTGCTCAGGCCGTGATTGTTTTCCCGTCCATAACCCCACAAATGAGGCGAGGACGGAAAAACGGGGGTAGTTTCCTACCTTCGCCTACGAACCGACGATCATCCTCCCGCAAACGTCTCGCGTTTCCCCCGCAGAAAGTTCCACCGCTGGAGCTTCGCGCTGCTTTCACAGCATCGCCGCGCGTGGACACAGAAATCCGACGACTGCAAACTGTTGAAGTCGGCCCTGAAGTTCCGTCGATGGCTGCAGGAGAACAGGAGCAGCAGGAGGTGGGGGAGGTGTTTGGAGAGGGCGGAGCGGCGTGGTGGACGCAGCCGGAGAGGAGGCGTGACTGCCGGGCAGCGTACGGAGCGGGACCGACCGGGTAAAGACCCGGACTGTGCAGGCCCGTCATTTCTGCCCGAATCAAATGCAGCTACCAACATGGGCAGATCACAAGCATTGACATCATTCATTTATGCAACACAACGAAACGCGTTCCTCAGACCCTCATTAGAAACCTGAGCCCCCCAACAGCTGGGTCTGGTCAACAGCTGGTTCTGGTTCTGGTCCCTGACATTTACTACAGTAGGCTACTGTGTGTTTTCCCTTCATAACATTTTCAGCTTTGGTCACTTTACTGATTGTCATCGATACAAAGTAGAATCAACAAGTGATGAATTATTGTAAGCGGCTCGGCAGCAATATCCAGGTCAAATAAGCTCCATAGCAACATTCACATTAATCAGCAGACTCATGTCGGCCATTCTGCATCACAAGTACTTGAAGTGTAATTCCAAAATGCTGGTATTACTTTGAATGCAGTACTAGTACTTCTAACAGTACTGCTACTTTTACTTAAGTAAAGGGGCCTAGTACCACTTTTTGGACTGGAAATCCAACAAAGGATCTATAACTTTCGCAATGACAACCAAGTGGCACATTTTCTTATTTTTCCTTTATCAGATCAAACTGAAAACCCCATATCCGACTTTCGGCTCGTCCAATCTTCTGTGAATAAGGGTCTTTAATCTGTCCCACGATGTCCAAGCAGTCACATGAATCCCAAAGCCAAACAGGACTTTAATACATTCCTCATTGATACATTGATATAAATACATGACTTTCAACAGAAAATGCCAAATCAAAATACAAAATATACAAAAAGCATCAGAAGCTTGTTTGCCACCCTTCAGTATTTATTAAAACAGGAGGTTTTCCCGTTGGTTCCCGGGTCGAGCAGTAAAAGCCAGTGTCCAGCATTGCAGTGGCAACAATTTTCAAGTGAAAACTGGGGTCTGTGTTGGCTCCCCCAACAATAAAGGGGGGTGAGGGGCGGCGGGCGGGCGGGGGGTTAAACAGTGACACTACATCACTGACTGTTCCTCCTACTGCAACTGTCTGCTTCATCCCAGAATCCACCGATCAGACTGAGACGAGTTCAGCTGCACAGACTCGCTGCTGTCTCCATCCTCATGCTGAAACACACACACACACACACACACACACACACACACACACACACACACACACACACACACACACACACACACACACACACAGAGAGAGACATTAAAGCAGTCTGGCAACAACACTAAACTGCTTGTAGCCCTGAGACTGACAGAGAGAGACATTTTTTAATTGCATCGTTAAAGCTGGTCTGGTTGATTTCCCCATGACATTATAATTCCAAATGAAGGTAACTGGAATGAGGAGAGGTTCTGACAATGCCTCCCATGAAGTGATGATGAGTGATTAGTACATTTCTGCTTCTTAATTGTTTATTGTAACTTCATAATGTGTAAAACACAGTCCAGATGTTTTATTGTGACGGAGTGTTGTTGCTAAATTATTCTTTTTGCAGTGCAGAGACTTGGAAGCGGGAACTCGCCGGGCAAATGTGGAGGCTGACAGTGAATCTGAGTGAAACCCAAACTAAAGTTTCCACATAAAGCTACGTTTCACCTTGTTGGCGATGGCCCGGAGTTTCCCCAGCAAGGTTGGTTTCTGGGCGTAGACCACGTCGTCGTCGGCCTCCTCTCCTTCGGCCAGGGCACAGCTGTCTGCAGCTGGCAGCTCGCAGTCCTTGTTGGCAGACATTACCAGACGAGAATACTTGTACTCCAGCCTGACCACAGACCACAGGGACTTTGTCACCATGAGGCAGCATGTTATTCAGCATAGGCAATATTCTAATACCACATACATTTTTAAATAACCCTAAATTATGATGCCATAACCGCACTGCTCAGGACAAACCAGATCCCTGCTGTTTTTCAGCTCCTTTCACTGTCACACATTCATTATCATTTCAATAAGCTTCTCTTCATAAAAAGATTTTACAGTGCACCAATATCCCTCCTTTATTCACGCTGACATACTGCGCTCTACTGTTTCCCTTGCCAGTATTAAATATTTAAAATATTTTAATATTTATTCAATATACAAAATTGAGATATATTATAATGAGATCAAGAAATATTCAAATTATTGTTCCTTCCCTAAAAGTCACTTTAAAAAAAATAGCACCGTTATCCAATGTTTTACAAACATTTATTATCATCAATGAAGTTATAATTTGTAGTTCTTTCAAAAAGATTTTTGGTGTAAAAATTATATTCTCCAGATAATTTATAAATTTCTTCTCAAAACAATATTTGTTTTTATAAAATTTCAGAGCTTTTCTTAAGACAAATTCCCTTTTCCCCAGACAAATACTTAACTTTTCACAATATTTATTCCTTAAATCATTTTACAAGATTAAAATTCAATAATTCAGACCTCTGATACTCTGAAATAAATAATTAAACTCCTACTTGAAGGAGGACACAACTATAAAAAGGGCCACAAACAGACTTTGCTGTTGATCGCAGGCAAAAGTACAAAGATGTGAGTCACCGCTTTACTGTTAGTGTCGCAAACAGCTGCTGCTACGTTAAACTACCAATTAAATCTTAAAGGCTTTGTTGGCTTGTCCTCAAATGACGGTGGTGTGTTCAATTGCCAAGTGCCTCTAACCTCTTGTTTTTCTTCCAGAAATAGCAGGTCAGGGCAATGAGCAGCACGGCCACAAAGGCTCCGCCACCAACGCCGACTTTCAGCCACAGAGCGATAGCCTCGCAGGGGGAGGAGCTCCTGGGGGGCAGAGAAACTCCTTTGGTGCACGACTTGGGCTCGTTCCACACATACAGAGTTTCCTGGAGGGAGACGAATGGAGAATTCCTGCATTTTTGTGTGTGCGACTGTAAGCACAGAGAGTCTGAACAAGTCAAATCAAGCTGCTTTGTGTTCTGTTTTTGTTCTGATGAATATCTGAGACTCATGGGAAAGAGAGACAGGAAGCACAATCACACACAAGTGTTCAGCATTTATTTTGCAGCCGGTTCTGATTTGTCTCAACATCTTTTTTTACGGGCTGTAACTGTGGATGGATTACTGAACTGAAACAAGCCCAGACGCCAAAGAGCTCAGGGCACCTCATAAAATGACAGACAACAAATGACCACAAAAGGAGCAAATAAGAGTTGTTTCCTTTGTTTGTGCCCAGCGGCCCACAATCCACCCAGATGATCTAGTTTTGTTTTAGGTTTTCATCTGAGGAAATTGTTACAATTAACAACAACTCACATTTTATAAAGACATTTATCAGAAATGTAACATGAAGCAACTGTAAGTTTCGAGCTGCCCCTTTGCAGATCGTGTGTGTGTGTGTGTGTGTGTGTGTGTGTGTGTGTGTGTGTGTGTGTGTGTGTGTGTGTGTGTGTGTGTGTGTGTGTGTTACCTGGACACCCCCCTTGCACGCTCCCTCAATCTGGTGGTAGTCGTCCTCGGTGCAGCGTGGACAGGCGCTGGCGCTTTCCCATAGGAAATGAAACGTACATCCATCGCAGGTTCCTGCAGGACACGAGCTGCACAAACAGGTTTTTAAACTAATGTCTTACGGTCTAATATTTACACATTTCATTTCTACTACTTTTTTACTACTCAAAGCCTGCAAAGATATACACGTTTCAATAGGAGGTAAACATGTTCCTGTCTCACATTTTAAGGAAACATGCTGCTGACAAATTCTGTTTCTCAGTTTACAATGAGAATAAGCTTTTTTAAATAACATGCACAATATAGCATTTGCTTTTTATTTGCCTTATATTTATTTACAGTGTCCCAACATTTTTGGAAACTGGTTTCTATGTTGACAGCTAATCGTTTACAGCGACTCTACCAAAGACTTTCACGTGCACATGCTCAGTTACCTGGGCACAGAGAGTTCACTGTGCTCAGACTTCTTTGGGTTACAGCGGACAGTGATGACTGAACTCCGACCCTGATCACACGAGGCTGTTGCCTGAGTTGATCTGAAAGAGAATCAAAGGCACGAGGTGAGAATCTTAATGCATCAAAGCCTGTAACTTCCTCTGTGTTTCACATTGTACCTGTAGAAGAAGTTAATGTCTGGAACGTCCTCTGAGCTTCCCGGGAAAAGACCTGGTTTAGCGTGAACGCCGTTCAGGACCGTGTCGACTGTTGCTCCTAGAAGCCAGAGAGTTAACGTTAAAGGTTTAGTTTAATACCATGTATGGGGGTTGGCTGTAGCTCAGTTGGTAACGCAGATGCCCACGGACCACAGGTTCAGTGGTTTGATTCCCAGTCCCCCCTGCCTTCGTGTCAAAGTGTCCTTGGGCATGACACTGAACCTCAAGCTTTACCCGCTGGGTCAGGTGAGCACCTTGCGCAGCAGCAACCACCGTTGGTGTGTGAGTGTGTGAACGGGAAGAAACTATTATTTCTTCAAAGCAGCACACTTTGAACAAATGCACTATATAAGCGGCCATGTACCTCCAAGGTAACGGTGATCTTACCGATGAAAGTGTCTGCAAGGCTGATGGACTGGGAGGAAATGGCCATCCTGAATCCCCGGCCATCTGCTGGTATGATGGTTGATTGACAGATGAAACTCTCCACTGAGTTGACAAACTGAGCCGAGTCGCTTTGGTCGTCTTTGCTGGACACGTCGGTGACATTATCTGTGCAGACAGCGGCTCTCTTCCCCTGCAGCAGACAGTTGCTATGGTTACGCACGATAGCAGCTTTTTTTTTATACTTCTTTAATATCCAGTACTAATGACAGTAAAGCACAGAACTGAAATAAAAAAACATCAGAAACAAAATCTGTTTTTGATTAAATTAGATCCGTTGATCAGGTGTGTGTGAATTACCTGGTGGCCACACAGGCTAATGTTGAACAGGTGAAGGTACTTCGTGCCTTTAGAGGTGAAACTGGGCCCGATGGTCAGTGAGGCTGCAGCGCTCAGAGCGCTGAGGTCAAAGGTCAGCGTCCGGTTGTTGAGTGTGTGGGAGAAAGAGCAGTCGCTGTAGCAGCGGGAGTGTTCCTGAGGGGCAAGGGAAAACGAACCCTCAACCACTGGCTTAAAAATGTAATATTACATTTATATTTAAATATTAAAGAATATTTCAATTAAATTATCAAATGTTTTGAGCAAACAAGTTATGATTTCTATTTCTAATCTGTTTAATGAAATAATCGGTTATCACTGCTGGGACAGTTCTGTCTCTTCACCCTTTCTGACTCTGGACTTCAGGACGTCTGGGGGGAGGAGGTGGAAGTAGTTTTGCAGTAAAAACACCTGTGTGTCCACCTGGACAATAAACTGGACTGGTCAGTTAATGCTGCATCAGGATACAGGAAAACGCAGAGCAGGCTGTACTTCATAAGGGGACTAAGGTCCTTCAACATCTGCAGCAGCATGCTGTGGATGTCCTACGAGTCCCTACGAGCTCCATCTTCGATGCTGTGGTTTGCTGTGGCAGCAACATGAAGGTGGCAGACGGTAACAGACTGGACAAACTAATGAGGGGGCTGGTTCTGTTCTGAGGGAGAAGCTGGACCCTCTGCATGTTGTGGCTGAGAGGAGAATGTCGTCCAAACTCCTCTCAGTCCTGGACTTTCCCTCCCACCCAGTCCACTGTGTGCTGGCTGCACAGAGGAGCACTTTCAGCCAGAGACGGATCACAGTCAAGTGCTCCACAGAACCACAGGAGGGGGACTGAATGCTCAAAATGGACAAATAGTATTGTTTTTATTTCATCCATGTCATTTATATCTAGCTGGGTTTTTTTATTATTGACCTGTAGTTTGGACTTGTACTTGTTTATTGTCTTGGTTTGGTGGAAGCATTTTCCCTTCTTTTCTACTTTTCATGTGAAGAGCAGCTGTAACAAGGCAGCACAATGTTAAATCTTAAAAGTCGTTTCCATCTCAGTGTTGCACATTGCAGAAGGTTCATTGGAAGCACTGTTGTTGGCAGAAACATCTTCCACGTTTCCAAACAAATTAGCAGCTCAGACTACGGCTGCCTATTAAACAACAATTATTTTTGTGGAAGATGCTTTAAAGTTTGCAAACTTTAATTTAATGAAACAAAAGAATCCATATTGTCCAGAGGATGGAACCAAGAATCAGGTATCATATCAGCTGCGGTAATAAAAACCATCCCATAATATCCATTCCTAACCCACAGGACCACCGCTCCCCACCTTGTTGCTAATGCTTCCAGGTCCACAGGCAACACACGCATCCTGGCCGTAGGTGCGATTTCCCGTCAGGTGAGTGTCAGGCGGACACTCCTGGCATCGGTTGGTCTCGCTGTCGATGTAGAAACCAGCAGGACAGGGGACGCAGGAGGAGCCCACTCGCTGGGAGTTCTGGGGGACCAGAGCGCAGGCTCGACAGGCTGAGGCCACGCCATCCAGGGCGTTGGACACAGTGATGGAGTACAGCTTCACCATGTCGCTGACATAACGACGCACCTGCAAACAAACTCATATTTAATATAAGGTTGTACAATTGGTCGGCGTCATAATGTACTACAGAGCCTTTACGCACACATCACAGTTATACTGCTGAGAAGTTACATTCGTGCCTGTTTAAAATTAAAATCATCCCCAGTTCCTTTTTGAGTAGGTGAAACATTAATGGAGATGGAGATATTATAAGCTGCACAGCTATTAAATAGAAAGGGAAACGTGTGATATTGTGTTTCCACTCACATCTAGAGCATGGTTGGTTCTCTGAAAGGCCCAGGTAAAAGTGACGGACGCGTTCCTGGTCATGCTGTGTGTGTACGACTGTTTGCCTTTACTTCCCTCCCAGGACTCCACCACTGTGGTGCTCTTCCTGTTCACATCCTGCAGGGGGCGTCGCAGAAAAACAGGAGCTTAAACACTGTCATGATGTGACCACTGTGGCCTGCATTTGAAATTAGTCACCTAATTACTACGTTCTGCTCCAAACACACACACACACACACACACACACACCATCATGAAGTAGAGCTCACAGTCGGCAGAGCAGATTGTCTCGAACACAAAGGATATCCGACCAAATTCACTAGTGGTCATACCAGAAAGGGAGGCTGGGACCCTGCCACAGAAACACAAACACAAGTTTGACACTTTGACCATGATGTGAGCGTCTTGACAGAGAAACTCTAAACTGTGAACGTGTTTGTAGCAGCACTTACTTGAAGCCAGGCACATGCAGGCTGAGGATTAGATAGTCATTGTCCGAACTGCCGGCTCCGCTGCGAATGTGGTCCCCCGCAACCTCCCATCCTGACAGACAGACACACTCTCATTAAACCCTACTGATTCTGGATTAGAGATCTGTGCACGTGTGCTGCGATTTTTAACCCAATAAACCGAACCGTCTGGATGCGTGTGAACAAAATACAAGCAACAAACCTGAACATTTATATTTCGTAGACAACTGAGGAAAGTCGTGTGTGTAGTAGGAGTGAGTTAGTTTGATTTGTTAGTTCCTTAATAGTACTGCAGTTATCCGCCACTTAGAAAGGGGTTAGTGAGTAGTTGCTGTTGTAGAATTACTTCCCATCATTTAGTGGTTAGATTCTTACTTGTTACTTAATAGTTTTCATCACAGATATTTAATAGTTAATTTGTTCCTTATTTTTGTTGTTAGTTATATATTGTAAAATTACTGTTAACTACTTACTTTAGTTAGCAGGTTAACTTGTAGTCAGTAGTAAGTAGTCACTGGTCTTTCAATAGACCATGTACTTCATTACTTAGGTTTTGTTAATAGTTATGTTAGGAGCTAAACGTTAATGTGCTCACCCTTCATGTCATCACATTTGGAATTACCCACGTTGAAACAGGACGTCTTCATGTTGTCAGGCAACACGTTCCACCATTTGTACTCATAACCTAAAACTGGCTCTGTACCTGCAGGGCACTCAGCACACACTGGCACACACACACACACACACACACACACACACACACACAAGCTTTATTTAGATACTACAATGACATTTTCTGCCTTTGTGGATTATCAGGCTTGTAGACATTTCATTCACAATGGAGAACAGACAGAGCTTTATGGGACCAGATGGGGCTGTTTGGAATATACGACTACTGTGAGCTGAACAGACACTAGGGAGTGGAACAGCAAACTGGCACCGACAGAGATGGCAGACGTGCACACAGATGAGCAGGCTTTACCATCGGTGCCATCGGAGTGGGTTCCAGGTGGGCAGGGCAAACAGGTCGAGTCATTGCTGTTGTAGTAGCCGGGGTTGCAGGGAGGGCAGGGCTCTCTCTGCCCTGTCCCTGGCAGCTCCACAGCCCCAGTGATGTTCTCCACGCAGATTTTGGGCTCCACCCAATGATACAGCACCTGCGTCTGTGACAGACAAAGACGTTAAAATTAGCAGCTATGGATGAGGGAAAACACATAACCACGATCAACAAGTGATGTGTGCGTTTACTTCCTGGCCTCAGTCATCAGGTTCCCTCAGCTTTTAGAAATGTGAATCACACCAAGCCCAGAGTGTGGCCAAGTGCCAAGGCAGGAGATGTTTTAGAACAGCTGGCACACAGAGACTTCATTAAGCGATTTTCTTTTCTTACCACGTTAGGAGGCTTCCTGTGTTTCGGATACAAACATGTTTATGATCTGTTTAAATGTTAACAAGAGTGAGCTCAGACGAGTCACAGAATAAAGTCAACCAGCGTAAAAGAAACAGGAATCTGCATGACGTGGTACAGATGGTAAACACGTGGTAAATTAAAAATGTAGCATTATTTGCATCGTTAAGCAAGAACAACTACATGTGTACAACTTACCAAAAACTTCCTTAAAGCTTTCGGGTAAATTGTTTTCGCGCGTTTACATAGAATTTACACGACATAAGAAAAAGGGTATGTTTGATACGTGTGTGTGTGTGTGAAATGTGGGACGTGGACCCCGCTGACCTTTCCTTCGCTGTCGCAGGCCTTGTGGATCTGGAAGTAATCCTTCTCTGTGCACGGCGGCCTCACTTTGCATTCTGCCCACCCCTCATCTGAGAGGGAACCAAATGCAATGATCTATTAAACCTCTGAAAACCAGATGGAGACATCAGAGCCCAAAGCGTTTATGTTAAGCATTTGAGGAAAACAACACTTTGTCAGAGTAGCAGGCAATATTTCATGTATTTTTTATTAATTTTATCATTAGGTTTCCTATATTCTCGTATTTCTTTTAACTGTGCATCACCACTTAATCGTCCTCCGGGGGAACGATAAAAACAACATGTTTTTATTTTCAGAGCGCAGTTACTAAGGAAACCACATACTACATACGTGAATAGTAGTGTTCGGGGCAGTGTGTACAGGAGGACGCTCCCTTAATGGAGAAACTGTTGCTGGGACACGGTTGGCAGGATGAAGAGCCAGGGGTCGGGCTGAACCAGCCGGGTCGGCATGGAAAACACTCGGATGTGTAGGCCACACCTGGACACGTACGGTAGCACCATGCACACACACACACACACACACACACACACGCAGAAACAAACAATCATTTTTGAAAACTCCACCTATTGTAGATTGTGAGTCTTACTTGGTCATTTAAATGCTTCACCTTCTATCTGGATGTTCTTGAGCAGCACAGGTTTGACCCTCTTCCCTCCCACCAGGATGCCCGTGGTTCTCCAGTAAAGGATGTTTGTACCAGTCTTCAGAGTTACCTTTTTAAAAAAAACAGAAAACAGGGAACACACACAAAGTGAAGTGCATGTACACACAAACCGCAACACAGCAAACACGTAATCGGACGCTCACCGTGTGTGTGTCCCACTCTCCATTGTTGGTGACTTTAATCCACTTCTGGTCATCGGTCTGAGCCATTTCCTGACACTGTTCATTCTGGACCTGAACACAGACAGTGTTTGTCTTAGCGGATTGATTGACAGACCCAGACAAGCTGTTTCCACGTTCTTTAAGTTATTCGACGTCAGAGAGGCTCTGACATATAACACAGTGACATAAAACCTACAATCCAAAGATTAAATTGAGGCATCATTTATAGTCCTCGTCCGATTTCCTTCAGCTAATTTCAGGAAAATCCCTTGAGATGTCTTGTATAAAACTAATAAAGTAGATATATGTTGCATGATTTAGGAAGATGCAGGTAGTGGTACTTACATAGAACTCAAAAAAGATGTTGTTGTCAGGGTACTGGTAGGTGAAAGAGACGGAGCCCTGTTTCTCTAGGTGGACGGCATAAACCAGAGACACTGTGCACTCATCACGGTTGGACTCCAGATACAAACCCTGCGGTGTCCACGAAGAGCTGCAGGAACAACCCAACACTCACGCGATGGCTTTGTACTTTGTTTTTGGCTGCATATTCAACTACATGCACAGGAAGTCTTCTAGTGTGTGTGAGTATCTGTGTCACCTGTTACAGGTCTGAATGTCCTCCTCATTTGGCCCAGGGTCCAAGAAGCTGGCCAGGCTGGTGAAGCCTGCAGGGATGGCGTCCCATTGGTCAAAGCGAAGGCCGCTGCCCAGTGAGTAGGAGCCCGCTGCACACGGCGTGCACCGCTGCGTGGACATCTCTAAAAACTTCCCAGCCGGACACGAGAAAGCTGTGAGACAAGCAGGGGGATAGAAGATGGTCATATTAACATGTGGACATACAAAGACAGACACACACACACACACACACACACACTACTCACAGCAGTCTGTTCCTCTGGTTGGAGGTGGAAGGTCTGAGCAGGATCCAGGACTCAGAGGGATGGCGACCCTCCACCGTGATCCTGTGCTGTCACACTCTGTGTACTGGTAGTAGTAGTCTGTCTGCAGAACACACACACACACACACACACACACACACACAGATAAATACACAGATCCTCACACCCCCATGTTTCCATGTTAGGCACCAGTGGCTGGGTTTGCTCTAAGTGTGAACGACCGGATAAAAGTCCAGGGGCCCAAAATATCAGGGGTCCCCTGATGTTCACCTGAGAAATACCACAGCACAAAATTAAACCAAGAAGAAGAAAAACTGCCACAACAGTTTGCAAAGCACAAACACACAAACTAGGAGCACACATGCCGTTTGTGGTCGTTCTGTGAGTCTGTGATAACATTTCATTTATTTTGTGCTGGTTTCACATCGTTTTTGCCTCCACTTGCACTTGTTATACATCTGTTTTTGTCATTTTGTGTTCGTCCTCTTCATTGTGAGAGGGTGTGGGAGCCCTTTACAGTACACGTGTGTATCAGCTGCTTGAATGGATTGTTCTCTAATGTTAATCTTCCCTAACAGACGGCAGTGATCATTCATTGGCTTTTGGCTGAAATGAGGAACTCTTCTTGTTTCCTACAGATTTTGACCATTGTTGCACATCGTCTTTGCGTACGACTTTCAGAGTTTTATCAGTTTTATGAGCAAACTAAAGAACAGCCTGAAACGTCTAAAGTTTGACATGATTTGAGGTTTTGGACCACAGCATAAAGCATTGAAACGCTCACCCTGGGTTACACCCGCTTTTTCTTTCACACACCTTCACAACAATGGAATTTGTGCTCATTTGTTTGTCATTTCTCGGGTCTTTTCCTCTAAACAAATCCCGAATCCTCCGGTCCTACAAGCTCCTGACTCAAAGGTTGACTTGTCATCAATTTGATCCCCTATCCCTCATCTCTGCTTCTCCTCAGTCGCCATGACAACCAGCGCGAATCACCCGGGAGACCAGGGAAACAGATCAAGCCGTATCTTTCTGTAACATCAGCCCGACCTTTTCCCCCACTCTCAACATTTTAACAGTGACGCAGACCCTTATTTGTCCGCTTGCACAGAACGAGCCAGCAGGTGCATTCGTGCGCAGGATGCTATGCTACACCTCAATGAAGCGACCAGCCTCTCGCATGGAAACTGTATGTTTGCATGTGTTGGGGAGGAGGGTGCAGCATGAACAGCTGCATCTGTTGCTGCAGAGGTGATTAGTCATTTAAAAGAGCTCAGGCTTATCTCTACTGCGCACACACACACACACACCTGATTATTATCCTCCACTTCTGCCATTGTTTCAGCCATCTAGCTGCTTCTCAGTTGACTGGACTCTCTGCTGGTTCGTCTGCCCACTTGAACAGCAGGTTTGGAGGAGGAGATGGAGAAGTGCCAGAGCGAGGCTTTGGACTCAAACTACACAGCAAGCTCTACTTAGAGGGTTGTTGCAGATAGATGGTTACAAATTAAGTTATTCTTCATTTGAAGTAAGACTTAATATGTATTAAAGCATCAGATTTGTGGGGGGGGTCCTTAATGACTAAGTGCTAGACAATTCTCATACTGGATGATGATCCATTGATTCGTCACCAAATCATTTCAATGCTCGTAACTCTTCTGTCTCATATGTGATGAGAGGATGCATTAACTATTAAAACAAGCAATTGATTATGAGGAAACGGCTCAATTCTTACTCAACATTTAACACTAGAATTAACTATAAAGTAAAGCAATAAGATCTGCGAGGAAGGTGCCCTGTGACTTACTCTCTTCAAGATTGAGGGAAAACCCTCCAATGAGCTCAGGCCGAAATTTTTGCAACGTAGTGTGATGCTGCCGGAATCCTCCAGACAGCATCCACGCCACGCAACCCCCCACCCTACACCCCCACAGCGGGGGATCCCGTGACGGCTGTGCGGCAGGAGGCCGCTCAGAGGAGGCATTGGGGCCCCGGGCCAGCAGCGTCATCTCGTCATGGAGCGCGCTCATGGCCGACAGGAGCCGCATTGTAAGCGGATCAGCAAGCTGAGGAGGTTCGTGTGTCCCCGCATAGACTCTGACACTGCTGTGGTGATATTGTTTTCCTGTGCAATCTAATCCTGCGTGTGGAGCCAATTTTTTCCATTTGCATTCAATTATTAAAAATTAGAATATTCTTGCAAAAAGAACCAGTTCTCCGAATAATACGGGAGAGAATTAAAGCGCACTCGCCTCGTCGCACGGCCGCAGATCTCCGCTGGCGGACGCTGATGATGCGCGAGCGCTGATGAGGAGGAAAAGGCAGCAGCAGGACCAGGAGGCCCACACCTGCTCCCGCATCCTCAGCTCGGATCACAGACGGCCGGCGGTCCGCCGCCTGCAGCCACAGACAGGAAACGTGCCGAGCAGTGGATTGTTGCCTGGAGTCCGTGTCATTGATGCGCCCGTCTTCCTCCCATCCACTGCTTTTAACGAGCCATCCTCCGCCCACAACACTGTCACAGACACATGAAGGCATTTCCGGGCTAGACTTTCAAATTAAAATTCTCCTGTTCCTAAAGTTAATGCGATGCACATTGTGAAGCCATTTCACTTTGTTATTTCCTGATGACGTGTAATGACGTGGCCTTTAAACTCGTATAGCTTCACTTTCTTCTGCAGGATTTTCCAAAGTGTAGGCCTATAGTGTCATTACTACACAAAAAGGGTTGTGGATTACAATCTTCATATTGTTGGTCTACTTCCTGACAGTATCCTGCTCAGTAATATCAAACTGGTTTGGATTCTTGTCTAATGAGTTCGAACTGGATTTAAAGGTTTAATGACAAATTGTTGAGGTTCTACATTATATGACAGTAATATGAAAATCTATATTTTCTGCATTATTACATGGCGTGGTGACTAAATGGAGATAAAAATCAACTCCAGTAAAACAGGCTCAGCTCATAGATTTAACACACTGACCACATCACACATTAACAGGTTTTCTGACTACACATCATCTACAATTCTGTGTTTTATTCCCTGCCTTGTCTGGAGGACTTATTTCCTGTATATTTGGTGACTCATGGTGACTGCAACAAAACATCCATAATCAGATTAGACATATTACCAACAACAGTCTTAGTTCAAGCCCCAAGCTTTTATTTTGGAAGGCACCTGTCTGGGTCTCAATAATGTGACTTTACTCTCTTAGTTTCAACAAACCAACAGAGACACATGAAGGTGGCAACAAACGTTATCTTGATTGACAACTGCTGAGCTGCATAACTCTGCAGAAAAAAAAAACACGAAAATACTATTGTGCAAATATTTCAAGTGCATGTACGTCCTTAAAAAAGGACTCCAATACAAATACCACACCACATTCTTTACACGGGTTAGCACTAGAACTAGCTACATACCCTAAATTTTAAACTTACAATTTTTGCTTTTGCTAACGTGAACATAAAGTCTAATCCAGATTTTTTTTAAAAGAAATCGGGCGAAAAGCATTTTTGACTATAAACACTCGGTCAGGTGCTTAAGCCGTAATGATACATCAGCATTTAGAATATACCTCTGCAAAAAGTAACGGGTAACTCAAGTTGAAAAAAAGTTCAATACTTACCTCTAAATACTCAAAGTAACAGAAATTTGAAATATTCCACCAATTCCAAACAAGTTGGGAAAATGTAACTGAAAACAGAAAGCAATGATTTGCAAATCTCATCAACCCATATTTTATTCACAATAGAACATAAACAACATTTCAGATGTTGAAACTGACATTTTACCATTTCATGGGAAATATTAGCTCATTTTGAATTTGATGGCAGCAACACATCTCAGAAAAGTTGGAACAGGGCAACAAAAGGCTGGAAAAGTAATTGCTGTCTGCAAATCACTGCATTCTGTTTCTATCTTCCCAACTTTTTTGGAAATGGGTTTATACAATTGTTGAGCACATTTTGCACTTACGTGCAACGTAAGCATTTTTATAAATCAATTTAAATAATTTGGGAGTAAGGCAGGTGCCAACCACATGTGGATAGGCCTAAAATAAAAGTATTTAAGACTGAGTGTGAGCGACATCACACCTGTTTATTCACTGGAGTTAATAAGTATATACCCCTACTCAACAAGTCAAAGTGACTTACATAGATAAACGAACGCACACACAACATTTCTGACTGTCCACTCTCAGCTGAAATTAACTAAAAAAACAAAAACAATAAAAAAATCAATATGTGTAACTGTGGGTCTCAACACTGCTGCACTACGTCTTCAACTGTTAGATTATTAAACCACACTTTTTGCACCGTGTGAGAGATATTATCAGACATGTGGAACAACATACACAGGGACAGTGCTGGCCCATCACACACTCATATTCTTCAGGACATGTTATCGGGGTTGATCTGAACATACGCTGGAGCATGAAAATCAAATGAAGCAGAAATGTTTACAGACAAGCCAACTGCTTCTAAACCTGATTTTTGTGCTGATTCTTTGTTGTGGACTCACTATATTTGTGTTACCTGAAGCTTCTGGGTTATGCACTTAAGTTTGTTTAGATGTCGAGGTTTTGTACGTCAACAGTATTTAATGCTAATACAATGTTTAACGAATGTAATCTGAAACAAATACTCTACAAAGATTTTCTACACCTTGAGGGACCAAGTGAAAAATAAAAATTGTTTTATTTATAATCAAGCTTATAACGTATTAATGAGGAGACTGAATAAGAGTGAAGGTCAGGAGCCAAGGCTGAAATTTCTGCTAGTAAATTCATTTTTGTTCTTAATTTCAAGAAGTGTTGACAATAGAGACTGCATTTAATATTTTTGTATGTATTTGTGTAAAGCATTACACACGACTCTGTTACCAAATGTTAATGTCAAAACGTTAATTTAAGTCTAATAGAGCCAAGGTCCAACATTTTGGGCTACGTGGGAATTTGTGAGGGTTCTATTTATATTTTACACGTATTTCGTTTGCATTTTTCCGTTGCTCGTACGGCATTGTGCTTTGAATCTGTTTATTTATTTTTTTTTTAATTCGCCCCCATTTTTTCCCAGTTTTGGGGACGCCGGCTTCTTACTACGGCGCGCACTGCATTCACCAAAATAAAAATTGGAGACCTTCTCCCGTTATTACGAACTACGCAGTGAAAATGATAAGGGTAGTTTGCTGACCAGCAGGGGGCAGCAGCGGCACAAAGCCGCTCTGCCAAAAACAAAAAAAAATCCTCAAGAAGAAGACAAAGAAGAGCGGAAATGACGTAGTTGCAGAATCAAAACAGTTAAAATCTGACAGCTCGGCACCTTTCCCCACAAACGCTATTAAAATGCAATGGGAATATTATTGCCAGTGTCAGAGATAAACTACACTATTTAGCGAACATCTATAAAGACCGGGGCAACGTTTTATCAGACTGCCGAGGAATGGTAACCAGAGGAAAAGCCTCTTTCGGCCAGTTTACCCAGTAGCTGCGGCTGCTCCCCTGTAGCTAGCTGGTCACCGTTAGCTTCTCCGGCCACAGAAAGTTGCTCCATGGCGATCTACGGGCTGAACATGACCATATATAGCCCGGCCGCAGAGCTCCCTCGCCGGTGAAATGTAAACGGTGACTTGCTCAGAGGGGAAACAAAAACCAAACCCAGCCTGGACGAGACAACACCAGCGCGCCAGCTTCACCATGTCATCTGAGCAGATCATCGCAATCGTCGTGGATGACAAAATCTACGAGGTGAATAAAAAGAAGCTGATAGAGAAGAGCGACTACTTCCGTGCACTGTACAGCTCTGGCATGAGGGAGTCCACAGAGGACTCTGTGCAGCTGCAGGGGCTTAGCGTTCCGGGCCTGGAGTTGGTCCTGGAGTTCATCAACACCTCCAAGGTACAGGTCGTTAACGAGACTCTGGAGGACCTGATTGAAACCGCCTCTTTCTTACAGGTCACCTCAATCCTTAAGCTCCTCACCTCGGAGATCCGGCTGGACAACTGCGTGGAGCTGTACAGCCTCTCTGAGGTTTACGGGACGCATGAGCTGCGTAATGCTTGCCTCAAATACATGAGCTGCTACTATCATCCAATGCTGAGGCGGCCCGAGTTCAACAGCCTGCCCTCTGCTGTCAGAGACCAAGTCAAGGAGATGCGCATGAAAGGCACTGCCACCCTGGTAGCAATCGGAGACTTCACCTGTCTGTCCCCAGATGTTCCAGATCAGGATGAACCCTGGTCCATGCTGAGGTATGGAGAGGTGGAGCAGCGCTGGAAACCGCTGGCAAACAACCTGCCTCCAGATATGATCAATGTAAGAGGATACGGATCGGCTGTCCTTGATAACTACCTGTTTATAGTTGGCGGATACAGGATTACAAGTCAGGAGATTTCTGCCGTGCACTGCTACAACCCCTGTAGGAACGAGTGGAACCAGGTAGCTCCGCTCAACCAGAAAAGGCAAGTCCGAAGTTACAGTGCCGTGCATTAGTTTTTAATGATGGTGCAGTTCTCCAGTTTGCTAGGAACAATCTAAGCTTCAGAGTACTTAGGAGTAAACCACAGTTAGCATTGGCATTTTCTTAGAGGTTAATTGATAAACAATAACTTTTCACTGTCAGTGGTTTGATGCTGTCATGTCTCACTCACTGTGTCCTCTTCCTCAGGTCCAACTTCAAGCTGCTGGCAGCACAAGGGAAGCTGTACGCTGTAGGAGGCCAGTGTCTGGGCACGGTGGAGTGTTACAGCCCGGAGCAGGACTGGTGGACCTGCGTGTCCTCCATGCCCGACCCACTGGCTGAGTTTTCTGCCTGTGAATGTCAGGGAATGATCTATGTGATGGGTGGATACACTGCAAGAGGTTTGTATACTGTGCCTCTAAAAAGCTATTCACCCCCCTTTGAAAGGTTGTTTTCCAGATACAGATGTGTTCATACTGTAATTTAAACACATTAACTGCACTCTGATGTTGTTCATTGAACTAATTTTGTGATTTATTTTAAAACCAACTACTTACTACTCAGGCAATAATTGATTTTTCTTTTTTGATTTAAAAAAAGCCAAGTTAAATTGACCAGACCCTAACATTATGCAACGCAGCGTTTCTGTGTTGGCAAATGTCAGGCATTGTCAATCATTTTGTTCTGCGTTTAGGTTAAAAGTAAAACCTATAGGTCACCATCATTTTATCTATTTAAATCATGGCTGCAACTATTTCCCAGAGCCCCAGATGACACATCAAACTTTTGCCTGTTGAAGAATCCAAAAAAGAAAGTTATTAAACTTAACCAATAAAGAAAAAGTAATTCACGTTTGCTTCTTTCACTTAAATCTTTTCTAATAGATCGAAATACGAATGTCCTTCGCTACTGCCCCACCTCCGACAGCTGGACAGTGTTTCGGTCCTGTTCAGTACACATTCGCAAGCAGCAGATGCTCTCAGTTGAGGACACCATCTACCTGGTGGGTGGCTACACCCACGAGCTGGAGGCAGGGCGGAGGCAGCGGCGGCCCAGCCAGACCGAGGATGTGCTGACGGTGCAGTCCTACAACGTCACCACGGGGGAGTGGATCCAGTTGAAGGAGAACACATCCAAGTCGGGCCTGAACCTGACATGCACACTGCACAATGACGGCGTCTACATCATGAGCCGGGACGTGAGCCTGCCCACCAGTCTGGAGCATCGCGTCTTTCTCAAATACAACATCTTCTCAGACGCCTGGGAGGCCTTCAGGCGCTTCCCCGCTCTGGGACAGAACATGCTGCTGTGTTCGCTTTACCTTCCCAACGTGCTCTGAGGGCTGTTGGGGCCGACTTGAACACCAACAGACAGTGGAGCCCATGCAGCTTTGATGTGGGCCAGTGTGTCGCTTGCTTGGTCTTGCACAGAATGGGGCTTTGTGGCATTAATGTAAACAGTGTTAAACGCCTCATAACCTCTGTGCCTCAAACAAAAAAGCAAAAAAAAAACAAAAAAAAACCATGCACTACATTGTACATACTGCTGTGGATGCAAACACAACAGTCACAGTATATGTATATGACAAGGATGAAACCCACTGACTTGTAGGTGAACAGCATCCCAACAGCTAACTCTAGTTTGTGCTGCTCATGTGTTGGGATTAATATTACATTAAAGTCACAGCGGTTATTATCCAGCAAATCATTTTCTAAAAATTCCTCAAACTCAGATAAGCATCAGGATCAAGTCCGTTATGCATGTTGGACAATAGTGATAAGTTTAAACACCCTGGTGACATCTTTGTTTGAATTAAGAAACCAGATTGGACTTATATTATATTTTAATTATGCACTACAATGTTTTTCCATCCTAGTGTTTAGAAGAGTCTTGAGATTCTGCAGAAGTCTTGAGACGGATGTGAATGGTTGTTTAACGATATACTTCGAACCCGGAAAGTCACTAAAGTCATTACTTTGCAGAGAAGCTGACAGCTACTGTACCACTGTGACCCCGAATGATCAAATACATGAGATGCACAAACTACGGCCATGTAACAACATGGTTTTAAATCTGTGTCAAAACATTCCTGAAGTTTACACTCCAAATATGGCACTGGCTAAATGTTTATCTATAATTCACTACTAACCTTAAAATATCTCAATTCTCTTATTTATGTAGTGTACATAGCAGATAAGCATCACATATGGCTTTGGTTTTACACTGCCAGTTTTATGAGAATTTGAAGTTCCTGGTTTTGGATGGGAAGTGGCCCAGAGGGGGCGTCCTGTGTTGTAATTTCCACTTGCAAACTCGTCTCATTTGCCAGCAAAACACTAAGCAAAGCTTAAAGTGCGACTCCATGAACCGATGCACCTGTGCCTTCTGCAACCTCAGTTGAAAGAAACTCAATATGGTAAAGCACAAAATGCTTTGTTACATTTCCAGCATCTGACCAAAGCTGCTGTTTTCTTTTCTCTCGCTCTCTGCTAAAATAGATTTTGTTTTAATGAAGGTACTTCTTAGGTTCCCGGAAATAATAGTGGTTGTGTGCAGAATTTGAAAAAAGAAGCCTCAAAGTGACATTTAGGTCAGAATTGTTAACCCAACACTTAAAATGTTTGATTTGGTGAATTTAAGCTTTACTCTGTATCATTTGTTTGACAGTTTGGAAATTTAGGTCATGAGAATAAAGGCGACGTTCATGTCCAGTTTTTTGAATTATTCCACAAGCTGCAACATTTGTTTTCATTCACAACTTCCAAATCAACAGAGAACAGTTTGTTTATAGCATAGATAACATATGATGCAACAACTTCCTAAAATATCTTGCCTTGTCATCAAATCGCTCTGTGCTTTCCCAGGAAAACTTGGCACAAACACCCTGATAATCTGTATTCTTGTTTCTAGGACCCCAGAGAGACGCCTGCTGGGTCCCCAAAGTAAACTGGCCTCTGGAGCGAGTTAAAAAAAAAATCGCTGGCATGTATAAGCTGGTTGGGCAGAGAGATTCTATAGCAGAGTTTAAGTTTCCTGTTATTCCATAATTTTCCAAAGCTTTTCTACATTCCATAATTATCAGTGAACTATTCAAACTGCAATGTAGACAGAAATTATAGTTCACATTTCCAGTTAGCTGATAGAATAAATTAATACTTAATTGTTTTCCCCCTTTCAATAAAAAAAAAAGTCATTTTAACACTGATTATGGTAACAGGTGTATAAAGAAAACGAGTGGTTTGCGGTGAACTGGGGAACAGTTCCATTCTAAATAACTTACCTCCAATGCTGTTTATCTTTGCACAGACTTGAGTTTAAAAGCCTTCATGCTGCTGTGCTTCACCCACACAGGTGTTTTCACTTGCGTCGCCTGATCAGACCTTTCGGAGCCGTGCGGGTGTGGACAGATTTCGTCTGATTGACATCTCCCTCGCTGTTTAGGAGGTGGGACAAGTGACAGACTTGTCATTTGCATGAGGTGTTTGCGTTCCTGTAATGTTCATAGCAGAAAAAGCCCAGGTTACTAATAATAACAAAATACGTCCAATCAATCATCCATGTTATTATTTCAGCTGTGATTGTTCTACTGTGACTGGATGGCTGAGGATATATCAGGCTTCTAGGAGGGGGAAGTGCCCCCCACCTTTTGTGTTGTGTCATTTTGGTCAACTGACGTCTTTCGGATGCTTTGTTTGAGCTCTTGGTCGTTAAAAATGTTTTTGATACCTGTCATTTAGTCCATCAAATGTCTGACAATAGTCAAATAAATGTCAAAAACAGTTCAAAACGCCCATCACCATGTTCCAGAGCACATGATGATGTTTTAAAACTGCTCAACAACTAAAGATTTTATAACTTAGTGTTATAAGACAGAAAAAAACAAAAGCCAGTACATATTTCAAATTTGCACTTGCACAAATTACTTACAGTACATGATCGTTGTGTTATCAAATATGTTGCTAACTTCCATAAATCCCCTCATGCGTGTCTCCAAATCATTAAATGTGTCCACAGATAGTGCTCTTTTGGAATCTTCAGTGCATCACCTGCATGTTTTGAATACATAACTTTTAAAAAACATTCTTAAAGATAGTTCATCTCTTGCTTTGACATAGATGTCAGACATGTCTGATTCAAACAATAACCCAAAACAACGTGATGAATTCAATGTGGCGCATGTTCTGACACAGCCAACCAGCAGGAGGCATCACATGCTTTATGCAGATGAAATATCTCATTTTCCACTTCACCTTCACAAGGTCTCCCCCCTTTAAATACATGTGAATGTTTTCCTCTGTTTTATTGGATAATATCACATTTAGTTGGAAAGAAATTCACTCCTAGAATCCACTGATAAAACTGAATGGATCACAGCACGAAACCTTCCACACCTGCAGGCTGAATTGTCACTATTATCAAATGTGTCATCTAGAGGTCATGAACACGGATGAAGGTGGTATTTATAGCTTTGGACCAGAAATTGGGTTCTTTAATTCAGTGTGGTTGGCACAGGGGAAGCAGAGGAAATCAATCGTTGCCATCATGTGGTTCAGATTGATCCTCTGTGTGGAGTCAGATCACAATGGTCCATCTCACACCTCCACAGAGGTACTACTGGGACCAACTCAGGGGACAAATATGTGTAAGAAGTGCAGTGGCCTTAGAGACAGACACAGCTACAGAGAAACAGGCTGTGTGAGTGTGTGTGTGTGTGTGTGTGAGACGTGCGTGGGAACATGTGATACGATGTACTGGAGCTGCACGACTGACTGTTTCTGTAGAGTGTGAACGTTGGAATTTTCAACAGTGTTTGCTTTTCCTGTTTCCTCAACTGGGAGTCGAGTATGTGACAGAAAGAGGAGGGCGCGGGGGGGGGGGGGGGTACAGAGGGGAGGGGCAAACACACTCTCTCAGTCACACCTACCCCACACAGTCTCACACAGCCACAGAAAGAGACACAACTCATCCTGACACTGCGAGGAAGATGCATGTGCGCAACAGAGAGACATCCAGGACAGGACAATAGCTGGAAAAGCTGCTGAGGCAAATACACGCAAAGGACTACAACCACACACACACACACACACAGAGACACACACACACAGAGCGAGAGAGAGAGGGAGAGAGAGAGAGCACAGCACACACAGAGACAGCAGCGTCTCAGGGACGACAGAAGACGGGGAAGGAGGCAGCATTTGCAGATTTATTGTGCTGCTCATAAAGGACATAAACAACAACCTGGGGGCTTCTTCTGCCTGGACTTTTAGTCTGTCCACTGCAAGTGCTGCAGCAGCTGCTGCTGCGAGACCACCGTCTCCGTGCATCTGTTGACAGCATCCGTATAGACTGCTTCACAGCCCGAGACCATGAGTGAGGCGAAGAAAGGCGAGCTAGCCATCCGGGATAAAGCCATCCTGCACCAGCAGAGGCGTCTGAAGCAGGCTACTCAGTTCACACACAAGGACTCAGCTGACCTCCTGCCCCTGGACGGGCTGAAGAGACTGGGCACGTCCAAAGACTTGGTGAGTGGACTTGGAGAGAATGTAAAGCTGCACTCATTTGATTGGAGGCTGTGAAGTGTGCTGCCAGGTGATCAGTTGTTTAAATACAGAGCGTCCAGTAGAAGCGGTTCAAGGTGTAGAAATTGTAATTATTCTGAAACATTCAGACTCGTGTCGGAGTTTTCATGATGGGCCTCGTTGTTATTCTACACATTTGTTATCAGTAAATTAACTGCAATGGCATCCTAACATTACACACTGGGTATGAGAAGCTACAGCAGCAGCAGCAGCTGATCAAGCCTCTCTAGCGTTTATACATTTTCAGATTTTCACTCTTTATGATTAAAGCAACATTCATACAACGTTACAACGTACATATGCAGTAGTACTCCCCAAAGAGTTGTACGGGTAAAGGTAATGAAGTTCCCTGTGTCAGCCTGTAGACTTGTTGCTGTTGGCTAAATGAAATATTGTTCTGCCGATTGCTGCTTCTCCAGAACTCGTACAGGAGACAGAGTGAAGTTTAAAGAGGCAATGTGATGCATCATGTCAGTTTGAAGTTTTTATTCTGGCCCCCAACTGAAATAGCTGGCAGTTTGCAGAAGCCTGCCGGTGAGCCGAGCACATCAGGGAGCCATGGTTGTAAAATAAGAGTACGTGCGGCTGTGGGTTTATGGGCTGACTGTGTTGTAAAACTGTCTGGTGTCTCACCAACAGAAAACTTCAGGTTCTATCATACTATACCTATAGTATTCAATTAGCTGTACTCCCCAAAAAACTAGAGCCACAGGAAGTAACCTAAAAACAAATGTCAGTTCGAGTTTCCCAGAGTCACAAAAAGTAAAGCAGCATACTCTCCCATTGAACCTGCATTGGTCCCGTGTCAGTTACAGGGTACAGCCACTGTTTGCACTGAGGCATTCTTCTCCTGCATGTGCTGCACTGCCTTAAAGGACACGGAAGATTCAGGGTCGTGCACTCTGCATACAGGGGAGCCAGGGCCACTTCAAATGGCGCCCTTATACATTCAGAGACGTACGACTTCGAGTTGACATATAGGATAAAAGACAGTCCTGCATGTGAAGTGGGACGCCTCCAACCTCTTCCCCTCCTCTTCCTCCAGAAGCCTGAATCGAGGCCGTTACACACACTCTGGAGAAACTCCCTGGGATAATCGTTATAACAATTTATTGCTCCACCACTCACAGTTCCGACTTAATAGCGGCTTCCCAGGTTCCTCTGGAGCTCTCCAAGAACCTCAGAACAATTGTTCTGGCACAGGAAGGCAGCAGTGAATATCCCGCTGTGATGCATTTATGTCTGCCAGATTTTAATACCAACTCTTCCTGCTAGAAAAAGCCTTCATCCTCCTGCTCATCTTCATTGACTCCTACATTATTTCTAATCTAATAGTACAGACATGATGAATAACAAATGGATTCACCCTTTCTCTGAGGTAAATCCTTTTAAAATGTGGATATAAGTAGCTGTATAATCATATAAACAGTTTGCTTTGTGGACAGTAATGTCAGTCCAACACTGTCTCAAAGACATATGGATTAATGTTCAGCTGCCCAATTCCAGAATAGTTGGGAAGAAAAACAAATCTCATCAACCTTTTATTCACAATGGAACACAAACAACATATCAGATGTTGAAACTGAGATATTTTACCGTTTCATGGAAAACAGCTCATTTTGAATTTGATGGCAGCAACACAGGCTGGAAAAGTCAATTAGGTTAATTTGCAACAGGTCAGTAACAGTGACACTTTTTACTCAGTGCTTCTAAAAAGAAAACCTTTTTAGTCTCCTCTCCTCACAGCAAAGCTAATGAGATTCACATTAGCCCAACACACACTGTGTCTGTGCCAATGAACACACTTAGCATGCTAACATGCTAAACTATTGAATATTTCATATTTTGTGCACAAGAAAAATGTCATGTGCACAATTTATTACCTTTGTCTTTTCTCTCTGTTGTAAATTGAACATCATTTGGTTTTTCTGACGGACTAAAACTGCACGGGAACATTTAGTGACACGTTACAAAAAAGCAAAAATAAAATACAACAATAAGATGGATCATATTTTACAAATAAAATAAAAACCATATAGCATTTTGGACCTGTGGCTGTTCGGAACTTCAGTCATTGTAAACACACATTGGTGGAGAGTTAGTGCTGAACTTAAGTACAAGTTAAGATATTTCTACTTGATTGTACCCATTTTCTGCTGCTTTATACTTCTCTACATTTCAAAGGCAGGAACACTTTTGTTGCAATACATTTATGTGTTAACTTACTTTCGGAATCTGATTATTAAAATAAAGTAAATGACCTTTCACCCCTGTGAGCATGTTAGCCTGCTGATGTTAGCATTTAGCTCCAAGCACCACAAGTCACGTCCAACATTAACACACATCCAAACAACCAAACATAAAATGAAAAAACAATCTAAATCCCAATGTGATTCCCTAATAATACGACTTTCATGGAGCTCAACAGCCTGTGACTTAGCATCTCCGGCAGGGGCCTAAAAACTAAACTAAAACCCTTCGTCTTAACACCAATCACTTTGTCCTAGGAGAGCAGCTCATCTTCATTCAAAAACAGGAGTTATCAAAAATGCAATCAGGCGCAGACACACACACACACTTCTTTAACGAGCATTTTCCATCGTTAAAGCAGCTTCGGGAAATTCTCCTGTATCTCATCTCTGCAGACAGCCGGTCCCAACATGCAGGCAAACCAAACCTTCACACACAAAAGAAGAGATCATCCAAAGCTGGCAGAACCTATTGTCTGTCTGACTACAAATCCTGTGTGTATCATGATATTTGATTTAATGCAACTCCACTGCTGCTAGAAAACTACTATGCTCTTCTTGGCCTGTGTTTTAAATGTCACCGATCGTTCTTAATGTCATTTATAGGATTCATTGCTAGGTGAAGACTAGATGCAGGTACCTACACTCCCCTCCAAAAGTATAGGAACAGTGAGGCCAATTCCTTTATTTTTCTGTATACTGAAATTTGGGTTTGGCATCAAAAGATATATATGAGACAAGAGGTCAACATTTCAGCTTTTAATACCAAGTATTTTCGTATATATCTTATGATTTTAGAGCAAACTTTCACTGATTACAGCTGTTGTACTCTGGATTACTTAATGAACTGACAACTGAGTGCAAGTGCTGATGGATTCATTGTTTTTTGTTAAGAAATAGATACATCATGCACATCTGTTTGTGTGCAATTGAATCTGCCCGCAAGGCCAATTAATATGCAGATAGTTTCTGAATCGTTTAAATATTCTCATCCAACTCTCCCTTCAGTATTTGCCAAATGTCTAATTCTTCCTATTAATATTCAAATGAACTGTCTGCTGCAACCCTCTGCTTTTAAAAGTAGTGACATTTTTTCTCAGTGAAGGCCGGGTCTTACACAGACACTTCAGTTGTAACCTTGTGTTTCTCCCTGTTCATTTCTGCACGCTCGCCTGTCCACTGTGCAATTCAGCAGCCCAGCCTGTTATGTAAGAGTGAAATTTGTTTTGCTGCTCTTCAGCCTGAGGTCCTTTCACTTTGAGCAGCAGCAGAATCACTCCAGCCATGTTGTGCTGCAGAGTGAGGAGAGCGGTGAGAATGAAAAGGGCAAAATTCCCTGCTTTAATGCAAGAGCGATGGAAGAGAAAGAAAGAGACGGCAGCAGATGAGGTCAGGGAGGATGCACAGTTTGATTTATGAAATGTGGTGTACGGCTTTGAGTTGATTCATGGGTGTAAAATGTAAGAAGAGTAAACAGGAGAGAATGAGTTTGTTGGAGGGATGAGGTTGGAAGTTACATTGAGTGGACACACTCCCTCACTTTTCATACAGCTTTAGAAATGAAAGGATGCAGAAGAATAACGGTGGTTTTGAAGCCGCGGTGCTGGGTCCTTCTGCATTACCATAATTTTTGTATCTTATATAATATGCAGAGTTTTCAGTTATGCTAAGCTAACGCTGCTGCATTTTTAGTTTTCACATACTTATTAATTTCCCCCTCTATCTCTTGGCAGGGAAGCGGATACATCTTATTCAAAAGAATTTAAGTATTCCTCAAAGTGAAGCAAACAGCTTGCAGTTGTACTCCTGTGTTTGCCCAGACTCATATTCTAATCAGTTCATCTATGAATTTAAGTGGATGTCAGCAGAAGATGTAATGAAATTCCCTCTAGTCCTTTCTGAGTCCTAGCACTAACAAGAACAAGACTGCTATGAGGCCACAGTGATGTCGATCTTTGAATACCTAAATCTAATCAGTCCATCTGAGTCCATGTGGATGTTTGTGCCAATGTCGAAGAAAATCTCAGCATATGTCTGAAAATGAACTACAATTACAACCCTGTCTCTCACCACAAAGGAACTAAAGTGCAAACAATACTTCTTCGTAGAAAACCGGAACATTGGTAGATTCTTTTTTCTAAATGAGTGAAGCGATGAGTCCCATGGAGGTGGTTCAGTAGAATGATGGGGGTGACAGTACACAGGTTAGGTGTCGGGCAAGGCACTGAACGTTAACTTCCCCCTCTTCTTGCATAAAAGCGTGAAATGACTAACTACTCTGTTTGTAGGACAGTCACACCGCGTGTGGGTTTGTTTGATGATGAAAGCCCCAGTATGTAACATTTTTATGAAGATAATCACTTCAAAATCATTGTGATTAGTGACAAAGAGAAACAACGTTTGCTCTTGGACCAGGCTGTAATAACTGGTTGTGTTTGTTTCATATGTGGTTGTGAAGTTGTAGTTTTCGATCATTCACACGTGTCTGACAAAATCAGACACGTCAGACATTTATTTTGCATTTTCAAGCTAAAATGAATATGAAATGATACTTTAATTTAAATGTGTTAACACATTTGGTTTTAAACGGTTTAAGTGATTTGTTTAAACATGCACATTGTCCGATGGAAGCTCCAACACAAAACGAGTGACCTTTAAAATCTCATAAACTCTCACCAGCCCAGTTTTTCTGCACATACTTGGTCTGCTGCTGCAAAGCCTCCCTCTTTTCTCCCTGCAGCTTAGCTGTCTACTTACTCATGTCCCGTCTTACAGATGAGTGAATCTGAAACCTGTGTGTGTGTGTGTGTGTGTGTGTGAAGGCCTGTCTAATCAAAAGACTAGAGTCTCCAGGTAATTCAGAGGACAATCAGAAGCAACAGAGCTGGCTTGGATGTAGGACTGCTGTATAGGAGGAAATGATGATGGGGAAAATCTGCAGTACTTTTGCATTCAGCAGCAGTACATTTATCCATGTCTTATCAGAAACGGGTTCATTCAGAAAAACCTGTTAAGCATTAAAAATAACATTTCAAAGACACACAAAACTGTGAGGAAAGGTATTCTCTCATTTCATCCTGGGACAGATTTTTATATTCACGTGCCCTCTGATTCACGCTCTGAACTGTTTATTTTTCCCCATAAGGCAAAGTCGCACGTCAAAGTGAAGAACAAACAGGACACGTTCACTCAGCGTGATCATCAGCCTCTCAGTATTTAGCCACTTCCCTTCCAAACTACCCATGTTAAATCGCTTCAGATCAGGCTGTATTATTAGCTCCCGGACAATTAGGTAGAGAGCAGTTAGTGTGAACCCGTCTCTCTCTGAGTCATTTGGAGCTGTGGATGGGCGGCAACACCCCCCTCAGCTGCTCCCTCAGTGCTGGGGAGGGAGACAGGAGGCTAAAAATACTCGGAAAAAACACACAACAACCCCGACAACAGAGGAGGAGAGAACACATGACACTGACATAAAGACAGGAAGCAGGAGAAGAAGAATGGCTCCAAATGGCTTCACACGAATTCAAATCTTTTTATCTATAAAATGTTAACAGCAAAATGGTTTCCTTCAAATTAAGGTTTGGGGGTGACTGTGCTAAAAATCTCAATCTAGAACAGCTTGCCTCTAAAAGGAACAGCAGGAGAGACTGCTCTCATGTCTGTCTACGTAACATGAAGCTACAGCCAGAGAATTTTTACATTGGCTTATATATCATAAAGACTAGAAATGGGGGAAACAGCGTCACTGTGTTCAAAGCCGGGTAAAAAGATACAGTTGGACACGTAACCCCCAGTACAACCACAACTTCCTTTTGTTTTTGCATAACAAAACATACAGAAACACAATCATAAGTGAGCTTGTTCCCTTTCAGGAGTCGCCACAGCGAATCACGTGCCTCCATCAAACCCTGTCCTCTGCATCCTCTTCACTCACACCAACTAACTTCATGTCCTCCCTGGCTACTCCTCCCACAGTCCAAACACATGCATGTTAGGTTAATTGTGCATGGTTTTAGGTCCGTGTATGTCTCTCTGTGACAGACTGCCGACCCGTCAAGGGTGGACCCCGCCTCTTGACCAATGACACCTGGATAACCTCCAGTGCCCCCGCGACCCTACGCAGATGAGCAGTTACAGATAATGGATGGATTTTACAGGAGCACAGTCTTGTCTGCCCTTGTTTTCAGTTATCCTGCTAAGCTAACTGGTTGCTGTATCACTATTTTACCACACTGATTAATTTGCTGAAAGCAGATATGTCTTAGTCACAAGTATTACTATTCGTTTAAGTTAAGCAAATACCTTTTCCTGTTCTCTTGCCTCACTGCCTTCAGTTGTATTCCTCTGTCAACCAGTCAAGTCACAGCTTACATGCCTGTTTGTCCAGACTCATTTCCCGATCAGTTCCCCCGTGAATAGTAGTGGACGTTTGTGCCAGATGAAATTTTCTATAGGCCTTTTTGAGTCGCTGCATTAACAAGATCACGATCAATATGAGGCCACAATGATGTTGATCTTCGACTACCTAAATCTAATCAGTTCATCTGAGTTGAAGTGGATGTTTGAAGAAGCCAATGTTGAAGAAAATCTCTCACAGCTTTTCTGAGATTTTGTGTCCGCAAGAAAAGGACGGAGGACAACCCAAAAACGAATGCTTCACCTGTGCAGAGGCATAAAATGAAAACAAACAGCTAAAAAAAAGCCAATTAGGTGACTAATAATTTCAGCCTTTCAACAATCCATAGATGGATTAAATAATCAAATGCAGTTTATTAAACACTGTTGACGGCCACATCTGACCCTTTTCTGACTGCACAAATCATTTTAAACCAGCAGAGCTTTGGCTACACATGAGATGTCAAGCGGGATTTTGACACATAATGAACACAGAAAAAAAATAATGTAAAGAGAAACAGAGAAAAACAGGCACTGTGGTGTAGATTGAGAGGCAGGCAACAGACGTGAAGCTGCTGGAGCCTCCAGGTCGGTGAGACAGGAAGTCATCAGCTGGGGACCTCGGTCACAATGAGAAAGAGGCCATTAGAAAGCTCACGTGAGCAGTTGGATTGGAGAGAGGAGCCTATTGCAGACAGATAATTAGTCCACATAAAAATTAGAATCTAATCAAGCTCTCAGAGGGAGAAATGGGGAGAAAAAAAAAGAGAGGAACTGAGAGAGAGACGAGGACATGGAAAGCTGGTGTCATAAAGTAACTGTTGTCTTTCTGTCCAACTGGCAGGAGACCAGATCGGTCTGGGTAGTGTTCAGGGGTCACCACAGGACACACATCAGATAAATCAGCAACAGACCACGTATGAAGAGAAACAAAGGGGACACTGTCAGTGACACAGCAGATCAGTTTTATTCAGCGCTGTACCGACTGTGCCAGAGCAGATGCTGCAGAGCATGAAGCATTAGTAATGTGCGTTTAAAGGACAACGCTGACATTATGGTCAAAAAAATCAAATGTGAAGACCAAAACAACAACAATGGGTTGTCCCCCTCCAAATGTCCTTCCTACACTTTAAAGTAAGGTGGGGGCCCTGCAAGCTCGTCCACCTGTCCTTTAATAAGAAGCACAGAACAGAAGCTTCATTGAAAAATGAGAAAAACTCTTTACACCTAAGAGCCAACAGTAAACAGTATTGATTGGAACATTAGAAACAAAGCAGCGCTGTCAAAAGAACATTTAATTTTCTAAATGTTACTTAAAAAGAATGAATCCTGTACCTTTATTAGGTTATGGTCGACACTGTAACTCATTTTTTGGAATAAATTCATAAGCATAAAGCCTTTGTTTTGTAACTTTATTTTAGCTGTATTTTATTTTTTAGCTGTTTAACTGTATGTTTTTGTATTCAGACTATTTTTAGCTGTTGATTAATACCCATTTGTTGGCCTAGTGAATATTTCCTACAGCAGGACTAAAAGAAAACTACATAAGCATATGTGTAATTTTAATCTAATAAGTGCAACAATGTGTGTCAGACAGAATAAGCATGATCACACACTGAACATATGTCTTAGTCTCTTTGTGGGATTTGTTCACACAGTGACTGAACATCTGTAAACTTATTCTTTGACCTTACATGAAATAAGTAACAAATTGCAGAATGAGAAAAAAAATTCAAAACATTTCAAGCTTCTCACACACACACAAACTTCCTGTAAAGAAATGGAGACTGATGGACTTTGTATTAAATCAATTTCATTAGCTCTCCGCTAAGCCTAATTAACCACAGTGAAAGCATCTCTATTTGCCACAATAACCAGAACACATGCAGTGAATTAATGTTCAGAGAGATATCGTCACAGTCGCGCCAATTTAACTCCAGATGCTTCAACAATGAAAATAGTCACCGTTCGATGACGTGTAACAGCAGATAGATACTGTCTTTATGGGGCGATGCTACCTGTTATCTTCTTAGATTTCTTGACAATAAACCCACGGAGGCCATAACTGATGCTCTGTCACCAGTCAGTGGAGGGAAGTAAGAAATGTTAAAATCTTCCGAGGAAAGAAATTTGCCTCATATGAGAGTTTACAAAGAGACTCTCCGCATGGTTTAACCTGCAGCAAGTGCAACATATGAAGTGGGTTTTGGGTTCTATAGGGCCAACCTCAATTATAAAAAATACTCATGATACAACACGCAAAAATGTTAAAGAGTAAAGAGTATCCACGTTTTGAATTTTTTTTTAAGTAGAAAAATGCTCTAAAATGTATCTTATTATGAAGAGTTGCTGCCAACGTACCCAGAACAAAACTAGCATCAATGCATTGTGCCCGTCCTTCTAACTAATCACAGAATTTCAATAATTTCGACTTGACTCACACCTTTAGCAGCTTCTTGTTTATTGTAAATTGAAAATTTTTGTGTCTTTCAACTGTCCCTCCTCGTAGTTTGAAAGATCTGCACATGTAAGAAAAACTCAACAGCTTTCTGTAAAGTGAACCGTAGCACTACTGGCAACTCCAAACGCCGCTCGCTAACTGCTTGTTGTTGCTAATAGGATTTGCTCTGCAGCTGACCCCGGAGCAGTCGGGCTCTGCAGAAACAGATGCCAACCACCAGAAGACACTGAGCGAGACATGATGAGGAAAATGACTAAAATTGCATTGTGTTCATTGTCTGTCAGATTCAATCTTTGCTTCCCTGCAGTCTGACGAGAGCAGAGATGAGGGAAAACTGCTCTCAGAGAAAAATCTCTGTCTCACTGGATTCCAAGTTTTTTTCTCCAAAATCCTAAAGCTTGACACGACTCTCATCTCATGCCTATTGAATAAAATCATACTGGTATAGCTCCAGACTTGATAAGCAACTTTATTAAAAAACTGCTTCCATTACTTCTGCAGATTCAAATTCCACAGATGCAAACAGACCTCTCACTATTCGCGTCATCCTTAAGCAAGCTGTATGTCGCATATTTATAAAATAAGATCATAATAAATGTGTGATTTAGACAGCGAGTGCATGGGTGTGAAGGAGTTTTGTTGGTTAAAATATGATGTGGAATACTGGTAAAACAAACAGAGCCAGAGAAAAGCTGTCAGGCCAGAGGAAGAATATAATAGAATAAACATGAATGCCTCTGTTGGAGAAGCTCTCTAGAGAAAGGATGTGGGAAGAAGATTGTTTTTACAGTTTCTACTGACTGCATTGAAAAACAACAGAGGAGTGAATTAAAAAAGCATTAAAAATGAGACTAATGGGAGGTAATGGTAGGAAACAACAGGAGAGAAGAGGAAAAGAAAGGAAGCTAAGGGAAATTAAAGCGAAAATAAGAGATGGAAACCAGAAAATAAATGGAAGTTAACGCGAGGAAAGAGACAGGAGAAATAAAAGAAAAAGAGGACAAAGGAGGAAAGGAAACGACACTGAAAAGAAAGTGGAAGGAACCAAAAAGAATGACAGGAATAAAAAAAGCTAATGGAAGTAAAGGAGGAGAGAAGCAGAGATGAAGGAAAAGAAAATGAAGGCAATGAAATGAAAGAATGAGAAGAGTGAGGAAAGAAATTGAAAAAAATATTAGTGCAAGAATGGATGGAAAAATGATGTTGGGTGAAAGGGAAATTAATGGAGAGGAAATGAGACAAATGAATTAAGTGAATGAGTTGAACAGATGAAAATGAGGAAATGCAAGGAAAACAGAAAAATGAAGACAGGAAAAATAAAAGAAGAAAAAGTAAAGACAATGTAAGGAAATAACAAAAAGATGGAACAGGAGAGTGTTAGAGAAAAGACATGGAAATGTGGGAGAAAATGTAACAATGAAAGGAGCTCAGAATGTAGGAAAAACAAAAAGGAGAAAATGTGAAATAAACGGGTCGAGAAAAGAAAGAATGAAAGACAGTGGAAGAAAAGTAGGAGACAGGATGAAGGAGAAAGGAGGGAAAGGAAGAAGCATAATGAAAGAAATAGGTAACGGTGGAGCTGAAAAGAAAAAAAAGAGCATCTGACAATGGGGAAGACAATGGGAAGAAAAAGAAGACAAAGAGACAGAAATTAGGACAAAAGAGGAACGTCCACAAAGGAAAAGGAAAAGAACGAAAGCTAATGGAAGGGAATCAGGAGAGGAGAGACACAGAGAGGAGAGGAGAAGCCACCATCACTGTCTGTTTATAACTCAGCTAAATGCTGCTCAGCCACAGCTGGAGCTCAGACAGGAACGAATGGGTAAAGTGAAGTCAGTGACAGGCTGGTGATTAGGACTTTCAAGTGTTTCATTGCTGCTGATTGTTCCGCAGCTTGGCAGGAATTCAGAGTATTCTTTACAGCATTTACAGAGTGAGGCAGCACACCATCACATTATTACAGCCATGAGAAGGTTAAGCAGCGTCAGTCTCTCTCATTCAGCCCTCGATGGCATTTCTCATTTATTTTTCTGTCTCCATATGCTCTTTAGTTGTCTTCTTGCTTGCCGCCCCGAGGAATCGTCCTCGTCTTCATCCAAAATCTGGTCAGGAATTCTTTAACAACAGAATCCAGCATCACTGTGTTTTCATGTTAATCAGAGCAGAACATCAAACAGTGACCACTAATGTCAAATAATAAACAGGGAATCGGGCAGCGGGCTCCATCGCCGCTATTCATTTTTGTCTGCATAAGCTATCTCTGAGTGGAGGTCAGAGCCAGACAGCCACAGCTGCCGCATAGAGAACCCTCGTAGACACAAAATGGTCGGCTTTAGTTCACCGTGTCACCGTGAACGCCATCATCCACAGTGTCAGTGTGCATCACAACAAATCACACACTCAGCCCTATTCGCACAGCTCCTAAGGAATGAGAAATGTACAGTCGTATGACTGGACATTTGATGTGTGTCAAAGGTCGTTTGCCAGGGACACACAATGACAGAAGAGCTGCGGAGTCAGGCAGAGCCGTCATGAGCCACGTTTCAAGGATGGTGTTGTGCAGCAGAAACACTGATGCAGAGCTGCAGATGGGTTAGTGTAGGGCTCAAATAGTTCAGGCTCAGGTTAAGTTCCAAGATAAATGACGTTAGTGACACCATCACACACCTACTTCCTTATTATAGTAACCGTATGCCACGTTATGTGAGGATCATCATTAAAGCGCATAACTTCGAAATCTGTCCTCGCGTGGAAAAGTCCTGTGTCTTTGTCACTTTATATGTTACCTCACCGCTTAAGGCATCAGATACTGAATCGTCAGTGTTTCCACTGTACTAACCTGGAAGCTCAGAGCGTCGATCACCAAAGCGAACGCCCCAAGTGTCGGCGTGTAACACGGACGGGACTGGACAGCGCGGCACTTTTTGATGTCTCAGGAATGAGGTTCTCCTTAAATCTGCAATCACTCATTATTTGTGGCCTGAAACAAACTGCAAATGCCACAAACGATCACCTTCTAACACGGTGACACTCACAGAACAACCTTCTAATTTCTTTGAAGCTGTTTCTCTGTCCACCTGATTATTGAAAGTCCTAGATTTGTCCCCCTACCCGCTCCGGAGGAAATATCTCAGTCATTAGCTGCTAAATGTGTCTGTTGTTTGGTGCAGGTGACGTACACTGGATCTTTAGAGCTTTTTAGGGTGAAAACATCTGACCACATGTTGCTCGAAGCAGCACAGACAAGTACAGTGAAAAAGGGCCACAACAGTAAAGATGCTATAAAACGCGGTAGAGAGTCAAGTAATTATTGTCAGAATGTGAGACTCATGCCTCTTTAAAGCTGAGGTGGAGATAGCTGGGCTTTTTCATGACACGTTTGTTCATTTGAACATTTCTTAATGTCCCGGTGATTTGGGATCAGAAAACATTTAGTATTATGTTGTGTGGCGGTGGGAGCAGAGGCTTCCAACGGTTGAATGTATTGCGAAAGTCAAAAGTTTATTATTACTACAGTGAACAATCCAATTTTTGGAATTTCTGCCTAAAACCAACTTTCCCAACAAGCTCGCAACCTGTTATCTTTTGTTTCCCTCTCTCCAGCAACCTCACAGCATTGTCCAGCGACGCCTGCTGGAGGGAAACATCACACGGCTGCGAGGGGAGGCTCGGGACCCCAGCGCCAGGGTTCGCTCCCCACTGGCCGACACCAAGGACGGACCCAGCGAGGCCGAGGAGAGGAGTGAGAGCACAGCCGACGACTCCACGGAAGAGAGGGAGTCTCTGGAGGAAAGCGAGAGGAGCCTACGGTCGGACGAGGAGGACGACAGCAGCGAAGCTGGAGCCAGACAGATGGCTGAGAAGACTGAGGACACGGGGAGCTCAACCCTGCTCACAGCTCTGGTTGTTCAATGCAAGGTACTGCACCCTATAAGCTATGACAGCCTTCACCCACATTCATGCTTTGACACTCTCCATTAAAACTGAAAACATAAAATGAGACAAAGACAGCCCCACTGTGCTCTCATGACTCACCATCTACAGCCTTCTTCATTTATTCTCTGTTTACAACACACAAAAAGCTGCGTGATTGGATCAGGTGAGCGGATAACTCAGTCACCTGGTGACAAGACCAGCTGGGTGAACAAGTCCACATGGGCCCCAAATGCACAAGGTCCTAAAACGGGTCACATTGTGGACAAAAGGGAGAAAAAGCAACAATGAAGTGGCATTAAAACCTATGGAAGCATAGGGCCTAGGGTTTGGTTTTACCTGCTTGTAGCCCACCTTGGCCCCTGTAGCCTCCTACGTGAAACTGCTACTTTGGCCCTACTGATAATGCAGAGGCAGACTCAGATAAGGATGAATAAGACATTTTCGTAATGCCTCAAAAAGGTGTTTTAGGATGCAGCTGAGACAACAAGGGACATTCCAGTAATTTAGTGTTGTACTTGAATAAAAAAATGCTACATACAGACTAATTTTATCCAATCAGAACAGGCTTGTAAGGAGAGTTGTTTCCAGGCAGCTGCACACTAAAGAGTCTGAAAGGTCTGCCATCATAGAGGGGTGATGCACGTTTAAACATGGAGCACATTCTCATATAGTCTGGCTGAGAGGACATGAAGCATCTCACCGGGCTGTTGCTATGAAAAGCATCAGAAACACCTTTCTCGCCTCTGCACAGCTGTCCAATCACAGTAAGAAGTGGGCGTGAGTGTGCGGGTGTGGTTTCAGAAACCTATTCAAGAATCCAACAATCAGTTTTGACTGAGTATACTTGTGGCTTGAGTCACTACAGGTACTGGGTCCAACATTTTCCACACAGCTCAGCGGTGTTTGCCCACATCTTTCAAACTTTATCAAACACAGGCTTGTAGTTTAAACAAGTCTTCTGACTTTCTAGCCTACAGGTTTTTTTTTCAGACCCAATGAACTGTCTGGGCTTTGTCACAGGCTGTGTCTGAAATCCTCCCCATACTCACTTTATGTGTGTTTTGCAGTAGTGTCCGAATGTTGAGTGTGTAAATCTATCCATGATACAGTGCACTCAAAGTATCCCACAATGCAACGCTCCCCATTTTAGAGATGAGAAAATTACTGTTTGATGCATTATTTAAAATGTTTTAAACTCAAATTTAAAAACCTTTATGGAATGAGTAGAATGTATATTGAAAGTGAAATAGTGTGTTTATAAAGTGTCAGAAATGTCAAACGTGTAACTTATCTGCCATTTGTTTACTCCAACTAGTCATGAGCTTTGCAGGGATAATCTTCATATGTACAAAATATCTGAAATCAACTTAAACGGGCTTTATAATAGGTCATATATAATGTTAAATTAATTGTTCAGATTTTGTCAGTTCTCCTTGTGCTGAAAGTTTGTTGTTACTCTGGCAGACGGTGCCACGTGGGGGGTTGGCGACCAGGATTTTAGGCGACCAGGCCAGGCCAGCCCCCTGGCTCCACCCCTCTAGATTATACAGGAAGTAACGAGTGAGTAAGCAGGGGGTGATTACGGATGCAGCCACAGTCTCCTGGTTTCACATGACATGCAACACGTGACTGGTTGCCATAACAACAACAGCAGTTGTTTCACACTGGAATCAAACTCCAGTCTTTTGGCTAAAAGTGCTGTGACCCATCCAACACCCTAACACGTCTCCTTACAAACGCTGGACACTGTAAATGTTCCCTGCATTGCCAAGCAGTAATACGATGTGTATTTGTTGGTCATTTTAGCTTCTATTCCAAATTGTGTAAAGTGTTTCAATCAATCAAGACTAGAAAACTAAAGCATTATGTGTGTAATGACTCATGCTGTCTTTTCATACAGTTTGAAAGACATTAGGCACTAATGCTTGTCTGGTTTCACATGGAGATTCCCCGGTTCCAGTGACAAGTGTATGAAGAAAGGTCACAGAAAATACAAAATATAGATTTAGCTTGTTCTAAACACTGTGTAGCCACAGTATGGGCCAAGCATCAAGACTCTGACGGTTGATTTATACAATGAATTCGATGAAGTATCTGCTTAATTTATTTGAACAGATTTCCACAGAAAAAACAACTGATATCACAGAAAATGAACATAGAGCAGGTTGTTTTCCTCACATGTGGTTTTCTGTTTGAAAAAATAAGTCAGCTACATATATAATATAGCTTTAAAGACTAAAGTGTAAATTACAACAACTGAGTTGCTTTCTATTAAGGAAAACCTACCGAATATCTTGTTGTTACATATTTTTCCTCTTTATTGTTTTAAATTAAAATACTTTCAAGCTTTTACAATTTGATCTGACAAAAAGTGTAGTTTGAAAATTGTACTTTATTCAGACCCCTCAGCGACTAAATGGTTAATTAATCAGCTGTAAAATGCCAGTGATATATTATTTAGTTTAGCTGCAGCCCAACAGTATTTACTGTGTAACAAGCTTTCACTTCAGTATATTGTATCCTTCCATCAAACAACAGGTCTGCTCACATTTTGATGGGTTTTTCTCTCATTAAAAGATCAAAACCAACAAAAAAAACTCCTCTAAAAGTAATAACCTCTTAAGTGAGCTCAACTACACTATACTCTATACTTGACTCTATTTACTTGACTCTGTTCTGCGTTTCACAGAAATTGAGACAAAAATAGTTGCAGAAATCCTCATTACTTAAACTATATCCATGAGGTTAAAAGCTAATATTTTGGAAATTTAATAAAGGGAACTGCAGCCATGTCTGACAAGATATTTGCATCCTTTGAAAGAACTGAATACAGCTTTTGTGTATTACAACTAGTATAGTCCACTTATTCAGTACATTCAGCATTTTTCCCTATTACTCACGGTGCTTTAGTGGGTTTTATCATCAACTTGTTCCTCGGTTACACATTCAGTTACTATTTTTACACTTCAGGGAGCGAGAGGGATATTTAATTTATTTTTTTTTTTGCACTGCTGGGACTGAGACAAAGGAGCAGGTTTGTGGGCCTGCTGATAAGCTGCTGTGCCTGCGAGGACAAAGGGGGCTAAGCTCAGCCTGCACAGAGTGTGAGCGATCAAAACAAGCCTCATGGAAACTCAGCTGTATTTTTTCCAAAGAGGAAAATATCTTCTGGTTAAGTGGGTAAGGTATTGATTTATGAAGGAGATGACGGGGACAGAAAGATCTACAGGCGCGCTCGGGCGGCTGGATAGTAAAAACCCAAGTAGATGTTACAAAATCTCTTTATATGAAGCCCTATGGCCTTCAAATTATTACTATTGATAGTTTAAAGAGAGTGAGCCTCAGTTATTGCCAGAGCCTCTGATGCGTTGTTGTAACCATCATTAGATTACTATTGAAACCAGAAAACATTCACCACTTTTTCCTCCTTAAAGCATTATTGATAGAATTCACTATGAATGAATAAAGAAAGTAGCTGAGATGTCTCATCATTTTTAGAAGTAAAAATATCTAATTTATTCAAGGTTTGATCGGCAGTGAACTGTGTGAGCATCCTGCTTATCTCACATGCATGCAGAGCCGCCATATGTTCTCAATACATTATTCATTCTTCATTTTTTCTACAATCATGTGATGAACAGACAAAGGTTCTCATGAGCCACTGCAAGCTGCTGCACTATGGAGGAAATACTTTTATCATAACTGATATGAAGTGCAGGAAACAGAGCAACCGTCAGATTCAGAATAAGACACGTGCCAGTGGAGGACGGAACAGGGGGTCTCTGCTGCGGGAATGTGGTTTGACAGATTAACGTGGACATTTTGAAAATGCATTTGTTTTATTGTAAGAGTGAGATCAGATTATACAACTCTCACATCGGTTAAACATGGAGCTGCAGTCGAGTCAGTGCACAGGCTTCACATGTACTTAAGTAGATTTCATAATGGCTACGTTTAATCCACTATATCTGTAAACCATATCTTTACTTTTACTCAACTACATTTCTAATCAAAGATAAGAGGACTTTCCTACAGAAGACCAGAGATTTAGTCGAGTGTGGAATAACTGTCTGGTTCTTTGTCGTACAGAGGCAGGTGACGTGAAGCAAGTGACGTAAATTATGTGACAAAGCATGAGATTTAAAAAGCACCCAATCATGTTAATTAATGTTTTTGTGCCTTACACTAACCAAACTGCTACATCCAGCATTTTGGATTTTCTGAATGTAACATACTTTGGAACTGGGCACATACAGTATTCACTATCTTGGTGCCTGGACCCAAAAAGGTGGAATTTCAACAGACAGCTGCCGTCCAACGTCTGGGGTGGGGGGCTATGTCAATAAATGGACCTGTTCGTGTTGTGAGAGGGTTTGGACAAATGACCTGTGTGTGTGTGTGTGAGAGTGAAAGTTGGACGACTGGTTGCTACAGGCAGAAGTTATTTAAGTTAATGTAAGGATCGGATGTTTGTATGGAAACAAATTATCCAGGATTTGGTGGTGAACTTTACTCCCCCCTCCCCCTCTTTCTTCCAGTTTTCCTCACACTGATGTGACTGATATCCATCTTCACATCTGACTCCAGACACCAATAAACTCAATATTGTTTAGGCAAACATGGGAAACTCATTAGTGCTTATTTTCCCATCCAGCAGTTACAGAGCACCGTGACCGGAGGATTAATGAATAACTGCTGAGGAAACTGTCTATGTTGTGGAAACACTTCTCTGAAGAATCAAACACTGTGTGAAGAATCATCTCAGTTTATGTGCTCTGTGTTTACTCAGGTATAACTCATTTACCTTTTGTTCACCTCAGAGGTTTCTGCAATAAGACCAGCAGGTGATTTTTTCCCTTAACAGTCAATAAACCCAACCCCACGTCTCCTGGACATGTAGACACCGGTCATTATAGTAGGACCTTAACCACCTCTTAATCAACTATGTTACCTCAAGAATGAGCGTTGGCCACAAAACCGAGAAGTAAACCTTTCACAGTCACGTGAGCCATTGTTAATACTGATTATAGACACTTAAAAAATGAAAACAGTTTTGTTTGCAAATCTGTGACCTTTGAGTTGTTAAAACAAACGACTATAAGTTAATATTTCATGCTTTAGTTATACATTTGAGATCATTAGGTCTCAGCACTCAGCAGACTGAAGAATCAGCATTTTGTCAGAAACATGAACCGAACACATCAGCTGATTAACCCAAAAACCTTGATCTGTGATTGTTTGGTTGTGTTTTTACCTTCACTGTTAAAACCCCCACCAGAGACTCAAAACAGACTAAGACCAATCTCACAGGCAAAATACATCATTGGCTTTCAAAGACTCCTCAGAAGTGTGTTAGTGCATTGTTGTAGTTGGTCGTCTCCTCGCGTGCTGTGGTGCCCGGGTGAATGGGGAAAAAACAAAACCACACTGTGACACCCAAACCTGTCCTGTCCGTCCTCTCCACAGTGCTGCGAGGCTGAAGTCAAGGCATCTATCAACACCGGCAGCCAACATAACCACATCTCCACCACCTGCTGCCAGAGGCTGGGGTAAGAAAACACCCTGCTCGCCGCTGCAAATGCACTCACGACACACTGCGTGCAACTGATTAAAGAAAAGTAACCTTTACCTAAAAAACTAAAAGGTAAAGACATTTCTGTAGTAAAATAAACGTAGCTATAATGAGAAATAATGCGGATTGTTCAAGAGCCTTAAAGACCTGAACATAAATCAAATCTCAGCCTGCCGCTCACAGCACTGTGGCTTGAGTGGCAAAAGGAGCTGACGAATTATGCTCGTATCCATTTCAAATCAGCTCTAAAGGTAACAGGTAAACAGTGAAAAATAAGGAATCTGTGAGTGTTTCTGCTGCATCTGATAAAAAAATGTCTCAAAAAGGTTTTAAAGATGTTGACTTTGTGACCCTGTGTGTGTCATTAGACTGGTGCCCAGTCAGGACAGTTCACCGTGTGGTGTGGGCAGCTCAGTGGCGGCTCTGCAGCTGCAGCTGGGCAGACAGACGGTCCAGTGTTCAGCTCATGTCAGAGGTGAGAATATTGGATTGAATTAGAAAAGGGGGATGTAGAAAAAGCTAAACACAATGTGGGATGTCAGTAGCAGCTTTTGCCATCATTTACTGCAATATATCTAACTTTTAAATTCACTGGTGCTAGAGAGGTGGTCAGAGGACTCCCCGAGTCAGCATATTTTATCACCTTGGCAACCATAAATCAAATATTTGTTAGGATATCACGCTGTAAAAAAACAAACACGAGCCTCGTGGTGGTGCTACAGAAACCACGGGAGGACCAGCAGAGCGTTTTGTTATCTGCAAACTAGGACCAACTACATCAAACATCATCACAATCCATCCAGTGCAATTGCTGTTAGCACGGCTAAAGCCTCCATGTTTTTTCCCCGGCACACGTTCACAAATGGTGCTGCTGGCTCTCCAGACGTCAAAACACACAGGCTGACGCTACCAGGACAGCTGCTAGGTTTACAAGAATATGTACCAATATTTAAGAATATCTCTCCACGTCACCACACGAAAATAAAACAGGCAAACTGCTAACTGGAGCCAAACTTCATAAAAAGGGAGTCCAGGATCCTGATGACATAGTCTGGTGCTAATTTGACATTGTGTGGGCACTGGTCCAAAGACCAATGCAGATAGTAAACACTAACAGTCTAAACTGGGAGGGCAGCGACTACATTTGCATCATCGGTGACCCTCTGCATCACTTTCTTGGACAGGAACTACCAGGGTTTATTTTTGTCAGGAAAAAGGTCAGTTTCCTTTTAAAGACATTTTCCTTCAACTCACTCCTCAGTGTGTTTCTTCTTACATGGACTTGAGACTCAGTGAGTTTCTGTTTTTCTTCTGATGTAAGTAAGAAATACCAGCTCGCGTGCAGGTGACAACGTTCGCGTGCAGCGAAACTGCAAATGTGTTTTTAAAGGGAACACGAGCTCCAATGCTACATATGTTCTGAATGAACCAAACTCTACATTTAGTGAAGTACAGCAAATTGCAGGGAGGTGTTTGGCGTCGTTGGGACGGTGTACAGAGTCCAGGACTGTCGGCCCACAGACCTGAGTTCCACTCCAGCGTCCCAAGTTCAGAGAAAGATTGTGGATTTGCATCAAAGCAATTAAACTCATTGTATGTGAATTCGTTTTGAAATGCTTTTGAACATCAGGCATTTACATGATGGGCAAAGAGGAAACCAGCCTGCACTAACATTATGCACCTTCCCTATAACCTTTATTTATTCAGGGTCATTTGACTAAGAGGCAAAAAACACATATTCTGAGCTGCTGACCACTGAGTAGCTCGGGACCAGGAGTCCAACCACTGTCCCAGTGGTTTGTGGACAATTGCTCTTTCAACGGAGCTACAGACATAGTATTGTGTCTTCCCCTTCATCCTGATTTACGGCTTGTCATGGGGATTATGTCACAGAATAAAGAACAACGATTGTTATTTTTATTTATTTAGGTTCCTGTCTTTGCCTGCTCGTTCATTCGTGCTCACCAAAGTCTCTGATTTAACCCCTGGGCCCTGAACATTAATTTCTCACTTCACCCAAAACTCACACCCAACTAACAAGTACATCTGTAACACCTGTTAACACAGTCAATAATAATATAGTGGTGGTGATGACTTAACTGGGATTCAGGCTAATGTGTGTTTGTTCACATGACGCTGCTAATTAATGAGTATCCATGTGAATTTCATATAGCAATTATTACATTCAGTTTCTTTCTTTTTTTTTTCACATGCCCTTATCTCCCCTCTCTGTTTTCTGTTTCAGAGGATGAGGTGTTTGAGCTGTGCCTGGGTCTTCAGACTCTGTCGGAACTTAAAGTAAGGTCCTCATTCGTATCGTTTGCCTTTTGGTGTGTTTCTAAAGACACAGATGGTCACATGCCTTTAAATAAGGACAGAAAATTAAATAAGAGCTGACAGGAAAATGAACATTCTAGGCACTGTGAACTGTGGGAAAGGCTGGGTAGAGTTATTTTAGTGTTACAGCTTTCAGATTCCCACTGTGCAGGTACATCCCAGATTGTAACTTCCTGTTATGAAAAATTTTATATGTGCACATTTGAAAAATGCACAGTGTCTGGTTAATATTCTACTAAAAATCTAATTAGACTGGGACTTAAGGACACGAAAGGAACACTAGCTTTGTAAATGAGCTTCTTAATGTCTTTGCAAGTCACTTTCACTAGAAGTTGTCATGAGCAGAGTCTTTATTAATTATGATTAATGCCATAAATAGTCATTGGCCTCCGTGAAATGTTATTCAACTGAGAAACAGCGAGAAAACTTCACACTGTGATTTGATAACGACAAGTTGTATTTCAGAATGGAGGAAAAGTTTTCAACTAACAACTTCAAGTGTTACATTTGTCAGTTTCTGCAAGTTACAGCCATCATGGCTCTTCCACAACACTGAATTCATGCTCTTAAGCAGCTACAATCTGCAGTTGGTGAACACTATGCAGCATTAACGACTAAAGTGGCAGAAATTCCCACCATAGTTTGTAAAAACAGAGCTAAATTAGAGTGGATATTAGAGTTACGTTCATCAGCTGAATAGAGGCGAATACAGAAAATTGTTTTTTAAAAATCTGTTAATTCAGGTGCGAGCACAATATCAACTACCAGGTCCACAAGATGAAAACATATCAAAGATTATTGGAACCAATGGCCAAAATCTGAATAATGAAAAACCAACAAGTTTGAATTTTAGTGAGTAAAACATGTTAAAGATCTTAAAGTGTGAAAATATGGTACTGAAAACACAATGAGGAGGGATGAGTTTGGCTTGAGATCGCTGACAGCATAGTTGTATTATCATACAATATACTATAGGTATATTGATCTATTGAGACCTGAGAGAAACTGTCATCGTATCCTGTATGTGAATACAGGGTAGCTGTTCTGAGGAGGCTACTTTCTGATCCATCAGCTATAAAATGTTTGATTGTTAATCATTTAATTTCTGACCAGACTAATCATTTGAGCTCCTTAATGATTAAACAAAAGAAGGAAGGACAGAACAAAAAAACAGTGAACAATTATCTACAGCACATGTGGCCTGGTTGTAACTGGTTTAGCTGAGTCTATCAACGGAGCCACTTTTTTCACAGTCCTCAAGCGGTGAGACTGTTTTACTTTTATTTTACTAGATGAGGTAATGAGGTAAAGAAAAGTATGCTGATCACTTAGAAATGAATATATTTAACGCTTTAACAGGGGAACTCTCTGCAAATGAACAGAAGGAAATTTATAAGGACTGAAAGACAAAGGATCTGAGAAGGAAAGAAAGACAAGGACTAAAATGAGGAAGCAACAAAGAATAGTAAACACAGCAGGCAAACAATGAAGCAAGGAAAAGGGGATTAATGGAGGAACAAAAGGAAGCAACAATGGAAAGAAGAATAAAAATAAAGGAGGAAGGACAGAAAGAAAGAACAATTGAAAGAAGGAAGGAGAAAAGGAAGGAAGTAAACAAGGAAAAAACAACAGAAAGAAAGGAAGGAAAGGGAAAGAATAAAGTTCGTAAAGAACGTAATGACATTTGTCTCCTGTCCCAGTGCTGCTTGGACCTGAGCCGCCGGGTCCTGAAGCTGCAGGGCTGCGGCGAGGAGCTGCCCTTCTTGAATCCCTCAACCGACACCCAGTGCCAACACGACACCAACGAGAACCTGTGAGCTCGACTCTGCGGCGACCGCTGCCTCGAATGTCGACCGGCCGCACATTCGAAGCCGTTTGTGTCCGGACCGTGCGATCACAGTGTCCCTCACTGCCAGAACAAGGATGGGAACCTGCCACTGTTGTTCTCCAGTTTACATCATTGTGTTTGTAGAATTACGACATTTCCCATGATTATCTCCTCTGTTAAATTAGTTTGGTTACAGAGCGGATGAGTTAATCCAATCTGTGAGTCTAATTATTCTTTAGGATTATATATGTATATGAAATCAAATCATCTGTTGAGCTGTCAGAGTGCACTGAAGCTCCCAAAAAAGATATTAGTGAAAAGTTTTGTGATCTGGCTGTAAAAACAGTCACTTTCAGTCACGTTTAATTGTACACAATCAATCAACAATGACTTCAATTTAGAGTTTTATATTATGGGATATTTTTGTTAAAAGATAGATGGGAGAAGGTCAACACCACATGGAGGCCTTGATGTGAAGCTATAGCCAGCAGCTAGTTAGCTTAGCTTAGCTTAGCGTGAAGAACGGAAACATAATCATTTCGTCATTTGCAAAATTTAGTACCCACTTATTTTGAAATAGTATAAAAGAGCAAAGCAAAGAATTTTTTTCCACATAATATTTAATGCACAATTAGCATTAGCACAAAAGATTCCTCATCAGAAATTAGAGTAAATTTCATCAAGGGGTATAAAATTGGCACTTTTAAAAATTGTCCTTATTTTTCTATAATTCTTTTTTAATAAACACGCCTTGATCATTTTTGTTACTTCTGATGATAAAGTTTGTACAAGCTGAATGTGCAACATTGTCATGTTGGGTTTAGGGCTTCGTTTGCAGCCCCTTACGCTGAAACTGCATGAAGGAGGATCCAAACTTAACCCTAAGTCTAGTACATTAACTATATTTGCCTATCACCAACAATTTCTCATATCTGTTCATAACCTTTCATTGCTTTTAGATACTGAACAATATATTTGCTACTTAGCTACTTACAGCAACGCTCCCCCTCCCTGCTCTGATCCTCCACCCTCCGCCAGGCTCTGCTACGCTCTGCACAGCCCTTCAGGAGTCAGCCACTGTTGAATATCAATAAATAAGAAGCTGCAAAACTTAGTGATGGAGCAGAAATTGTTAAAAGTCTCTGATTGGTTCAAAGAGCCAATCAGCCAATCTTTTTCCAAATATGTCTTTTTTTCTCCACCGTAAGATTTTAAGATATTTGAAAACAGTTTCATAGTGTTACTTTAATGTCCAGATGTATAACCAAGATAAGATTTGTATATTCAATCACGCCACATCTTAACAACTGCTGGCTAAAGTCACACATTTACCAAACTGTTATTCGAATGGAAAAGATCTTCATCATCATATTTCCCAACATGTCGAACTGTTGTTTTAAGACACGACTCATCTATAACGTGTCTGTACTCAGGATGCTCTGTAAAGGGTTTTCACTGGAAACTTTGAGCCAATCTCATGTAATTACATCTGGACCAGGCTGCCTCCTTAAGACGGAGATGTGAGGAGGAAACCATCATATATATAAGTTTCTGAAGCCCTTATGTTCAGCTTTTTAAAGCCCCTTAGCTCTTTCCAAAGGGCTAAGTGCAGTAGTTCCCTCTAAACCCCTTCTAATAACATAAAAATTGATTTCACACCAAGTCAGCCACATATATTTGAGTCAGACTCAGCTACAGAAATATCAAAACCCCTCCATCTGCATGACTTTGTAAAGTTCTGCCTTTGTAGAAGTCTGCATGTTCACGTGCTTGTCTGATTGTGTCCAGTTGAAAGCCTGAGGTTGGTGGATGTGTGTGTTTCCGTGTGCATGTATGTGTGTGTTAGGAGTCACGGCAGGATTTTATGACTTTTTTTTTTGCCTTGTTGATGCTCCATTTTCACGTGGCAGATAAAGCTCCTATCATCCCCCCACCGACCCACTGGGCTCCGGTTCAGAACATGCTGCCTAAAGCCGACCCAGCCGCCTTCCCTCCCTGCCTCTTTCAGGGGATTTCAATCTCTTGACTGAAGTGTTCAAGCTCGTGCTCCGCTTTCTTCAGAGTCTCTTTACCACCTTCAGGGTGAGGTGGTACGTTCTTCGGTCTGACACCTCATGTTTGCCGTCACGTGGGAACAGAACGAACTCCCCCACTACAGTGCCACCTGCCTCTCTTTGCCTCTCCGTGTCTTCATATTGTGAAGGAGAGCTGCCTCACCGAAGGCCACCGTGCTCTGCTTTAATAACACCTGAACCGTGCCGTGCTCTGGACTGTGCTACAGTATCTGTCTAACCTTTGGAAGAAAGTTGTCCATGCATAGATCGACAATCTTTGTTTCTCTTTGATGTACTAGTGACCTTCCTACACGGTGTGAGAGGAATCGATGTATGACAGAAATTTATTTTTGGTGTTTCTCTTCTTCTGAACAGTATTTTCTCTGCTTAATAAAGTATGTATTCTGGCTATAGCTCTGCTTGTATTCTCAATTTTAATATGAAATGACACAGCGTGGAGGAGTGTTGGGCCTATTATGTGAAAGTGCAGCTGTTTAAAATCTCTAATCTCCGTCTGTCTCAATAACGTGAATTGGCAGACTGACTGTACTTTTCTTAGATCTCACATTAATTCCCAGGGTCTGTACTAGCAAAACAAGCCCGTATGTTCCCTTCACTGGTACATTCTGCTATTTAAAGAGCCAAACAGTCACGTTAGATGTTCCCACAACACCACCGGCTTTGACAGTTGACCCCTCTGACCATCAAAGGTTTCCATCTCACTATACGTACCACATCAACTCTGCAAGTCATATTTTAAGGTCTCTAGTCCTGTAGGTCAAGTCCGAGTCACAAATCTGCACAGTGCTGATAAGTACATTTTCAAGCTGATGCTAACTGATTATTCATATTTAGTCACTGGGCAGACGCATTTATCCAAAGCAAACAAACAGCGAAGTGCTATGAAATAACATATTTCGGTTTTGTGGGACTTAAGTGCCAGATAGAGAAGAAATGATATTTCCTTTTTTGCAGGTAAATGGCCTGTGTATATAAAACTTCAGACTCTGCCTTCTCTGAACAGGATTTGACTTAGCAAAACAAAACTAAAGCTGTGCAGTGACCACAGTCGCACTTACAGGTGAACAGGCAACATAGATCACAACATGTCCCCCACGTCCCAACCAGTAACACAGCGCTACAAAGTGATGTTTGGTTGCCCCGTTAGCGGGCGACTGCAGGAGTCGAGGCGAAATCAGACGAGTTGGGTAACATATTCAGAAAGGTAGAGTCTGAACTTTCTGGTGCTGTAAAGGGCAAATCTGCTGCCTGAGAGATGGAGATGTCTGTAATTGTTCCCCTAATTCAGATTAAATTAATGTTGCCAAATTCAATTAAATTCAAACTTTATTTGTCCCCTAGTGACAATTTAAAAGGGCATAAATGTAGCTCATAAAAACATCAATCAATAGACACAAGACCCACCCACACAGTACAACAGACAACCCTCATGGAAAAGACATACAAATAGTCTATAAAGTGCTAATGAAATGCAGATTTAAAAAAAAAAGTATATATATATTATAAGAAGATATAAAAGAAAATGTATGTATTATATAATATACATTATATTATATATATATAAAAAGAAGAAAGAAAGAAAGAACAATGAAGAATGTAAGGCTGGGCAGCTTCATTAGAGCTGGGTCAGTGTTCAGTGTTTAAATGCTGGACCGCCCTGGGGACGAAAGTTGTCTTCCTCCTCTGTGTCCCAAGGCCTGGACGGCGACGTCTGCATCCTTGTCAGTCCCAAATGATTTCAATTTCATGAGAAGGTACAGTTTTTGATGGCATTTCTTCAGGATTTCCTCTGTGTTAGAGGAGAACTTCAGCAGGTTGTCAAAAATTGTTCCTAAGTATTTATACTTGTCCACAATCTCCACTGGCTCCCTCTGAATGATGGTGGGGACTGATTCAGCCATCTCTCTCTGTTTGGGGAAAAAATGTCACTACCACCTCCTTGGTTTTATGTATGTTGAGCTCAAGGCATTAGTTTCCACACCACTCCACAAAGTCCTACAGGGATGAACTATGATGTCGTATGTGGCCGGACAGCAGAGACGACTGTGTCGTCAGCGAATTTCACAATGTGACAATGTGACTGAGCAGACGTACAGTCGTCTGGGTAGAGGAACAAGGATAGAGGGGAGAGGACACGGCCTTGTGCCAGCGGAGGTAAAGAGGATGTCGGCGGGGAGTTATTCACCATCACTCTCTGTGACCTGTCAGTGAGAAGGTGTATAATCCACAAACAGGAGCCTAGCTGTAGTGTAAGTGAGGAGATGCATGAATTTAACCAAGTGCTGTTGTCCCGAAGAAGAATTGAGGTCACGGGGGAGAGAAGAGACACTGCTGCCTGCAACCTGGGTGGGCTTGCGGATGGTGGAGACGGAGTTCCCTGCTGCCATGTTCTTGAGGCCCTGCCAAGCTAAGCAGAGGTTACTCTACTTTATTTTGATATTTCTGCTTGGCCTCTTAACCTCTCTGTGGACCTCTTTGATTTCAGCTTCCGAACCAGTGAAGAAAAGTCTCTTTTTCTTATGTAGAATGTCTTTCATACCTTTAGTCAAGATGAAAAACAGGAGCACAAACGTCCACAAAGTCCTAGTCCAAAGTTACTACGTTTGCTAGCCGGCTAATTAGCATTAGCCATACAGTCCATACATGGTCCTAATATACATGAAGCACTGCACACTCACAACTCATATAAAATGTACAAGACCCGCAAAAACATAAAAAAAAATCCAAAAGGAAGACAAGCTACTCTCTACACCACATGGGCAGTGACCCGGAAGGAGTTTCTGGCTTTTCTTATTTGAATCATTTTAAATTTTGGGACATACATGTTTGCATATTTTGTAAAAATGTGTACACTTAATAGAAAATCAACCAATATCCATTGACAGAATAATGTAGAAACGCAAGGTCAGTCTGTTGCTGTCTTGTTGTTTTCTTATTGCTCTGGAGATTTACGTTGCCGTGTCCTGATTTGTAGCTTACAGATGCCACTCTGACAAGAATAGTTCAAATTCTACACAAACTAATAAGATCAGATGGCAAACAGAGAGGGGTTAAGCTAACAAAATCATCTACTGCGGATATTTTTCATTCAAAGCCACATCTGCTTTACATTGGATTTTTGGTTTGACACGGGCGATTTCCCACAAAATAACAAACTGCGTTCATCCTGTCTCTGCTGATTCTTGATTACGCGGTGTATGACAGCCCCCTGTGACACACGGCCATAGAACATTATAGAAAAATGAGCTTAAAACAAATCTTGATGGAGAAGATCTCCCTCAATCCGCCCCCTCCCTTGTTTTCCGTCACTTTACACACCACATCCTGTTAACTCTGCAGCTAGTTGCACCTCTGGTAGGAAAGTACCATTAGTCAAGTGTCACAAGCAACACAATGTGGTTGTACGCATCTCTTTATACTGTTGCCTCCAGACGTGTGCACAGCAGATGTTTCCAAACCACAAACTGATAACTTGAGATATTGTCGATCACTAAAAGACTGAAGAAAACACGAATTTGTCGACTATTTGGTTTTAAATAGCAGCCCATTTTTTAACAGGGCCGTGTTGCATGAGGCAGTATCTCATGCTCTCATACAGCATGCAGGTAGAGGCTCTTCTCATTCGAAGGGCAGAGCTTGTCCAAAGATTGCACCAGAGAGGGCACAGTGATCTGCAGCAGAGAATAACTACCATAAATCTCCACCCAGAGGACGGAAATCGCACACATTATAATAACAGTGAGTAACACAGTGATCTCCCCAGGGGGGTTCAGTGCACATGAGGCATTAATTCTGTGAGGCTGCCCAGGCTTCACAGACCTACAGTACACTGCCTGTGTGCTTAACCGACCTTGTAATTACATTTATAGATACTGATCGGTAAATAAGGTCATGTGTAGGAGCAGAGAATGGAAACTTAGTAGGTAACACCAGATGGTTTCCAGCATAAAAAAATCACGTCTGTCATATTTGCATGTCTTAGTCAGAGGACGTCAACCTAATTGAGGAAGATGATTAAAAAGAAAAACAAAGAACACTTGATTAGTCATTTTGAACAAACACCTTTGAGTTCAATTAACAGCAGCAAACATGAGGTTTGTGCAAAAGCCCTGCAACAACAAGCTGCAATACATAGTGTCTCAAAGTCACTTAAATCACCCGTCTTCCACATTCTGATGCTCGGGTTGAACTTCAACTTTGAGCATGTCTCCTTGCCTGAAAGCTTTGAGTTGTTGCCGTGTGATTGGCTGATTAGACATTGGCGTTGACGGGTTGAACAGGTGTACTGTTAATGTAGCGGTCAGGGAGTGTAGGTTTATTGACAGCATTGATCGTTCATACATTTAGACAATGACATTTTGCAGTGGGCAGTTACAGACAGGGCCTGGGGAGCTAGTTCTAAGTGTCTCGCCCAAGGACACATCTGGCGCACACGCTGGGATTTGAACCAGAAGAGTTCTGCACCCGAGCATAAGCAGATTATTCACAACCAGTGAGCCTGAAAATAAGAATATGATTTTAAGCCTCCGTATGAAACTTTAATTTGCAGATTACTTTTTGAATCTATCTCCGTTTCACATGATTAGAAGCTGTGAGGCTAGTGTGGGCAGAAGAAGCACTTTGCCTTCGCCACAAACCTTTGATATAAGCACACAGCCCACTTCTCCTTCCAGACCCTCAGCACAGCATGTTTCCCTCCTACACCAGCAGGACTGTAAGCAAGTCAAGCCAGAGGAAAGAAAAAAAAAAAAACATTTACTTTGCCTGTCACTAGAAATACATTTTGATCTCTTTGTGTCCTTCATCTCTATCAATAGCTACCAGTCCCCCTGTGTATCTCTCTCTCCATCTGGTGAGGGGATCCACACACAGTACAGCCCTGCAGGCTCTAGCTCCTCACTGGGAATGACCCACAGGAGAGTGAGGTAGGGATGCTACGAGGGGAATATGGATCAGACCAGGTCCTCAGTGGGGAGGCAGCTGTTATGTAACATGAAGCACCAGTGAGTGGGAGATCCTCCAGAGAGGACATTTAAAGTCTTGCTTGTAATGACTCACGGGGAAATTAACATGCTAATGGAGGAACGTTTAGCATTTTACGCTGCAGGGAACACGATGAATGCTGTGTTTGTGCCGTGTCAGAGTAAAGGTAATTACAATTTAACCAAATTGTAATAATCAACTCTTAATTAAAACTCCATTTTTTTTGCGCTAATCTATCCAACTTGGGTTTAAATAATTTGAAAATGTCTGAATAAAACCAAACAGATATGGAATGTGTAATTTGTGTGCATGTAAACATCATATCCTTGCTTCAGAAAGCCTGGATATACCAACTGCAGACAGTACTCCAACAGAAAATGTAAGAGTAAATTAAATATACGGGGATATGAGTAACCAGGTATGTCACGTTCCAAGTTTATGCCATAACACAAATATGATCAATCTTAAAACTGTGATACTACTGCACAGCTAAAAGTAGTAGTGACACTACATAACAAAGGCTAAATCCTTTATGACAATAGTTCATAGCAATGTGTAGTAACTACAGAGACATCAACGAGAATGTGTCCTCTGTACTCTATGGGTCCATCTGATGTGTGTATTTCCAGAGTCATTTCACATGCTACACTTTGTTCCTTTCCCAGCACCTACCTCCTCCACTAACCAGTTTCCTGTGGAGAGATCGTGCATGTGCATTGTAGCAGCTCTGCAATCATACAACAGCATTAGGTGGTCAGTGTTGGAAAATGCTCGACTTATAATTTAGACAAAAATGTATGCAAATGTCTAAAATTATAAAATATATATGACACTGAGCAACTGCCTTGGCATCACAATTTATGAGGTTATGAAAAGACAGAGCAGCCACAGGGCAGAAGCATCATATTACTGTAGCTATGTCCTATCGTCCCATTTTAATAAATGAGCCCATTTAAGAAATATTTAAAGTGTGACCACCTAGATTGGCAGGATATTGCTACCATGTTAGCACCCAACTTGCCACTTAGCCCCACAGGTCAAAAATGTCAAGTCAGTTTATTTATCATTCCCACCATTAACCTAAATAAAGATGAACGTGCTTTACAATCTGCACACTCCATGATTCCCTCTCTCATATGAAATCCACCTGCCTCTGATGTTACCACAGCCTTCAATGACTATTATCTGTTGTCATCATGCTAACAGTTATGGGTTAATAGGTGAAGCCACGATGAAGGTGCAGGTCGTTATTGCATGTTTATTCTTAACTTAACTGAGTGTCTTCTTACGGTTTTATATGCATGTTTTTGACTGTGGATTAAGAAATCTGATCCACCTGACTAATGAGGACACACCTCCTTTAGCAACTGACTGGCAGACACCTGGGATGAAGGTCCTCACCTACATTACCTCTCAAATTGATGAGCCATTACTGGCATTGATACATGACATTAATACTGGCAAAAGTCCTTTAACAAAGTGATAAAACTGTAGCCCAAACCGTAGAATATTCAGAAGCATATTTTTGTGCCTAAACCTCATCTAATCCTAGTGACATATGAATTTAACTGAAGGCTCTTAGCAATTGTATTTTTACACTAATTTAAAAACATTGTGAAACCTTTTTATTGTTTTATACTTCCGTCATTTTTCGTTCTGTAAACTTTGGAAAGTTAATGGTAACAAAACAATAAAGAATAAATCATCCTAAATGACTACTCTTGGTTTTAGCCTTGGGTTTCATCTGTGGAGACTGTATTTGTTGTTAAAAAACAATAAACCAACACGAAGACCAGGTTTCTGTTTATGGGAGAAAAGCAAGCATTTCTGAATGTGAGAAAAGAGAGAAAAACAATCAGAGGCATTGACTTTGGCCATAGCCAATACTACTGGTGTACGGAACAATAAACACAGACCAGGTCAGCAGAGCGAAACAAAGACATGTTAGAGCCGCAAAGACTATATACTATATAAAGGTTTTATGGACTGATGAGGCCAAGATGAACCTGTATCACAGTGACGGATAGACCGAAGAGCGGGAGAAGAAAAGATCTGCTGCGTGATCCAAACCACTGAAGCTCATCCGTGAAGCAGAGTGGAGGTAGTGTCATGGTTTGGGCTGCATAGCTGCTTTTGCAAGAGGCTCACTGGTCTTTATTGATTATAAAATTAATGATGGCAGCAGCAGAAAGAATTCCGTGAATACTGTGACATCACACTTTAAGCGACTTTACTCTTTAAATATTTGCCTATAAAATAATATCATGCATTACAACAACATAATGTGAGAGTTATCAACCTGTAAAAGTACGTGAGCAAGAGGAGCTGCAGTGTCACCTGGTCTTCCTGCAGCAGCGAAGACACTGTGGATGTTATTTTGTCACAGACACATCACCAACAGCTGTATATGTTTAGAGGACTGACTATTCAGTGACCCGACACTGGAGGCTGTGGAGGGTTGGAGGATGCTTTAGGAAGAGCTGGGCTGTCAGTTCATGTTCATCTCACAGAGGAGATTTTCTTCATTTTGAGCAGATTAAGCTTCGAAGACTTTGACAAAGAAGGTAATAATGGGCCTTTAAAGTTCAACCCAATTATTAAATCCTTTCTGTTCAGTCTGTTGAAGGGTTTTCATAAAGTCTAAACTTAATGTCTATAATTCTGCTATTAAGCTGGCTCCAGAATTTTCGCATAGAAGAGCAAACATGTTGTGAGCAGCCTCAAGGGACTGTGGCAGCTTGCTGTCGTGTTCTATAGATGCAGTCCTCATGATGGGTTTATTACTCACTAAAAAGTCTCATGGTAGGAGACTTTTAAACACTAACGTCACGGTAGATACACCAACTAGTAATAACATCGAAACCACTGACAGGTGGAGGGAACATTGAACAAGGACAACACGTGAACTGATGACAGGATCATGGGAACCCAAGGCTCAATCGTGTGCGTTAGGAGTGAAGAGCTGCCAGTGTAGGCTGATCCCACAGAGGCACTGTGGCACAAATTGCTGAAAAATGTGATGCTGGCTATGGTCAACAGGTGTCAGAAACCAAGTCCACAGCTGAAAGCACCGATAGCAGGCGTGTCAGAACTGGACCATGGAACCATGGAAGAAGGAAGCCTTACATCATGTGGACAGAAGAAAGGGCACAGAGGTGCACTATAGGAGTCCATATGGGACATGGACGGCTTGTGAAGTCCAAGCTTCAACAAATCAAATTGTGGACATGAATCATGGAAGAATAGAAGGTGTACGAACGCTTTTTTGAGGTAGGTTTGAAAAAAAATGGAAACATCTTGAAAATCTACTCATGATTATGTTTTTTTATGTAAAACCAGCCCCCGGCCAGCGTTTGCTTGGCTCTTTCCAGAAGTGACTTAAAAAGATCTTTATGACTGTGTAACAAACTCTGCAGGCACTAATCCCTGTGATGCCACATTTTCTGCTATAAAAGGGCAATTTTAGACACTAATGGAAATGACATATCCATAGCACACAAAAATACACACAAGGTCAGCTAGACCACGACAAGGCCATTGCCCTTGCGTAGCCGTGTCCCAGGGGGCAGATGTCTGAGACATATTTCATGTCCAGCCTGGCTGCTTTAGGGAAATACTGGAGCAAAAGTCACAGTTACACAGGGTTCATCCCTGAAAACCAGGGAGGAGTTTTCAAACCACACGGGCTGACATTTCCTTTGGGGATCAGAACGGACACAGGACACTACAGAGCCCAAACTAGAAGACTTAAATCCATGTATCAAAGATTCATAACCACAGCAACACTACATACTGTGTCAGCCTGGTCCTTCTTGTTCATTAACGGACACTTGTAAGGACAAACTGCAGTAAGGGGGGACGGGCGGAGTTAGTGCTGCATCAATGGTTGAAGTGAAGTTATTACTATTTCAAATGACTCCTTAACATGAACACAAATTTGTTGTCAAAGTCATAAACCTTTAAAATAGTTACAGCACTTGTCCTATTCATGACGTGGTGATTAGCCCAAATTGAGTCCGAAAATAAAATTAACACAAGTGGGCCGGCGGAAAACTTTGACTTTAACTTTTAGGCTTAGACACAACTGAGACACCAATAGTTGGACAGTAGCTGAGATTTGGACTGCTCTCATTTCTGTACAGTACAAAAAATGGAACATTCTGCCCAAAGGAGGCAAACATCTCCTTACTGATCACATCCCAAATTCCTTATTAAACATGCAGTGAAGGTGAAGATTTTGGGACGTGGCAGTTGCCAGTATTTCTGCTAAACTAACAGTCTGCTTGCTCCAGCTTCAAATTTAATTGGCCACCGGCGGCTTTTTAATACTGTGAAAACATAAAACGCCAGAAATGCATTGAGCTGATAATCAAACATGCACTGGATGACTTTCCTATTTTAGCATGAGAGTTCATTTGGTAGATTATTTTGTAAATTATCCTACATTGACAAAATCTGTGGCTAAGACAGTTCAACACCGCTACAGAACAGATGACCTAATTTAAAAACTAAAAAGCATATTTTAATAACACACTTTTAAAGGTTTAGATTATTGGTATAAAAGCTTAGCTCCACCATGGTCAGGGGTCCATAAACATCTGGCCTGATGCATGACATTTGGTCAGTTACAGTGTGTGTAGCAATACTATAACTCCAATGACACTGAAGGACTAATGAAAATAATAATAAATGATAAATAACGGGGGGAGACTTTTCCAGGACGAAACCGAACCAAACCCCCCGGCTCCCTTGGCACGTCTCTAAAGGGCAGAAACACAGGAGAGATGAGAGGCTGTGGCTGACCGGGACACCTGAGCCACACAAACAGCCTCACGCAGGCAGACAAACACACACAGCTTATTCATATTGCATGACATCGAGAGACCGTCTGCAAAGGTGGTGATCGGATCCTCCCATTGCGAACAGTGGGTGATTCCCACACCGCCTCCAATCGTTACACTCTGCAGGCACTTCAGGCTTAGTGCCGTGCAAATCTCATTATGTAAGAAATGTTTTTTAGTTTTTTTTAATTTCAACATGATACAAGGGTGACGGCGATGAGGAGAGTGCTGACTGACAGCACAATAATGCCTCCTCTGACCCTCCTTGCTCACAAAGAACAGCAGGATTGAACAGAGTATCGTCAGCCTGCTTTGTGTCTCAGCCTTGTTAAAAGTAAACTGGGGGGAGGCAGAATAGCAATGACACAGGCGGTGTGCACATCTGGGATTAAAGCCAGCCCTGAGTGGATCAGAGACACGAACCTGACAAGTGTAGCTGCAGGGGAACAGAAATAACAAGACCACGCAGCAAAGGAGACAGACAGTCAGTGTTTATTAACAGAGCATTTACAGTCGGGGAGGAAAACAGTTGTGTCACCGCGCTACGTCTGTGACTTCTTGTAGAGAACATCTGTCACCAGCGTTCTCAGTGCTGCAGGGTCCTCAGCATCTGTAGAGGGAAAGCACAATTGTGGCAATGGCCTCTGATACGGAGCAGAGTATAAAGTGTATGCTCGGGCTGACTCCTCTAAGCTGGACTGTTTTCTCATCTGAAACAGGACTTTAGCTAGGTGCTAATGAGGGTTAGCAGAGGGTAGAAGAGTGTCTGGGCTACATCCAGATTTAACTAGCAAACAACATTTAAGTGGATTGTCAGGAGATAAAATGCAAACACTGTCTCCAGAGTTTGCTGATCTCCTGATTTTTTTTTTCCGGCACTACAAATTTTAATTTGTCCACTTTGCAGTCTACAGCACTGCTTCCAGCAAACACAAATACGGCACTTAGCAGTTTATCAACACACACAATTTGAAATTCATTTTCACACTTCGTGCTCAGTCTACTTGTTTTAACTGGCAACGGTTCACTTACACACATGGATCCTTGCTTTGTTGAACACACACTTGCTTCCGGTGGTTTTAAAAGGTAAAATGGGGGAGAAACATTTGTAAGGGCTCCATCCATACGCATTTGTGAATTCAGTGGACCTTTGCTCTTGCTGAGGAGAAACCTGGCATATCAGAGACTGTATGAAAAGGTCATAAATGGGTCCTAGTCCAGAAGAATACTTAAAGCAACATGGATGTTAAGAATGCAGGAAGCTCCAAAACACATTCAACACGCAGTCATTACGTTTGCCAGGCCTTAAAAATGGTGGATACGAGAGGAAAGTTCAGAACTTCAGCTTTCATTTAATGCAATTTTTAAGCTTTGATATGCTACACAATATGGAACTGAGCACCTTTTGTCCGATCACCTTCCAAAAGTATTGGAACAGATTTTTAAAGGAAATTGGTTGCAAATGTTTCTAATAACTAATAACTGCATCAGGCCTGTCACTCACTGACATTACCGAATTTGTTGAGTTCTTCTCTTGATATACTGACTTAGCTACTAAATGAAAGTGAATCTATCTCACATGCTGCCTGAAATACACACTGGCTGAATATTAAATCTATAAATGTAATATCAGCTACTGCTTCCCAGACCCACCTCTCTTGCAGTGTAATAAAACATTGCTTACCTGCTCAACACTATCTCTGACTGCAACTCACTCAAGTTGAAACTAGTGGATGACTGGACTCCTGAAATGCAAATCAAAGGCAATGGCCACGTAGGAGTAACTGTCCAGATTTGGAAACGTTTCCAGCTTGTGATGAAAAGCTGACAGACTCTTCGTAATCACCCCTAAAGATGAACGAACAGCAGGGAGGAGCCTGAGAGCTGCTGGTGACATTTGTAGGAGGTCAGGGTGGGGCAGCTAACAACGGCAGTAGGATTCTCTGTCCGTTTAATGAAAAAGCAGAACTGCATATGAAATGAAATGAACGCTTGTTGCCTAAATTGTTTTCTTTCCTGTATCAGAGATATTTATTGGGTGGGTTAGGTAATAAAGCCTGTGAAACGCACCAGGCCTACAGGTTGAATTATTAACACAGCTGCAGGAAGCTACTCTAACAGCACCAGCAGGCTTCAAAAAAATCTGCTTGTAGCCTTCATTTACATCGGCCTTCAAAATGCTCCAGCAAATCGTTCAGTTTGTCTCATCCTTTTCCCCCCGCTCACTAAATGGGTTTCCACTCATTGCACAGCATTTCTCGGACATGAAGTGGCTGACTAGCTGACCATCCACGCGGACCAAAAGGTACAAGCTAAACGACGACTTCACGGATTTTGAACTCGCATCTTTTGGTTCTAGTTTGGGTAGTGCATGTACATAAATGCCAATAAACTTCCCTTAGGATTCCCTATGTCAAAATAGCTCTCTACTTCTAGCTGAAAAATGCCTCCAGGTGACATCACTTGCAGGAACCTTCAGTTCAGATTATGTCGTCTTGTTGCTCACACTATGTATTTTGTAATCATGGTCAATCTGCTTTTCCAACACTTTTCCATGACATCCTCTGAACTTATTGCCACATCACCCGGAGGAGTTAACAGATTGAAGTCAGAGAGAAGTTTAAAAGCATGTACATACATTTACACCTTAAACTAAAGCCACAGAAAGTCGCCTTTAATCAGCTTGTAAAAGCCTTTTACATATGACATACACTAAGGCAGAGGCAAGATTAATGTTCCACTGCAAACAGATGCTAACAAATGAAATTAACAGGAGATAAAGAACCTTTGTGCACATTTACAATGATTAACCCAAGTTTAAACATTGCAGATTGTGTTCAGAAAGCACTTGGATGGCAGAGACACAAGAAAGGAGCATAAAGGATGAAAAGAAAAGATTTAGCGAGCAGCCTGTTTGCTTGTGGATTACAGCTTCACTAAAAATAGTTTTAGCAAGTTTGTCTCGCTCACTCACTCACTCAGTCAGTCAGGCAGCTATGAACATACATATATGTCTGGAGATAGAAAGGACAGCAGTGCCTTGGGGAATTCCTGTCTTCCTACTGGACATGTACTGTCCATGTCATTTCATCAAACCCTGTGTCTTTAACTATGCTTATGTTCTCAGCAACGCTCACTGTATTTACACTCCACAATGTTTTATTTTTGCCCACCCAAGCACATGGGGTTTGTAGAGCGTGCAGATCTATGGTGGACTGTGCTACTACACATGTTTCTCAGAGGCTGCGTTTGTGAAAACCCAGAAAGAGCTTTCATGAAGATATGTCACCGTGCCCCAATTAGCTGCTAACACACAGAAAAGCTGTCACCTAGTTCGCTCAGCCATTGTGATTCCACTCAGTCACGGTAAACTTCAGTTACGACAGGAAGGTCACTCTGTTCAGAATGGAACATGATTTCCAACAACAGAAATGGGAAATAATTTAACCAAACAAAACCTAAATTAGATGAAATAAAGAGGACACAGAGTTTCTGGGGCTGATTGCCTGTTGTGGCTACTTCTGGAAAGTCCATCTGAAGAACCAGCAGACCAGCTGCTGCAGAAGATAGTGACAGACGATTTAAACGGTGCTGTTCAAGGCTTGGGACACAAAAGGGTTCGGACTGAAGAAGCGCGAGTGGAAAACAAATCATGCTAGTTATTTTAGTGAGAGAGTAGCTCAGGAGCTAAGGGGGTGTGAAGTTCAATTAGCCATGTATCCTCAAACACATCAGGAAACTCAACAGTATTGTACAGTAGGGACTCTGATGCTTTTGGACCTGATGAAGACACTACTACACACTGTGCTCTCCATTACTTTCAGATCTTTTCTACCTGTTTTCTTAGTTTTCATCCATCAACATCTGTTCCAAAAATATTGTCCGAAAACATAATATCTCCATCCACGACTGTCGTTTGCATAGATATATAACAAGGCATTAGACCGGTGCTATGCTGCATTTCCCATCCCAACTGCTTTTGATCAGATTATAAAAGTTCTTTTTGCCTGTCACGTTTCAGTCTGACTGTAGCTCTGTAATGAATCAAAGTTCTATTACTGTAGACACCAGCTCAGCATTTCCTTCTCATGCTGCATAATTGTGAACATTATACAACAGGCAAAACAAAGGGTGGCTTGTATTGTGAAACAGCAACTGGCAATGAAGTGTATTTGTCTCGGAGGTTGGTGAGTTGACTTTTTTTAATTGGCAAACTCAAAAGTGAGGATCAGCCACAGTGTGCTGCAGGCGACAGGCTGCACAAGTCCCTCCATGAACAGTGTGAAAGTAAATTGTAATCACAATTATTCCAATGATTTGTTGGGCTGCACTGTAAACAGATACCAGCTGCTCTTTTGCTCCTTGTATTATCCTACTTGCAAACAAGTTCTGTTAAGTTCTCCTACTTCACTCATTTTTGCCACTTCCAATCTGTTGGTTCTGCTGGTTGTTGCATGAGGCCCATTACATTTTCCAGCTAGCGGGGTCTTGTTAGCAGCAAACTCTGTCATGTGGGGACAATTTTTCGCTTCTCCCTTCATTAGTATTCATGTCAGAGTCGGAGTGTTACAAATGGATCGCGCATGAGTCGACTACAAACAGTCACAGCTGGTCTCTCGTCTAATCACAACTATAAACACATGAGTTGTTGCAGTGAATTTAATGGAGAATGCTCTAATCTCAACTGTATTACTGACTCTGAGCTGCGGGTGTACTCACCAACTCCCAGCACCTTCAGGTGACTTTTGAACTCGGGTTTCTCCTCCAGCACCTTCAGCAGGTTTGTAGACTCCATACGCTCCAGCTCCACCTTCCAGTAAATGTAGATTTTGTGATTGAAGCTGACGTACACCAGGCAGGGGCTGTTTTTTCCCTCCTTACATGTGTACTGACCTGTGACCACAGACAAAAAAAAAAACAAAAACTCATAAACACTCACAACTAGATAAATTACACTCAATTTTTGCCAACATGTATTAGGCAGTGCTGTGATGAAACCTGTTGGTGTTGTCTGCTCCCTGGATACTAATATACTGTATGTCTGTGTGGCAGAGCAAGCTTCCACACAAACAGAAAGCGATCTAATCCCTCTTCATGCTCACGGAGGGCGAGCGGAGAGTCGAGTGGAGGGCAGGGGTTGATTGTTTTTCGTGCCCTCTCAGTGGAACCAGGCACATCAAGCCACTTACTCATCCTCCAATTAACTTACCATTATATACATGTCATGGTAGTTTCCACAAATACAGAGTGGCTTGTTCAGAAACTGCAGCTTCGTATAAAGGGACAAATGAGGAGTCAGAGAAAAAGCTCAATGCTGCCACCTAGTGAATTATAATGATTCCGCTTTTTGTTGCAATAACGCCCCGAAATTTGGCAGTTTGTGCCGCGGTTCACAGTATACTGATTTTTTTAAAAAGTAGGTCCTTTGTGTGCAAAGTAACCAGTCCGTTACAGCAGTTTTCATCATTCATTCAAATGATGAAATCTGTTTATGACACCGAGTGCTGCAGCCATTGGTTTGTGTTTATTTACAAAGCATGATTTTCTAAACTGCAGAGAGTCACACCGGAATCAGTGAACATGCATTTGATCCTATACAAGGTCACTGTCGACAGCAAAATTATCGATAATGTAAAAACAATCAAGGAGAAGATAAAAATGTGCAGCAGGAAAGAAGTTTTAAATACAATCATCTGGGGCCAGGACAGAGAAATAAGAGGTCCCTCACCCGCACAGAAGGCATTGACATTCTCATCAAACTGGAATCGCACTACTGTCCTGTTGTGGTCGATGATGTAGGTTTGACCGTCCCAGGCACAAGCCACCACCTCCTCTCTGCCATCTCCCTGGAGGGAAACAAGCATGTAGATGTCTCGTACGAATCAGAACTACTGTAACCGATGCAAACTGATACAAAAAACATTTTTACAATCTAATTTATTATTGAAATAAAATGTAACTTATATTGCACTTTTCAATAAACTGAACAATAAATTGTTCCGTTATTTGAAGTCCTATGTGAACACACACAAACTCACAGTGACGTCGAGCTTCTGTAGGGCAAAGAGCTGATGATCCACCTGGACGGACCACAGCAGCTGCTCGGAGCTGTCCATCAACTTCAGTGTTCCTTTAACATGTGATGGCAAAAAGAGCAGCGGTGGATTTAACGTTGAAAGTCATAACTGTACACACCTCCTAAAAAAACAACGTGGGACTTGAATGCTGCTCATAGCAGTGGTTCTCAATCCTGGTCCTCCAGGACCCCTCCTCTGCTTCTTTTGCAACACCATCATCAGGTGTGTTCAGTCAATCACAAGCTGGAAGACCAGGATTGAGAACCCTGAGCTTAAAGAACTTATGACATCTCAACACCGTGACAAATCTGTGGCAAATAATCTGTTGACAATAATGTTGTTGTCATGAGAACTAAAATATGGCCACTAATGTTTCCTTTTAATGTTTCTCGAAGAGTAAATTCATTCATTTTCTCTCTGTTGATGCTCTTCTTTAAATATTGATGGACTATCCAGCTGCTGCTCTGTTCCACCTACAAACAGTGTAGTCTTTACAGCTCCACCTGTTAAAGTACTCCCTTACTAATATACCTGTCATACTGCTGTTATTCAAATACCTCAAACTGACTTCATTAGATAACGGCACCTTCTTAGCATAACATTAATGTCGTGGCTGATGTGAGTAGTGACAGAAAAAACAGGACTCCTATTTGTTTATATCACTTCAGTGAGAAACTGCTAAATACACAGAGTTTTTAGTTACCATATATACATGTTATAATTACTAGAAATGATAGTGTATAAATCATAGCTAACATGTTCAAACTCTTAATAGTTGATAATCAACGCATAATAGGGTTTAACTAAATCAAAGCAGATGTTTGTATTGTTCACATCTTTGGATGCATGATGCCTGTAACCACAGCCCCATTAAATCAAAAAGATTTATTTAGTCCATGTATGCAGAGTGAAAAAGTAAAAGATTCTGAATGACAACAAATGTGCTGGTCTAAATACCCAAATATTCCTGACTTACCATCTAAGGTGCAGAGAGCAAACAGTCCACATTTAGAGGATTCTTCTTTTGATCCTGGTGAAAAACAAAAATGCTCACATAAATGTGGAACGTGTTAACCAAAAGACAAGTGAGGTCGGTCTTATTATGCCTTTCAGTACCTTTGCTTATGCTTCCAATAAGATGAGTGGAAACATTTTTGTTGTGTATCCTCCCGGTGGTCAGGTGAAGAACTACATCTCTGGAGGGGCCCTCACTGTAAGCAGACAAATTAGCAGCATGTTATTTAAACCTATTTTGTCATTATTACACCCATATATCTTAGATCGTGATGCCGTCTACCTCCCCGGGGTGGCAGGGCCATCTTCTCCTGAGCCACTGGAGTCTTGTTGGGTCCAGGAACACTGCAATATGGCATAGCCACAGCCTGGCTGGGAAACCATCAGTTCTGGTAATCCCTCTGGTCCTGGGTTCACTGACAGACTGTCAACCTGATCACATTTCCCAAATTGTCATAATTACAAATTAGATTTACATTTTAACTAAGTCATACGGCTTTTAAATAAACAATATTATCATTTCCTATAGAAGCATAAACCAAAACTCTCCTTGTCCAAAGACATGTGCCCAACGGTCCTTCTAGTAGTCCATCAATGTCTACAGTAAACAATAGTGTGTGCCATGCATACCTGTCCCTCCAGAAGCCATTTTTTCAGCAGAACCAGCTGCCCAGACCACGGGTCGGAACCATCAGGGGGATCCTCCCAGCGGAAAGCTCGAACCACCCGGTCTGTGTAGCCCACCACCAGCTCACAACGTCCATCACCATCTACACACACACACTGTAGCCAAATTCAAAAGAACAAAACTGATGCACTAATGAGACTTTCAAGCTAAATCTTACCGATATCATTGATAAGTATGACTTTTGTGTTGGCGGGAATGTGTTGAGTGAAAAAGGGCTTCTGGTCATCGGATGACAGGAATTCATGTTGACTGGCCGAATCTGATTTGCTTGCAGTGGCAGCTGTCAGGTCAAAAAGGTGGAACCAGCCCTCTGCACCAACAGCCACCACCAGGTTCTGACGAACCGCAAAAACACATGTCACTTCACTGCTTAATAACTTCTGACAATCTGATTCTTATGTATCTTTTCTCACCTTTCCTTTGTTGCAGACATCTCCCACTGCGACACAGGTGAGCTGGAAAACCAAGATGCATTATACAAGCACGATAAATGGAACTATGAGCTTTTCTACATTTCCTCTTGTACTGACCATGCCCACACAAGTTCTTGTAACCCAGGGTTTGGAGTCGTCATTCTTGTACACGAGGAGTTTCCCACTTGTGTCTCCTACAACCAGCTCATTCAACTGTAATGAATGGAGACAGACAACTTGTTTACTGTCCTATAATACGGATAGAATACACGTTGTGCAACCATATATTTCTCGCATCTAATTTCTCATTTGTTAGTTAATAAACAACTATTCACGTAATGTTTTACGACTTGATGTAGTATCAAGTGTATTGGTAAAGAGACAAAATCAATGGCACAGAGCAGCGGCGTGAAGTCTGTTAATGCTTTAAAATGCTTTATGTCTTCATCATATATACTCATATAGACTGCGACTGATTGACTGGACTGAGCTTTCATAAATGTTTCACCACAGTCATTTTTAGTGTTCATTTGACACAGAGGTTATTTCTTGATTAGTTTACCAACAGTGAATAAATGTCAATCGCAAACTTCTTTTGTGGAACAGTCCAAAAACAAACGTTACTGTAACTACTATAATGTAAAACCAAGTAAAGTAGCAAAGACTCAGATCTGTGAAACTGGGACTTTCAATTAATGAAGATTTGCTTAAAAAGAAACAAGGAAAGGAACAGATATTTTTAAGTGATTATGAAAATAGTTATCTGGTGCCTGAGTGGTCCATTAACTGTTTAAACTTTATTTAAATATTTGCTTAGTTGAATAGCAACTACAAGAGGTGATAAACAGCAATGTGTACATACTGCAACTATAATGATACACATTACTACTAAATGAGCACATGGCATAACCCTGGCTCAGTGAAAATTTATATTTTGTGCACTTAGCACGACACGAATATCCTTATTTCTGGATAAGATGCTTCCATATACTCATCTTTCTTTCATGTCAAATAAAAGAAAAGGAATACATTCAATGTTACCTCTCTTTCAAAAGAACTTTTCGCACAGAACCTAAATACTATAAAACGCTTATTCAGAAAGGCAACCAGACTCTTTTGATTCAGGTGACGGATATTTTAATGCACGAATCTTTGATGACAAAGTTTAGTTTTCATCCTCTCACCGAGTCATTGTCTGCATCTCCCAGACAGATAGCATGTGGAAACAGAGTCCCAGTGAAATCCAAGCTAACCCGCTGGACGTAATTTAAAGACCGCATGGCTACTGTTTTTATTAATGTTTAAACCGCTAAGTCACCGTAAACATACGAATAGCGTCAGTGATTTTTAAAGCCGTGCATTGATACCTAGCTTAGCTTAGCTTGCGTTAGCTCTCCAAAGAGAGCCTCGTGACGTTCAGCTTGACGACGCAATATAATCTAACTGCATCTAAATGCGTGCTTTATCATTATTTTATATGTGTATATTTATATAAATACGGATTGAATATCTTTAAATAGCTAAGAAGCTGTGTACTTGCTAACTTAAATAACAGAAGCCACTTCGTAGTAAACAAAACCATGTGACCTAAAACTACGGAAGCTCAGTATAGACGAAATAACTACTTTGCGAAACTTACCGATAACGTTTTCCTATTAAAGATAAAGGCAGATTTGAAAATGAAACAATACAAACTCCGACTTGATCATGTTTTACTGGCACAATTAGCTACATAGGGAGAATATTTTTGTTGTTGCTTTTTATGTTGATGGTGAGCTGGTGCGGATCTGGTATTGTGTTATTGAAGTGGCCAAACCGGGGCACATGGTCAAAATAGGGTGGAACATTTTGCAAAAGGTATTTATTTAAAAGTTTTGAGCCAACTCCAAAACTTGCAATAAAAGTGTTTTGAACAGCTTCTTGATAAATTAGCTAGTGACCTTCCTAAATACAGTGACTGTTTCTTATCTGCCAGTGCCATGAATGTTGTCTAGTTCTTGATCAGACAACATAAGGTGAACGTTCGATATTGTCATTAGGTCAGAAATTTAAAATAAGGAATCTTGGCTTAGAAACTGCTTATAGATGGGAACAAGAAGTCCTAGAACAGTGATTGAATGTCAAGTCACTGATGGACTCAAACACAGAGTTGTTATAACATTACCAGACACAGGTGACACTGAGGTGTGATGCAAACCAGTCACAACTGAAGGTTTTTGCTCATTATTTAGCAATTGTTGTCTGTATCAAAAGCAGCTCTTTGGCCTCCTGCTACAGTTCTTCAGCTCTGCACAATCTCCCTTTTATCTACCACCAGGTCCCCCACCTGCTCAAATTCAACTTATTAATCTTCTTCTACTGGTGGAAATTCCCCTGTGCAGAGTGTGTGTGAGACCTGCTGGGCCTCCTCTGTGTCCAGTCTGGCCTGGTCTGTGATCTGGACGGGCGTCTCCACCCACTGGTTCACCTCAGCAGGCCGAGCTCTCTCTCCCGCTAAACCAGACGACCACTGGTGTTACCAAGATTCAGCTCCATCTCCACCTGTCTGTCCCTCTCCCTTTGTCTCTCACACACAAACAGACACAGACACACTAAAGTATGAGATAATAAAATACTGATGTATCTTTATATCATGAGAGTTCCACATCATTTATCAACAAAGAAAGTTTTAATTAGGGAAAGGGTTTGCCCAGAGTGTCTTGCCCAGAGATACTTCGACTTCATTATTATTGATAATGAACCAAAAAAGAATTGATATAAGATGGAAGAATGTTCAGTGTGTTTATATGTCCTATAAGAAATGATAAAGGTTTATTTTTACATGAAAAAACCCAAAAAGCTAATAGAAGTTATTAAATTTTTACTGAGGTACGAGGTTGTTTAAAACTCTTCAATATTAAGTGTTTTGTGGTTTTGAAGTAGAGAAAAGTCTTTGAAAACCATTATTATTGTTGAAGTTTGTGGGAGTCTGGTGCTTTTGTTGGTGTCATTTGATTTATCACATATTTTTGTTTTTGTGTGTTCTTTAACCCTTTGCAAGTTTCTAGCATTGCTGTTCAGTATTGCAGTTTTGTGAAGTGAAGTGGGGGAGAAGTGTATTATTTACAAAGTAAGTGCCTCTCTTGTCCATTAGGGGACGCTGCTCCATTACAACTTCACATGTCAGGCTGAAAACAGACACAGGGGCTGCAGAACTCCATAACAGGAACTGTTATTTTAAAGCCACAGAGTAATAATAACTGCAGTGTGTGTGTGTGTTGGGGGGGGGGGACCTTTTTCTTCTTATACTTATACACACATTCATTGTATGAGCACGTATGTGTGTTATTGTGGCTAAATGGTGTGTAGATGGCCGCAAAATCCCAATGTATGGAAATAAGTATTTTACAGGCTACAAATTGTATAATGTACAGTTTCATTAAAGCCAGTCAAAGTTTGCATATATAACTTTGGTGCAGGATTCATGAAATCCAGCTGGTGCACATGTGTATTTTGTATGGCGAATGAAAAGGCAAGACATTAACCTTTAAAGAGAAAGCAGAAGCAAATTCAAAGATTTTCATGAGTTGCTCCACTTATTGAGTTTGGTTTTATTGTCTCCGATACACAGAACTCCCTGAAGAAAAGAGAAAAATGCAGAAAGTGGATAAATGGGAACTCGGGCGCCCAGATGTCATATTAATTATTACACTCAGCTATGACTGGAAAGCCCCTCGACTAAAGTGAGCGCCCTCCCAGACTCTGGACGAGCAGCAGCAGAGGACAGAGGGAGAGAAAGTCCTCACAAAGCGCTAATTGGACTCTGGAAGCACAGTGACAGGGCATGGATAGGTTTCAGAAAGCCCGGGATGTCGAAGGGGTGCAGGGAGAGGCTGAATAGAACCCACGCTTCTTTTCTAAACCCTCCTACCCCCCCCCCCAAAAAAAAGAGAAGAGGAAGGAGGGGGAGAAAAGAAAGTAGTGGGGGTGGTCTAGGGGGGGTCTTCAATGCAAGCTTGATTTTGAATACCACTGCCAACACAGAAAAATTGCACCATTTATTACAATCCCCTCTTCAGGGAAGGTGGGGAGGGTGGTGATGGTGGTGTGTGTGTGTGTGTGTGTAGGGGGGGGGGGCATAAGCGCACGCATAAAAATGTATTGTGCGCGCGAAACACACAAACACCTCGAGGAGAACCTCAAGCCCAAAAACCAGTTACGCACAGACAATACACAGTGTCCACACACACACACACACACACACACACACACACACTGGTTTTGTTCCTCCCCGAACGGAGTGTTTTATTATTCTCCACAATAATCGACAGAACACACCGCGTCCGCGCTACTGTAACAATATCGAGTGTAACAAATCACACACAAAGGCTCCTACAAACTGCGTCTGAGGGCCCCTCCGCAGATTTGCGCCCCATCCGTTCCGCCTGTGCGAGGTAGATGATCTGCTCTAATCAAAGTGGAAAATGCGGCCTCTGATGCACAATAGTCCCTCAAATGAGCGGCATTCAGACGCGTCTGTAGTGTTAACAATAAAAGTAGATCGTGTTGGGGCCGAAACGCCAGCGAGTGGCTGATTTACACGCAGAGCGCACAGGTCAACTCCGGCAGGAGCGAAGTGAGCTGTCTTTCAGCACCACCGTTTGCTCCAGAGCTGGGAAAACTGATGCAATTAGGAAGCTTGGTCCTGCAAAACTACGTAAATCTTTTTTTTTTTTAAGGAATTTGTCAATTTAGCCAAAGGAAAAGTCAGAAAACGTTCAAATGAGAGGGATTTTCAGGACAGGGTGTGTCCTTATGTTCTATGATTTTCCCCAAAAGACGCCAAAATGTTCCCTTTTGGCTAAATAATAAAGGCTACAAGTGGATTTTCATTCATGTGTGTTGGAGGCTCTTCCTGTTGTTGTGTGCTGTTGTCCCACGCACCTCCTGACGCCCATGAAAAAAAACAAACAAACCTAAAAAGACTCACCGCTGTTTGTTTAGTGCTTCAAGTGGCACGCGTCCGGCGCACGCAACGCACCGGCACCGGGGCAGGAGCCCAAGGTGAATCCACGCGACCGGAGGGCGTGGCCACTCCCCCATCCGAACGCATTGATAAAGCAGTGGCGTCCTTGCTCGAGGACTCAGTGCAGCTTTGAGGAGCGCGCCAGGCAGCAGCCCAGCGGACTGCCCCACTGAAACAAGTGCGCGTCAAGCGGTCACAACACGTGAACGGCACGAGCGGGACACACCGCCTCGAGACTTTGTGATTCCTTTATAAGTTTGTATTTTTTCTTGGGCATGGACATCACAGCCAAGATGGAAATTAACATCAGCCAGCAGCAGCTCCTGCCGCCCGCGTGTTTCTTCTCCGCCGCGGCGGCGCAGAGCATCCAGCTGAGCCCGAGCGGCAGCAGCCTCGACAGCGGGAAATCGGTGTCCAAGCAGCCAAAGAGGCAGCGCTCCTCGTCCCCGGAGCTGCTGCGGTGCAAGCGGAGGTTGAATTTCGCGGGCTTCGGCTACACTCTTCCCCAGCAGCAGCCGCACGCAGTGGCCCGGAGGAACGAACGGGAGCGCAACCGGGTGAAGCTGGTGAACAACGGCTTCGCCACGCTGCGGGAGCACGTCCCCAACGGCGCCGCCAACAAGAAGATGAGCAAAGTGGAGACGCTGCGCTCAGCCGTGGAGTACATCCGCGCCCTGCAGCAGCTGCTGGACGAGCACGACGCGGTCAGCGCGGCTTTTCAGTCCGGCGTCCTGTCGCCCACCATGTCGCAGGGCTACTCCGCCGACATGAACTCCATGGCAGGGTCACCGGTGTCCTCCTACTCGTCCGACGAGGGTTCATACGACCCCCTCAGTCCAGAAGAGCAAGAGCTGCTGGACTTCACCAACTGGTTCTGAGCAAATGTAAGAAGTGACTGACTGACGTCCACAGTATGAGAAACGCCGTGAAAAGCAGCCTGAACAGTCTCTAACTTCTCTTTTCTCCCTCTCTCTACAGAAATGCGGATCGATTCAATTCACTGCTGTTGTGAGCTTGGGATGCTCCTGGGGGAGGCGGGGTGTCCTCGAGAACAAGATGCTCTGTACACGCGCGTTGGCCCACCGGTCCTCCCAGGCTGTCACACGGGACAGAGACGCGGCCCTGGCGTCCTGAAAACGCGGGGAGAAGCCAGGCCAGGGATCAGCGCCACAAGACTGAAGGAAGACTCCTGACAGCGTGGGAATCCAGGCTCCGGTGCATTTGCCCATGACAAACAAACCATAAACTGAACCCACGCTCTTCAGCAGCACATTAAAAACATTTTGCTAAATCCAATCACAGAGCTCCAACCCTTTGATAAACCTCTCAGACGTTCTGAATTCCGAAAATGCTTCCAAGATTCCGGATGTATTCTATAAAATTCTATATCAAACGCTTTTTGAAATATATTGAGATATTTTTGTATGTAAGAGATTTATAGATGTTTTGTACACATCCTTTTGTATATATTTTGTCTATATATTGCGAAGTTGCTTCTATACCTCCTGCCTATGTAGACGTGTAGTCTATTATTCTATGGCTCTTCTGTTTATGAGGTTTCCAGAAGGAGTTTGATACTCCGACCTTTTATTTTAGCACCAATGTGTCTTATTTAATAGCAAAACCATGTTATTGCATTATGTCATGAGGTTCATAATGATCAAACGTATGCAGCTATTGTCCAAACAGAGTGCAATGGTCGTGCATTCTCTCTTTATACCGCCAGCTCTATACTGTCTTCACATAAACGTGTTGGGGGGGGAGACTCCCTATATCCATATTTTCTACACTCTAGTCGAAGAATAAACGATTTGCTACTGATTTACGGTCTTGTTTTTTGGGTGTTTCCAAAGACGTGGGGGGCACTTTTAGTAACTGTCTTCAACGTGTGTTTAGAAGTGAATTTGCGGGTAAAGTGAGAGTCACCATCAATCCCTCACTTTTACGCACGTTCATGTTCCTCTTTCCAATTTCATCACACTCTATTCAGCAGTGCCTCAGAAAAGTCCACAGAGTCCCTTTCTGTCAACTGTCTTTTGTAATTTTAGACTTAGCCAAAGACTTATTTTAGACATAGCCAAAGAGCTAAATTTTTGCGCAAGCGCACAAGCTGCGTATTGCGGAACGAGCGCGTAAAATATAAAGCGTTTTCTGATACAAAACTGTTCCACAAAAGTTTATTTTCTTAGAAAAGTGAGTGAACAGGCACTAGAGAAAAGTTCAATTCCCCTCATGAACTTTAATCAGTGCGTAAAAGGCCTCCGTCACGTATTAAGGAAGCTGAAGTAAGTAGATAAAATGTTGCCATAATTATAGTTTTTTTGAAAGCGTGTATTTTGAATGACCACTGCATGGGACACTGAGAAAAGTATATGGGAAGGCTTTGTCCTCTGTGCCACCAAAATGCTTCACACATGGGCTGGACGTTAAAAAAACCAGAGTTGTAGCCACAGTTCTGTTTTGTTATTGTGAATTCCGAGTTTAAAAGACACTTTAAGAAAAAAAGAGACTTCATTGCTTCTTTAAATTGGCAGATGGCGGGAATGTCACTGGGTTGATCTCGTAGGTCTTGTGTTTTTGTCAAAACTAAGTTTGACAGGTAGGGCGGAGGCTGCAGCCGGACGCGTGTCTGGTTTAATGTGTGAATGGGGTCTGTATGCTGGTCGAGTGGAGACACGGAGCTGAATTGCTTGATGGCGTGTGCCTCCTGACAGCAGCAGGCCTCTGAGCTCATAACAGTCACCACCTGGGAGGGAAAAATCCTCTGTGTGTGACTCCAGTTCAGAATCCTCAGCTGCTTTTCGGCGTTTTACATTTAACTGCACTGGTTGAAAGTAGAATCCCTCATGTTTAAAACAGACCGATTTGGATTTGAAACAGACCTAAACACAAACAAAAAACCAAATCCACATGTTGGGTTTAGAGATCCTTGTACAATATGTCAATGAGCCAAAACAGTTGTTCGACAGAGAGGCTTTGTGGACCACCAGGGGGCCCTGAGGAGAGGGGAGGGGGCACAGTGCAGTGCCACCAGTGACTCATGGGAATGTGATGAAATAGGTTTAAAAACATGCGAATTTGTAAGAATTAGTGTTTTCCACAAGACTGTCATGTTCATCAACAGCTCCTCAGCCATAAAAATAATTATGAGCAAAAAAATCATTTGATGTTTGAGTTTCAGAAGCAAGCAAAGCGTTTCAAATGAAATTCAAACTGTTTTTTTGAGAGGGGATTCTAAAAATATCCCATTCATTAAAGGTCTAAAATTGCCCAACTAAAACCCTCTACTTCACTCGTTCCCTGAATGAATTCACTTTATTGGAACATTGCATTAACCCCATTTAAATCATTTACGTTTTCCCACAAGGTGAAACTAAAGCGGGTTAAGTTGTATTAACATAGGACCTTAATTGGATGCAGTAGTGTTTTTAGTCCATTTCCTTTCAGCGTCAGTTCTTCGTCCAACATGTAAAACTCACAGCCACAGTTGCTAATTCGTAACAAAATCAGTACAAAGACGACACCTTAGGCCGCTCCCACGAACTTGTCCAAGCTCGGACACTCTGCCAAGATTCATGTCAACGTATTGTACCGATCCAGCGAAGTATTGTAAATAATTTAGGATGACACAAGGTGCCAGACAGGAGAGACGTGATGTAAAGTACAGTTGATAACCTGAAACATGTGAATCGTGTAACATAGGTAAACGTGTTGATGTAAACACAGGTGGGTACTGATTTGATGTCAAAGAAAACATAGCATCTCCCTCCTTTTGTTAAATACAACACAAGACATGGTTTTTCTTTCTTTCTCTCACCCCCATGTGAACGATGGACTTGTGTTCTGCCTTCTGTGTCCAAGTTTTCATGGCGGAGAGAAGGTTGTGTAGCTCAGGTGCTGTATGTTGTGGGAACCTGGAAGTTGCTTGTTGTCCTCCCTGATCATAGACTTTATGTCTGTAATTTACAATGACGTCATAGTAGCTGTCTGAAATGGAAATCAAATTTGTAGCTGTTGTGCACAAATGTCATCTATGGTGTCTTGAAGAGGGACCCCAGCAACTGTAAAAAGGCTCAGTGACAGCAGTGTTGTAGATGCATCCACGTAACTTATTGCCTTATTAGGTTTTTGGTTCATCGTGATTCAATGACTGTGACTCTTAAAGCTTATGGGAAAGAAAGAGAGATACTCCAGCTAAAATAAGTGAAGGTAAAAATAGGGCATAAGTGATAAAACCGAGGCTGACGATGATCATCTACAATCTGAAATTCAGGTTTACCATCAGGCTGTAGAATCATCTCTATACATGACCCGTGCTGCTTACAGGAAGTCCCTGATCTAACAATCCCCATTTGCTGCCTGTCACAGCCCATTATGTTTTCTGCTGTGGCAGCCTGTCAAGCGTGTACAAGCCCCAGACACGCACGGACATATCTAATTGGTAAAGCCGAGCCAAAACAATAGCGCAAACTATATTAGTTGGGTATCTCAATATTATCATTCAGCAGCGTTGATTAAGTTGGACAGAAGAGGGCTGCTACCTGCACAAGTACTTCTTTTTTTATTCAAGAACCATAACTTATTGGTGTATCTGCGGGTTTACACGAACAAGTGAAGAGTGTCAGGGCAGTTTTGCGAAGAAGCTTAAGACTGTCTGAACCGATTAAGCTCACGGAACAGTTCTGCAGTGTTGCTCATCCAAAAAAGTGCAGCAGCACAAGATTCTCCTACAGTGTGAAGTGAAAACATCCACAGCTGCAGAATATTTCAGGACCATAGACAGCACTTCATGATGCTAGTACTTCCTTTCCTTACCGCACATCTGGTTTGATTTCACTACCAGCTGCTGTGTAGTTTTGCAGCAGCTTGTTGATGTGTCTATAGTTCTTTCCACTGAGCCTTTCCTGTATCCTCAGTGTCAGAAATTCCTGATCTCTGGGACTTGGATCGACAAGTTGGAGACTGACGTAAATAGCTGCTCATAATTACAATCGAAAAAAATAATCATCGGTGACTAGAATGCCTCATTTTTCCACAGATTGCTGTGGTGGCAGTGGTGGCAGTGGTGGCAGTGGTGCTGCCACCTGCGCCTCACAGGGCAGGCAGTGCAGCGACTGAGGTCAGAGGTTGCACGAGTCATTGAGAGGGTTGGAGATTACCGACTTGTGAATGAGCATGAAGAGCGGCAGATAGGCCAGGAAGTCCAGCAGATCCAGAGGGGGGATATGCTGCAGCTCCAGTCTGATGGCCGCCTCCTGCTCCAGATGGATCCCCCCGGCCTTCAGCTCCAGAAGCAGCTGCTCAGCGCTGATGAAGCCCTCGTGAGCTCCGGCGTCTCTTTGCTGGTCGTCCAGGAGAAACAGGAACAGTTGCTAAAAAAAAAAAGCCAGAATAATATTTGACATAAATCAAGTTAAAAGCGAAGAGTCCCGCTCTGGACTTGTTCTTAGCACAGTTGCGAATGTGTGGGTGTGTGCGAGTGTGTGTTATTGTGTGTTCTTGTCTTTGGGATAGCCTCAGGTTACCTCAACCTGTTTCTTGTCTTGTTTGAGTGCACCTGTTTGCACTGTTAAAGCAGTCTAGGTAATAAGGTAATTGTTGGGGGACAGGGGGAATAATCCTTCTGGAAATTAGCCCATCCCCCCCTCCCTCTTCCCACCAACCTCTCCAGTTAACAACCCTATCCCTAGCAGCTCTATAATTACAAAGCCTCCTCTACCTGCTCTAGGTCTCAGTTTCCACTCTCATGGCCACAAGCTTTCATGTTTCTCCTGCCTTACAGCGGCTCAGTACTTCCTTGTATGAATGAGGGCTGGGCCTGCATGTGAGCTGCCAGCTGGTAGGCCGGTCCCGGTCCATCTAAGATGAGCTGTGTGTCTCAGGCTGATTACAGGGCTGGGCGGAGTGGACGGCATGTTCACCGCTGGGCACTTTAATGAGATTAGAGCCGTGCTAATCTATGAAAAGGAAAGAGCTCCCCTCTCTTTCTCTCCCTGGCTTGCCTCGCTCTTTTCTAAGCACAAGCGTTCTGTGCCTCCCATAACAACAAAAAAAAAAAGAAATACCTTTATAAAGCATGCTTTGGAATTTCACTTCAAAGTGTTTATGAGTATTTATTTCATTGTAATTATACCCGCGGAGCCATGAAAGAGTGGCAGAGGTGGTGTTTTTGGCATGAATGTGACTAATGTGAGAGTTAATCTGATATTGTAAGGAGGCAATCAAGTGCCCCTTGGGAAAACAAATTCAGGAGTATAGACGTGACGTTAGACAACTTTGGGAAACAGCCAAACCTTAGCATTACCTTCGCTTTGAAGAGCCTCACTTCTAGGGAGCGAAAGTCCATGTTGCTGATGAGCGACCGCATAAACTCACTGTAAGAGAACAGCGAAACGTTAAAACCTCAAAAAGTGCTCTGTTAAAGAAGAATCCCCCTGGAGGTTAAATCTAGAAAGAGATATGTTAACTTTTAGTCACTTTTAGAATAGGCCAAGCTGGATCGAACACTTCCCACAATGCAACACAGGAGCCTCCCTCCTGCCTAGTGAAGGCCCACGTCCTCCAGTCCTCCAGACTCTTATGCAGGTTTTCTGCTTCAATCCCAAAGTGACATCACCCTTGATGATATTTTGTAATCAGCATTATTTTTTCAATTTTAAAAAGTGCCATACAGGGTATGATGCAACAAAACACAACCTAAAAAATGAGCCTGAGGTGTAAAATAAGAGCGATGCCCCTGTAACACAGCCTTCGTGTGTCATAACAAGGTCAGTCACCATTACCGTTACTACAGACATCTTCGTTGTCTGCGTAAAAGCTGTCCAAACACAAACATAAAGGTGTTTGGACAAACTTTGGTCGCCCCTGCAGACTGAGTTAGAACAATCGTGGTGGTCGTGGCGGGTGATTTTTGGCGGTCTGTCCCATGCTCTTTTCGCAGAGACGTGATGGTAAAGTGTTCTGAGCCCATTGTGGTTGCTCACAGCGCCCTGGCTGCAAAACAATGCATGGACACACGGGGACATCCCGCCACAGTAACGGATAAAACTGCTCTGGTTTTGAGACAGTGTGTGTGTGCGTCTGTGTGGGGGTGGGGTGGGTGGTGGGGGGCAGCAGATTTTGTGTGCGGAGGGGAATGAGCAACCGGGATACACTCTGGTGCAATCTGACCACTTGCAGACAGACAAAGTATATGTCCACTGGGATAATTAGAGGGAGACACGGAGACTGTGCTGGGACAGACCTCTCCTGTCCAGCGTGTGGCACCACCACAGTCGTCCCTTCTCTTAACGAGCACCCGGTGTTAATGAGCCCCTCCTCGCAGAGTGCTCAATGGCCTGTTAGAGCGAAGAATGGCCAAACGCTAGGCCACGGAGGCTAATGCACGCCTGAGTGCTCCCAGTGCCAGGATTGGCCCCTGTCCTCCAACCACACAGCTGGGGGATGGGGATGTAGCAAGACAGGGCAGCTAATGATCGGTAATTGCACATGGTTTGCAGTAAAAGAGTCCAAATACTGGTGTGCTAAGGACACTGACGTGATAATGGTTAGCATAAACGAGGGGCTAGGGCAGCGATGATGGACTCCAGAAAGGATAATGGCAGCCTAACCTATTTCTTTTGTTGGCCCCTCCCTGGCACCCCGCTGTGGCCAACACAGCAGACGTCTCGCTTACGTAATGCCCAGAATTTTGGCGGCCTCCTCACTGGGGAGCCAGCATACAGTGAGGAGGGGGTGCATACACCTCTGACCTAGTTTGACCTGACAGAACAGAGAGTGGTTTTGGGGCTATTTTTGAGCGGGCTGCAATGACACCGGGTGAGAGGAGACTCTTGTGAGGAGGGGGGATGTGGAATCGAGTGAGTCCAGCTTCTGCTGCCTCATGTGTCTGTGGAGATTCTCAGTCAGCCCCGTCATCAACCAACTCTTTTAGAAAATGGTGCCTCGCACCTCTTCCTTCATTAGTGCCCCTTTGCTTGCTGACTCATTTAGTCCAGTGAGTTTCCAGGAATGAGGAGACTCACGGTAACCCTCGCGGCACGCATGCACGCTCAAAAACACAAGCAACGAGGGACGAGAGTGACAGTGACAGTGACTGCAAAGGCTCCGCTGGTGCCGTTTGGAAAGCCTGCGTAGCAATGTGCGTCTTGGCAGATCATGCAGTTTGCCCTGAGGGAATGTGGCGCTGTGTGAGGTGGACTTGTCGGGGAGCACAATGCGACGCAGAGACAGATGGGCTGAGTCAAGGGCCAAAACAGCACAGCACAGAGGGTGAGAGGGGAGGCAAGAAGAATTTCAAAGCCTTACATGATCAGAAAAGGCTGATTGTGTAACTACTGTTGCAGCTCATTTTTAAACTGGGATTAAAGACAACAGGATTAACAGAAGAAGGTAAGAGGATCAATTTAGTTCAGCTGGGATGAGACGACAGAAGGATGCTATTGTTTTCTCCTTGTTTAGGAGCTGGCATCTTCTCTCTTCTTATTATTTAAATTCAAAAAGTAGTTTTGTGCAAATAGGTTTATTATAGACAATCATTACTCATTATCATTACTGTAATTGCCTCTATACTGAGCAGACACCCTAGACAGGCAGCCAGTCCACAGGCCTCCTCTAACGCACAATACAAAGGACTGGCCGTAAATCACAGGACCCATGACCCTGTTCCTGTCCTCGCTGAGAGGGAGCTCTCACTCCAGGGCCAGGGAGCAGGCCTTGACCCTCAGAGACCTCCAGAGCAGGCCTGGTTGAACACACTCCTGTCTGTAGGAAGCTATAAACCCCAGGGCAAGAAAAAAGTCACTGTGTGTGGGAATCTGCAGCATATGGGGCATTATGGAGAGACAGGGACACAGAGGAGAGTTCAAATCAGAGTGAGGTTTCTTTTCTATTCAGAACTACGGCTAACTATCATTTTCCTTATTGATTCATCGTATTTCCCACAGTCCACAGTTAACGGTGCTTTTTGTGTCACCAACAGTCCAAACTTTAAATCTTCACTTTACTCCTGTAGAGAAACATCAAACCCTCACCTCCAACACAGTTCAGGGAGGAGTTGGGATCTTTTTTGAATAGAAAAATGAATCACTTAAAGCTGCAGTACTTGTTGTTTGATAATGATTAGTTACCTAACGTGTTGTGCAGAGCATGACAAAGCAAGTGCTGGGTGGAGCAGAGTAGGCTGATTTTGTGCTTTGTGCCGGTTGAATGATAGAGTCTGGACCACTTGTTGGACAAACCAAGTAACTCACTTCAGCTACTGTAGCTAAAGGAAGTGATTATTGTCACTATTGATCATTTGGACTAAAAATCACTGCAAAACAAACAAACAAATAAAAAATGATACCAAACTGTCTATATTTTAATCCTAAAGTTTCTTTTTGCCTAACAGTCAAAAAATGCTTTATACCCATATAATATAATATAATATAATATAATATAATATAATATAATATAATATAATATAATATAATATAATATAATATAATATAATATAATATAATATAATATACCAGAATCCTTACATCTGACATCAGAGAATGTCAGAGATTAATCTGAGAGTCAAAAATTCTGTATGTGGAAGTACATCTCAACTCCAAAGCTCTGACCCTTTGAGCATCAAAGAGACACCCACACACGACGACTGAATCAGGGGAACGAACTTGCACACGCACTCCTGCTCCTGTTTATGGGAGGTCAGTGACTCCTTATGTGGCTTCACTGAGAAGCAGATTGTGTCTGCTGATGATCACTTACTCCATGGTGGCTATTTTCTGTGCCAGGCTAGCAATCACAGCAAAGAGTCTCAGGTCAACAAGTCCATCTGTCACTCTGAAGTCCACCATCTCCAGGATCTGAGGAAGATAAGACACGTAATGTTACATTGAGCGAGTGTGGTTGTGTTTGTATTTGTATGCGCACGGATGCAGAATCGACCGACCCTGTAGACGTAGAACTCTTCCTCATCGGACAGCAGCTCTGGAGGGATGATGTTTTTTAGAGCAAGCAGAACCTGGAGGCACGAAATGTAGCCGTCACCATCACTGTCCTCCTGTGAGACAGACCATCCTCATCATCATCTAGAGCACATTCACATTCCTGCATCTGCTGCTTTCCCCTTCTCTCATGCAGGAGTGTGTGTTACTGTATTCATATAGATGGACTTGGTTTAATCATTTGAAATTGAACGGTGACACCAAGGATAAATTGGGACCTGCGGAGGACTCGTGGGAGTAAAACTGATCAGGAATAATATTTAAAAGCGTGTTAATACTTGTGTTATTAAAAGCTACAAATTCTCTGCTCTTCCACAATGTACAAACATGCTGCTCATCTTTGTTGCCTATGACTGTAAATGGAATAAGTTCGGGATTTGGGGATGTGGGAATGGGAGCACAACATATTACAGCGAGTGAAGGAGAAGAATTAAAAGGGTTTTCAGTCCTTTTCCACTTACTGCTTCAAAAGCTCTTTTGTACTCAGCCAGCTTCTCCTGACTGAAAATGCAGTACTTTGCCAAAAAGTCGACTGGGAAAAGAAGAGAAGAAGACAAAGACAAACCTTTAGATGGTACAGAATGAACACTGACTGTACTTAAAGCTGCAATGAAACTCAATTTCAGAAAAAAAAAAGACATCTATTCTATGTTTGTCACGTCTAGCTTGAGCAGACTGGATTAGAGCAATATTTCTCTCCTTTGGTCGCACTGGGGTCATGGCAGGGGGTCCAACACAGGTCGAGGGGTTCACAGGGCGTCCAACATGGCATTTGGCTGCTCGGACATTAAGAGACATGAATACATCAAGGGGAAGTCGCAGCAATAAAATGTTTCTAATTTATTATGAGGGAGCGATACACTAATACAGAACAAAAAATAATTATTATTAACCTTTTTTTAGCTAATTACTAAAAAAACTATGATGCTAATTATTATGCTAATTATTATGTAGAAACCTGTTGTGTTTATGACTTATTTTCCCTTAAAGACTTTAAAAGCACTTAACTGATTGACAAAAACAGGAGGATGTTTATTTCACCGAAATATAATGTGTAAAGTCTCAAATATAAGAAGGATGATTACATAAGAAGCACAGATTGAGACAAACCACACTCGTGAATACGTCAGTAGGCAGATTTGGAAGAGGGGGACACTTTGAGAAAGGGGGGGCTGGAGCTGCTGCCACTTCAATTTAGGAGATGAGAATGAGTCCACTGAATAATGGATCTATTCATTGGTTTGGAGAAGAAAGAGGAGCAACAGAGTTGATATCAGTCTGGACTTAAACCCCTGCACCTCTGGGGTTTCTGTGCAATAGCAGGGGGGGCTGTTTGAATCTGCCATTTATCAGCTTAGGCCTAATCAAAACCAGGCCTTCCGCAGCCTCGTCCTTTCACATGCAAAATCAGACATTCGCATCCAGTCAACTTGACTTGTTAAAGCTTGACTGATCAAAAAAACCTGCGGGCTGGCTGTGCGCATCTGTTTGCAAATATCTGCGATGAGAAGAGGCTGCAGGACGAGGACCTGGAGTCCCACACGCAGCCGAGCAGGGATTTGAAGTCGTCGCATACAGCGAATCAGTGAACTGGTCAATGTGCCAAAGTGAAATGGCAGCTCGTGTGACCGCATGAATAGATCGAACTGTTTTTTCTTTTTTTTCCCCGAGGGTGAGGTTTGACCATCTGCAGCGTTAGCAGCTGATCTGTGGTGACTCCCCAAAGTCCATCTACCCACTGACTCACACACACACGCTGCTGGTTCAATTATTGGCTAGAACCACTTCTCATTTACATTTAGTCAAGTCAAATAAAATTCCACCACACTTTAAACGTTCATGTAGATGTACATTTGTACTTCTTAACAGTCATTGCACTTATTAGTCTGCAGATTTGACTTCATACATGCACATATGATAACACTCAGAAAGGCAGTAGGGGCCTTGTACCAATATTTTAGGAAGACAGAAATACTCCCTACTAATAACTGAGCAAAGTCCTTCACATTGTCTCTGGTATGAAGCAGCCTGGATCTATAGAAGTGATGGCTCAGGCCAGACCCCAAACCCCCCCCCCAAATCAAGCACACATCTGAGTTTTCCAAAAAAATGAAGACGATTAACAGGAAGTTGCTGTTTGTTTTTAAAGTTTTGTGCAGGTGTAGTTACAGTCAGGGGTCCACTGAAGTAGAATAGCTTTTGCTTGACATGGGACATGAAGGGAGCATAGGAATCTGAGTGGGGGGAGAAGAGGACAGGTTGGAAGTAACTCTCGTTAACCACAGGGCTGCTACAGGTGTGTTAGGATAATTGCTCCCCAGTGTGTGTGAGTAGCCAGTTATTTAGACACTTGTCACCTCTAGATCGGCACAAATTTTGATTCATCTCTAACTACTGTCATTATCACCAGTGGCGAAAAATGGTGGTGGTGCCAATGATGCGTAGTGGTGATAACAATTTCTCTTTTTTCTTTTCTCTCCCCTCCCTCTTCCTTTACTTTGACCTGAATTGTAGACATACAGACTTGAATACACTTGAATGCAGTTTCAAGCAGGTTGGACAGGTAGAATAGGCCAAACAAACCTTTTGGCCTTTAATCGTTTAGCATTTGCACACATTGTTGAATCTGGAAAAGGGTTTTCAAAGTAAACGGTGTTTTCTTCCCGCCTCAATCTTTTCTAATCGGAAGTTGACCTCAACCAAAGGCTACGACGAAAAAAAGTACAAACTGATAAAGAAGCTCTTTTAATTCATTTATCTTTCTGCACTGAAGAATACAGATTAAGGATACACTGATCAGCCATAACATTATGACCACCGTGCAATTAATTCAATGCAATACAGTGGCTCTGCCATAAATTATTATGCTAATTATTACAAGGTTATCATTTTACAGTTTTTAGGTTGAAACTGTCAGAAATAAGTGAAAGTTATAATGCTACCATGTGTTTATGGGGTCAAAGTGGGTAGTGGAGTCGTGCCGGAGTGATGGGTGGAGCATCATAAGAGAGCTGGTTCAAATGTTTTGAAACAGAATTGGCTAAATGCTACAAGACTGTCTCATGGTGGAATTCAGACAAAACTATCAGTGAGCATCGTTTAAAGCAATGACTTAAAATAAGTGAGATTACTGCTGATCATATGATGAACACGGTGGTGCAAAGCAATTAGGATGAATTATGGCTAAAATAAATGCAGTTATGTTTAAGTGTGTTCAACCTCAAAATCAGCCCTGAGCACAGTCCATATACGCAAAGACACACACACAGACGCACACACTGCAGTGCAGTGGTGTTGGAGGAGGTCTGGGGGTCCCTGACTGAGGGGAGGAGTCCGTCAGGGAATCAGCCGGACAAAAGATGCAGTGGAGTGAGAGATTGAGGGAGGAAGCGAGGGCGGGTGGAGGAGCGGGACAAAGCCGGGGCGGTAAAGCCTCCTGCCTGATAGCCTTATCTGATTCCACTCCAGCGCTTGATGGCTTTTTTTTTCCCCCTGCCTTTAAAGCGCACAGGTTGTGCCTTTGGTGTGAAGCCTAGCAGAAAATGTTAATCAAGAGAGGGACTGTGTGGAGAAAGGCGAGAGAAAGGGGAGAGTCACTCTGTTGAGGCCATAATCTGTAATGAGGCCGAGGTGATTCAGTTGCAATTGAGAGAGGAAGAATGGGGCCATGATGATGATGATGAGCAGGGAGGTTCACTCTTTCACCGGCGTTTGTTTTTCTGTTTTGTTCGGTTTTGTTCCTGTTCCCTTGCTGAGTCACTGCTCGTGCACTGGTGCACAGGATGCAAACAGCCGCGGGTCACAACTCATTTAACACACACTTGGACATCGTTTTCAGTGTCTGCAGCTGACAGATGAAAAACAGTGGTGACTGCTCGTCTGACAACTATTGCTACTCATCTGTGTATGATTTATGTGTCTTTCAGCCAGAGCTGCGTATCAAACAGTCACGCTTTCTTGTTCCAACACCAGCACAAAGTACTGAAAACTGTTGGCAGAAAGTTGAAACTTGATGTCGGGTCAGATTGATAGTCCGATCACCATGGGAAACTATCAGTTTCCTATTTCTATTCTTTTACAAGAAAGGGCAGTTTTCATAATCATAAACTTGATAAGTGTGCTGCATCCACTGCTCAGAACATGGGATTCTTTTGTTTAATGAATGAACATATTTGCAGATAAAATACGTTTTTCTCCCTCAAAATGTTACAGGAAAGCATCTTGGCATCAGTATAAAAACTATAAACGTATTTTACATTTATTTTCTGTGTGGGACATTGCGCTCTGCATTGCGCATTTTCGAATGATAGGTTGTGCAGTGCTCCCTGAGACTTTCAAAGCTTGGGATATTTTTTATAACCAAACGCTGCTTTAAACTTTCTTGTTCGCTAATTTTCTCTAACAAACCTCTGAGGGCTTCACAGAACAGGTGAGAAAACTGAGATTGAATTACACATAGTTGGACTCTATTTACTAATTAGGTGACTTCTGAAGGCAACTGGACTTTAGTTAGTGCTATTAGAGTAAAGAGGGCTGAATACAAATGTACGCCACACTTTTCAGACATTCATTTGTAATGAATTTTGAAAACCATTTATCATGTTCCTTTCACCTCACAATAATCTACCACTTTGTGTTGGTCCATCACATAAAATCCCAGTAAAGTGACTTTACGTTTGTGGTTGTAACATGACAAAAAAAGTTCCACGGGTGTGAATACTTTTGCAAGGCACTGTAAGTGTCTGATGGCTAACTATCACCAAAATAAAGGCCCGATGAGTAAAAAGTACTTGTGATGAGCATCTCTACTGCAGAAATACACTGATCTGGCACAACATTGTGACCACCTGTGCAATTTAATGCAATGCCACCCTATTTAAAATGAATGTGATGGTCAAAACATTAGAAGCACCTCTTTTTGTGACCCGCCCACTTCGACCTCAATAATGAGCACATGGTAGAATTCTGACAGTTTCGACCTAGAAACTGAGAAATTATAACCTTGTGAAAGTAAGTTATGTCAGATTGCGTTGTGCATTAAAGTACACAGGTGGATTTAATGTTATGCCTGCAGAATCATCTGTCATCTGTCGAGCTGCGCAGAATGACTGATGAGTTATTTAAAAACATTAGATCATATCAGACCTAACACCCGCTTTGTGCAGTTACTGTACTGTAAGTAAACTCGGTACGGCATCAAACGATGTCAGAGCTTTGGTTCCGTTTATGACACACACACACACTGGGGTCTATTGTGTGTTTAATGTGCTCGCTTGTTTGTTGCTCTCTTTCACTCTTAATCCCAGACTTTTGTATCTGCCCATCGTGAGCTCTGTGTACAGTGCCCCATAATTCCTTTAACAAAGGTCACATTCAGCAGTGGAGAGGAGGTGACTGGCCCACATATACAGCCCTAAAATATGTGATTAAGAGCGCAAATTCAGAGCAAGCAGCATTCACACACACACACACACACACACACACACGCACACACACACACACACACACAAACAGATAAACTAATGTCTAACTGCAAAGAGAATTAGGTCCATGCAATGTTTTAGGTTTAAGTTGTTAAATATGTGATGATGCTGAAAATCAACTGCCTCTATACGATGAGACAAAAGCGTGTGTTGCTACCTCCTGAGCGCCAAAGCTGGTCGGTGAACCGGGGCAAGCGTATCAATTCACAATAGGTGGGAATGAAGTATTGTGTGACTTTTTGACGGGCTGCGCATCAAAGGCAAAGATCTAAATCTTATCTGATGAAAGTGTTACAGGAAAACGCTGTACTGCAGTGCAGCAGCAGGAGGGCGTGTGGAAGACAGGCTCGATAAAGCACTTAGACAACCCGTGCATGTGCACCTCTTTGTCTTTGTGGGAATGCACATGAAAAAGAAGTGGGAATAAACCATCGGTGATCAAGCAAATAAAAAGATTTCCCATTTACGTTATAACAGCTATGGCAAACAGAAATGTGTCAAACTGATGTAGCAGATTAAAGGATTAAGATTAAAGGATAAACTGAGTGAACTGAATCTCTGGTGACAGTTAACAGTGAAACTGCATAATAACTAAGTTCATGTGTGTATTCACTTCCCAGTTGCACACGTTTTCAACAGATGCACTAAATACCCCATTACATAAGACTCCCTACCTGCTACCTGCTGATGTGAGTTCAAAGTTTTGCTCTCATTCATACGTTACTTCTGTTTAAGTAACGTAAGATACGAGTTTAAAGTTTAAAACGAAATCATGTTTACTGTTAACGGTTTTTGAGACCATGTCTGAAGGCTGAGGTGGTTCTACCTGTTCCTACTTTCTCATCTTTGCACACCTGGACAATTACTCCAATTAGAAATGAATGCAAACACTGGCCAAAACTTGTTGACTATAATTCTCAGCCACTCTCACACATTGAAACGTTCAGATTCAAGACAGCCGCTTTTGGCTGCGAATGACGCCGGGCCTCTGCAGAGCAGAGCTCCTCGTTTCCAGCCCGCACTACAGGGGAAAGTCGAGAAGGGTATCCTCTAATCCTAAACCAGGTGAGAGCAAATCATCTGGTAAAACACAGTTTTGTCAATAGAGCAGAAAAGAACTTGTCTCTATAACATCCACACTAAGTTGTGATGGAAACTTTTATTAGGAGTTGAGTGACTGTAAACAGAGTTTTTGTAGTTATGTACGAGACGACAGCATTTAGCAGCATTCTCCTGCGAGTGCACTTATTGTGCCATTAAAACACGACTCCTCCCCCCCACTAACTCCCAAAAGACTGACAAGTGTGTGTGTGGAGGGTAGATGGTGGGGGCTGTGGGGGTGGGGTGGTGGTTAAAGCGCTGGTAGGAAAACAAACAAAGACACACGTAGTGGCCACACTCCTGTCTCTGGCTGCACGCCATCGGCCTCACCACAATCCACAACGCTTTCCCCACACACGCCTACGCCCAATCATCTCCTGCCACAGATCCACACTGATATGCCACCAGAGCCCAAATCATCTGTTGTACTGCAATACTAGATCTCCTGAGATACGCTCTCAAAGCAAAATCATCTGCTATTATTGCCCCGCTGCTCCTTGACATTGTGCCATTAATAAGGCCATTGTGGAGGGCCCTCTCTGTTTGGACACCATATAATAGACTCTTTGACAGCTTTACTTTGCTCTCGCTCCGTCAACCCTTTCCTTTTCTCTCTATTGTGAATACAGCGGGCATATTCCACGCTGCCGCTCATCAATGGACAAGCTGTTTGTTTGCCCAGTCATTCTGGACCAATGGCAAATACATAAAGGTATTTCAGACCAAAGGCTGAGCAAACAGTGGTTGCATAAAGGCACTGTACCCAAACACACACAAGGGACATCCTCATGTGCACGCACGCACGCACACACACACACACACTCTTGCTTTTACCTCCCTTCATCTATTTTTGAAGTGATTGGTTTTTATTGTTCGTCTGCGTGGCCGCATTTTTTCTCCTTTCCTCATTTGGTGAGATGAACACAACAGTTAGCTCTGATCTCCACCCGCAGGACAGAGTAATATTGGCTGCTGGGGGTGGAGGGTGGGGTCAAAGAGAGGCTGGCGTCAAGGCTACCAGGTGTTCCACACCAACACTGACAGTCATCAGAGACCTCGGACCACAGAGTCCCTCACACCACAATCAGTTGCTGTTTAACAGGTGCTAAGCTGCTGAGGTGAGGCCACAACTAGCTGACATCAACGTCTCACTGTTCACCAAGCACTCACAGTGTGTTCAGCTCGAAGAGCCCAGGACAGTGACGTCAGATGGATGCAGGGTTAAAATCAATGCAGAAATCTGTTGTTGTTATCAACATCTTACTGCCATGTTTATCCTGTTTAGTCACACACAATAATTCAAACAACAAATCTCCCAAAGTGATGCAAACAAGGCTTAAGTATCATCTTAGTAGCGGAGCAAATTGTAAACACATCTGCAACAACATACAGAGTATTTAAGGTGAACAATGTCACCAGAGGACAACTGTTGGGTTTGTTACCTGGTAAATAGAAGGTCAGCTATTATAGAAATGCCATATTACTGAGTGCATCTATGATCGATACCATTATAGGACAAAGTAATTTATTGGAAACTATTATCTATATGTCTAGATAGTAGAATAATTATATTCTTACAGTAATAGTAAAAATAAACCTTAGCTGTTATCAAGTTTTCCAGCTATTTAGCAGGAAAATGCTATGATGATGGGACTGTAACCCAGGACAGGGTGGGTAAATGGCACACACGAGAGATTTTTAAGATGCAGCCTGAAATACTGTAAGACCTTACGCGACCCATAGTATCACCGTAAAACAAGAAGCAGAGAGTATTTAACAGTGAACAGGTGAGAGACAGATAGATGGAGGTAAGTAGGCAGCAAAGTGGACAAAACCACCAGCAGTGTTTTCTATCAGACTTAGAGCAGAACGTATTCCACTGTGTGTTATTTAACTTGTATTCAGCACTTGGCATCATCAACAACAGGAGCAGCTTTGACACAATTCATGTCTGATTGGCCCTTTGTGCCCGTGTTCACAGCCTCTGTGCTTTTACAGTCTCCTGTACCAAGACTGTTGACTCCAAACATGAGTCACATGGAGGCAGCTGCCGCCTGATGTCAGCCTGGTGACGGGCAGAGTTCAGTGGATGATGTGTGAGTTCGTGTTTGTAGTCGGCTTTCTATGGTTGTGTGGACAAGCTGTGGTTCAATACAATCATTGTGAGGACATTTAGGTGGGCACTAGTTCTTTGACAGTCTTATTTGCAAGTTCCTTTAAAGAATATTAAGATCTGGATACTTGCTATCACTTGTTCTATTTTGACGATTACAGTTGAAGTTCGATGCTATGGAAGGTTTTTGTGTGAATAAGCGTCCTCACAACTACAGAAGGATGTGTACAAGTTTGTCGATGGGGGAAGCGGGTCTCTATTTTTGGAATCCTTTGGCAAGTGGTCAGTGCTGGACCAAAAAGAGACAACTATGACCAGTTAGGCCTTTTGAGAGCCTAATGAAGGGCCACAGTTACAAGTGTCTGGATGAGAGGCAGCCAACACACACAGATACAAATGTGTATGCGTGTGCAAGGACTCACATGAGAAAACAAAAGGACCCTGTTAAACACGCAGGAGCAAAAAATGAGGGATTGTACCAGGGGACACACCGACACAAACACACTAAAGCATAGCCGAGCCACAAATATGTACACAGAACGTGAACGTGTAAACTTAACATATCATGTTAGAAATGCTTTACATTGAACTTTGCCAAATGAATATTAATTATACATCGAACAAAATTACTGGCAAAACAATAACAATATTACAATCCCATATTTGCCTCATGGTGGATTACTATCTGAACATGTTCCAAATACTCTGTACTCAGACCCTCAAATTTGGTAAGAAAAAATAAATCTCTCTAGTGCGGGAACGAACTGGGGGCGGCAGTGACTCAGAGGTTCACGCCCGGCCCACCCCGACCACATGTGGACGTACCTGGTAGGGTTGCGTCACGAAGGGGATCTGGCATAAAAACGTGTCAAATCAACATGCGGACCAATGATCTGCTGTGGGAGATTTCTATTCGAACTGCTTTACATTTTATCCGTGGCAGATCTTAAATTGTTGTTCCCTTATGGTCGATAAAGGTTTTTATCAACTTGTCCACTGGTTTTTACTCTGTTATCCACACATTATCCATGCACATGTTTATGCTGATGGTATGGCTTTGGTGTCATTGTAAAAGATCACCGGCTGTTTTCAACATCTGCTTCAGATGTTATGACAGCATCCAGTGGTCATTATAACTTGGTACTAGCAGCATATCTATGGTCCAATAAGTACCTGCTCCACATGCTAGCAAATGATAAATGTTCTGCACTTATATTGCTCTTTTCTACCTATTGGCAATCAAAGCACTTTACACTGGTTCTTATTCACCCATTCACACTCACACACACACACACACACACACACACTCAGGAGACGCAATATAACACAATGCTTTGTTTTGGCATAAGAAATATATGCTTTTGGTTACATTTAGGAACAAAACCCAGAAGCTTAGGCTTAGGGTGAGAGAGTGTGGCTAAAGTAACAAGACTCGGTAATGACATAAAACAGGAAAAAAACAGACTGTCCGAAAAAACTAATTTTGAACATTTTGCTGGAAAATTCTGAATTCTAATGAGATTATACCAAAACAGAGTCTTTTCTTGGAACCCACCACCATACTTGTTTTCCAAAATTGAACGGGGATGTATCCCAGGATATTGCTCGTGCAGTATCCAGTGGTTCAAGTGTATCGGCAGTGGGACAGATTTGTTTCAATTTATTTCCAATTTCTTTCAGCCGACAAAATGTTGGAGGGTCATCACAGGCAGTATGAAGGCATCAGCACCCCTTTCATCAATAAGCCCTCACTATCTAAGGTAACCAAGACGTTAAACATACTTACACAAACACACACACACACAGTCCACACTCCTGCCGCATACATTCTTTCACCTTGCTGCCGAATAGTGAGGTGAGACCTGCCCAATCAGCCCAAACAGTCACTGGAGAACTCTGACCTCACTGACCTCTGCAAAGGGTCGGCCCCTCAGCCTTGACCTTAGGTGTGGATTCCTATTGTCACACTCACCAGCTCCGGCACTCTCACAAAGGCTGGGATGCCAGAACTTAGGCACTTGAGGGAAACTGTAGAACTTCTGGCTAAACGCTTGCTTGGAAAAAAAAAAAGGCAATTCTAAAAAATCAAGTGCTGTAAGAGAGGGGCATTTTCCAAGTTGAAAGGAGTGTTGGTAAATGGGTTGTTAGTGTTTCCCTTGTGTAGCCCTCGAACACTGATTGTAAGAGGTTAAGAACACCATTTATATTTTCCAACCACAGCCACGTTTTCTTATATTTCTTCACACAATGACCAACTCTGACCAAAACTCTCCGCTCTCTAGAGCCTTCAGCCGTTTTTGGTGAGTGCATAGTCTTTAACACGGACGCCCACTTCAAAATACTGTGATAAAGAAAAGCAAGATTATATTCTTTTCACACTGTAGCTAGATGTTGGGTGGCTTTGCGTTTCTGCAATGTATTCGATCATTATTCTTTTTCATTTATTACTTTATTGTTCATAATCATTAAAAGTTACTTTTTTCCTAAATTTCACTACATGGTGAAAGAAAGAAGAAACACAAGCATTTCTTTCACTTGCATCATTGTGTCAAATGTATACAACCTCTTGGTTTGATCTTAGATCCACTTAGTGCTGAGGAAATCTACAAAATACAAATTGACTGCATGAATTTGAGTTGGTTTCAAGGCCTTAATGTTTAAGCCATAAAATACTCCCATTAGCACTTTTGTAATAGACTCACAATCCTCAAAGTTGGAGCAGCCTTTGCTTTTGTTGCTCTTCCATTGTGTTTCATCCTGCAGTTTGGAAAACATGTGAAGCACCTTTGTTTTCCTCTCCTCTGTCTTTGCGTTCTTCTCTTCATTTCTGTGGTCAAGACTCTCAGGTCTACTTCCTCCAGCTGCAGACTCAACGTCCTCCGTCCATCCAGGATAATTGGACTCCTCTGTGTGGCCTCCTTCATCTGTGCAGTAACCTGGAACAAAGGCATACAGCAGAAAATATAAAAGTGTTCTGAAATGTATTTTTCACGTAGTACATGTGCTAATGTTTAAATATATTATTATTAAGAAAATCACATCTGTAATTATTGTCATTTATGTGGAAGTAGCCACTTAGTAAAAAGCATTAAAACCCTTTGCTGGTCTTTTAATAAACACTAATTGTGATCACATTGTTCTCATAAATGCCACAGTCACATCTCCCTTCTGTCCTTTTAGTTTTACTAAGGAGGGAACAATCACCCTGAAACTTCAACAGCCCTCCATTTTGTCGCTGATCAGCCAATTAAGAGTCCCATTATCTCTGAATACAGCGTCCACAGAATACACTTCTGGGTGAAGCAGCGAGGAGACAAAGAACACCGTCAATACTGACTTAAGCTTAAGGAAGGGCTGGATTGTATTTTTCAACAGTTTCAATTAGAGTTTCAGACTCTTTTCTTCAACCTACCAAACGTGAGTGTTACTTGTGTGCACGCATGAGCGATAATTCAAATGTGATACATTTGGAAATGGCTCTGTTCATTAGGAGAAAGCTTGACCAGTCGCGGAGCGAGAGTGGCAACAGATTCATCAGGCTTTCTGAACATGGCGGCGTAGATTCATTTATCCCGTCAGTGAGCACGCAGAGGTCAGCAGCCCAGATTGATGGAGCCATGTCTCATTTGACAGGCTGTCTTCCAGGACACTGCACACAATCACACGCCCCTCTCAGCCTCTGTGTCCTGCTCAAGTCCCAATGTCAGCGCAACACACCACAAAATAAGAGATGTAGTTGTTCTTTAAGCAGAACATTTTGTCAGATGTTAATTTTTTCCTTTGCAAATTAAACAAATTAATCTGTAAATTTCCTGCAATGCCAGGACGAATGCGATGTGAAGAAAATAAAAACCTGCCCAGAAACAGAGAATACACATGAATTTGCGTAATAGATTGCTCTTAATTGTTGGGGTTGATGATTTTCTCTCTCTCTTTTTGTTATTGTCAGCGAATTCCATAAAGAGACTAAAACTAAAAATGTCTGCTTTTGGTACATTTATCGAAGGAGTGCAATCTACACTCAATGATATTATGTGTGGCTCGAGCAAACTACTGTAATTTTGTGCGCGTGCAGATGCAGACTCTCTCCATTAAAATGTGTTAGTGTTTCTTGGCCTTTGTGAAAAACACGTTAAGGTACAGATAAATAAGACAACTCAAGATATAAACTAATATATTGTTCCCATAGGGAAATTGTGTTGCCTTGTTACAGTCGCTCTCCACATGAAAAGTCAAAAAAGAAAGAAAAAAAGCTCGAGGAGTAAACATAAATGAAATAAAAACAATACTATTTGTCCATTTTGAGCATTCAGTCCCCCTCCTGTGGTTCTGTGGAGCACTTGACTGTGATCCGTCTCTGGCTGAAAGTGCTCCTCTGTGCAGCCAGCACACAGTGGACTGGGTGGGAGGGAAAGTCCAGGACTGAGAGGAGTTTGGACGACATTCTCCTCTCAGCCACAACATGCAGAGGGTCCAGCTTCTCCCTCAGAACAGAACCAGACCTCCTCATTAGTTTGTCCAGTCTGTTATCGTCTGCCACCTTCATGTTGCTGCCCCAGCAAACCACAGCATCGAAGATGGAGCTGGCTACCAGGGACTCGTAGGACATCCACAGCATGGCACTGCTGAACTTTCACTATCAGTTATTGCTGATAAACATCTCCTTATCATTAAGTCCCTCATCAGCTGGAAACTGGTTTCAGGAAGTCAACTTATTCTTTCAATAACACAGAGTCAGGCCCTTTATAAACTTTCTTTAAAGGGAGTGTTGTCTAAGATTATGCCACTTTTAGTGGCACACATTTCACATTGCCCATGATTTCTGAGCATATTTTAACACAGATGTATCTCGTGCTTAATTTGTTTTACTTTTCTTTAACATTTAATGACTGTAGTAGAATCCAAATCCCTACAGTATATAAATAATATCTAATTAAGTTCTTACAAGTGACATTTTATTATAAAAATTATTTATTTATTCCTTTCCCAGCGATAAAAAGTCTGTACATTGTTTGATTTATTTTTAGGGTATATATATTTATATATATTTTGGTTAAATGCACATTGCCTTCAAAGAAAAAGTGGAATTGTCCAAAGTAAGACGTAATATAAGAGATGTAAAGTTTTTATATTGTTTCTATTTTCTTGAAAAAATGCACAATGCTGAAATGCTTATGTAATTTTATCGATTATGCTGCAAAATATCTGAAAATATTTACACCATCAGACACCAAGATCTAATGTTAGTCATCAGAAGTCTAAAACCCAGTCGTATAAAATAGTAAATAGTTTTTACATTTTGCTACGGTAAAATGACCTCAATGGTTAAAGCATCGAATTTGTTCGCCATTTATTTTCTGTTTCTAAATGCACCATGTTCTTGTTCCGCCTTATATGGTCACATCTATAATTATTCATTATCTGGTTTCTTCCTTCCTAACCTCCAACACGGTCTAATCCCTGAATGCACCGCAGTGATTACAGGTCAGTTCAAGCTGGAAACAAGAGCCCATCTAAAACACACAGAGCAGGTTTCCATACCAACCACAGCATCTGAGCACAGCAGATAGCTGGATTTGGCAGTGAGTGGCCAAGTCAAATCCCCTCGTTGATCTCAAAAAGGCCACTAAAGACAATAAACACACATTCAGCACCCGCAAAACACACTGCCTGCCCTTTACGCTCCCCCCCTGCAGCATGGTCCAACATCCAGTACACCACGCAGATGCAAGAAGGTTGGACTTGTATCTCTTTCTTCGCGTGTTTGAGAAAGGGATGAGCATCGGCGAGACAATCAGCGTGGCGAGGCTATTCACTGATGCCACCCAGAGCCTTCACTCCTCTATCTCCTGAAAGAATGGCAGAATAGGAGCGGGGGTGGAGTAAAAAGGAAAATCCTCACCAAATTATTATTCATGGGGTGGGGATTTTCCTTTCAGGGCCCCTTTATCGAAGTCTTTCCCAACACGTCACCCTCTCTATCAGCCTTGACAAGTGCCAATCAAAGGGCTTGAGTCCAGGGTTTTTGGAGAAGCGCTGGAGGATTTCAGAGACAATGGCCAACGAGTCCACAGTGGCAGTGGCTTAGAAACAATGGTTACATGGCTACACTGTCAGTGTGTGGTCCTCTGGGGGGAAATGATCCTCGCTTAGTACACGACTAATCTCTGCTTCCACCAGTTCGGCCTTTCTGGAGCTTAATCTGTCCTGTAGCTTCCTCAGCTTTCCAGAACAAACCACCAGGGTCAGTTCAGATTAGTGCTCTTTGTGGCCCCGCACATCGCTGCATTCATTCGGACACTAACATCTTCAGTAGCAGCTGAATGCTAAACACTGGGGTGAGCGCACGGTGACCGGGGCAGCGGGGAAACAGTCGTGAAACTATTAGGGGAGGGATTATTCTACCTATGAATTCCTGATGAGCACAAATAGACAAAGGATTTATCATGAGCCTCGGTGGGGAGCAGCAGCGTCTTTTTGCAGCTGATATATGGTTTTAGAATCACTCAACCGTTGTCAAGTGATCCAAAGAGGTAGATATGTCACTGATAGGGTTCAGGCGTCGGAAAAACATCATCATATTACATTAACTGAGAATCATTCCACTGATTTTACAAACGGACTTCAGTTTAGTTTACAGAAGGATTTTTTAAAAATCGGCTTTCTAATGGAGGACATTGGTTGCATTATGGGAAATGTAGTATTCAGTGTTTTTGGTGCTGGAACAAAACAGACCAGGATCCCTCTCTTTTTAAATTTTCAACAAACGTAAAACAAGTTAATTGCAGAAAAGAAGGAAAAGAAGCCACAGTACGAAACATAAACCACACACAAACATAATGTGACCAATCGGATTCCGTGTGCAAGTTCAATTGTTAGTTAGTGCCGCAGGCTTATCCAGATGTGCAAGAGATGGGCCCCAGGCACCTCAGTCTGTTATACAGACAGAAAGAACAGAACAAAAATCAGGTTTGATTCTGTAAATCTTTATGGATGTGCAGCGACTTCATCCCTAATGTAAGTCTACATAAGGGATTCTTTAAGTCTGATGCTGTTGAATTGGGTTCTGAGTCCCTTTTCTTAGATTATCAAAAGCCACAATTAAAGAAGAACAGTTCTCACCCATTAACATTTTTAGGAGGTTTTGCTAAAAATGTTAATGCTGTGGAACAGGTGGACACAGCCTGTCCTTAACCCCCCGTGCACCCATGGGGGTCTGACACACATAAACCCTGCCGCTAGATACTGACCTGCTATTCTGGAGTTTAGTGTCAGGCTCAGATTGTTAACGGGACCATTTCTTCTACTTATACATAAACCTGAAGAACTAACTGTTGGATAGGAGGCATTGAAACAAGATAATCAGTTAATCACTTTTACCTGTCATGGGTTTGAACGTGGTTGAATGTAGTATCCTTGTTCATTTTGACGAGTTGCTGCAGTTAAACGTACACAGAATTGACAGTGTACTAATACTGTGAAGAATTATGACTTGATTTAGTTTCACTTTTGATTTCTACATTTGGGAGATGCAAGTCACTTTGGATAAAAGCGACTTACAATTGAGGAACATGTGCACCATGAACAACTTGGGCTTCAGTGTCTTGCCCATGGTAACATCAACACGTGGACAGGAGGACCCAGGGAACAAGTGGAGGTCCTACTTATCCATCCTGAGCTACAGCCTTCCCCAGTTTTTACTGAAGTATTACATTGTCTGTCTCTTCCCGCTGCCTGCATGGCTGGTTCTGGCTTCCTGGCTCAGAAGCCAATAGACAGAGTAGGGAAGGTAACCAGGAAAAGGATGCCACTGTGTAATTGGAGCTCAGCCTATTTAAGTGTCTGCACCTCAAACCTCTTTCTGTTCCACTTCTCCTAGGCCTCCACGCTCTTGCAGCAACAGTGCCATGGCCACACAGGGAGGCGCAGCTCACAATTTAAAAACCTCTATTCTTCATGAGGTTGCAAAGCTTGAAAGATGCCTTAAAATTCTTTGTCAAACACCACATTGGCATCATGTGGATGTTTGAGATTAGAGCAGTGTTGAGAGTATAACTGAATAACCCAAAGAACTCAAATGTTCCTTTTTTTTGCCTGATAAATGCTTTTTTTAAATTTCTGTTGCTGTTTCACTTTCGCAAAAAATATTGTAACACATGCATATTTTCAACTCATCTCCCCTTAATCTAAATGTAAATCATCAGTTAACCAAATGGTAACACAAGCTCATTATCCAAACTGCCTCATATACAAAGAGTCAAATTGGGGTCATTCCCTCCACTACTTAGGAGCTGGCTGAACTGCTTACACTTCCAGGGAAACCAAATCTTACCTATCCACACAAAGACATGCTGCACACTGGGCATCTTTTAGAGACCGTGTGACCGCGAGCGTGACCTCTCCATGCCCAGCTGATGACCTGCCCTATCCTCCTCCCCCAGAGTTTGACCGTGTCTTTGGCCTCTAAAAGGTCAAAGTTCACAAGCCATGACCAAAATCCTCTGGGTGACGTCTTCTTTCAGGACATGAGTCTTGTTTTCAAATGTATGAGGAATGTTTTAGGACTCATTGCATGTTATACTAATGAATGTACGTTGAGTAAGTTTAAAAAGCTAATAAATCAATCTTTTGCTATTAAAAGAAAGACTATGAAATTGTGTAAAATTCTTTGCTTTTTGCAACATATTGGCACAAATCCTCTAAACTTAGAAACTCTGGGTCTTGAAACCAGTTGGCTACAGTTATCTACATGTATTGTATGCTGTACAATATATAAAATTACAGTACTGTTAGACTACACATAAGGAGGCATAATGTAGGAGCGTTTATTGGATTTGGAGTTTGAGATTTTACAGACATTAATGGAACAGGGCCCCTAAATTGCGACTGGTTTCAGACGCTATTAGAAAACAAGCACAGCGTTTAAAGCACAGTGACACTTTACTTCCGAACTGTGCATCCGCAACTAATTTTTCGCAGCCCTGCGTAGCCCTGGCAGGTGCATCCTTGTTGATCACTGGTTGGAGGGAAAGCTGATTCAACCACTTCCTTCTCCGCCTCTTTCTAACAAGCATCACTAATGTGTTCCTAAAGACCAATAACAACGTAGGAGCACATGCGTTGCACAACGTTAATTTAAAGAAACAGACAATTTTGGATGAAGAACTGTCATGTTTACTTTTGTCTTCTAGAGCAGCCTGTTGGGTGCTGCTGTTTTAGAGAGCAACAATGCAATGCATGGACAATGCATGGAGTAATGTGCAATCCTGTGCAGCAGGCAGGTTCGTGCCCTGAACTGGGAACCAAAACACGAATAATGAAAATATGAAAAATATGGAAATGTGAAGTGGAAGTATAGGCTAGTAGAACTATATTCTTCTTCTTCGTACCCCAGTGGAACTGTGACAATATCTATGTATTGATGTATTGATATGGATCATATGCAGATATCGCAAAAAAAAAAAAAAAAGGTTAATCTCAACATGATCATCTCTACTGTGATAGTGTTTCCTAGTGTAACCGCACTGCCAGACCTACAAATTCTCCCCCCTCCACTCATTTGTCGACAGAAACACTGAGTAAAGACTTAAACTAAACAGCTAATCTCAGACATAAAGGAGGAACATACTGTATCACCACTCATATCAATCTTGGATATGATGGATACAATTGAAATGTCCTCTAGGAACACAGCATGCCATGGATCATTAGCCTTACTGCAAAATGACAGATATTGGACACGCGAGTTGTAGTACATGATTGCAGCCTGACAGATGTGGACAAATGAAGGTGGGAGGAAAGAGGCATTAGCTCAAGGGTGGCTCTCTATTTCCATTTGGTGACAGCACTCCTGACCTTTTCCTTGTCTAGCGCTGCCAGCTTTCTAGTGGTCGGTACTGTAAACGCTGCCTCTGAAGCATCACTCATGAATGTACACAGGCTCACGGCCACACAGGTGAAGGTGATCCTGCCAGCCAGCTGGCCCTAGCAAGGATTAGCAGGCTTAAGTGTACCGGAGGCAAGGGAACGCCAAACACGGCGCTGACTGTGAGGAGACAATGGCTCCTAATAAACCAGACCTGACAGGCAGTGAGTGGGCTTTTACGAGCCCCTAATAGTGAAGTCGGGCTCCTTTATTGATTAAGTAGTGTTGTTATAAACTCTTAAGCGTGAATGCCAGTTTTAACAGAGAGGCCGTATGACACAGCAGCCGACGCAGATCATAAGAAGTTATGAAATACTTGATAATCTGGGTAGATGAAAGAGATACATTACTGCGATGCGACAGGCAAGGTGATTGTGAGGATCGGAACATGTTGCATGACGGACTCGGGTCTATGATCCATGAAGATGGTGACCAAGAGCCTCCGTGGGACTCATCCTGCAGGGAAACAGAGGACGGTAAACATCTATGTGACAAATTAATTGAAGAAAACAGATCCAAACGGATAAATGCCTGCCTGAAATTAACTTCCTACTGAAAAGTCACACTACCAACTCAAAATCGTAATACACATTTTTTGATCAGATTTTACTGAACTGGTAGTTGAACGGCTCCTATAGCAGAATCAAAGCAAAATGTGTTCACTTGATCCTACAGTATATTAAACAGAGGGACAGGAAAGTGGGAAGCGAGTGACCTGCAGTAATGCTGGTTTCGTGGATGCATCTTGCCCATAGGGCCACCAATACAAAAATTATAAATAAACCTCAAACATTTCTACATTGACAAGAGCTTTGAGTCACAGCCTGGTAAATGTTCACAACCTCAAAGAAATGTCTGTGGCAAAGATACTTTAAAAATACATCTACTGTACATAATATACAGCAGCAGAAAACGGGCTTCAGAGGATTCAAAACAAAAAGTTTGAAGCTTGATTTAGGTTCAAATTTAACAGGGAGGATCTGAAATTTATGAGCCGTCAGCTGATGGTTTTACAAGGGAAGATATCTCACTCTGTTTAATTCATGTGAACTACAGATCTACTCAGTCCACCATGGTTATTCAGAGGGCGATGCCTCTAACCTCTAATAAACCATCTTTGACACAGCGGTGCCCAACACAAAGAGCACAGACACCCAACAACAGCACGTTTCCTTTTGGCCTGTCAGTACCTCCAACTAGTTTTTATTTTAATGTGTGTGAATTTCAGTTGGGAAGTGTGAATAACGGTTGCTGTGAGGTAAAGGGGAGTGGTCAGAGAGACACAGAGCCCCAAGTTGCTCCTGGTGTGTGTCTATGGTCACGTTTTGGAAAAAAAAGCCTATCAAATGACTAAATGACTAACTAAAGGGGCAACTTTGGCCAAATACAATGGCCCCTGTGCACATGTGCGTTTGTGCAAAGCAGAGAAAGATGTTTGCAGTCTTCATCAGCACAGTAGCTGAGGGTCATGGATGGAGTATTTAATAAGCCTAAACTAAATTGATGGAATTAAGATAAACTAACAGTATTGGTAAATGTTGCAGGAGACTCCCTCGTCTTGAGTGTATAACAGAATGAAAACAGTAAAAATGAGTGAAAAGACCAGCAGCTCTGCACATGCCACTGGTTCACCAGCCTTTCTTCATTATAAATAATCCAGTGTGTGTGGATACTTGCTTCTTTGGGCTGCATTATGCAAATGACCCCGCTCTGAGCACTCCAGCTCCTCATTGTGGTCAGCCATGATTGTGGGGGGCTTATGTGCCTCATTCATGCTTTTTCAGAAGCTCTACATCGTCCATCATAAAGGGGAGATTAATCATAGATCACGTGACGCACCTGCATCCATTCCAGTGCAGCCCAGCATGCGCAAGCTCTGCTCACCCCTCTGACCCCTCTGACCCCGCACCCCATCCGATCCTAGTAGTGGCGCATCCTCTCTAAGAATTCCTCCATGTTGGGCATTTAGCCTATTTGACCCCCCTGCCATAAAGCAACGAGCGGCTGTAAAGGCTGCTTGCTCCTGTACAGTCCCCCCACACACCACGCAGCCCATGACTGATTAACCACACACCTGCTGCATGCCTCGTGCCCCCTGTTTTATTGTGTCTCAATATGGAATCGTCTTCATGGAATGACGGTTATGAATTCATGTCAGTTCAAATTTTAAAAGGGGGTCTTTGTGTGGGAGGGTAAGAGTGTGTACCAGATCTGGAGTTACCTGTCGGGAGTTGATTCTCCAAGGCCTAGTGTTTGCTCACGTCATGCCGCAGTCTTGCTTTTGGGGAAAATCTGGGGGTAGAGAGTGAAAATAGGGGTAGCGGCACTCACCGATTTGTTTTCCAGGACTTTCCCTGCAGAGTCACACCTTTCAGAGATGCTGCCAGCTGTGGGAGGCCTTGAAACACCTGACAAAACCACACAGGAGACAGCGTCAGGCTAAAGAGAGCGGAAGCAATTGTGTGTGTGTAGCTGTGGTGTGGGCAGGCGTGTGCATCTGTGCATGTGTGTACATAAATGTTAGCCCCTGGTGCGCAATTACATGCATTTGTCTTTTGTGCTTGAGTGTGTGTGCACAGATATGAGTAATGTAGTGTATTAGTTCCAATTATGGCACTTAATCTCCGAGCAAATAATGGCAAAAAATGGAGCAACAAAACCCTAGAGGAGCACCTGTCCACAGAAGTGTGCCAGGTGCAAACATTGTTCTGGAGACAGAGAGGAAAGACAAGCTTCCACAATGCTGCAGACAGATTTTTTCTTGTTGTAAACATTGGTGGCACAGTTGGATGAATACAAAAACTGCACTGCTAAGTTTCCTTTTGCTGGTGAAGTACAAGTTTGTACAAGTTCCAAACTTTAGCCACGCAGATCTGTTTTGGTTTTATTTTCCCAGGTTTCGACGTATCTGCCTTTGTGATTTGTGCTGCTGTGAATAGAATTTAATTTGCGCTGCCAATAACTTGGAAAACGCACATTTAAATTTCCAACACGAAGGCCTCTTTTCAAACCCTGCTACTCTGGTTAATTCACACACCTCACACTCCACAGTTTCCACAGGGATTATGTCTTCAGGAGAAAGTGGTTTTCTCTGAAAACCGTTCCTCAGTGTGTCCCTGAATTATCCAGAGCGAAGGTATGAAATATCATTACATCTGCAAACTCGGGAGGGAAAATGCCTAATATCAGAGGAAAGATGCCGAGTCTCCATAGTCAATAGATAAACACACCGGCCACTTTATTAGGTCCACCTGTACAATCCAATGCTATCCAAGACAGCAGCTCTGCCATGAATTCTTCTTTTACAATGTTATAATTTCTCAGTTTTTAAGTTGAAACTTTCAGACGTTTTGTGCCTTAGAACCATCTCTTAAATTAATACACTCCAGTACAACTCTACTAACCAGTTCAAGCACAATATTAAACAGACAGTAGAATCACCACCTTTCAGACAGTTTCAAGACTTTGAAACAAGTCTACAGAGCAAGAGTGATGCTGCAGTGCTGGTGACTTTGTGAGGATTAGACGCAGCAGTTATTTGAGCTAACATTCCCCTAATTACGATGATGACATGCTGATGTTACTAATTGGTTTTTAGCTAATTAGTATGGAAACATTTTCGGAATGTAACAAAACACAAACTGAGAGCTGAACGAAACAGCAAATCTATAAGTGAATTAATAAGTGATACAAGCTTCAGGTGAGGGGAATAAACGCAGACAATGAGACCCTAATGTTTTTTTAACTTTAGCTGTTAAATGTACAAAGTCCAATTGTTCAAAGCTGCGAGCATAAAAAGTGAAAGTGTATTCATTGCAATGAAATGGAGGCTTGAAACCGAGAGAAACGTTTAAAATCTACAGAAATCAACCTAAAATTCTCTGCACAGTAACACACAACTAGAGTTAAATGAGTGGGCATGTGGATGAATATCTACTCTGTCTCACTACCTTTGAGATAACAAGAGACGGCAAGAAAAAAACTTTTCAGTACACACACTCAGTTCCTTATCCATTGTTATGTATGCAGTGCTTGGCTGTGTGTCCACATATCTTAGTTGGACTTTCCCAGTTAATGATCCACTCTAGCAGTTTGATCTTTATTAATATGGCACATACTGATACCCCCATAAACCTTTCCTCTCAGTTGCAACACCATCGGTAAAAAAGCAGTTAACAGCTTGCAGCGGCATGCCTGGGAGGTATCACATCTCATTAAAGGAAAAGCCGCTTGATGCCAGAAAGACATTGCTCTCTCTCAAGGCCAGACCCTGACCAAGTGTCCCGCCCCCCAGGGTTGTGTGTGTTTTGTCATTGCACACAAGACACACCTGTCTGACTGGTCCTCTGTTATTACATTGACGGTTTTAGCTTGTAAAACTACAGTTTTGTCAACGACGGAGGTTTACATTTAATAAACTGAGATTGGAGGTCATCCACAGTGGATTCGCTTACAAATATTAACTTCTTTCATAAAACTTATTGCCTTCAATAGTAGTAAAGTGAGTTAAAATCTGTTCTTCTTCATTTTGGCCAAATCCCTGGTTCCACATGTTGAGAGTGAATTTTAATGTTGCTCCAACTATTTTGACAGCATTGATGTCTAGATTTGTTTTCTAGATTATGCACAATAGGGGATTATTTCACCAATTCTGTTTAGGCATCTCTCATGATGAATTGTATACCTGCTGAACTCAATCCTGGATCATATTGCATCATCAGATCGCCCCAGTCGTGCATGAGTGAGAAGTCCTCCTCGAGACTGCGGGCGCTCTGCGGGGCCTCGAACTCCGCTCTGTCCAGGAGGAGCAACTGGACTCGGGACAGGGAGCCCAGATTCCCAGAGTCGCAGCCCACGGTCAGCGCGGCCAGGCCAGGAGACAGCTCTGCAGGGGGAGATAATATAGTCTGAATAATAGAAAAATATCCTGCGGCACTGGAGCACATCACAGATAACAATGTTAGCTCTGCAAACAGGTTGGAATTTGCATACAAATCATTCCGCAAACTCAATACAACGCTAATTGCTGAGCAACTGCAAGCAGTTACACAGGTTATTTCCTTTCATTTTATATTCAAACATAAAGAAAAAACTACAAAAGTGTCTCAAGATGAGTTTTCACCTGCCAAACAAAGAAAATAGCACTTTCAATCCTGGAATACAGTGGCTAGAAATATAGTAAAACGTTGGGATACTTTGCTTTTCTGTCTGTATGTATTTTATCAGTTGTTAAAGATGCAGCAATCTCAGACATGGGCCAACAGACTGGTTGTCACTGTCTGTAGTTTAAATGCTGTACAGATGTTTTGATGTATAAAACTGTACTGTCTCAGCACGTGTAGTGTTGACAGCAGGCAGGAGTTGACCAACTTTATGGCAATAAAAAAATTGGTCAAGACAACAATGCTTGCAAACTGACGTGCTCCGTGTAAAGCTGTTAAAAGCAGGTATTTGGTCAAAAAGTCATAATCAAGTGTTACGGAACTTAAAACGCTGGGCTGATGATGGTGCTAGATGAACACAAAGGTAAGGGATCCCGTAATTGATTAACATTTCATGGCAGCCTGTCCAACACATGGAGGCATGGTAAGAATGGAATACTGGATTAAAACATAGTACATCACATGATCAACACTGAAGTCCGTCGGGACACTACACCGACATTTTTTCACTGTCCAGTGTCCACCCTGGAGTTTTTGCTCCAACAGGTGCTGAGATATTTCACTCAAATTCACAAATGTGAGGCTAATGGTGGTGCTAGAGGAAATGTGAGATGATCCCCAAAGGCTGTGCACCTCATCCCCTGGGAGCCATGAATGTCTTTCCAAAATGACGGTAATCCATCTAATAGCTGCTGTGTTTTAGTCTGCAACAAAGGAGTGGACCAACTGCCAGGCCTGGAGCCTGTCGGCTAACATTGCTAAGAAGTGAAAGAAAAATATGACCATTTTAATACACACACAAGCAACTAAAAAAGGGAAAGCACCACCAACTGAACCAAACATTCCTGATTCATTCCTCAGGGAGAATCTGAAGCACATCCATAGAAACATGCTGTTAAATCATTTCACTGTGGACAAACTGCAGATATTTGAAAGGATGACTTGCTGAACTGGATTATGAAATTACTCAAAATTTCCGTGCCTTCTCTCCCAGTTTCCCACAACTCCAACCCCCTCCCCAGAGGTCTCATGGTCACACCCAATTAAAAGCGGATCAGTAGCTGTGTGGCTCCGTGCCAATGCAAATCCCCGAACCACGCTGACTGGGTGTGGAGCTGCCATTTCTCTCTGAGGGGATTTCACACAACACGCTCAGCCGCAGATATGGCAGCTACACACACACACACACACACTTTCCCAGTAACATCCCAACAAGCTTTAGAAAGACATCCCCTTTACATTACAAAAGCTTTTGGCGAAGGCTCTCAGTTGTTAGACTTCCTTATGCAGTCACACACACACACACTTATGCGAAGTGTCTCCGTTTGGAATTCAAACTCGTGTGGGTGTCTGCAGGTAAAACAATCCCTCAAGTGAGAAAAAGGAACTGTTGCCCCAGCTGATAAACTGAGGAGTCGTTGACAGGAAATCCCTGGGATAACTGTGCTTGTAACATAATGTTACAACCCTCTCTTGCAGTTAGGCGGAGCGTTAGTCCATCATTAGCCAAATGCAGCCACAATATTGAACAACACTCAGTAAACAATGTGACACGTAAGAGGTGAATAATCTGGTGATTAAGGTGCTGGACACAGTAGTTACCACCCACTTCAGGTCAGAGGGACACGAGCAGAGACACACCTCTGTTTTTATTTAAATGCTTGAGATGGTGAGAGATGCAGCGGTAAAATGTAATGGACTTGTGTCCTCATAACCAAATTGCCAACCGTGAAAGTGCTTTTACTGGCAGCTTTGGCAGAGAGAAGTGATATATTTAAATAGGTAACATATTTGCCCTTTAAAAGGTGCTAAATTATAAAAGAACAGACTCTGCTCATCAGTTAATACTGTTGCTCAATCAGCATCAGGGTGGGAGTAAGAAATGTAGAACTGAATTTTTGTTTTGTGTTTGTCATTTTTAAGGAGCAACCCTGCAGTGAAAAGTGACAACAAAGCTGCATCATATCGTACATATGGACCTTATCTGTGGTCTATTGTTCTGGGACTTTGACAGTCTTGAGAAGACAGGCCAGTCAGTAGGGACAGCAGCAGTCTTATGTAAAGTAAGTATTGCAATAGTGAGGAGTCAAAGCCAACTTGTGACCTAAGTTTCAAAGGAAACCAACCTCTGCAGTTTACATTTTTACCAATCAATCATGGATTTCACAGCCAGCAAATGCAAAAAATTATTGATCTCAACAATATCTGCACCCTTCAAGTCTGTATAGGCCGATCATACATACAGTCTATTCCTGATTTTGTCTCCATAAATGTGATGCAGTTAGAGATAGTATTCAGAGAGATCAGCTTTGATCACGTGGTGCATTATTATCATCACACTGGGAAATTGTACTGTTGGTAGAGATTTAACAATCAAGTGCAGGCAGAAGCTTCTTTTTTTGGATCAACTGAGCAAGAAAGAAATGTCCCCAGAGATGTAAAAATGAAAAATATACGTTGCTCTGTTTGTGCATTAGCAGCTGTGTCTCCCCCATCTGATAAAATATTTCTTTTAATTTCTGCTACTTTATTTAATCTGATAAGATATCTGCACGTTTCAATAAAACTCATGCTCAGGGCAGCTTTAAATCAGCCACATTCTATACAGATGCAAATTCTGCTTGAAGTCAGTCTGATAAAATCACTTTGGACCATTAGCTGACATTTGGCAGAGCGTTTGGTTTGAGCCCTGAGTTGATTTTTATCACCCTGCGGTTGCTGTGGCAGCAACAGCCCCTGATCTGCTCACATCCTCGGGGCAAAGGTCGCCGGGGTCAGACGGAGGTTTGGGTCAAACAAGCAGGTTAAACACCTTGTACAGGATTAGAGGGGGCTGTGAGGGAGGTGGGGGATGTCTTCGTTGGCTCATGTCTCTCTCTGCAGCCCAGTGAACCATCTCCAGAATACACACAAACACATTTACACATGTTATCTGAAGACAAGCGTGCACACACACACACACACACACACACAAACACACCATTTACTCTGCCTTTGTTGGCCAACATGGACTGATACAAAGGCCTGCCACAGTAAGTGCTCAGATAAGCCCATCCCTGCCTATGACAAGCCACAAGTCAGAGAGGAAGGAGAGCATGTCTAATTGAGACATTATTGGGGGAGAGAAACAACAACAAGCAAATACATTAAATACAGCTGAACAAAGGATGTTAGTGCCGTTCAAATCACACAGAGACTTGTTTCCTTTTGTTGTAAAGTACTGAAAGAGCAGGCGGAATAAAACTTTGGCTGAACTTCTAAACCACCCTGTTCATTGCTAGTCATGCGTTAATCAGATGAAACCGCCTCAAAGTCAGGTTTAGTGTCAAAATGACGGTAAACATTGGTTGATTAATCAGTTATTGGATAGAAAATTATTTGACATAAGCCTTAAAACCAGTCAAAAACAGTTTTAGGTCAAGAAACGGGAGAATATGCTGCTCTCTCTGTCTTCTAATTTGTATAGGAAATGTTTTTAGGCGTTAGACTGCTGGAGAGCAAAAAATCCCCTCGGTCTTAAGGTGCACGTTTGTCACACTTCACAGTTAAGGAGTCTGCAGTCTACACCAAAATAGGTCTGGGCTGCTACAACTGTCTCTGTTCTGCACAGCGATTTCCCTCAAGCTGTAAGAAACAGGTGCCCCCCTGCACAGCCCTCGTTCCACTCGTATGCAATTCAACAGTCCCACTAAAACCCAATCAGTGTCTTTTAAAATTCCAGTCTGTGTGGCAGTTTCTTCATGCACTGCTTTCTACCAGTTGCATATGGTTTGTATAACAAATCAACTTAACAAGTTATGAATGACAAAAAGATTGTACTTTGCAAATGAAATAGCTGGAGTATTTTTTGCAGTTTAAGGTTTTGCAATTTGATAAAACGTCTTCTTGCTGTCCTCCAGACATCCTGTATTTATTCCTGCCATCATCGTTTGTATTCTTATTCCTCCAGATTGTTTTACAAGAAGCAGGAGACCAACAATTTAAAGCCACAATTTGTAAATTTGTTACGTTAAATTAACCCGTTTAGATGTCTAACTGGAGCTGAGTGTAGCTCCGTATTCTCGCAATACAAAATACACCCCTGCAGTTTTCTTGGCCGATAAACACTGAAAAATGTTGATGTTTAAAGAAGGAGAATGAGGAAAAAAGAGACACAGAGTATTATACGACTGCAACATACTCACTGGCAAAAGCTAAAAGAGGTAAAATGTTAAAAGACAGATGCAAAGCTGCTGTTGGATCAGTACGTAATAACTTATGTTTAATAATGTTCTGGTGAAATTTTACTTTGACGTGTCAACAGAGGTTTGGCGAATATAGCTGGTGACGCTTTCTTTGTCGGTTCGGTAAGAGCTGAAAACAAACGAAGGGGTCTCAAACCTCCTGTAAATATCAGTCGAAGGCTTTCGGCTTGTCCCTTCAGGGGCCTCCACAGCGGGTCGATTTGCACGCGTTTTTATGCCGCATGCCCTTCTTGCCACAACCCTCCCATTTTTTCCGCTCTCAGGACGGGCACCAACGTGGCCTTTCATGGCTCGAACGAACCCGCGGCCTTCTGCTTCCAAACCCTACTCTACCCTACTGACTCTGTAAGTATTTACAATGTAAAAGTTAAAGGTAAAAGTCAAGCAGTATCAGCAGTAGGGGGGGACACATTTTATCAAAGTACCAATTCCTGCTTATTGGGGCTTCAAGCTAGATGTCAGAATGGTAACGCGCTCACAGTAACAATGTTTAGTTTTCAGATTATATTACAACTTGCACCGTCACACTGGAAACTTTTTTTACTCTGTTGTAAACTTACTTTAAAGTGGAAGAAATACACAACAAACCATAATGACAACGTGAAGGCATATTTTTTAACAATTGATACATTTTGAGTCGATGCATGTGTTTGAGTGTTTGTACCTGTATCAGGTGAAGAGCAGGCCGACGAGTCAGGAGCCTCATCTACAGACACACAGGAGGGGGATCGAGGAGCGATGGCCTCCAGTTCATCAAACACATGCGACTGGCTGCAGCTGAGCTCAGAGTAGTGTGATGCAGCCGTTCCGCAGCATCCTGCAACAGCACACAGAAGGCGTATGATGCTATGGTGATAACCATGATGAGGATGAGGATTAGATGTAATTTGAACGATCCTCTCGGGCACAGTGGGTTGGTGCGTAAGGAAACAAACAATCCATTTTCATCTAAGTGGATAATACTAACAAACCGCACGTCTGTGGAGGAAAATGTTGAAGAATGATACAACCCTTATGTTTTGACCGTTTGTGATGAAATGAAGCTATTGCCTGCGGGGCACTTAGCTTTAGTGACTCGATGTTGCTGTGGGCTGAGCTCAAGCCTGTCCCTCCCCACAACAACTCCAGGACCTCCAGGAGGGAAGCCCTCAGGTGAGCTATGAAGGTATGAGGAGAGCATCTCACTTTGAATATACACAGAGCAAGAATCTCTGCCTTTAAGCCTTAAGTGCCTCAGACCTCACTCCAACAGAAACTGTCAAACTGATTGTTAATTACTTTCCTTCTCTCAAACCATCAAAACAAAAGAGTTTCCCTCTGCCTGTTTTAGAAATAAAAGGATTAGGAAGTGAAACTGGTTGACTACGGGATGCGTTTTGTCGTCGTCCTGAAAGAGGCTTTTCTCACATTAGAAATTCACAGAAAACAGCTTGGGCTGGACAAAAGGATAATATATACAGAGGCTCTAAAAGGAAAAGCCAAAGTCCTTTGCATCTGCGGGACGAGGATAAACTTACAGATAAAGCCACGCTCAGACAGTCAAGCATGTGGACAACCACACACACACACACACACACCCCATCGCCTGTGCCCTTGAGCGGCTCTGGGCTCTACTCACACAGACAATGGAAGGGCTTGACTTGACACTTCAGAGCATACTGCTGCTGTCAGTTCAGCTGTCATTCTCAGCCAGCGAGGGCCGCACTGAGTCAGGGCGAGCAAAGGAGAAGAAGTGGGGAGGGGGGTTACTGAGTTCGATACGACAGAGTTTAAGGCACACAAGGCCTCCTCTGTGTGCCCGTGGCCCTCTTTTCCTGGTCAAAGTGCCCGGCTGAAAGGCCCCGAGTGGAAAAGCCAGGCCGGTGGCCCGCTTCATTGTCAGGGACAGTTACGCTCTGGATGTGTTGCTCAAAACAGGTCAGCTCAGGGTCAGGATAAGGGTTGTAGGGTATCTGAGAAACAGGGCTAAAAGACTCAGTTTCTGCAGCCACCGCAAATTAGGTGTTAGCTGTGGCTCCTCCACATTCAACACAAAATCTAATTTTTATTGATCATTGATGTCTCTTGGGTTTGCTTGATGCACCTGCCTTCTTGTAATCCCACCAGGGATTTGCTATGGGGTTCAAATCAGGTGACTGTGGAGCCATTTTAGAAACTTTCCGGACGTCTTCTGCAACCAAGTCTCGGTGGAGTTTGAGCTTTTCTTGGGATCATTGTTCTGTTGGAAGGTCTGAGGACGGCCATCTTCAGCTTCCCTCCGGACAGGACAATGATTTCTCCGAGGACGATGATACTTAGATGAAGGCATCTTTTCTTCCCCATGCAGCAGGTTTCCATTGCCAGAGGAAGCAAAGCAGCCCAGTCAGGTTAAATTTGGAGGAAACGCTTATCACATAAACTAAATTTTGTTGAGAATTTTAAATTGTTCTTGTTTGACGTGTGTGTTGCAAACAGATGAAAGTTTGTACATTTTGCCAAAACACCTAATTCTCAATGAGGGTTAAACCATCTTGACTGCAGTTGTACAGTAAACTGTGTATACCACACATATGACCTGATGTGCTATATATGTTATTGGCTTAAAAGTATTAATGACATTTTACTCTCCAGGTAAGCGTTAAGATCTTGGAACACGGCCAGAAAAGCACAGCAAAAGTCAGCACAACAGGGCAAGAATCAAGCAGTGACGTAATCTCACAGGTTTCACTGGTGTTAGGACGTGTTTTTAAGTCTATCTAACAATGTAACAGGCTTGTGTCGATAATACAAACGTGTCAAAATGTATGCAGTACATGGAAACATTCCCATTTAGACAGACAGAAATTAAATCTTAGCCTTAAAAAAGATGCAAGGGTCTGTGATGTAGGGGGGCATCAGGTGATGGTGAGACATGAAATACAATTCAGGAAGAGGAGTTGGAATAACAAATCTGATCAGATGTAAATGTGCTGCAGTAGCAGTTTACGGTGACAGAGGACTTGTACACATGGAAACAGCCTAAATATGCTGTGGAAGCAACACGCCAGATGCTTCTTAACATATCTAACTTCCCAGCATGCTGCTGACTAATGTAGCCGCATACGCCAGGCGAGGTTAAACCAGTTTTGGTGCTTGCTGCGTCCACACCGAGGCCTTGTTGAAATGAACTGTTGAATGTACGTTTTCACAGAACGTTGTTTCTGTTCAAACGTGGCCCTAATTGAAGTTAAATAAACTGGACGCAAACTAATCCAAACCACCTGTTGTAATCACAGCTTTTACAGCAGATCAACTGTTGCATTCAGCACTGGTTTTGCCACCATCGGTCACTTCTTTGATAATGGGAAACCATATCTCTACAAGGCTCATGCTATAAACCCCCCCACCCCCACCCCCCCACCACTCAGCACCCGCACAGTGGACAGTAGACTCTGATAGCAAACAGAAAATCCAGACACCATTTCTACACCGTTTGCTTTCTTTCATAAAGTTCCTAGAGAAGTCAGATGTCACGGGCCCTGTTCTTTATCCCCATCGGGAATGGTAAATTAGTGGCCGCAGGAACGCCACAGAGGTATCCCATTGTAGCGGCCCCGCTCAGTGTTCTGCCGTCAGCGTGGATTTATGACCATCGGCTACACGTCTCCCTCTCAGAGCCCAGAGAATGGTTGGAGTGCAGGGGAGCCGAGGCTGAGAGGCTCGGCACACGAGGTAGGGACCCCGATTTCTATTGTTGGGGCCTCATGCCTTTGAACAGGGAATCAAATGGTACCAGCTTTTCATCAAAAGCCCCCCTTTCTATTGCTGATTTAGAGGAAAAAGAAAAGCTTTCTGTGTTATTTATTATGTGGTGGGAGGAGGTGGGAAAAACAGGCTGACAACAGTGTTTTCACAATGTGATGATGGGGGCAGGAGCATCTTAACGCCCCACTATAGAAGCAGGCTTTGATTTCTCTGTCCAGCCCAGTGTCTTTGTCTAAGAGTGGATGTCCAGCCAGCGCTGGATAGGGAGGAGGCTGTGAACACCCCATATGTGGCCGGCTGTAATAATTCCTTACCTCTGACAGGGGAGATGGGAGGCAGGACAGGCCAGCGATGAGACTCCAGCCTACTCACTAGAGGGGAATCAGTTAGCTTTGTTCTTGATTCTAAGGGGGGAGTTGTCCTTGGTGGACTTGGGCACGAAGACCAAGCAGTGGAAGGAAATGTCAATGTAACGGGACCCTGATCAGACCCCAAAGATGGGATGAAACCAGGGTCTGTGGGTGAATCTTGGTGGAGATTCTGTGCAGATTTTGTGCTCTTGCTAGCACTGGCAGGTTTGGCTGAATGAGGATGGATGCTTGAAGTCGAGTGAGGTGAGAGGGGTTTGGTTTGGCCAAACGCAGGCTTGCAGAGTGGGGGGGTGGTGGGTTTCCGAGCGGATTGGTGTGGGCTGGCTCCAGCTGGAGGGGACGCCAGAGGTATCTCGATCACTGTGGAAGGATGGAATGGAGACGAACGAATGCTGCCCTCTGGGCTTGAGTCAATAAGATCTGCAGCAAAACAACACAGGCAGATTAGTGAGGGTGGAAAGAGTTTTTTTAACAGTGAGCACATGGTCGTAACCGATGACAAAATTCAATTATTGAGGTGGGTGGGACTACTCTGACAAGCTTAACACCATATTCAGACCTAAATCTGGGCTGGGTGGCTGTGGGAGGTTCATCTGCTTGTAAATGAATTATTATTATTATTATTATTGCCAGGAAGAGTCCGCCATCATTCAAATCTGACCAAACCATAACCACTGAATACAGTGTATTATTAAATATACACTAAAATGACTTTTGTTCTGATTTAAGTTTAGATTTTGCCATTTATTGTAAAATATTATTACTGCAATGTGTTCCATATTACTTTTGCTACTAAAGCTTGTTTTATGGAAAAGGTGAAACATCTACATATTTTAGGTGGCTCCAATGTGTGATTTTACTGTACATGTTTCGTTGCTCACTGTATGATTCTGTACAATAAAAATGGTAAATGAACTGTATCGTTAGATGCTTTATTGGAGGTTTTACCAGACAGGGCACTGCTCCTGCCACTGGCGAGGTCAGTGCTCCGACTGAACAAGCTGGAAGGTGGGCGACTCAAATCAGAGAGAGACCCGTGTGAGTGCGTAAGGGCCGGGGAGTCCGAGAGCTGTGGTCCCGCAGGCCGATGATTCAGCTTCCACTGCAGCTCTGCAGACTCTGTGACTGACACCACAGCAGGTTGAGGCGCTCGCACCTTCTCCTGAAAGTCTTTTTTTTTCTGTAGAGGAGGACGAGAGCCGCACGGAGAGGCCGCCACAGTGTACGGCGCGTCCTGCTGTCTTCCAGAATCAGGGTGAAGAGTGTTTTGGTGGGGAGGTGTTGGGGTAATGGTGGATGGTGGTGGGGTTGCAGGGAATAGAAGACAGGGGATAACAACAGCAGAGCATCTTCCTGCGTTCAAGCCTCTCTTCTGCACACCACAGTTTCTTCTCTCTGGGCGGAAATGAAGGCATCCTGTGAGAAACACAAAAACATTTCCTTTGAAGCATTTCAAAAACGGACTCTTTTCTGCTGCTCAACACGTTGCGGCTTAAAACTGCCAAAGTCTGCTTGTGACATTTTCGTTTACACTTTCCGCAGGCCTGGAGCAAAGACTCGTTTCCCTGCTGGGTGGGTCGGCCTGCTAACAAAGGCGTCGAGCGATCGCCCCACTGGAGCAGCTGCCTGTTTCCCAACTCCACATTCACAGTAGTATTCAGACCTGAGGGCAGGGGAGGACGTGTGCACACAGTGTTTTATATCGGTTTATAAAAACAGATATTTGGACAACAAGTTATTAGTATTTTTAGTCTAAGTGTGTATGGAGGGCTGGAATAAGTTGGGCTAGATTGTGTGCACTTCAGGTGGTTTCCCCCATAAAAAGTTACAATTAAAGCACATTATCCTGTCACAGGCAAATCCAAAACACATCACAGTTGATGAGGTTGGTTTCTTTGGTCAGCTTGCTCATAAAAACTCATATACAAAAAGTGAAGTTTTCCATTTCCATTTTAAAGCCCATATGTAGCTGCTTAAGGACTAAAACAGTCCTGCTAATAAATTAATTTAAAAACAACTTAATTATTAGTTTTGAGAGTGTATTGCAGAAGCACCCATTCGCATATATATAAGCCTATTTCGAAAGCACTTGTAGCTTGTTTTATCCATCCCTTCTCTCTTCCTGTAATTATCTCTTCCCTCCTTTTAAGATTTCCTTTCACTCCTCTGAGCTTCTCTTCCACAAACACCAACTTTCGCCTTCTCCATTCTTCCCCCTTTGCCTTTGTACACCCCTTCCATTCTCCAGGCGCTTTTTTTGTTGTTGACCACTGTGAGGGTGTGTGTATGTGTGTGTGGAGGTTTGGGGGGAGGAGGGGGGTAGTGTCAGACAATCTGCTCTTGTTTCCTGGGGGTCTGCCGCCAAGAGGAGTCAGCACAGGAGGATAAAGAGAAGGCATTGGAGAGCACATTTCTGCACTGCTCCCTCTTACAATGCCCTGCCATTCCCATCTGTTACACACACAGAGACGTACAGAATTGTGTGTGTGTGTGTGCTGATGTGCATATGAATGACGTGTCAGAGCACAAGGCCACGGCGTTGGGCGCAGCACGTTTCTTTAGGGAGCAGTGTTAAGGATGATTGTGAGGGAGCGAGCCACCATATGGTACAATAATTAGTATTGGATCCCAGTGTCGAGAAATGCCCCCCCCCCCCCCCCTCCTTAACCATACAAACATGCACACTCATACACACGCCCCAAGATGCTTAAAGAATGCCCTGCTGTGCAGCTGAGGTGTGTGTTAGAAAAAAAAATGCCTTCACATCTGAGACCGGGCTTTGAAAGGAGCTGCAGGTCTCCCATCCCCGGGCCTTTCACTCCCACCAGAGGACCACCAGGAGGGCGGCGCTGTGGGCACTTCCTCACCACAGAGAGGACAGGCGAGATTTGCACTTAACCAAACACAGCCACAGAGAGAGATTAAGAGCTAACAACGAGCTTGGTGGCCTCAACCTCCCCTGCTCCAGCAGAGGAAGAAAAGGGGAGAAAAACCTGTTAATGAGCAGAGCTGTGGAGTCAAAGGAGTCAGTGCCCTCCTTCTGTTGTTGCACTGATGGTGTGAAAGCACCAGGTGTTTTGTTAATAAGCCTCACCCTCCAGTGTCTGGGTCTTTGGGGCAGCGAGGACGTGTGTATCCCGTGTCTTCCCCAGAGATGGAGGCTGTGGTATCGACTTGGAGCCCAAGAAACAAGGAGGACTGAGGTCTTCAGGACGAGCTTTCATGTGAGACAAGAACCGTGGACACAAGAAGGGGAGATGAATTGGATTCTCACGGGTCTGTGAGAGAAGAGAAGAGAAGCATTCTGATATTGGTGAAAAATTAAATGATGTTGCCCCATGCTCTTGTTACTCAGATAAAAAGAGAAGAAATTTACAAAAATAACACTGACATAAAAGTAAAACTAAATTTAAAATTTAATAAAAACAAAATGTGTATTATTTGCTTTATGTAAATATCAATGCTATATATACACACACACACACATATATATATATATATATATACATATATATATATATACACATAGAATTAAGTTACCTCTTCACTTCTTAGTTTACTCTTAAGAAACCCAGCAACACCAAGAAACAATATATATATGAAAAAAGTTATAAATGGATAAACATTATGCAGAAAGTATTTCCAGGGCTTAACTTTGCGTTATGTTACAGCCCTATTCCAAAATGGATGGAATCCATTATTTTCCTCAAAGTTCTGCAAACAATACCCCATAAAGACAACGTGAAAGAACTTTATTTGAAATCTTTGCAAATGTATTACAAATACATGTGTGTTGACATCCGAGACAGGGTTGTATCGAGGCACAGATTTGGGGAAGGGTACAGAGAGACTTCTGGAGCATTAAGGTCACAGTGAGCACAGTGGACTTTTGAAACCACCAGGACTCTTTCTAGAGCAGGCCATCCAAACTGAGTGATCGAATTAGAAGGGTGGTAGTCAGGGAGGTGACCAATACCCGGATGGTCACTCCGAAAGAGCTCCAGCGTTTCTCTGTGGAACAAACAAAGATTAAACTCTTTGGCCTGAAAGCCAAGTGTCACGTCTGGAGGAAACCAGGCACCGCTCACCACCTGACCAACAGCATCCCTACAGTAAAGCATGGTGGTGGCAGCATCAGGCTGTGGGGATGTTTTTCAGAGCCAGGAACTGGGAGACTAATCAGGATCGAGGGAAAGATGAATGCAGCAATGTACAGAGACGTCCTTGATGAAAACCAGACCCCAGACTTGAACCCGATTGAACATCTCTGGAGAGATCTGAAAATGGCTGTGCACCGACGCTCCCAATCCATCCTGATGGAGCTTGAGAGGTACTGCAAAGAAGAATGAGAGAAACTCCCAAAGTATTAAGCAAAGGTAGTGAATACTTATGTACATGTTTTCCTTTTATATTTTTAATACATTTGCAAAGATTTCAATCAAACTTCTTTCATGTTGTCATCATGGGAATTTAATCCATACTTTCTGGATACTGGAAACAATGGGTAATAAAACAAAAAAAAACAAAAGTGCATTTCAATGCATTGTTTAATTAGAATACAAAAAATATTATTGAAATAAAAAAATTAATTAGTGTCCATCAACAAAAGGAAACGAGTAAAGATATAACCAATTTTCTAAATAATGTTAAGTCAATCAAATGCTCTTTAATATGTAAATACAAATTTAAAAAAGAAAAAAAGCATAAATACACAAAATAAGAGCTAAAAAAGGTCTATGCTACTCAGCCTGAAAGTAGAAGACTGCTGTACGGTTAGAAAATGTCAGACATTTAAATGATGCATGTTGCCACCACTGCCCCCTTGTGTTGACAACACAGATCACACATTTTCAGCACACAAAGCAACTCCAGCTTTCTCTTGTTACGCCCCACAACCTGCTGCCTCCTCAAAAGAAAGGAGGCAGAAAATGATCTCGAGGGTGATAAATCTCTTCAGAGTACACTGCCGGGACGTGGGAGAAGCGGGCAGGACAGTCAATATTGAAAATGTGCAGGGATGGACGGCTGCCTGTAGCACACCAACCAATAAAAACCACAACTCAATCAGTTCCTCTCTGGCCTTTGGAGAGCAAACACTTGTAATAAATGGCCCCACAGACGCAGGGCTTTTATTTGATTTGGATTTAAGCTGCATTTGAAGTTCAGCTCTTTACCCTTTTAACACACAATGAAAACAAACAGAAAATCCGCACATACAACATCTGTGAGTACAATGATGATCCAGGAGACCTTCAGACAGAAAGTATAAAAGGGGGGGGGTTTACTGTCTGTGACTCACACAGGGAGGATCAGCTTTTAAATCCCTGCACCATCTCCACTGATTCCCTTTTCTCAGATCTGGAGGCTTTAGAGATTTGTGTTCTTGTGATGTAAAGAAGAAAAGATGAGGTAGAAATGGCAGAACAAGACCCGGGTGGGGGCACTTCTCCTCCGGGCACCTCTTCCAGCCCTGCGGCCTCCTCATTAGCTGTCACGCAGCCCTGTCAAAACGGCTGAGGAGGGCTTGTTGAGGCCAGACTCGGCTGGTGCCATCAAACTTGTGGCCCTCTGCGAAACAGGTCTGGGCATGAGAGTTAACGTAGTTCTGACTCAATACAAGCTCTATAAAAGCTTGGTTAGTGCATCCACACAGTACGTAGTCACACTGAGGAGATTACTGCTTAAGATTCACTTCAAACACGTCTGCACTGTTACGACAACGTGTTGCACTACGACTGTATTTCTGCTCCATTACTGTCATTTTTCCCCGTGTTTGATTTTGTTCATTTGAACGGCTCATTTCCTAGTTGTATTGTATCTCCGCCTGCATCATCTCGTTTGGATGTGCCGGAGAAAACAAAATCTCACCAAAACAGATGCAAGTTGCCATGAGTCCGTTGAAACTGTTGCACACACTCAGTTGCCTCTTGCTAACTTGAGGCCGCTGTACACGTTCATGCAGATTCCAAACTTTTGGGGCAGCATTTGGTTAAAAAAATGAAGAGACATTTGACCCAGTGGAGCGGTGCGTCTGCCAAATATGTTTTTAATACTTTTGAGGACAAACAAGCTAATCCAGGGTGGAGGAGATTCAATCCGGGTTAAAAGTTATTCTTTTAGAACAGTCAGATAATCTTTCCTCCCGCTCATTCTCGATGTCCAAAACTACAAAGACAGCACCCAAGTTGGAATATAACATAATTACCCCTTAATATAAGTTTTATATTAGTTGTCTTGTAAGTTAGTGTTGTTTGCTTTGTGAGAGAAGCCTTAATAATTTGCTTTATTTAAATGGAAATCTAATGTTTTTTAGCTCTAGTTGCGCCACATGTTCTTTTCACTTATGAGTCAGTGTGTACAGTGTGAATTATTGATCTCCAAGTGTTATTTTGATTAGCGTGCTTCCCAAACTGAAGGTTCGGGACATTTCTAATCTAATCCGGAATTGCAGTACATTGTTTTTGGACCATTCAGCTTCAGTTTTATATTTAATGCGTTCAAACGAAGATATGCTGCACTACACATTACTGAAAAAGCGCATTGACATTAGTTTAACATGTCACGGAGGAAAGCGTTTTTATCTGGGACAGCGGTTATTACAGTAGTTTCTGTAGTTTCCGTGTGGGCTCCTTCGAGCCCCTGCAAGCCCCCAGGAAACAGGCTGACCTCCTGGCGTCATGCAACCCACACGCTGTCCTTACACAGCCAGAACTGGCTAATGTCATTATGGGCCTGTTTGTGGTCAACAGCTCCCTGATTGAGATGTACAAGTAACACTGCTCAATGAATGTAGGAAGTCTATTAGTTAGTCAGAGTCCCAGATGGCCGGCAGAGGACAGAGCTGCGTGTGCTCCTTCACCCCGCCTCACCTCTAAACACGCACAAAAGCATACATGAGCAGTCACACAGACACACATGCCACACGCTTAATTACGCTGCCTTCAAGTGAACCCTCTCACAGGCAGACGACTACGCGCAAAGACAGAAGTGTGTCTATGTCCCAGTGTCTGCAGGAACAGAGAATTCCTCACAGAACCGATGCACAAGAAAGCCAGGCTTAGGCCCTAACAAGGTTAAACCCCTGAAAAAGAGTGACTTTTTAAATCATGGAAATTTGTGTTTCTGTGGGGTGTAATTAGCTTTGCTGTGGGGGGAGGGAGGGAGGGTGGATAAAGGGTCGGGATGCTGGCAACGCGGACGACGACAGTGGGGTGCATTGTGGAGTCCGGCGGATTCAGGGGAGTAAATCTGATTATCAGCTCGTGTCAGAAGCCAGGCTCAGATGCAGCTTAGCATTCAGAGTAACTTTCTACTTTCGTTGGTTAGACAATGAGTCCGCTTTACAGGCCCACGCAGACCCAGAGGGCCCAGCCACTCTTCCCCAGAAGCCCCCCACATCCTGAAACAACCAAATACTGCAATGAACCGGATGGCAGCTACACTGGAGCAGACTGAAGCAAACCTACAGTGCCATCCAAAAAATTTCTTCAAATATCAAAATGAGATGTGCGGCCATTAAACAGGTATTCTTCAGGAATTCTATTGATTAAATGATACATTCAATCAATTCCCCAGGAATTCGGTGCAACCTTGCAAATTAAAATATCATAAAAACATTACAATATGCATCACAATGTCTGTTGCAATTTCAGGCATTTTAGGCGACAATAATCCCAAAATGGTCCTTTTCTGACTGACTGATGTCCCAGAACAATAATGTCCCAAAGGTATGAAAACCAAAACCATGACCTGGATGACTGAGCATCTTCCCACATTTATGTTTAAGTAGCATCTCTAGATTTTAGCTGTTAAAGCTCATTTTTCAGTAACTCAAGTTTATATTCTTTAAATCATTATAATCTCTTACTATTTATATCTTTAATATCTCTATCTGTAGTATGTAAATCTTACCAAACGTGTTAACCTCAATGTCCATGGTTCATGTCCTGACTGGCAGACCTCTGTTGTCATGTCATAAACTGCAGCCTTGTTGCCTTGTTTGGTCAACTGTACATTCTGACCTGCACTGTCCCACTGCAGCTCGTGTCCCAGGTGACAGTCCAGGAGCGTTGACGCCCATACATTACAAAGCAGACTGCTGGATCAACAGACTCTTGTCGGCCACCGTTCTGTTTGGACAGGGATACCCTTGTTGTAAAAGTTGTGTCACTGTGCGACGGGGGCAGTTTTACCATCACAATGCCCTCGTGATTTATTAGATAAAACACGAGCAGGGCAGAAACTGTGAATTGCAGAGGGCGATGTCAGTCGTGATGAACTTGCTGAATGCTGAAGTGCTGAAGGCAGTTGAGGATGTAAATGAGGCTGTAAGGACCAGCAAACGTCTTTGTCTGGCGACTTTACTTGTTTATTTAACCAGAGGCCAAGACAGGAAGCCAGCCCACACAACTGTGCCGTCCCCATGGCAACCACACTGTTAATTACGGCACATCCACTCCCAGGGTCTTTTGAGCAAAGGGGAGAGGTAGATACTTGTGAGTGTTGGATGAGAGAAAGGAAGAGAGGAGAAAATGTGTGTTTTTCTTTTTCGCTCATTAGAGGCAGGAATACTGGGATTAAGCTTAAATTCCTGAAAAGCTTTGTTCAATTAAACTTAAGTTTTTCACATCTTATCAGTAAATTGAATTTGTTTTCTTTTTCATTTATTTTCATCGTGAAAGATTGGAACCGATGTGTGTTTTCAATTAGTGTCCGAAACGTGCGATGAATTAATCAGTACAGACTGATCAATAAGAACAGCAATAACCAATAATTGCTAATCTATACTGTACCAACAAATCTGCACTTGTAAAACCCAATTCAGGTACCACACTGAACGAACACATTTGACTGAAACTTAAGAAATGAATCCGCCTTGGTGAGCTCTCCCCATCCCTGCTCTGCTAAACTCTTCTACCATCTGCTGCAATGCACGTTCTGCACAGCCTTTCAATTTACAATAAATAAGAAGCTGCAAAATCTGCTAACAGAACCTACTGAAACACCTGAAACGCCGTGCAGAGCGCAGGAGAGCAAGGGGAGGGAGAGCTGGGAGGAGCAGATGTTGTGTCTCAGTCTAGCATAGCTTGCATATTGAAGCTTTAAACACTGTAATACTGTAATACTTTAATACTTTTTTGAATTGGGAGTTTAAATATGCTGCCAACTTCAAATGAAATAATCAAATTATATTAAAGAAAACCTAACGTACAAATCAATACTAAATAATTGACCCCTCAGTACTTTCTGGCTGTGCCCTGACCTACTGTAGGTCAAAGCGTTGTGGTGGCAGTTGCTTTGCTGTGGAGCTCTTCGCCTGCCGATTTTCGGTTTACATCTGAGCCCCGTATTTTTAAATTCAAACTTAAGACAGCAGGCATTTGATACTTAATGAGTGATCTCAGACTGTTACTTTTATATTTTAATATGCTTAGGTCAATCCCTGATTGTTGTCAAGAGCTATATAAATAACACGATGTTACATTATATTACTAGGTTTGCTAAATCTGACATTTAGCCATCATATGAACAACCCTCACAAAGGAAACAGATTTTTTTTTAAGTGTACAAAATGTTCAGTTTCCCTGTGGCTCTAAAGTCTGGGCACTCACAGTGTAGTGGGGGAGTCCTCGGTCCCACAGGACAGCCTTGCTGACAAAAGACACATACACGGGTCTCTGTAACAAACAAAACAAATCAAATCAAATTTAAACACTTAATTAGAAAAAGCATGGGCATAGGCTTACATTTAAAAACTGATCAATCCGAGTCAGACGGACACTGATCAATCAATGAGCTCACAGATGAACTGCTTTTGGTGGTTCAAGCTTGGCAAAACAAACGTAAAGCTACACAGGAAGAGGGCTCCCCAGAGGGACTTAAGCCCCAGTGTATTACCAGTGTATTAATAACCTCTCTGTCTCGATTACTGGGCTGCTGTGAACGTCTTCCGCTGGTTTGATCTCCTACAGCAGAGAACAAGCGGTAGACGATAGACTGTGGTCTCCCACACGGCCACTTTCCAACATCTGCTCGCTTTACACAGCGTCAGTTCCTTATTGACTCCCTTTCTCTTTTTAACAAGTCCCTTCCTCTGGACAGTATGGTGGTCTCATGGCCAGGGGTGGATCAGTTTAGCCAGTCGAACAGGGGGCACTGTGTTAACTCATCAATCACTGGAGACACCGTCACCAGCCAGTATGCAGCAGTCAACTCAGCAGCTCATCCATCTCTCTTTGCAGCTTCTGGCAGCTCCCAGAAACACATAGTCAGCTCCAGAGCTGGTCCACTCCAGGGAGCAAAAGAACAAACCCTTCCAGAACTAACCCTTCATTCATGGGCTGTAACCCCAGAGCAGAGTGGGTGACAGGGGCAAAGAGAGGCTCACGGGGTGGAAGGACAATGGAGCTGGATGTGTGTGTATACATGTGTGTTTCCCTTTCCTTTTGAAGTGCGCTGGTGTGAAGCTTTCTGCCAGCTTGTGCCAGACTCTCAAACCCATTGACTGCCATTATGAGAGGCTAGAGGACAGCTTCAGGTCTGACCATCTCGTCACCTTTGTCTATTGGCTTCATTTAACTTGTATGTGTTATATTTAGCAAATCACATTATGCCACAAATAATTTGTAAGCTTTAATTGCAGCTGGATAATGAACGACGGGGAGCAACAACCGATTTCCTAAGGAATCATGGGTGTTTTGTGGCACAATCACCTTGTTGTCAATAATGATAAGTTAAATGTAAAAATAAAAGAGCATATCTTTAACATGCAGGGGATAAAGTGTGTGTGCGGGGTTGACATATGTAAACTTCCCTCAGCAGAAGACAGCTAGTGAGCCTTAAATGTAAAAACTGTAACGATAAGAACAGCAGCTCTTTCTTTTGTTTCTGCCAATCATAAACGCATGAACATTAAAATAAGCCTCTGCCTTCAAAATCTAAGCTAACAATGTAAAAAGCATCACACGAACATGTTTGTTAAAACATATTGGTTTTTATCATGGTCCTGGCCTTCGATGTCATCGTTTGAGCCATCATCACAAACACAACACTTAATCCCACTGAGGGTTTGACTAAAGTGATTGCTGCTCCTCTTTTCCTTGTTCAATTTAGATGATGAGATTAGGGAGATTCCTGGCAGATGGGATTTCCACCGTGCGCTGTGTTGTGTTGACGGAGTGTCTCCGTTTTTCCATGCAAACTCCATCTCGAGGTACTTCCTGTCAGATCCAGCGAATGTCGGAGACAGAGTAGCGTGGGCTAGCTGGCAAGGACTCGAGGGGACAGGAAGTGCTGTGCTGCCGGTCTGAGCCAGCAGGGGAAAATTTGGTCAGTCTTATCAATAATGAGTAGGTGGAAGGGACCACGTAGATCAAATTACCAATTTCAAGCTAATCACCAAAGTGGTGGCTGGTCTTTGCTTTATCCCCTCTCCCACTCTGCTTTTCTTCTCTCTCTGGTGATTCCTGCTGCCATCTGTCTGTCTTTCTCAGGGGAGCTCTTCCTTCTCCTCCGCGCACAACACTGGATGTTTTATTAATTCTGTTTTACCTGATTACACCCTGTCTGTGAGTCAGGGCACATTAATAGGCATTTAATCAACGTTTAATTAAGGGAGCAGGCACTGCTCCCAGATCAGAGCTGCATCCTGGTGAGGTCACCACAAAGGACACTCTAACATACAATATATAGACAAATCTGGGTTGAAGGTGGAAGTAAACAAGTTGCCATTACTTCTGTGGCACCTCACAAGGATTCCGTTGAGGAGTTCCTGTAGAATCTGTCACTGGTTGAAAATACTGTGTGTACCGTCAGTTGCCACTGTCACAAAAGCTATAATCTAAAACCTGTTTGTGACTGTTATAAACAAAAACACCCCTGCTTTTACGCTCAATGAGAATTTGCAGTATGAACGAAATTTTGCCGGCATCATATCACATGAACCAGCCACAGGATCAGTCTACAAACGGACTAACATCGAAACAATAGAAGCCGCACGCTTTCTAAAGCTGAGGCTAAACTTTGAAGCGCACCACAGGAACTCGACAACGCAGCGCAACACAACGGATGAGGAGATCCAGTTCAGAAAACAATCAAGCAAACGGCCCGAGCTATCAATGGCAAACAAAAGGCTTGGGTGAACACCTCAGCATGTCTTTGGCCAGGTTAGAGCTGGAGACAGAAATGGAGAGCGGCCAGATTGATTGAGAGAAAGCCCAGGGTCAACTATAATAGGCCATGAATGTGAGCATCCAAACAATCCTGTTTAATGGAGTTCATCCTTGGAAAGGTTTCTGTCCTGCCTTGCACCGATGTTTGTGTGTGTTCACATTGGGGACCGGGTCAGGGGGCTACAAGGACTCTGTGACCCTGAAATGAGCTCTGGGAGTCAGTAGGGACCCCTGCTGATAGGACAGAGCTCCCTTTATACTTTAATCTGCAAGCAAGGAGGATCAATATGGCAACTATTGGTGCAGGAGTAAGCAGTCCAGCCATTTTAGACGTCTCACAGGGGGTTGGTGCTCGCTGACAAAAGCACAGCCCTGCTGCTACCACCGGTCACAATGACTTGTGGGACAGTGGCTCACCAGCAGCTAACCTACTTAACATTCATTAGTGTCAGAGAGGTGGACAGATGCCCCCGGTCTTATGGATCTTCTCTCTCGTGTTCTTTATACAGGGCTCATTCAGCAACTTTTGACGTGTCTTTCATTTGGGATATTGAGGCCGCTCAGCTGTGGATTAAGGAAGACCTGGGTGGGCATGGATACACTCACCCTGTGTGCGTGCTGTGCTGAGCGGGAGCTGTCAGGCTTCCAGGTGCTCCTGCTGACGGGATGCCTGGGCCGAGCCAGAAGTCTCAGAGGAAGCTTGAAATCTTGATTCCTGGAAGGTCTGTTTTCCCACTGAGGCTCTGGAGCTCCTGTCCTGTCAACAGCAGACATGTCCACCGAGCTCTAGTCCTTCAGGTTACTCATTTCCACGGGCAGAAAAAGAAACAGATCTCCACATTTTCAGCAGAATACCTCCAGCCTTTGTATTTGGGTGATTTAAGCGTAGAGGAACTGGGCTATGCCTCTGTGTGGGAGGCTTAAAAATGTAGTCCACTTAAATGGATTACGGTTGTTAATAATTACCATCCTGCAAGACTGGTGCAGGACTCTGAAGCATGTTTTCCTGTAAAACCAAACCACAGCACAAGATTCACCTCTAAATCTGCCACAGTGCAATAAAGGCAAATAATGACCAATAACCTCATCTTTCTCCGACATGCAGCACAAAAACAAGGCCTTCAATGAACCAAAGCCTTCAATTAACAAGTGAACAGCACTGTAGGCCCACACAGAAACACAGGCCAGAGCAGAATTTGGGACCAGCTGGACAGAGAGAGAGGGCTTTTCAGCCCGACTCCAGACACAACAAGGATCAGGTTCCGGGTTGCTCAATAGCAGCATAAATCTGCTGACTTTAATTACATTACAGGCCATATAGTGGCGAGCTCTGTGGAAACAATGGAGCCTATCAATTCCCCAAATCAGAGCTCAGTAGTTTGTGTGTGTGCTTTTGTGAGCGTGCATGCTCTAAACGGTCCTCTATCTTTATCTGCAATCAAAGCTTATTATCTAGAGTGTGTCTTGGTTAGAGGTCATTTATCTTCAGATTTGTTGTGTGGGAAAATCTGGTAAATATGCTCCTGGTGTAATATTAAAAAGGGCTGTGAATGAGTCAGTGTTCTCCATGGTGACCAGACCAAACACTTACTGTGGTGATAGCCACCCCACACAACCCCGCTACTAGTTTTGCTTAAAAAGAAAGAAAAAAAAAAATGAAATAAATAAAACAAAACATAAAAACATAAATTTCGAAATTAAATTCAATTTGTTTTCTGCAGATTCTGTGGAACCCGCAAAAACACAGATTTGACAATGAAAGCAGAAAAACACACGAAAATCCTGATGACTATAACAACACAACTTGTGACATAAAATGAAGCTTCTTGTGATGAACTGAGATCAAGACCCTGTCTTTACATCTCCCTTCCTCTCGGGGGTCTCTCACTGTTCCACCCTACGGGGGCTCTGCAGTGCACTTTGGGTAATCCAGATGCCATAGTAGCAGTGTTGCCAAGACACTGCCAGAAAATGCATTGTGTAAGGAGACAGCTGGAAATCATAGCAGTTCTTTGGCACGTGTGCATGTGAAAATGTGTTTTTAGATGAAGCTTTTGTCCTTTTGATACTTGATTTACTCCTTTCCTCTTTTACTTTCTATGAAGTTTATTGTTATTTCTACTTAATAGGTAAAAAGGGAGTCAGTATAAAGAAATTAGCATTGTTAAGGCTAAAACAACAAAAACAACGATAAGAAGTTTGACAGTTGCCCCCTTAGTCTGTGATTCGGTTCTGAGCCGACATACATGAACAAAGTCGGTTGAGAGCCATGTGATTCGAGGCTGTAACACTAAAACTGGCCGATAGTTAAGTTTGCTGTGTTAGTCAGTGTTGTTTTTGGTTTTTAACAACCCTACAACTTTTCCCCATCCTCCTCGGTTTTTTGTCTAAGCCAAACCAATAGCATGAGATAACTAACACGTGCCGTTAACAAAAACATTATATAAGATCATTTCATTTTCAATCTATTGTCTACAACTTTTAAATGGTGGCTGAGGGTCAACAGTTAAACATTTGCCACTCGACTAACACTGTCACATTTGCACTCAAAAAGTTACTTTTTCGCATATTAGATTTTAAATTGTCAATAAAAGCTTTGCACACACACGCTTAAATAAACACATACATCAGCAGGCAAAAGCTGACAAAGACCCTCAAAAAACACATAAAAATGCCATTACAAGGGCTCTCATGCTGTTCTAAGGAAAGCAGCCCTGCCCACTGCGTGCTGCCCTTTGTCAGCTGCAGGACCCAGAATCAAAGAGCGTTGACCTGTCCCGGCTTTGCCCAGCAGGCCCGCGGGGAGTCCTGCTCTGACTCCAAAGTGTGGTTGCCGTGCCGCCTCATGCTGAGATCCTCGACTACGACCACCACTCCCGCACTGCTCCTGCCCCCCGGTCAGCTCTGTTATTTCCTCATCTCATCAATCTGTCAGCTAAGCCCTTTGACATGCAGCACAATATGGTCTCAGTATTTCTCAGTTCATGCTCTCTCTTTCAATATGGTTTCAGCATTCTAAGATTAGTCAGCTCACCCACAAAGTCTGCTCCCCTGGTGCCTCGGGACCGATGGTGGAGGGGCCGGTGAGCAGCAAGTTTATACATTCATGCTGCAAACAAAGCAACAAGATGATATTAAAATCTGTACAAACACTGACCATATCTACTGTACGCAGAAAAGGACTCAAAAGCTCCATCACCACTCCAAGACTTTTTCAGGTATGACGCACTCTAACGCAGCTGTAAGTAGATCTCAAAATGTATTTGTCAATAAATACAACTACTCACACAAAGCATCTGTAACCAGATGTTTGCATAGGATACATATAACACAGTTAATAGAAGGTATAGTTTTTGCAAAATTTGGCTGCATTGGTAAAAAAGTTTAATATTCAAATTAGTATTAAAGTCTCCAGCAGTGGACTTGCTGCTAAGAATGCAACCGTTTTTGAGACAAACAAATGTTTTAGGACAAACATTTTTGGTTTGTTTTCACAACACGATGTCATGAGCATATTGCTTTTTCCGTTATGTAAATATTTGCTCTAATTCTGATCCTAAGCTGGTTTGTGTGCATGTTGATTGGATTTTACTAAAAACCTTGAAACTTTGACACCAATTATCCTCAACTCTGGTTAAGTTTAACCATTTACACGGGAGGAATGTGGTACCTTAAGCCCTACATAATTCCAAACAGCACTTCTCCCTCAGCACGATCGCTTTCAGTTTTTCGGTTTCCTCATTTGTGCTCTCTTTACGTTCATGTTCAACCAAATGTAAAGGACCACTGACATTATTTTGCTCGTGTGTGTGACATTGGAGACTCAAATATCAAGTCAGTAAGTAAAGGCTGGTCACCTGGAGAGGGAGAGGCTGACGAAAACCAAAATGTGTGTGTCTTCCTGTTTTGGGATCCCTGCCACTGGACTGCACTCTTACTTGAGAACAGGCCATTGAATGTATTTTCAAGCAAGGATAAAAGGAAAACTCAAAACCGTGCATGTAGTCTATTCACTGGTAACGCTCTTTAAAGGAAGGAGGAAAAAAAGACAGCAAAAAGAGTTGGAAAAGGGTGGAGGGGTGGAGCACTGCATAAATTTTACATACACAAGGCAGCAGACAAAGTGATTGTTGCTTCCCCCAAAACTTTTTTTCCCCTCTTCCAGAAAACACTTTCCTTGCTGAATAGGCACCTATTAGTGACTCCATTATGGGTACAGGGCTCTTGAATGGCTCCTCACTGTGCGTCTTTATCATAGTCAGGCTGTGAATACAGGCAGCCCCCTCCTCCTGCAGCCCAACCAAGCTCCTTACAGCATGTATTGATAGGTGCTGCTGATGATGGGTGAGGCAAAGAGGGGGGAGAGGTGGGCTGCCACTCTTACTCCCTGTTGTGTGCTCCAGGTGTGGTGGGTTAAGCATAGGAGCTCCGCAGGCCCTATTGTGCCGCACACTTTTTCTTTACCACTTGTTCCAATAAAAAATAAAAGATGGATGCAGTGTTTTACATGCATTAGCTGATCTCCATAATGCCATTCCCCCGCCCCCCACTGCACCTCAAAACAAGTCAGGCCTCTGGCGAATCGCTGCACACTGCCTCAGAGCCCTGTATTGTTGCTGGATTATTCAGGAGTTAGCTGAAAGAAAGAGACAGGGAGAGTGGGGTGTCTGTACTTTATCTCCAGGGGAGACAGGGGCTTCTTTAGAGGAGTGAGTTACTGCGGCGAAAAGCCTGAAAACACCTGCAGAAGACAAGCACAGCGTAGCCGAGGCAAGGAGCCCCCATTATCCGTCTTTACTTTTCTTGTCCCCCGTGCAAGCTACTGTAAACTAGCCTCTCCTGAAAGGGGGAACTTGCATTTATCACAAGCCTGTCACAACATTAGCAGCTCGCTCAGTCTGAGCAAACCCCGGCCGTATTGACGGACTCATCAGCGTGTCAGTGACTTCAGTCAGCAATGCAGAAAGAGCCAGAGCGAACAAACATCTTCGTGTGTCAGTGGAGGCAGCATTCATTCAAATCTAAAGTTATGTGTGTGCCCGCAGTTGACGGAAGGAGTCGAACAGACAGTTAGCAAGACTTTATGATGAATATGGAAGCATTGTTGGGCCATGCTTACCTCCACAGGGAACCATCTGCTCCCTGTCAATGCATCACCTGCTCGTCTGAGCCGTCTCCAGGGCAACAAGGGGCGGGGGGATTAGGAGAGGTTATGGTCTTTGATGGGAGGGGCCGGCGCTGGGGTCAGAGAGGAGGTTTGACTGAAGGGGGGTGATGGGAGAGAGGTAGGTGGTCGAATGTCGTCCTCTGCTGGTGGAACAAATGACAGCAGGGGTGTGAGGACACACTGTGTATGTGCTGTTAAAAAGCGTTTGGTGCATCTATTTAGCCTCAACAAGCAGCACATCAACATTTAATAAATGGTTTCGCACATATTAACTGTAAGCAGGTGGTTTGGTTTCATTAAATCACTGTTGGCACTGACACTAACATTTTTATACTCAGGCAATTCTGGCAAGGTTCACTATTGTTCCAAGTCTTGTGGATCTATGGAAATAGCTTAATACCACGTCCACAACTGATGCATTTCAATCCTTTTTTAGATGCGATAAGTAAGTACGTTTATACTTATTTCAGGACTGAGATAATCCTGAGGGCATTAAAAACTATATTGAAATTATAAAGTTCTAAAATTTTAGAACCTGCTATTCTTATAATGTACTCCAGTCAACTACACTACCCAGTATGACCTCAATAATAACCAGAGAGCAGAACTATCCCCTTTCTGAAAGCTGAGAAAACTGAGAAATGATAACATTGTGAAAGTAGAATTCATGGCAGAGCAGCTGTAATGGATTTTATCACATTGTACAGATGGACCTAATAAAGTGGCCCAGTCAGTATATGTTGTAGGAAGTTGTGCCAATTTAACTTTTCAAGGTGCAGTTCAGCCATTTCACACATGTTCTGTTTACCTGTCATGATAAGTGCTACTTAGCCCGTGCAAACAGTTGCAGTGACTCTGATAATATCGTTAGGCTTTTGTCTTGGCTTAAGCTTAAGATCTTTAACAAAAAGCCTGTGTCACAAGCCAGGAGGGGAGTTTCACACAAGTGGGCTTTGAGGAAGCAGGGTGGTATCTAAAGAGAGATGCTATCTAGATGCATTATAGGAAATGTGGGATCCAGTGTTCATGGAGCTTTACACATACAAGGAAGAAAAAAAAACATCTGGATCTCTCAGACTCTTTTGACCTTTTGACCACTTATGGGGTTTAGCATTTTACTTTGAAATCGACTCCTGGTTATCTGCTCTGCCACCTTTGACTGTATGTGTTTTATTTCAGTCCAGAATCAAGAATATCAGTAGCAATAAAGGTTATTTTAATATTAACATGCTTTCTCTGAATGTTGGTTAATAATATAACTTGATTGCAATCCTGAATGATTCTAGTACCAATACTCAAGTTAGCATGTCGATACTTATCTACAGTCTACTCTTCATTCTAACTGTATAATGTTAAGAAGAAATAAACTCTTGAACATTTGTCCTCAGTGAGGACATGGCTTGTTAAACTGGAGCTGTATTAGCAGCTGCAGAGTGACAGTCCCTCTGTGTGTGTTTGCTGTTAGCAGGTATTGTGTGACAAGCAGCATGAATGTCGATCAGTCAAGGAGTTCTCATTAACGTTTCCTCCGCCGACTGTAGATGTGAGGACAGCTCACCGGACAGTCACGTAGGTGGTAAAATACACAACTGCAGAGAAAATGTTAAGTTGTTGAGTTAATGTGTGACTTCGGGCCCTGTGGATGTGGATGCAGGGGCGGATCTAGAATTTCTTCTTAATGGGCTGACCAGGCTGGGGCTCATTCTCCAAATAGGGTGGCACACTTTTTAAGGCTATCAACTCAAATCTAACAACATTTTGGATATAATAAAATTTGTATTGATTATAATGTGCTTATAAGCGTTCAGTTTGTGGAATGTTAAATATGTAAATTGTCAAAGACATAGTATAAAAAACAGCTTGTTGTTATAGTGTGTTTCATTTACCTCGGAAGATGAAATTCAGAGCTTACAATTAGGTTGACCGGCTAGTTTACCATAACAACACCAGTTTATACCAATGCACTACGCAGTATTTTGTGGATAAAATATCCATAGATATCCAGTTCTATGTGTGGGACTGTTTCCTGTTTTCTGGGAACGGAGAAATTCTGACTTCTGAGTACAAATGGAAGACACCATTACTCAGATTTTGGGGTCGCGAGTGGCCCCTGAACTCTGGGCCCACTTTTGTCCTTCTAACCATAGCAGAGGGGACTGACTTTGAGTGTCCAAGTCACACACCCTCACTTTAAGTGAAACAGCTTTTTGTGCCTTCCGAGATACTTAATACTTTTTTATTATTAACGCAAAAAAAGTATATACAGCCAACCACTGTCCAGCTTTTTTTAGACACAACAAGAGAAGCGGTTTACAGAATGTTTAGCGAAATAATCTAAATGGAACTGCAAAAGCTGATCAAGAGGCAACACTTACTCAGCCATACCTCAGGGTCACTCACTCGTGACGTGAAGACAAAAAGCCCCTCAGGACTTATCTGCACGGAGTCGTTGGCTGCACTGGAACATCTCACCTGGAGCCTCCCTCCACACATCCTGCAGAGAAAGTCTGAGTGACAGGTGAAAGTAACCGCGGCTGCAGGCAGGAAGCACCTTTTGTGTTTGTTCAGAAAGCCGGGGAGGGTGGTGACCCAAGTCCCCCCGCTGACGAGATCATCAACCTGAGGGTAAGAACCCACCAGCAGGGAAAGACGGAGGGGGGATCTGGATTACGTTCTCTCCACATCGTCATAAGGCCCCACCAACCAGCACAACCTTAACACGTCATCCCCCCTCAAAACAACACACTGATCCAATCTCCATTTTTACCACTAACACGACAACCCAAACCGTAATTACACACACAGCTGTGTGTTCCACTTTACTTCATTGTTATCTGTTGCACACTTTGAAAAGGTGTTAAAACAGCTGCCAGGCCTTATGGGAAGATTTCTAACACTGTTTATCAGCGATTGCAGGCACCGGTTTGCTTCTGTTTAAATTAAAAATGAAATGATAACACATCATTCCCTCCTTTGAGTCTTCAGTATTTGACGGATTTCTTTTATTAAAGCTACAGCCGCCACAATCTAAGGATGTCAACAAAGCCTATGGGACAGGTAGGAGGGGTCATTTGATCAGGAAGATGCTATAGCAGCCTTGCTGTACAGTGATGCTAAAGGCTAATGTGGGCATGTGACGAACCTTCCAATGTTCTACTACAGAATGCTGACATTGGTATCGTATTAGTTTTTTTTTAGTTTCTTGGACAAATTAAAATGTTGCCCTGATGATGGGCACTGGATGTGGTAACAACAAATAATGGCAATGCATCCAATAGCTGAGTCAGAGGATCACTTTAACTGTGTCTGAGATATTTATGTCGGAGCAGAGGGCTGCACGGAGCAACCAACCAACACCCGAAGGCCATGGGCAAGATGGTGAAATGTCTCCTTCTTCCTTCGCATCTTAGCACCTTGTCCCTCTTAATATTCTCCTGACCTCGGCTCTAACTCCGACCGTTTCCCCACATGACATATTGACCATGGGAGAGTTTCTGTCAGGTCCACGTGTAGCAGAGCACCCGACCAGGGAAGGGAGGGATCTCCCTGGGTGTAAAATTTAATTATGCACCGGGTGAGCGTGTCTGTTGTGAGCAGCGGGCGAGTGGCTGCCCACTCCCAGCATGTGACAAGGGGGTTAAGAACCACAGAATAGCCTCCATTATACCGAGTGAGAACAGCCCATGTGGCTGGCTGCACGGTCCCTGTTCTCATTCACGCCCCCTTTTACCACTGCACTGCAGAAAACCTTGAAGTTTCTTTCTCTTTTCTCTGCGTCCACCCCCTTTCTTCCACCCCCCTCCCCGCTCTCTCTTGCTCTCAGAAAGGAGCCTCCACAATGCTGCTGTATAGGCTGAAGTGGATTCTTCAGCAACCCCGTGGACACTGCACATGTGGACGACATTCACAGGATGTCTGTCAACTAGTCTATTAATCAACGACGGCATGAAAGCACAATTAGGAATCTCACAACTCGATGAGCGATTGTCGTGTCTAAGCACCCCCCGCCACTCCTGCTGCATAGCTCTGCTACTGGTAATACAAGTCATTTTTGAGATGCACGTCACACTCAACACAATAAAGAGAGTCACGTTGATTAGAGAGTGTGCAGGTGGCTCAGGCACTGGATGTGTGTAAAGTGACTAAGTACATTTACCTCAATACTGTGACGTTTTGATGTATTTGACAGTATTTCCATGGTAGAACACGAGATTTGTTTGAGAAACTACTATGTATAATTAGTTTTCAGATTGACATTAAAACAAAACATTTCATAGATCCTCATTGTGACATTCACAAGCTACCCAGCAGTATGTAAAGTGATTCAATCATAAATATTAGATTCAAAACATATTTTCATCAAATAGTGTATCAGCTGAAACATGCAGCATAAAGTGATGAACCCATGAATGCATTAATAATTATAATCCCCCCCCCCACAAAATCATATTCACTGATGTGAAATGAGCCTATCTGCACAAAGAGTACTTTTGAGTTCCTCTGTCATTTTACTTAAGTAACTTTTAAATGCAGTGAATCTTACAGGGGCCCTGGTGATTCAGTGGTAGAGCATTGGTTTGGGCTACAGAAGACCGTGGGTTCGAATCCCACTCCACCAGGTGGGCACGCACAGGCTGGCGCCGAGCCCGAATAAAATTAAACGGGAGGGTTGAGGCAGGACTCATGCCAAGTCAACATGCGGAACATGTTCCGCTGTGGCGACCCCTGAAGGGACAAGCCGAAAGCCGTTGATCTTTTTAACAATTTGAGTGTGTGGGTTACAGGCTTTGTCAGTGTCTGCTAATTTTAATATCATACTATTTCACAGATGATATCCAGTACAGTCTGAACGGATTTAACAATTTGACTCTATTGTTAACCTGGAAACATCTGGTCTAGGAGGCAAAGCATACAGCTTTGTTGTCCCTATATAAGGCATGTGCTGTAAGGCAGAAGCCTAAAATTAACACACAAAAAGAAACGTTTATGAAAAAAAGAGCCTGTATTCACCAGTGGGTCTGGAATATGGTTATTGTGAGGTCATACCCTGATCCTGCCATGTGCATGCTATGTGTATATTTTAAATTCCTTTGAGGAATAGTTAACCCTCCTGCTGTTGTGTTGCTGTGGATCAGCTCTGCAACATTGTCTGTTAGAAAAGCGGATGCTGTTGTTGATATGGAGACATGTAAATTAAAGAAATGTCTTAGTGTCATAAACAGAGTCCCAAGACCTTCCAGTTCTCTAGTCCAGGTTTTTGGTTAAAAGCCTGAAATGAGGTCTGTAGTTAAAACAAGGCCAAGGTTACTAACAAGTGGCTAAATGAGACTACAGAGGTTGTCAGGAACATTAAATGTCATGATACTGGACACAGAGGCTCAGCGGCTCACTAATCCACCTTTAAAGCCTTGTTGAGTTTAATACTCACTATCACTAACTTTAGGAGGTCACTGTTAAAATAATGGTCTCTTTAGAAAAGTCCACTAATTCAAATTAAAAACTGGAAGTTTAATGCTATTGTGGTGACGTCCTGTTATAGCCTATTGTGGTTCATTTCTGTTAATATGTTGGCTTCATGAATCCTAAAAGGTGGGCGTTTATCTGGGAAGATTATCTTGCTGACCAAAACTTCTGTTTGTCACAGAGCTTATGTTCCACAATAATCCAAATGCCAGTGGAAAAAATCCTATTGACCTTTTTCTTGCGGGAACCAGGGTTGGCCTAGAAAAACTGTCCTACCTATGGCACTGTAGGGAGAACAGAGAGGCATCTACTTTATTTTAAATGTTCTTTCTTTTAACAGGAAGTGGAGGAACGGTCAGCATGTTTGCTTCAAAAACAATCAATGACATGGCTTTATATTGGCAGGCAGACACAATAAAAGTTGCACTGTGAAACATTTTCCACATGTTTTCTTTCAATAGAAATATGCCCCAACACTCATCATAAGCAGAAGATGTGCAGCAAAATCCTCCATTGATGCAGAAACATTAACCACTACTGGCGAGAGTGAGGCTCACTCTTCGGATCATTGGGGGAAGCTCTGATGCACAGCTTAGCAGAGTGTGAAAAGTGAAGTAAAGCTGTGTCAGAGCAGGGAGAGAGGGAGGACAGGGCAGGGAGGACAGGGCAGGGCGGACAGGACGGGTTCGGAGTATCTCGTTAATGTGCTTTAAAGGGCAACTTCACCGCTTTCTTTTGGCTCTAGTTTGGGGAATAGATGTAGATGAACGCCAACATTTTTTTTCCAGTTCAGTGTTTCATGTCGTTGGTTGACCTGCTGCTCAGAACTCCTGTGGATGACATCATCGGAACCCCGGATGATGTCATCTAGAGGAGTTTAGTCCCCAAACTAGAGCCTTAGGATACAAGTTGAAAATGATGAAGTTACACACTGTAACACCCTGGTATCGCTGTGTGTACAGTTACTGCAGGAAATGGAGAAATACTGCATTTCAACATTATTCCCCTCGCGAACTTGCTTTACTAGTTTAAGTTGCCTGATGATAATTTGAACTGAAAACTATCTTTGTCTCAGGAAAACAAAGGCCCTCTCGCAGAGTGAGCTTGTACAGGTACAACTGTGTATCGTAAAATGCCTGTCAGTGTCAGTAAGTAGCCGTGTGTAGTAAAAAGGATCAACCAATCATGTCTGATACCTGTGAGGACCAGCCACTGTAAAGGGGCCATGTTAAAGTACAAAGCAAACAGCATGTCTCCATTCCATGGTGCTTAACAGACACAGCATGTCACATGAACAGGTAGGCCCTGTCACATGCCCCCCCCCCATCTGACTCATGCACACATGATACTTATCCTTTGCACTGTGTTCACGTGTGCCTTTCTACTACCAGCGCTTAAGTCCATTTTTTTTGTCGTCCAATTATTCTTCACAATAATTTAAAGAAAAAAAAAAGCTGGAGTTGCATAACCATGACGGAGGCAACTTTTTAAAGTGAGAACAGCTGCATTGTGTAAAAGAGCTCATTTGTTTCCAATCTGAACCCATCAGACAACAAAGCTGACTTAGTGAGTCTGGGAATAATGCCCGATGCCCTGAAGAGCAGGCAGCGGTAAACACAGAGATAAATGAGGAACGGTCTTCCATCACCGTTAATGGCAGTAATATGACACAGTGGGGAGCTCTCCACCCACAGTACAATGTGACAAAGACGCTGGAACCTTGGCAGAGTTTTTTGAAGTGACATCCCAGATCGGATCTAGTGACGGTGAGCAGAGGAAACACAAAGCGGCCAATTTGAGTCCTGTGTAAGAAAATAATGGCTGCTACTGTATGGAATTCAATTAGGTTGATCAGCAATTAACTAATAGAATTTTTATAATTTTTTAAGCTGGCTAGGTTCTGTGAGGTATTTTAATTAAAGTTTTATGCTTTTGTTGTTGTAAACCCAATACACTGGGATGAAAGGCAATAAAATGACTTTATTTTAAATGAGAGCCAGGTGGATCTGCACAGTTGGTGATAATTAACTGTGGGCTTCACTGCTACAAGTGTCGCTTTCCATGTAGATTCACTGTTGATATAAAATATTTGATTAGTGCACATTTAGTTGTCCATTCGGATGGAACTCAACATTCTCTTCAACAGATTGAACACATAATAAATAAAGAATGAGGCAGTATTACCGGAAGTGCTCACAATGAAACATGATACATAGTAAAAAAACAAACAAACAGCACTAAATCAAAACTGGGCCTGTTCACATGCTTCCTGCTTTCCAGAGACACACACACACACACAAGTTGTACACATTTGTCTGGAACTACTCTTTACTCTTCTGTAAGCCTGACTTATTCTACGTGGTTAGGGTTAGACGAACATAATTGGGGGACACGAAATTGCTTCTCTGCACATGCACACAACAAAGTGAGTAGATGATCAACTAGTTACAGGTCAAACAATGGGAAAGAAACAGAACATTTCTAATTGAGTCGTTTGGTACAGGCACAGGTTTACTGAATTTCTTTGGCTGCACAGAGTCTGTGCAGATGTGAAAAGCATGACTTGGTCTGTCGTCTCTAAAAGTTCTGCACAACACAATCAGACTGGGTGGGAAAGTGATCTTAAGTTCCACAGATGAGCGCTGCTGCTGAGCAACTTTAAAGATTAGCTTGTCCAAATCTGAACATGTCAGCATTTAGAAACCATTGCTGTGACCTGGCAGCATGGTGAGCTCTCATCTTTGTTTGACTGGGGAACAATTATTTTTAAGTCTTTCAGTGCCAAAAGAATATGTTTTCATGTTGATCAATAGCAAATGAGTACATCTACTGTTCTTACAGTAAGAACAAATCAGAAGTTGCTTATCTACAGCTACAGCTATATGATCGCTTTAGTCAATACTTATCTTAGGTTAAATTATATACAAATGTCTATAAATTACTGTAGACAAGTAGAGCTGAAACACTCAATTTCTTAATTAGTTATTATTATTATTATTGTCTGTTTTAAAAAAGCAATAATGTGTAATAACAATTAATAAAGTTAAAAAGTAGCTCAACTTTAAGCCTTTACCACAGCAAAATGCTGGTTACACAATAAACTCGTAAAAGGTAAAACTAATTATAAGAGTTATTTGGTTTTAGACCAACACAGATCAGTAAATCATTATTTTTAATACAATATATTTTCCTTGCTATACAAAGATTTCAACGGAAGATGGTAATTATCCAAAATGTCAGCTTTTAAGATGGCAACCATATTACATTTTATTATTATTGTTGTTATTTTAAGAATATAACTTTTAATTTCACTTCGAAATTTTAGAATAGTTATTGTAGTGTTTGAAGTTCAAGTATTGGCTTCTTATTTGATCGTATTTCCGTCTTAATTTGTTTTAAAATCACTGTTGTTGTTTAGAAGTAGGTTTAATTATGTTATGCACGTTACTTGAAAATGTAAATCATTTCAGCATTTCACAGACAGCGGGGATGATATGTAAATATGATATTTTGGTAGTTGGACGCGCGTATTCTGTACTTTTACCTGTCGCCAGGTCACTCAGGCTGCACATGCGCACTAGCCCAGAGACGCACGGTCAGAGGAAGCGGGCCTGGCCAAAAAGATGGAAACAAAATAAAAGAAAAGAAAAGAATACCGCATACCTGGTGGGAACCTCAGCCCAGCGGTGGCCACCCCCGCTCCAGATGTGCCCGTCCTGTATCCAACAGTCCCGTGACAAACAGATGCAGAGGGGGGTGTGGTGTCACGTGGCCCGGAGTTAAAACGGAGAGCTTTTATAGACCGAAGCTGCTCACACAAATTCCTCCACAGCTCACGGTTCCGCTTCATCTTCACACGGACAGTTTTACCTAAGGAGGATGGACGCTGCGTTCAGGACAGTCAATGGAAACCACTGTCCAGAGACAGAGACAGAATCCTCAGGGACAAGGGTAAATCCGGCTCATTGTCTCAATCCCTGTTTGCTACAGTCATTTAAAACCTTGTCTTCATTTCTTAGGAACAGTTTTTATAATTTATGTTCTTTTGGCATGAAATTGTCATTTCACACAGGAAGACGCAACTTACTTCTTCTAATTGGAGCCAGTTTTTTTCACTAACAGTTGGTCAAAGCTGGAATATTCCAGGTACAACAGCAAACAAAGCACAGAAATGGCTCAGTGAGTAGAGGGGGCAAAAAACAAAACCTGCTGATGTTTGCAAAAAATGACAGTCTGTGCTGTCAAAATAGATCCTCTACACCTCATATATGTACAGGTGTTTGACTAGATATTTAGTTTGCAGTATGTTTAGGCTGTAAAAGCTGACTTTTGTGTCTATTAACAAAACTGTTAAAAATGCTAAATATTAATAGCAGCTTCTCTAACATGAGAATTTGCTTTCTTGCTTGATCCAGTGGGATAATAAATGTAACATTTTGGACCTGGGTTCTTTAAATTTAAATTGTTTACACCGTTTCCTGAGGATTAATAATCACTGATCGATAAAAGACCTGTGTGGCTTTGAAGTACGAGAAAGTCCTTTTCTGTTTATGCTGCAGTCAAAATTAATGACAAAATCCCAAATGTAAAGCTCCACGATTGGACACGTTAATGTCTCTGTGGTTTGTTAAAAAGCATGTGGTCGCTACAGGGGCCAGTGTCAAAAGGTTAAAGGTGTGATGGCTTGAGGCATTAAAGTCAGATGTTAGAAATGCAGAATGTCATGGCTTTACTCTACAGTTCATCTACTCTTTCTCACATATGGCTGAGCTTAAACAAAGACACAAAAATGAGCTCCAGGGCAACAATATGTGGGATTTCCTGTGCCTTTATGATCCTCTTGCAAGATGTGAGGCTTTGAAATCTTAGTGTGTTCACGTTTGGTTGTCAAATTTAGGGTTAAAAACACGCGCTCCTAGTCACAGAAGATCACACGGAGATCAAGATTCCTTCTGTGTGAACACTGGTAAAAGCTGCTCCCTTGAGATGCTGCAAGTGTCAAGGAAGTGTCCTAAGAAAACACATGAACTTCTGCACAACTCTGCTTCTTAGCTTGAACGGGTCTGTCTCAACAGAAGAGAAGGGGCTCCATGTACCTGGAGGAGGAGACCGACAAGAAGTCAGAAGTCATCTCCTGCATCTTTTTCTTGAAAGAGGAGGTTGGAGCTTTGGCCAGGACCCTGCGGCTCTTTGAGGTAAGCTTTACCACTCCGCTGACGCTTCTGCTGAACTTCAAGTGATCAAGAGCGGGTTTTTACACTCGCTGCTCGTGACTATCATGAGCTGTGGTATTATCTACTAGTGGTCCCCGGGGCCCACGCACAGTAAAACTGACACCATTATTAGAGGATCTATTCTTTCTCCCAGACTTTAAAGTAGGTTCACAGATAACATGTCACAAGGGAAAATAGTGCTGCGTCTGTTCAGAAAGCCAGGAGCAACATTTACAAGAAGTTCCCCCCTACAGTTAACAACCGACCAAAGAAGGAATGTTAATTCAGAGCTGGCATGATTTGGACTGTTTGTGGTAAAACTAACCACTCCAAGATGTGGCTAAAACACATTTTTGGATTTTTTTTGTTTTTTTTCTCTCACTGGATTCGAAGGAATCCAACACTTTTAATAATGAATAAGCTAAATGTTGAAAGGAAGCATTCAACATATTTGCTTCCTGAGAATAAGGCCCTAACATCCCAATACAGCCACATCAAGCCACACAAGATCACAAAAAGAAAAAGACGACTTTACGACTTTACTCACTCACACGGGAATTATCAGTTATTTGTTCATGAGCGACGCACATCACATCACGTTCTTACTGTGCATTAAGATGCTAAAATATAAGGGCACAGAAAGACAAAGACAAAAGTTAAATAACAACAGCAGCAAACGGACACAACAAAAAAGTTAAAGTAGTATTTTTTAAAACATTGGCATTTTTTGATAATTGCTAGCTTTCAAAATATAATGTCATTTTCAAAAACAGTAATGCTAATGCCTTCAGGCCATAAGAGCCACACAACGGCCACACTGTGGCTCTTCATCCAATATAAGGCCAAATCCAGCAGCCGTTAGCTTAGCTTAGCATACAGACTGGAGTCGGGGGACAATAGCCAGACGGGCTCTGTCCAAAGAAATGGCACCTCTAACCTATGTTTAGAAATTATTGACATTTGACAGCTTTGCATAGGGTTATATGCCAGAATACTTCTTATGTGCGAACTATAAAAAGGCAAGTAGCAGAAATTTCACTCACCAACTAAAAAAAGGGACGATTTTAACATTTTGCTCTTTGTTGTTTTGCTGGCTTCATGTTGAATGAACTTTTCATTATATTTTTCACACAAAAGCAAATATTGTTTGAAATGTGAAAAATACTGAACAGGAGGAGTGGACCGACCTTCCTCAGGTCACCTTTTTAAAGTCACTCATTGACAAAAGAATGAACAAAACAAGATTCACAAACAGAAAAGCTTATTTTGATCCGTGCGATATTAACATGTTACAGCATTACGACATCTAGTTTAATGATTTTGGCATAGTTTTCATGCTCTCTGGCCTTTTCTGACCCCTCAAAGCTTATCGCATCAGTCGTGTGCAAACATGGAAGGCAGCTCTTTCATCCACAAACACACATCGTCCAGGTGAAGCAGTCAAACACTGGACTGCTAGAAAATTCTCCTGATCGCTCACTAGCAGCTCACAGTGGTAAACTAAAAAAAACATAAAGCTGCAATGACTGATCATTGCAGCTTTATCATTGCATTGATTTAAAAAAAAAAAAAGGAATTAGCATCTTTTGTTGATAATCGTTTCTTTAAAAAAAAATTTTAATTATATATAATTCACCCATTGTGAGATGTGATGTACAAATCTATATATTTGGATTCTGAAGTGCTGGTAAAACAAAAATTTTTGTTTGTACATACAACTTATAGTTTGCTATAGATTGAACTACTCCGTACTAGTTAATATTACTAACTACGATATTAAAGGGATACCAAATAATTTAATAAAATACCATCATAAAGTTGACTCATAAGACAGATTGGAAGGACAACAATTAAAATAAATGCAGCAGAGAAAGAGCTTTCAGTCCTCAGTATGGGTCTGGATCCTACATTTATCTAAATGCAACTCAAGCATGTAGTTTGTTGTCACCCACTCTGCCCCCTAAATGCCCCCTAAATGCCCCCCATGCCACACTATACATCTCCACAGCAGACGATAATACATTAGTAATAGTAAAATGCATTTTGTAAAACTTTGGTAGATTCCATATTGAATCTGACGTGTAATTGTTAATCTGAGTTGAGGATCGAAATGCTTGCAACCACGAAGTCTGTGTTTTCTATTCTTTTATCAATCTAAACTGTCAGTGTGTACGTGACAGGATGAAGTCTGGAAGTAAACAAGGGTGGGCTGCACCTCCATTATTTAATCTTCAACATTGATAACCTATCAAGGTTCCAGTTTGCTCTTCTTGTGGGCAAAACACAAAGTGTATCTGTAGACAAGGTTTAAGGTAAAGCCAAAGGAAAAAAAAAAGAAAAATCCAAAGACAGAGATTTTTTAGCTGTAAGTAGAGACCACAATCAATACTAAACACGTGCCAAATGCTGTAGCCAACATCAGGGTCCTCTCTGAACCTATGAGCTGCCACTTTCCTGATCCTCCCCCTGCTCCACCCCCGCTCTCCTCTTCTTCTCAGATTTTCTATAAACCAGGCTAAATAACTCCCCCCCCAACCCCCCCACCCCCAACAACAACCATCAGCATATCCCTTTTTGCTGCAATAACACATGCTGAGGCCCCTAAAACCACGGCTTTGACGAGAACTCACTGCACTGCTCTATGGATCCATGTGCTAACATTTATGCAAGCAGCCACGGCATCTATCACATGTTCATTTCCATCGTGGGAACGTCTAATCTCCGTATTTCATTCAGAAAGTCGCCCACTAAAAATGACACGCGGTTTTATCCGACCGGGACCCTGCGCACATGTGACACTGCAGTGTGGTTTTCACGTGACGACTCAGAGCTGCGGACTGACCTTAGCTCTGCGCCCCAGTCTGGCCAAGAGAAGGGTAAATGTCCCCTTCCTCACAGGGGAGGGTTGGCTCAGAGGGGTACAGAAATCTGACGAGTGACCCCTTCATGTTACAGCGTTTGGAGTTGCTTACGTTAAGCTGGACAAGTCCACCCGAAGCCCCACACGGCCCTTAGGTTGGTATGCCAAATAAGATACAGATGGGAGAGAGTAGGAGGCCCTGCTGCTCACACTCTCCTTTCTACTTAGCCTATAGTAGACAGAAAAAAAAAAAACCTGTCCTTCTCCCTAGAAGTTAACATTAACACAAGCACATTTTTGATCGCAGCTGTCACTTAAAGACGGTGTGTTTTCCAACACATGCCAGAGCTTTCTGCATTGTGGATATAATGAAGAACATGCCAGTTGTGTCAAAAAAAAAAAAAAACAGTCTAGAAAAACCCCAGGGACAATGTGAATGCTGCAGAATGAGAAGGGTGATTTACGTATTTAACTGTTTGACTGACAGAATCACTACAGTGTCCCCTGAATGCCTTTTCTGTGCCAGTCCAGGCAGTTTGCAGAAAGAACAGAGAGTTCGAGGCAGCTGTTACCTGAGGTCAGTGTGGATTCCAATAAGTCTGGTTAAATGGCCATGAATTTAGTAGCCACACAGCCCCCTCTAGTGGGGAAACGCAGATAGTGCTGCGGCCTGGTGCAGCAAAAACATGCAGTGAATCACCAGGTCTCTAATTTTTCGTTTTTAATAAAATTCTTGCTGTTGACAAATGAAAGTTCACTTAAATATAGCTGCTAAACGGCTACATCAACAACAATCATCAGCTCAGCTCTCACCTCAAGACTCCTCTGACTTTTCACTTCGGCAGGAGAAGGGCATCAACCTGACGCACATCGAATCCCGGCCATCCCAAATGAACAAAGGCCAGTATGAGTTCTTTATCAATGTGGACTCCAGCTGCTCCCAGGCCCTCGATGAGGTCATCAACAGCCTGCGCACACAAATCAGTGGCCATGTGCTTGAGCTTTCGCGTAACAAAGAGAAGGACACAGGTGAGTGACTGTAGGTGACTGTACTAAAATGATGTACGCAAACAAACGAATAAAAAGGTTTTAAAAACAGGTGGTTGACTAGAATCAGAAATGGGTTTGTTCCCATGCGCAGACTTATTGTCTTAGGACACCAAATGAGCACAAAGATGAGTAAACGGACACAGTGAGACTTGGAAACTCAAAAGAGCTGCACTAACATGACACAACTGATGAGGCCCAGTGTTAAACCTCACTCTAGTTGTATATGACTTATGTGTTTGTTATACTGTTTAAAGTAAAATAGTGAATAATTAGTGATGTTACACACCAGCTCAGTATACAGGAATGTAATTTAAGACACGAGTTACATTACCTGCAGAAGCTCTTGGTTTTCATTCTGTTATAAATCCAGTTCTCCCTTTACACCACAGCACTTTCTCCCCTCACGAAAAGTTAAAACTCTCTCTTGAATTTCAAAGAAATCCAACGCAAAACAATGGTTCATCTGCTGTCTAGGCCTGTTAGCATCCTGTTACACAGCTCTGTAATTATTGAAATTGAAATATATTTGAACAATAAAGTTCAAGAAAATGTGACGGTAAGAAAGAAAAGTTTAACTTTCTGTGTGCTGAAAAAAGACCTGTCCAATCTACCGAACTTCAAATAGAATGAAGGACTACAGTTTTTCCATACCCTACCTGATTTATTAAGCAAATTATTGGTTCTAAATTCAACTTAACTTCAATTCCAATACAGTAGTTAAGGTTTTTAAGTCTGGGCCAACGTGGTGGACTGCCGTCCCTAGAGATGCACAGCTAGCATGGCTACAGAAAAAAAAAAAAAATCAAATGAAAGGGAGACCGATTTAGCTGAAGCCATCCATTTATCAGCTGAGCACAGCACCGGCGGTTTATGACCCCCCCCCCTTCCCAGCCAGACTTGGTAATGGACAGCCAGCGTCGCCGATGAGACTGATGGCCCATCGCACACATTCAGACCCCTTTATTAGTTGTTTCCAGAATGACATTAGTTTAACTTCTGAGGACCAACAGGCCTGGCATGAACAGAAGAGCTCTGTGTCTCAGCCCCAGACTAACACAGGACAGGAGAACATGCCAAGGTCACGGCAGGCTGAGACAGACAGGGCCACCATGGATCCTTCTTTGACCCCTGCCTCAACACTGTGGTCTACTGGTCAGGGTCAAGTGAAGAAGTAGATATTTATGGCTTGTTTTTTGGGATGATCTGTTTATGGAGAAGCCTGGCAGAGACCTATTGTCTTCCTGGGGCCTCAGGGTGGACCACACTGCACAAATGTAGATTGATGATTGGGCCCTAGTGTTGTTTGAGGGTCATAAATTCATATGAGCAAGCAGATGCCTCTCGATCCCTGTTCTGCTGAGTGTCAAAATGGCAAAAATCCTACAGGCCAAACATCATCTACATTACATCAGTACCAATTTGTACGTCACTTATTTATATCAGTTGGTCAGTAAAATGTGACAGAAAAATAGCTTTTACATATTTGTTTTTGAGTTCGACCCTAAACAGAGCTGCAACTATTTAATCAATCCAATAGTTTCTCTCGCTAAATATGAGCAAACATTTAGTTCACTGTGAACTAAACGTACGTTGTTCGGTAAGAGAAGTCACTGCCTTGGACTTCACCTTTCTATAGGTACTTTTAGAGGTTCAGGAGGTTAAAATGATTTTGTCCAACCAATAGAGAGACAAACAAATCCTCACTGGGACATGGTCATATTTGGTATTTGCGCCCGAACAATGGATTATTGAAATGAATTTATTTAATTGCCTAATTATTTCAGCTCTACACAATATGGCATTAAATGTCTCACGGGAAGAGAAAGTCCAAACTCGTGCTCAGTAAAAAGTAATTGTTGTACAAACATTAAACATTTCACTGATTTGTCAGTGTACTTGCCTTTGTGCAGAAGTTTGGGCAGTGAATGCTTCATTGATTTGACCTGTATAAATACATGTTGAATAAAAACAGAAATTACCACTGTTTAATAACTGTTATTATCCTCCAGTGCCCTGGTTCCCTAATGACATCCAGGACTTGGACCGCTTTGCCAACCAGATCCTCAGTTACGGCTCTGAGCTGGATGCGGATCACCCAGTAAGCACTGACTCATCCATCACTGTCTGTTTGCCACATCCTGCCTCTGCATTTGTGTGAATGCATGTCCACTCACGCCCACACGACTTATGAAAGACGGGGCGGCTGCTGAGATGACAGGCCACACTCGGCCGTCTATTCTAATGGAAACTATGTAGACACACAAATTGATGTCATTGCTTTAATTGAGCCCCTATAATTATAGATAATTGCTCCCTTTTGCCACCGGCATTAAAGCAAAATGTATTCATCATGAGCTAAAACACCCTACAAAGGCTTCATTTGAATATGTATTATTAGAGATGAAGTGCATAATGCTGGCCACAGGGTTTAGCCTTAGCACAGGATTTCCACTCTTTGATTTAGCTGAGTGGCCAGGCTGCAATCATGAGATCTAAGAGGGCTTTCCTTTGTGTGTGTGTGTGTGTGTGTGTGTGTGTGTGTGTGTGTTTTCAGGGCTTCACAGACCCAGTATACAGAGCCCGCAGGAAGGAGTTTGCCGACATTGCCTACAACTACAAACAGTAAGCATTCGTAAAGTTTTCATTCTCAGTCTCACTCTGTTTTGGTCCATTGTCCAAGCAAAATGTTACGGAAGAATAATCATGAAGATTATTACAGCGAGCCAGTGGTAGATTTACATAGCCTTGGTCTTTGTGTGTATAATTGAGAAGTATTATTCACAGGCACTACAAAGAGCACTGAACCTACATTTACATGGCTGTGTGTGATCCTGGTAAGAAGTGCTGCAGTGCTGTCCAAAAAAATTAAAACTATGAAAGTTTGCTATTCACAGCATTATTAACATGCCCGATGTAGGAAACTAGAGGACTTGATTAACGGATTTTAGCATAAGAAAAATAGACAATTATTTCCTAATAATAAAAAAAAAAGTCCATAGAAAAGCATATTCTTTAACAAAATAATCACTAGATTCGAGAAATTTACCAATTCTCTCACGTACAGGTTTTCAATAAGGTGTAATTTGTGCAAGGTTTTGGAGCAGAAAACAAATGTCCTGTTTGTAACGACTGATATTGGTCATCAACTCATTCTTTGTCTCATGGATCTACACACAGCCTTCGGTACCACTGACCACGATTTAGACCTTTTAGAACGTCATGAAACTCGGAGCGGGTATTAATGGCATAGCTTTACGTGGACGGCACCCAGATCTAGTTCAACGATAACGTCGCTCATTTTCTAAATTAACAGTATGTTCTACAATTCTCATATAGAGACTAAAAGAAAGCATTTCCTCGACTCATGTTTAATGTCCGTGAAACACAACCCCAGTAGAATAATGGCGAATCGGAGCATTTGGGGATTGTTGAAAAAGTTAATCTTCTTAAAATGCAAACAATTATCTGATTATTGCTAATCCCTTTTAACTTTTGGACTCTTAGATCCTCTCAGAAAAACATAAAATCAATGGTCCAGTTGTGTTTTCATTTTAATGATCAGATCCTTCCTCTCTGCCACGAATCTAGGAACAGTTTTACACTTTCATCTCCCATTGATGAGATTACTGTAATACAATTGTCTCTGGTATTAATACTGCCATCAATCTTCTGTCCACAACGTATTCAAAACAAACAAAAAAAACTGAATACATTTTAAATTCTTCGTCCTTGTTTAATTGCTTAATAATTTGAATTTAACTTTTATAGTTTTTTTTTTTGTTTGTTTTATTGCCTCTACATTCAGGGCGTTAAACAAGCCCACAAAAAGTTTCTCTACACAAAGAGTAATAAAATAAACTTGAGCCTTTGTCCCAGTGGCCAAGTCATCCCCAGGGTGGAGTACACGGAGGAGGAAAAGGCCACATGGGGCACGGTGTTCAAGGAGCTGAAGACTCTGTACCCAACTCACGCCTGTCGTGAGCACAACCGTGTCTTCCCACTGCTGGAAAAATACTGTGGCTACAGGCAGGACAACATCCCACAGCTGGAAGACGTTTCCCGCTTTCTGCAGTGTAAGTCCTGTTGGGTCCCCGGAACATTACATCTGTTCATCGTCTGTTATGTAACTTAGGTCAAATGTATAAATCCTAATTTACAAAGGACTGAAATGTTGTAAATGTAGAGCTATGTTTCCATGTTTCCGTTGACCTTATGACTCACATGTGGAACGGGTTCTTACCCACTTATTGATCCATGTGAACCCAACAGCAAAACTGCAGGTCACCATCCTCTGCTGTTATGTGTTTACTACCCCAGAGTTTTCTTGAAATACGTATATTGCAGTTATCTTGAAAAAATTCTAAAAAAGAACATTTTCTTTTAATGACTGGTGAGATTGAAAGCTATAAAACCATTCTAAACATGCCTTTTACCTGAGTCATCCAGTGTATGCAACATCTCCTTATTCAGGAGGCAGGACTAGTTCAAGCCCCCCACCCCTCACTAAACACACTTATTCAACACAACCACTCACCCTTGGTTCATCTGTCTATTCCCTCTGCTGCAGCGTGTACAGGTTTCCGGCTTCGTCCGGTTGCCGGCCTGCTCTCATCCCGGGACTTCCTCGCTGGCCTCGCCTTCCGTGTCTTCCACTCCACGCAGTACATACGTCACGGCTCCAAGCCCAGATACACACCTGAACCGTGAGTGTCTCAACACCATCGTTAAAAAAAAAAGGAAAAATACATTGAGTAATTTTCGATTCCTTCACAGAGATGTCTGCCACGAGCTCCTGGGACATGTTCCATTGTTTGCTGATCCTAATTTTGCCCAGTTCTCACAGGTAATTAAGTGTCAGGAAATGATCCCTATAGATGTTGCAGTTGATGTTTTATGCATTTATGAAATCTTGTTTTCGTATTGTCTTTGTTTTAAATAATACAATGCATTAACTATGCACCGTCTATGATTTCTCATAGAGCAGTGTAGTAGTCTGTTGTGTAATTCTGGGATGCTAAAAAATATATGTAACACATGCCATTCTAGGCCTTTTTATTCACTGGTCTGTTGTCTGTGACTCTCCATTGTAGGAAATTGGACTTGCCTCTCTGGGTGCCCCTGATGAGTACATTGAGAAACTTGCTACTGTGAGTACTGGGCACAAGATAAGTGATAAGAAAGTAACTGCACACTGCTTTCATCTAGGCTATGATTATTAACACAGGGGTCATGTGAATAGCTCTGGTTTAATATATTCATATTTGAAAGTTTTAAAGCACAAGACTATGTAACTTTTGTGTCCCCCAGTGCTAAAGCTAAAATGCTAAACTATTATAAACAAAAGTGGAAAAGCTCTATAAAGTCTGCAAACTGACTTATTATTAGCATTAGGCACCATAAGCTAATGGCCATACCAGCTTCATTTCTTTTCTTAAACATTTAATAGTTCCGCTTCGATCTGTCTGAGATTTTTGCCACCATGACAATGAGCAACAATAACTGATTTTGTGGGTCAACAAGTAGAAAATCATATGTGAGCATCCCGGCTGACCCTGCAATCACCTCTGTTGCACTGGGGTGCAGCAATAATGTCAGACCTGAGCTCATCAAACAAAACTTACTGCGTATAAATCATCATTTTACTAACCTTACATTTGTCCTCAGGTGTATTGGTTCACTGTGGAGTTTGGCCTGTGTAAGCAAGGCTCAGAGATCAAAGCTTATGGAGCTGGCTTGCTTTCATCATTTGGAGAGCTGCAGGTAAGAGGCTGATGTTGTAACACATTCGCTTGGTTGCAGAGCCACAGGGGCGCAGGCTGTGGGTTAGTGGTCCACGTTGATCCAGGTTTAATGTGTCACTGGGGGAGTCGGTCTGCCTGTCCAGCAGGGTGCGGGTAAAGTGGTTCACTGGGTAAATGTAGACAGACCGAGGATGAGCCGATCAATAAAGAGGTCACAAGTTACATCAGCAGAGGATGTGCACTCTGTCAAAGCACATCACCAGAAAACCCTGAATCCCACTGCACTTCCTGTTTACTATAATGGCTGTGATGAGAATAGAGACACGGTAAAAGCTCAGCATTAAATACATTTTCTTCTTGCAGTACTGCTTAACAGACAAGCCCAAACTCCAGCCTTTTGACCCCGACAAGACCAGCCTCCAGAAATACCCGATCACAGAGTACCAGCCCGCTTACTTTGTTGCAGAAAGCTTCGAGGATGCCAAGGAGAAAGTGAGGTACGAACACGTTCTTTCCCTAATGTTTTGAGGTGTATATGTGCAGTAGGTTGAGATTGCAGGGCTAAAACTGATTATGATTAAACTGTCCACAGGAAATTTGCGGCCACCATCCCACGGCCTTTCACAGTGCGCTACAACCCCTACACGCAGAGCATCGAAGTCCTGGACAACACCCTGCAGCTCAGAAACCTGGCTGACAGCATCAGGAGTATGCATCCCCTTTACATCAGCTATATGTGTGCTAAAAATCCTGCAAGATAAAATGAAATAATTTAAAGCACAGCTTATCAACTGTAACCATCTTATTATATCTTTGAATTATCATTAAATACTGTAACTGCTATGCAGGCAGTGAAAAATATCTAAATATCTAATACACAACCCAAACCGTTTTATTTTGACTCCATTTGACTTTGAGTGTTGGAGTGATGTAAAAAAACAAACAAACTGATATATAACTGAATATGAATCACTCACAGATGTGAGCTTGATGTGTTGTTACTTGATTTGATTAGAGACAAAGGACAGAATAACTCTTAAGAGTCGCCTCAGGGTCCACCCATCTATTAAAACTATAATATGTGTTTTTCTTTTTCCTATCTCAGGTGAGGTGGGGAAACTGTGCGAAGCCCTGCGGAAACTGGAATAATTGCATGAATAATGTGAGCTGATGCACCTGACGACCTTTTCTTCAGCGCCGTGGTCGTTAGTTAATTTGACTGCAGGGCTCTTGCTGTTATGCTTAGCATGCTTGCAAATGAGCCCTCTCTGTATTACACAAATATGCAATCTATGTATTAAAGCAGATACACAATTGTAATCCAATAAGTAGGAAGCATTCATATTAGTTAGGTGAAGAAAGTCTGAAATAATGTGTAACACTTTAAAATGTTACTGTCAACTTTTGAGCATAAATGTTATGTTAAGAAATAAGAGGGTTTTTTTTCCATCCACATCTCTTTACTGACTAATTCTTTTAATATGATACAAACGAATATTTACCTGTGCATGCCGAACCTAAAGACACATTGACAGATAATTTGTTTCATTGTGCATCATTTAAAAAAAATAAATCTCTCCCCTCTTGGACTTTACTCTTGTACTTGCTGCTTTATACTTCCACATCACATTACCGGAGAATAAGTTACTTACTAAATATGTCAATTTAGTAAATGTCAAATATAACAATGTAAAGGTCGATCAGTTTTGCTTTTTCCTAAGCTGCTTGAACATTACACCAATAATAATGACCCCCAAATACTTTTACTTTGCATATTTTAGGTACATTATGTTGCCTCTGTACTTCGATTTAAATAAATTATTCCCTCTTAACATGTTTGGCATTAGTCATTTCTGCATGTTGCTGCTCTTGTTAACCTGTTCTTTAAAAGCCTTTTGGAACATTATCTGATCGGGGAGTATTTTTAATAAAATGAAAGCACGAATTTATATATAACTGATTAACGTTTCTAATCAGCCAATCAAACAACACCAAGTCATTCTTTAATAAATGCGAATATATAACCATTTATATGACTCAATGACCTGTTTTGTTTGAATACACCTGTGACTCACCGGAATTTTGACGCCTAATACATTTTTGTGCCATCATCCTCCAATAGCTCTGTTTTGCTCCCATAAATAATGTCATGACGCAAAACCAAGCCAAAAAGGCCAAACGCACGTGCTACACTTGCGCAACTCATCTCCATAAAGCCCCCGGAGGACAGGGTATTTAAACCTGTCCCCTGCGCCGCTGCAGCACCTCCGGGAGACATGAAGACGGAGAGCGCGGTGCAGACGGCGCCGTTCGGCGGGAGGAAGCAGAGCCTGATCGAGGATGCTCGCAGGGAGCGCAGCGGCGGCTCCCCGGGGCCCTCCAGGAACGGAGACAGCTTCGTGTTCGAGGACAAGGACGGCATGGCCACCGTCAACGTCCTGTTCACTCTGAGCAACGAGAAAAACGCAGGCTTCTTCAAAACGGGGAAAATATTTGAGGTAAGATCCAAACAGGCAGAAAGAAGCAAAGGGCCCTGAAAGGTACTTTACTTGTGCAGTAACGTGGTATTACTGAGGTTTTCAGGTATTTTCCTATGGATTGAGAGCTGCAATTAACAGTTGCTTTGATTATCCAATAATCTGCAGATTATTTTCCTGGTAATTTCTTCAAGGCAGTGACAAAACTTCCCATCACAGTTTCTTCAAACAAATGTTCTGTCAGCTCAAACACAGAGAAACATCTCACTTTAACAGTAAACGCGAACGCAACTTAAATACTAAGCTAAAAAACATTTTTCTGTAGATCCACTAACAAATATAGTGGAATGAACGGGACAATATTTTCTTTGCAATGCAGTAAGACTTACATTAAATAAAGCATTTTCGAAAAATCAGTCGGCAAAGAGTTTGTCATAACAAGAATTACAGCTGAGAAAATGATATTAATAGTTATAAGCCTATCGTGTTTTTACACTAGTTACTGGTGGAAACACACATTTAATATTAGTAAGCAATTTTTAACTTTTAGATTTTTAACTTCCTTTCCTGACATTAAGACATACGAGTATATTCACTTCTTCAGGGTAAAAGCAAAACCTGTGCTACAAGGTCATAGGATGCAAACGCACCTCAGCACTGATTAATTCAAAGACTGATGAACCAAACAAAGAGAAAAGAAACTCGATTTTTGTCTGTTTTTACATCCTGTTGTTGCTAAATCCTCGTAGACGTTTGAAGCCAAACTTCTCCACATCGAGAGTCGACCAGGGAGGAAGTCGAAGAACAGCTTGGCGGACCTGGAGTTCTTCATGAAGTGTGAAGTTCACAGCTCTGACCTGGAAGTTTTTATCAACTCCCTGAAGAGAGTGGCCGAAGACGTTCGCTCAGTACAGGAGGAAAAAGGCAATTTCAGCATTTTAAACCTTTTTCATATAATTTTTCTTATGAGCCATGTTTATAGTGAGTCAGCATACTCAACATTGTTTAACCAATAAATGCTCCTTTTTGGTTTTTCGTGTCACTACATGATAATCACATGCAACCTGCCCAATTAGCAAAGCATTAATTCACTTTTTTCCTCCCATCAACATCACAGTTCCCTGGTTTCCCCGACAGATGAAAGACCTGGACAGATGCAACATGTTAATAACCAAATTTGATCCAGACATGGACCAGGATCATCCAGTGAGTGTTATTTATGGCATAATATCCTGGTTTTGATCTTTACTAAAGTAAATCATATTAAAACGGAGCTTGATTAGGGTTAAGTAACGTATGTTCATGCAGGGATACAGAGACCTAGAATACAGAAAAAGACGGGCTTTCATCGCTGAACTCGCTTTCAGATACAAACAGTGAGTCTGATTTTTCAAAAAGTAAAAGAAATAATAATAATCTATTTCCATGGAGCACTATGAGTTAATGTGTCAGTCACACGGTTACTTCCTTTGTCACAGAGGTGAACCATTACCCAGTGTGGAGTACACAGCAGAAGAAGTAGCAACATGGTGAGAATGAAGTGCACAGTCATGGATGCAGATGATGGTGGATGGTGGATAAAGTGCAATAATGTGACGTGGTGGTGTTGTGTTTCAAGGAGGGAGGTTTACCAGAAGCTGCGGAATATCTACCCCAGCCTGGCCTGCAGGCAGTTCTTGGACGCTCTGCAGCAGTTGGAAAAAGAGTGTGGGTACGAAGAGGGTCGCATCCCTCAGCTCAAAGAGGTGTCTGCCTTCCTGAAAGGTAACGCACAGGACGACAATGTTCAAATATGAAAGAGTTGGAAGTAGTAGATGAGTGAATGTCTCAGTTATTGTAGAAACTCTTCAGGTGAGAGAGGAAGTCGAAATTCTTTTTTGGATGAAGACTGAAAGAAAAACTAACAGACGCCACAAAACAACCCAAAAAAACAAAAAAAATGTGTGACTTCTAAACAGTATGCACATTTTAATGTGGCTGCACATGACTCGTTTAATTATTAATAAACAATGTTTATAGTCATTTTGTCAAAATATGACATATGATTGGAAAAGGTCCGACAAATATCCAAATGAATTGAGTTTATTGTCAAAGAAGAGGCTAAAACCTTCACATTTAAAAGGCTGGAACCAGATTAATTTTCTGTCAATTGTCAATTAACTGGCTGATAAAGCTGCAGCTCTAACATTACATAGTATTACTGTATAAATGTGGACCAACAATATTATTGACATTAAAAGTCATATGCAAACTCCACCAGGGTCTGACAGTGTTTGTCTTCTCCTCTCAGACAAAACAGGTTTCCAGCTGCGCCCCGTAGCCGGCCTGCTGTCAGCCAGAGACTTTTTAGCCAGTTTGGCCTTCAGGGTGTTCCAGTGCACGCAGTACATCCGACACTCCTCTGCACCCATGCACTCCCCTGAGCCGTAAGTCCATTGTCTTTTTAGGGCCTGACTTCTTTATCTATGTTTTCAACTAGCTTGTTCTTTAATTGACTGTGTTGAACCGTCTCTGACAGGGACTGCTGCCATGAACTTCTCGGCCATATTCCCATGCTGGCAGATAAAGAATTCGCCCAGTTTTCACAGGTAACTGTACTGTGCTGCACTATAGTCTCCTGATTTTCTAGATTGGACTTTGTCAGAGTGGAATCTAGTTATATCTCCTTTACTTATGGTGGGGTTGAACATTTTCAGGAGATCGGACTTGCCTCACTTGGAGCTTCTGATGAGGATATTGAAAAACTGTCAACGGTAGGCTGACTTTTTCCTTTTTAAGAAACAAAACTGCAGACTTTGAATATTCACTGTCTAAAAACTATTCCTTTATAAAACATCACAGGAAAATAATTATTAGCCAATTTGAAATCTGGAAGAATTTCCTGTTACATGTGAGGGAACCGACTTAGTTACTGCTTATGATGGATCTTCAGCACCATCTAGTGACTGAAGTTAACACATGCACATAAGTAAGAGCGGACCAGGGTCATTTGGCTAATGTCTGCTCGTTCTTTTATCTTAGATGATGACAAACATCACTGGCCCACATATTGGATATACTCAGATGCATATATATTTACACTCAGAAGTCAGAATTGTAGAAAAAAAAGACATAAAAATGTAAACATCCCTGTTAGTTTTAAAGTTATATGAGCTTATAAATCACTTCTGTGCATTTTAATTGAAAGACAAATTACTGAAAATGCTAAGTAATAGTTCTCTACATGATGTATAAGAACTAAAGGTGCTCACAGTTTTCACCGCTGCTTAGATGTACTGCATGACATCCTCTCCCACAATAAATTTGAAGTAATTGTATCTGCTTTCTTTAGTTGTACTGGTTCACTGTGGAGTTCGGCCTCTGCAAACAGAATGGAGCAGTGAAAGCTTACGGTGCTGGGCTCCTCTCCTCCTATGGGGAGCTTGTTGTAAGTGTGTCCTTCATGTTAACCCACGTATACTTGGTTGGAAATTTGCTATTTGCTGTTTGTGCTGACAGCCTTTGGCCTGTCCTTCCAGTACGCTCTGTCTAACAAGCCGGAGTATCGGCCGTTCAACCCGGAGGAGATGGCAGTGCAGCCGTACCAGGACCAAACCTACCAGCCCGTTTACTTTTTGTCTGAGAGCTTTGAGGATGCGAAGATGAAACTGAGGTATTTACTGTCACAAAACTCTAACCAGCAATTTAACTGTCATTACAAAGCTGCTGTGAGCTAATCAGAGGTGGTAAAAATGACACGTACTTGTCCAATTAATTCACTACAAGCAGAAGTATTACTTCAAATTCTTAGTTAAGTAAAAGTAATAGTTTCAACATGTAAAGTACAAATAGAAGTAAGGCCTACATTATTTCCACAAACTTTCAAACAAGAAAAATATGGAAAAAAAAGGTGGTGGAGATTTTCACCACTTGACAACTGACAAATGGGGCAACATGAGGTTCAGTGCCTTGTCCAGGGACACTGACATGTAGCCAGGAGGAATCCGAGGTCAAACCAACTGTCCCAGATGTTCGTAACCTACTCAGGATTAATTGTAATAACTTACTGCTAATGTGCAAATGCCAAACTAAGATGCTTAATATGGTAATAATCAGCATTAGAATCGTAACATTGTTTTAGTGTTTCATTTTTAAACTTTTGTCCTTAAAATTTTTTTACTATGATTGTTTTTCTTATTGCATGTCATTGTGCAATAAGTGAATTTCTTCCATAAAAATCATTGCAGCCTTGTCCGTAATTCACTCGTTTTGTTTGTGGTAAATGATTTAGAGTTTGCTCTGTAGTACTCTGTGGAGGGTTGACAAATGAGAGGAAAACTTCAGTAAACACGGCTAAGGGTCCTTTAAAGATCTCAATCCTGTTGGGGACCCAAAGATTTAAAAGGGACACATTAGCGCTATCAAAGCATATAATGGAGGAATAAAGACTTTAGAATAAACCCAAAACAGCCTTATGTTTGTACTGCAGGTTGGTTAATTTATGTGTAAAGCAGTTTCAGCTTTACGTGTGTTTAATAACTATTCACATGCATTCACTCAGGAGGTTCTCTGAAACCATCAAGCGCCCCTTTGCCGTTCGCTATGACCCCTTTACCTGCAGCATAGAGGTTCTGGATCAGCCTGGCAAGATCCAAAATGCTCTGAGCCAGGTGAGAGAAGACCTGAAGACCTTGCTTTGTGCCTTGGAGAGGCTCAGCTCATCTTAAGATCAGGAACAGGCTTTCTGTAAGAGATGAGACAGACAGAAACCTCCGAGCAAAACAATGGATTTTTTTTTGGGACTTGTAATCATTGTTATGGGAAAAGGTGATAAAGAAAATCATGGTGTAGTCCCAGATTGGTCCCTCTGGGCCATTTGTGTGTGTGTGTGTGTGTGTGTGTGTGTGTGTGTGTGTGTGTGTGTGTGTATATTGTATTATTTAATGTGAAGATTATGTAAAAAGAAATACATGTTTATTTTCATGAAGAATCCCTTCTCTTGCTTTACAATTGGAAAAACACAATAAGAGAACCACTACAATACAGGGGCTTGTGGGCCATTTTCTAGTTTTTAATTCCAAACCAACTATTTCCATTTGGAAATCTCTTGGAACCCATTTATCTTCGTGTGTTATTAAGCAAAAGGGAAGGAGCTAATTATGAATGATTTAAGTATCATGTTCCCTCTGCTGGTCACGGCCAGAGCCAGCACTGAGGCCCAGCGCATCAGTAGGGCCAGGTCACCAAGACCTCACAGTCAACCACAGCACGGTCTGAAGGGCTGTGCTGCTGACAGATGCTCTTCTCTCTTTATTTCTCTTTCTATGCACGACTGGAGAAATTAGCCTTCGGGGTTTTTTTGATGGACGTCCAGCATTTTGATTTCCACACAGGCGACAATGCATATCCGAAGCACATTCATCCAAGCTTGTCCTCAAAGAGACAAATCATCTCCATCTGCAGGACTCAAAGCATTACCACGATGATCAAAGTGGCTGCCCCCCCCCCCCCCCCCCCCCCCCCCCCCCCCTCCCTCACTGGCCACCTTGTGTTGGGAAGCATTCCCTTCACATAATTCCACTGTACAGTAAATCAAGACCTACTCCAGCCTCTCTGAGAAAGCCTGTGTTTGCGGAATTAAAAAAAAAATGTGTGTGTGTGAATTGAGAGAGCAAGTGGAGGAAAAGAGTGATTTACTGCTTGACAACTGCAGGACACATACATATACACACACTCCTCTCCAACCAAAAGTCCAACACTTTATAATTTCTTGTATCTTATTCTACATCCAGCACTCTCAAATCCACAAATCCCCATAAAACCACGGCCAGGATCCGAATTTGCTGAGCGCTAAACAAAAGCAGGTTGCTGCGGCAACAGGGTGGCCAGAAAGGGATACTGCTAGATTCTTCTGCTTTGCATACTCGCCACAAATCCCAACTGCTGTATCATCCTGACTCCAACCATAAGCGTTTCCCTTATTGGTGTCATGGCCATCCCATCCCTGCGCTGGCTTGGTTGCCTCCTCCGGGTTGGAAAGAGGGTCATGAGGTTCACTTTGCCCTCAGGCCTGAGAAGGCATGAAGAGGAAAAATACTCAAAGTGTCAGTGAATCTGGAGCCTTAGGATCTAATAGTAAAACAAATAATTGCATTAATAATAGTTATATCACATAAAGATGCTTTACAGTTCCATCATACAGTCACTGTACCACCAACAATGGAAAAATATGTCCGGTTCCAGTGTCAATAAAACTATGATCAAACCTAGTTTTACACATGTACAAAACATGACAATACATCAAAATGACAATAGGCAATTTCAGAGAGAGGTTTGTGGCGTAAATATTTCTTAACAATCTCCACTCTGCAATCCAACAATCCAATGTGGACATCAGGGCAAAACAATCAAGGCACCACTCGGTGAAGTCCTGGATGTATTTTCTAAATTCTGCAATATCTGCAGGTTGAAGACGTGAAGCCTAAAAGGAAATGAAAGTGCATGCAAATATAAGTCTACCCAAATATAAGGAGACCAAAGCAATATAAACAGGATTGAGGTGTTTCAGTGTCGATGAGCAAGGTAACATGGCATGTTCTGGTCAAGCAAGAAAAAATAAGATCATCATCACAAAAATTAAGCTGAGGCGACTGTAATGGATAAGCCACGGGGTTCAAACGGGGGCAGATTGGATCTGAGAGTCTGCACTGAGATGGACTCCTCCAGGCAAACCTGGAAGACCAAAATGATCCAGCACAGAGCAGGACGGACAAGGCAGCCAAGATGAAATGAACTGAGAGGTGGGACAGAGCGATGAAGCCCTCTCAATGTCTCTCTGACTTTTTGACTGACCTTTTTTCCCCCACTCAACAAGATCAACATAATCGCTTCATTCTGGGAAAGCATCGCAAACAAACCAGCCATGAGATTAAAGCAAACACCGGTCTCAAAGAGCTCTAATCTCTTTCTTTATTTCCCCCTCACATAATGCTCCTCATTATTTTTATTTGCCCTCTTTTCGCTGAGCCCAGGCTTAAAGTCGGCAGGGCCGCAGAAGAATTGTCTGTGGGGGAGATTAGGAGAAAGTCGGCGAGGATTTTCAGGTGGTATAATCTCTCTTTCATCCATTTCACAGTTTATTAGTCCACATACGACCGCAAGAGATTGAGCTGTTTGTGAGGCACAGTGGTTTCATTCAGGTTCCATGAAAAGGTTAAGAGGCCCAGGGCAGTGACATAAGCACACAGTTCCAGGAAAGGGCCGTTTGTAAGATGGATCATGTTCTAAGAATCCGTTCACTGTCAAGGTGCCGTCATGCACTGCTGCTCATCAGCCATCAGATGGGGTCCTTGAGTCACTGTGATTTGTAAAGTTGCAGAGCTTCTTGACTCATGTTTCATTAGAAAAAGGCTCAGTAGGCCGTCTAAGGGCTGCTTTAATAACCTTGGAGAAGATTCAGGGTGCGTAGATGAAAAAGGCAGCGTCTTGACTCTGGGCATCTCTTGGGTTACGTGCAGCTGCGCCAACACCACTTGAACCTAAAGCACGGCGCACGTACAAAGTGGAGACCACATTGGACTTATTAAAACAAAAAGAGTGAACCAGGAAAGCAGTAGCATGTTATGCTTTGTGGAAGGCGGTTAACGCTTCCTGTCCAGGAAACATACAAGGTTGACGAACTGGTTTGAAAGAGTGGAGGTCTCCTCGGACTTTGCTCGCTCCATTCTGTCATGGGGAGACATAACTGCACAGTACAACTCCATGTTTCAGTAACATATATGTTAATGCGGCAACGAAAAACACATCATTCAGATATCTGAATGTGGATTTATTCAATGCTGCCCCCATGGACATTATGAACATCTGTGGGGGGAAAGAAAGTAATCAGCAGTCACTTTAAATGATTCACGATCAAGTTAATTAAATGAGTTCTGTCAGCACCATGGCTGCCTTGAAAGTGGATATAGTGGTTTCCCATACGTGACATTCCAGTGACAGTACAAAGAGTCCTTGTTTTACTCTAGGGGACTACAATTTTTGCCTAATAATTCCTTGTCGTCCATGTTTGCTCTGTAAAGCATTGATAGCTATCCTGTGCGATAAGGTAACAAGCACCTCTTCCTGTTCCCGCGTTGTCAGGAGCCACTCCATTTAGATGCCATAGAGGTGGAGATGACCTGAAATGGCCCCAGACTCACATGCTTCCCAAAGCCTTTCCTATGAAACCCCCCTGCAGGGTTTGCCCAACTGCTGGAGCACAGCCAGGCCTCTTTGTTTCCTCCTTGTTATTGCACTGTACAGCAGGTGGAAAAGCCCATACAAAGATATATTTTTGATATGATTCACAGTCTGTCTTGGATAGTGAAAAAATTAGGAAAGCAGAAAGAGAGAAAACACCTGTAGTACGGCGACCATGTTGACTGGTGGAGTGGAGAGTTGGCACCAAAGCCTTGCTGCATTCCTCTGAACTACAGCGCTCTTGGCAGGACATGACAGACAACTGATGTAACTTACTCTTCAGAGAAAAGAAAATTAGCTCTTTGTAGAGACCAGCCCAGCCCGCTGTTTATCTGGAGCTAACCTGAAGAGGTAGTCAGAAATAAAAAGAACAAAGCTCAAGCAAGCAGCCAATATCCATCAAAACGGGGCAGATACTCAGAAAAATATTTTATTGTACATTTGCTAGAATAGAAACAGAGGACCTAGTTATCCACCATGGAAAGTGCTGTACAGATGTCTACATTTCTGTCATCCAAAAGCAAAGTTTCCTGTCACAGCCGATCACACAGAGTGGGAGGGTGCGATGCCAGCTGAGGCCTGATCCGACTGAAGCAGATCCGATCATAACTGGCTGTAAAGACAACAGTATGTGATGTGAGACTGTAACAAACATTAAAATGATAATAACCAAGGGCATGTGAGGGCATCTGACTGACCTGTGGATGGCCAAGATGGTGGATGAGTAACTGACTGCTAATCTTTCCTGGACATCCAGTAGTAGCAAAGAGGTTTTCATTGGCTCGTGACCATCTAAGGTAGAAAATAGCAGCCTGTTAAATGTCATCCCATATTTTCTGAACCATATCATGAAATTAAATTCTCTTTATCAGGTAAAAATCGGCTGATTCTATTAGTTTAATGCCAAACTGCTTCTGTAGTTGGAAAAAGTTTCATTTCCTTACTTGAAGAGCCGTGCTTTGTCTTTGTGAGCTGGTCTTTTTTCTTGTGGGTAACTGTAAAGAAGGAGAACAGTTTAGACGCATCCCATCCTATAAAGTTATGCCAAAAGCACACATCAAGCATAATCAATAAGCCATTTTTCTTCACCTGGAGCGAGTTATATCCCAGATGAGCCAGTCGTTGCCAGCCACCGCCCCAACTTTGATGGTGTTGGTGAGGCACCAGTCAGCCGACATGAGCGGTGACTGGCCACAGTCCAGTGACAGAATAGCTTGGTGGGCCACCAGGTCATAGAAGCGAATTGTCCCCTTCTTCTCAGCCACCATTAACTGCAGAAAATCATGATTTCACCACAATGCATACAGTTATGCTCAGTGAATGCCAGCTGATTCCTGTTCAGGGACGCACAACTAGCTTGTCCCAGCGTGCAGCTGAAGTGAAAGGACACCCCACTCTTTTCTAAATGTTAGGCCAGGCATCCATTACACAGAGATTCAGTGACAGATACTTTTAACGGATGAAACAATCCAACTTTTTCGCTCCTGGCGCAGCGTCTGATATTTCATCTCGGGATGCAGACCAAAGGTATTTTTATCCCGAATTTAAAATCTGAACGCCTCACTGCTTATGACTCATTAGAATTAGTTTATGTGAAGTAACATGAGGCCCGGGATGCCTGAGAAACATTAAAATTTAAGTCAGCATCCCAGTGACACTGAATGTGACCAAAAAAAATAGTTTTTTTTTAAATAGCATCAAAACACAATTTGTATTTATTGTGGTCAAGTCATGGCTGATTCCTGGTCTGTCAATACGCAAGTACTGAAATCTATACCGTCAATCTATCACTGCTTACACAGTCCAGTGCAACTCATTCTGACGTTTGGCCAGGATCTTAGTTCATCTCATTTGACTTTTAACATAATTTTCATGTTTGGTATCAATCAAGAGGTCACTGATGAGGTCAGGACTGTGGGAGGGACACTAAACCCAGTATCACGACCTGCCTTACAGAAGGTGAGATAACAAGGCTCCATGTTGATCCTATGATGTGTCAATTATGAAAACATCCAGTTCCCTGTTCTGTCACCTGAGATCGGCCACATGCTTACATATAACATACAGTGATATTTGACAGTTTATGTGACAACTTAAAACTTTGTTGAGAATCTGAGCATGTGTTTGAGCCCAACCCTCGCCCCCACCTTAAAGACTTCCTCTGGGTGCCAGCACACACTGATGCCAGGGGAGCAAAGTCTGAGAGTAGTGCTTTCATTTCCATCCAGGTCCCACACCCTGTAGAAATGAATTAAAATGAGTGTTAACATGAACACAAATAAAATCCTCAGAGTTGCTGAGACAGAGCTTGTTTGAGCTACTTTGCTTTCAAGTGTTAGTTTTAACAACATTCAAGCTGTGTAACTACTTCTTTATAAACTGAAAGAGTTGAGAGGTCTTTGCGAAAACCCTAGTTATCGAGCTGTAGTGAAGAATGTAACAAACACAAGACTTTAAATCATTTCTAATTAGTAGCATTACGGAATAATTCAACGTGATATGTGAACCGCTATGGGCTTAAAATCCAAACAAATTCCACAACCTCCTAATTAACGATAAAGATGGGGTTTTAGAGCACACGTCTAAAAATAGCATTAGATTTTGAGCCACCCATAGATGCTCCAAAACAACGGAAGGAATTCACCTTCCCAAAAATTATTTCTTATTGATGCTCAGTCAAAAACAGAGTGAAGTAGACGCAGTCTTGATGCTGAGAGATCACAAGTCAGAAGTTTCCATCTAGCTGCCTCTTGTGATGTTTTTTCCACAGAATTCAACCTCTACTTTTCCTTACATTTGTGGCTCAAAACAAGACATTCTGCTAACAGGCGCAATGCGGGGAATGACAGATGACATGTTTTCATCCAAGTAATGGTTTGCTCCTAATTTATCAAACCCCTGCTAGTTGCGCACAAGAACATACAGGGAGGTCATACGTTTCCAGGGAAAACAAGCCCTGAGCTGCGAGGACAGACAGACTTATGCTAGACTCCCCTTTCAAGGAAAACGCAAGCCTCACATTACATTGAGCTAGGATACCAGGGGTGGGGTGAGGGGGGGGTGCATCACCCACCCTGAGTCGGCATTACTCTGCACTCACATTACTGCAAATGTTTCACTACTGTCATTCAATAAGTGGAGTACAGAGAGGGCAGCAGAAAGCACATCAGCTGAGGAAGAGTAACAATGGGAAGTTGAAGAGCATCTTATTTTGTGCATATTAAACAGTGGGGGCCATGCAAACTAAGAATCAAAACACGTGAGGAATACAAGCAACCTTCATTAAAGTAATCGCAGCTAAATATGACATTTGATAGCAAAAGCAGATGAGAAACAGCATGGATGTAATGAATCACTTGGACGGAGAGAGCTGTGGTTCCCGAGACCTGAATCTTTGGTTAACCACATCTGAACGATCCCTGAACTAGAAGAAAAGGTGGGGATGGAGGGGTAGAGGCTGGGGATGGGAGGCTGCAAGTGTTTCTGGGAATATAAAACAAACACTTGTGAAGCAGGGAAAGGCGTTGACTGATGAGGTCATGCAAAAGACATCATCTAATAAAGCCCCAAAAGCATCTCCAAAGACCATCTAAATGTCAAGTGTGTTGTTGGAGAAATTGATGTCCTCGGTGGTGTGGTGCAGGGGAGGATATGCCCCATCTCAGATGAAGACCTCAGTAAACACTCATTTTTTCCTGCCTCATCTCCCCTGCAGCAGGATAGAGTCCTGTCAAAACTCTGGGCTTCTTTCCTTTGCCCATGTGCAGACTCAGCCAGAGTCTCCACTGTGGACCATGTGTTAGGCTGAGGAGAAGAAAAAAATAAAAATTTAAAAAAGAAAAAAGAGAGAGTGAGAAAAAAATCCCAGACCACACCAGGAAAACAACGACTAAACCCTATTCTTTCAAACCACTAGCCAAGCAGAGCTCAATTGCACGCTACATCACCAACGGCCAAACTGTGGTCAACCAATCTGCCCTTCAAATGCAGAGCACCGGCTACACAAAAAAACAGAATCTCATCCAAATGAGGTGAAAGGCACAAGACACACACACACACACACACACACACAAAATACGCGTGACCACCTCTGATAAAAGGCGGTAATTGCATAACACTACATCAAGCAATAACTCTCCACTTCGATGTACAAGAGTTGAAAAGGACACCTAAAGTCCTGTATTTTATTATCTAAGTGAGAAAACAGCGCAGTCAGAACGTTACGCTTTGTCAAAGTTTCCTATAAGTGGCGCACATAGGTAATGCTGTTAGTGCTATGTGATGTGATTTACTTCAGAGAGCAGAGTAAATAATCAAAGGTGACTGTCTGAAGGGGGGTAGCTGGAAAGAGTCAAACAAATTCCCTTTCCAGTGCCTCACGCAGTCGGACTGTTAGCGGTGCACAATGTCTGCATCAGCTCCTATTTTAATGGGAAGATTTAATTTAGATCAGAAACACTAACATTATCTTTAAAAATAACATACTGCACTTTCACTGTTGAAAGAGTAAGTGAAACCATCTGATATGTTTTTTGGGTTAACTTATTCCCCCGATACACCTGGCAAGCTCAGGGATATAAAATGAGCAGTTAAGCTCAACAAGGGGATACTTGTATCCCTTGGGGTACTGCTATACTTAAATAGCAATATAGTAAATGTAAGGGGTTGGGTAGTGCAATTTTACATGATACAAATTAATACTTGATTATGTGAAAATATGTCAATACATTTAAGACACAGCCATATAGTAACAGCAAAACATTAAACATAGTTTTCTCAAACTGAAAAGCTAAAGTTACTGATAGTCAGTCTACATTGTTAGCTAAAAGCAATAAGTTTTGGATAATAACTAGAACCCAAAAAGAAATGAATACATACTTGAAATAGCTAAATATAGAAGACACATCTCTGAAATGTGTAACTACATTTAAAAAAAAAAAAAAGATCAAGTATGCAGCTTCTGTAAGACTACGTGGACGCACAAATGAAGCCTGAGCAAAGCAACTAAACACTGACAGTTTTATGGTATGGTTCTATGGTAACAATGTGTGTGTTTAAAAAAATATCAGTGTCAAATAGCATCCAGTTTACAACACATGGCTAAGAAGACATTCTGAGCTTGCTGGCAGACGTCAGTAAGCATGCGTGTGTAATGAATCTGTTGGAAATGTTTTCCCCTACACAATGTAAAGGGTTGGAAAGAACAAACAGAACATGACAAAAGCCTTAAACCCTATACATAATGCAGCGGGAGCAGCAGCAGCAGCACCTGTTATCCTGAGGTCATCCACATGCTCAGACAACCCCAAATGCCTCCAGGACCCTGCAGTGTGCCCTTGTGATCTGTAGGTGGCACCTTCATCCACAGACTCACCTCGCACCATCTATACTGTGAACACAAGCCGTTTATACTACATGAACCAAATGTAAACTACCCTGAGGAAGTGGAGTCTGGCTCCCCACCTAGATACTGCAGCATCAGGTTGCATGTTAGCAAAAGCAGATTTCCCACAACTGCAGGGGACAGTGATGACAATGCTAAGCAAACGCATAGTAGAGGCAATGGTGCCAAAACTAACAGAGAGAGGGAGAGGTCCTAAATCTATACATGGAGGGATACACTTCCCTCCCTTTCTGCAGGACCCTTTTCCTCCGCTCATATTGAGGCTCAGTTTGTGTGGGCTGCCTGGAAGGTCCTCTCCTGTGAACTTGATCTATCCCTTGTTCCGCCTCTGTCTTCCTCCCGCGTCCCATATTTTCTCAACATGAATTTAAATCTTTCAGCAGATGGAGCGCACTCTGTTTTCTCTGGCCGGTCAGTGGAAGGAGGGGAAGAGGAGAGTGGATGGGAGAGTCGTTCTTCTATGTGTGATCTCAGACAGCTTGTTATGGAAGGACAAGGCACTGAGCAGGACAGGACGATCCTCAAGTCAGTGACTGTCAAAGTGTTTTATACTGAAGAGCAGTTGCAGTTGAGTGAAAGGTTTTGCGTCTCTTTAGATGGTATTTTGCCATCAACATAACATTCAATGTAAATTCAGCTGCTGCAAATGTTCCTTCATCACAAGAAGTAACAAAAATGGTTGGAGTAAATGCAAAACTTATATTACAATACAAAAAAACTATTTTTGTTTGCATTCCGTTCGATAAGGCCTCAAAATAAATATGGTAAGCATTTATAAAGCTACAGAGGGAGATACAAATATTTTCAAATAGTTAGGAATACCAGTACCAACTGAAAAAGGATGAACGAGCATGGCACAGTGGATCCTGCAAGGAGACAGTGATTCAAAGCACAAAGCAAAGTCAACTCAGGAGGGCTTTAAAAAAAATAGTGTAAATGTTTTACCATGGCCTTCACAATGTCTACACCTAGGTATCACTGTACACCTGGCACATAACCAACTAATAGGGTAAACTTGGAAGAAGGAACCTGAAGAATGCTCAGAAGGTACCCAAAAAGCTTAGAGGAGGTTATAAAAGCAAAGGGAGGTCACACAAAGTCTTAGACAACATTTCATAAAAGGTGGTACAAACCTTTGCACTGATATAATAGCAAATATCATTCTTCATACAGTTCTTGATCATTTTTGTTACTTCGGATGATCAAGGAACATGTGTACAAGCTGAACGTAAGAAAAAAAAAAGGCCTTTTCAAAGTAAAAGGATGAAGAGTTTTGCACAGAAATTGTGTTGCACTTTTTAAAGATTAATTAAAAAAAGCAAATCCAATAAATAAAGGTATGAAAATGAGCGAGGCCCACTACTGCAGCACAGATTGGCATGTGGCCATAGTCCCAGCCTCCTGGAGTAGAGGGGGTTGTCCCTGTGCTGACCCTGGCTACTGACACACATTTTCCTTCCTTTAGCTTCAATTGAAGAGGAACATTTGGGGACTTGTTACAGGTCCCCTTTACAGAGGAAAATTTTTCTGTACCTAATTGGATTTCCATATTTAATCAATTAGCTACAAAAGCTACAAAGCAGCTCTGTGCTTACGCACAGTCACACCAGAGCATGTTGTGCTAAGCATCAAGTTTCACTGTGGAAACACAGTCATGACTTTCTGCACCATTAACAGAGAACAGAACTGAAAATCAGAACCTGAGAACACACACACAAACACACACACAAAATGGTTTGGACCTGCAAGTGTGGTCATCACTGACGGAAGCAATTTGTTTCCCCTCTGTGGGCTCGAACACCAAATGGTTAATGTAGCTGGTGTGGCCCTCCATCACCTGGGCAAGGGTACAGAAAAACAATGGGCTAATAACAATGAAGCACACGATTAACAACGGTAATCAACGATTAACAGAAGTGAGCACACTAGTTGTAGCTCTGCCCTCCATGTGCAGGGTAACGTTTCCTGCATTACTATAGTAAGTACCACACATCAGTGCTAAGTAGACAAAGTTTGATGCCAACTGACAAGAACAGTTCTGGTCAATTTGCTCCAGATGTTGCACTACCTTGACTTCATGCTTGTCCTGAAGATCGGAAGTCAACAGGCGTAGCCTTCTGTCAGCTGCAGCAGTGCAAAATCTGCAAAGAGAGGAAGAGGAATGAAAGTAAGGATTTAAAAAAATAAACAAAGAGAGAACATCAAAACCCTAATGACAGATGACACCACCTAGACTGACACCTCTGGATGTGTGTCCGCGTGTGTGGTAGAAACTTGAACAGCTATCAGTAGAAACTCTGCCAGGGAGATTCTAATTGCACGCTAAGATAAACACTGAGAAACATAAGATTCCTCACGCCATTTATGCATGTCTCTGTTCAAAAACCTGTGCAGAGCCAGGCAGAGGACTTTTCTTCTAATCAGTCCTAGTATACGCCACTGCCTGCAATTATTCATACAATTACACTAACTCACTTATGACAAGAAAAACACACACATATCACCAGAATAAACAGACAGCGGTTCACACATTTTCAGTTGCAGGCACAGATGGATTTGGCATGATGTCACTATAAACACCCTTAACGTGCTTCAGGGTATTACTGCTACACTACATTAGATTATATTAGGATAGGCCTTCTAACCCTGAAAATTAGTGTTGTACTTTGGAATAAAGCATGGAACACATTCTGGCTCCTATTGCTTTTTTCTAGGTTAATGTCAAATCCATTTTCTTGATGGATCTCCAGTAATCCTGCAAAACACAATAAAAGTCACTCTAAAAGGGCAATGCCACTGAAATTTGGGGAACCTAATAATTTTGCTAGAACCTCTAAACTCGAGGGCGGAAACACTTTCTTCCTCACTGTGAGCTACATGAGCCGCGAGTTTGTTTTTCTAAATAAATATAACGTAGTTTGCTCTGTAAAAGATTGGTAAGGTCCTGTGCAGAACATCTGAAAACCCGGTGACACTGGATAATGCCATCATACGAGGAAGAATCATGGACAAATTATGATAAAGATGGGCCCAGGGGCACAGTCACGAACACCCTCCTGGGTCTGTAGACTGAATGGGACAAAACAAATTACAAAAAAAGTATTTGTTGGCACTTTTTCAGCCATTTGAAGTTTGTTTGTAGTTGTTTAGGTAGTCCTTCTTTGTGGTCATTTTGAGTCTATAGGAAGATGTTATAAGTGTCTTTGTAGTCATTCTGCACCTCTTTGGGTTTTTTTTTTTGCATCTCTGTAGTCACTGTAGTTTTGTGTGTATGTGGCCAGAATATGTCTCTTTGTATTATCTTAAAGTGTATTTTTAGATATTCTAAATATTTCCGTAGTCATTGTGAGTAGTTTTGTGTCTCTGTGGTTATTTTGTTTCATTTTAAGTTGGATGTTCAAAGTGTCACTTATAGAGTGGCTCTGTTCCTCTATGTGTATTATATACTTAATATAATATACACATGCATACATCATAGTCATTGGGCATCTTAGGATGAGATATAACTGCAGCGTCTTTTGTTTCAGTGTGACCAGGGGCCTTTGGTTGCAAATTGTTCCCTCATTTCCAGTCACCAACTTTCCTCTCACGGGTGCCAAGTCTCTAAACAAGGAATAAAATTCCTACTTGTTGTTCATTGTGTTGTCCTTTGTGTTTACCCAGTTGTTCAAAATGTGCCTTAGACAATCAAGAATGAAAAATGTGGGTATTTGGTGAAAGTCAGTGGTTATGTGTGGGTATCTGGTCTTTGTACTGTAGGTTTCAGCAGTCTCTTGATTTGTTCCCATAACAAGCTACAGTGGTGGCAGCCCTGCAGCTCAAGCCCCCTCTTCTCCCCCCCCCCCCTCATCTCTCTCACTCTCTTTGGGCCCCAGCCTAAGGCAAGCCCGTGAGAACCTTGTACTTTTCCTGGAAGGCACAGCTACGTGCAGACCAAAGGGAGGGATGGAACCTGAGTGGGGAGTCATCAGCGCAATAACATGTGCGCACGTCACAGGGCTGGCTCAAGGGCCCTGTGGAGTAAACTACAGAAGGCCAAGAATTATTGCTGCCTTTCCTTTTCAATTATAGAAAGCCTAAACACCTCTAGAGGGGCTGCAGAACCTTCCCATCCACTGCTCCAATTAGGAGGAAACTCTTGCTTTCTAACAATCTACAGTTAGGATAGTTCCCTCCTGTCCAAGGCCACCTGAAACAACTTGGCTCACATCCTCCCAGCTGCATTGTGATAGTAAAAAGCCATATAGACTACTTTCACAAAGCACACAGCATAGCTTCTTCCTCTACAGCCGTGTCTTTTTTGTGATCATAAGAAAAATCTTTTTGAATAATTGTCCTATTGCATTAAAAGATATGAATGTCAGATTTCTTATGGGTGGAATCGAGAGATGTCTGCCAAACGCACCCTCTCACATGAAAACATAGCCAATTACACGCAGTCACTAATTAAGTGTTAAATAATGAGCTGTATCCTACAATACATCACACAGAACTGATAAACTCCCATATGCAGTAGCGTAATTTAAGAAAGTATTCAAGCCAGTTCATGTATGCATAATTAAAACATTAGCTGTGCAAAAATATATCATTTTGAATTAATGGCATTGCTGTGTTGCCCATTGTTCTACACTCAATAACCTAGGACAAGGATAATAACCTCAATAACGTAATGACAAACCAAAAACTCGACTCCTAATTGAATTTTAAAATATATATAATAAATAAATCACAAATTCAGACCAATTGCTGTGGCACTACAAATTGTGGTCAGACACATCTTTCTTTTTTTTGAGATGTGACTTGGGACTTTACTGAAGTCCACAGAGCTTGGACTTATCTTAGAGAAAGGCACACACCTGTTTGCATATCAGGACAAAAAACAAGACAAGCAACTACAATTAGTGCTGGGGCACAGATACTGGCAAACCAAAAGATGGATGCAGGTGGGCTGAAAACAAGTAGCAGTACCTGATTTTTGGTATCCTGTCAAGCCGAGATTCCGGACTCCAGGCAAGAGCATCAACACGCGCCTCATGATGAAAAGCTCGAAGAACATTGAATTCAACTCCCTCAATATCCATATCCTCCTCCTATGGAAACGATCTTATGTTCAGACAGGAAGAAATACACTATGCAACACGTAAACCAGGCTGCATGAAACTGAGTTCCTAACCTGGAAGAAGCAGGTGCCCACTACCACATACTGGTTTCCACCATAGGCCAGGAGAGAGGCAGGGACACCAGAGCTGAAAGGACTGAACTCCACCACATGAACATAGTCGTCACATGCCACTGTGTAGCTGGGACTGCGAACGGAGTCCTCTTGCATACTGTGTCCTAGTAGAAAAGCAAAATTCATTAAACAGGGAAAAAAAAAATGGTACATCGACTACTAATTTAATTTATATCAGGTTTCATCCAAAAAATGCCAACAGAACACATGATTAGGTAATGGCAAAAAATACATTCATAGAAACAAATTTAAAATAAATATAATACATATGTTTGTTTTCTTTTGAATATTTTCCAGTTTTATATATTTTCGTTGGGACAGAGACGTGCATACACTGTACATCTCTAAAATGTAGCTGGTGTCACATTAGGCTTGTGATAGAGCCATAATCCACAATGACATGGAACGAAGAGTCTGGAATGAATTGTATTTACAGATTCAGAGTCACAGAGAGTCAAAGTCCTGCGGACTAACAATATTAACAATAACCTTAACGTATAGTTGAGTAAGGCAACGTTAAAGCAACGAGCGTTAGCAAGTTGGCTTGGCTGTAATAAGGCGAACATGTCCGCCTGGTTATGCAGAATGCTTTGTATCCTAGTTATTCCACAGTAAACGAAAGTAGCTCTAACGTGGACGCGCTGTAAACGGCTCTGGTGTTTAAAATTCAGCCAGCGACAGAGCCTGTGCGACCTGGGGTGGAGAAAAAACGTGCTACCGGTGTGTGGAGAAAACTCGCCTGCCATTAACCCAACAAAACCTTTCGCCCGTTTCTAGAAACTAACGCTACAGCTAAAACGTAACGATTAACTACTATTTAGGAGAGCACCTTACGGTTTGGAATCGAATACTGACACATATTAAACACAAAATGATGTATTTCACCTTCTTAATTTTCTAATTTTCACTGAATTAAAAGTTGCCCGCCGTTAGGATATTTTCAACCTTCTTCCTGCTACGTCATGGGATGTACTATTACATAGAATTGACAGGAGGTAATTGGTGCAACATGATTAAATAATTCGTAATCACTTAAAGATATACGGGCATATACTGTGAATAATAGTTACATATGTATTTTAAACCTCTCTCTAGCAATTAAGACTAAATCTTTCAAATAGAATGAAGCGAAAAAAAACTTTTTCATCAGACAGCCCCCGTCGCTTTCTGCTGCAAGCTGATTGGTCAGGAAACGTCATCAGCGATTTAAAAATTCAAAACAGCTGCTTTTTATCGTGGACGTGTGTTGCTGGACATTGTTTCAAAATTAGAGGTTTGCACTGTTAAAATTAACATTGTTCGTGATTTATTGTTGCCATATCTCTAGCGAAATCATAGTTGTATGTAGGCTTTTGTGGGCGCTGATAAAACAAACCCGGGGGCGTTTCGGGAGTGAACTTCTTTACGACAGGCTTTTAGATTATTTTTGGTATTGGTTTGAAGTCGATTCAACTTTTATATCATAATAGTTGGTTTTCTCTAGTAACTTGCTTCATTCAAATGAAAAGTCATTCTTGTCACGTTTGCAAAGTATTTAAACACGTTGGTTTTAATAAGCCACGTTTATTACAGTACTTTACTCCTGTTTTAGGTTATAATGGAAGTTTTAGGAGACCGTCTGAAGGTGATGGTGAAAACTTTTAGGCGAGAGAGCCATAGGGTTTTACAATCCAAGAGGACCACCATTCATGGGGCAGATGGTATGATGATGGTGCTGCAGCTGGCCATGGCAGAAGTGAATAAACGGGTAATTATTATGAAATATAACAGTGTTAGGAAAGAGGTTTTTTTAAGTTGTGTTTTTATTGTTCTTGCTGCACATCATCTGGTAGCAAAAACCAGGCAGTCAGACAGACCCAGTTCCTACCCTGACTGTGGCATGGTTCATTTAGACCATCAGGCTGACGGTCATCACGTCTATAACTGATAACATTACCAGAGGTTTCTGGTTGAGATGATCATGGCTCACTTTTGGAAAGCAGCAAAAAGTCTTTGATTGGTTCCAGGCTAACAGTAATTATGGCTGCTTCTTCCACTGTTTTCTCTCTTCCTTTGACAGCATGGCACAGAGTTCAAAGTGGCTCTGAGTGATGTCCTGATGGTCTGGAAACACTTACTGTTAGACAAACTTCACCTGCCACCCCCCAGCTTTGCACGCTTGGAGAACTATGACCTCATCCTGGAGGCTTACGAATCCTTCCTTAAACGCTCCAACACTGTGGACCTGGTTGACATATTCTCGATGTACAAACAGCTAAGGGTAATGGCCTCAGACCCAGAAGAGCCTTTTAGCCCGGTGAGAAGAAGCTGGTTGAAATCAGGCCGATGTTAATTATGGATGATCAGATTGGCTACTATGTTAAAGAGAAGATCATCAAATTTATGTCTCTCATTACTTTATTTTATTATGCTTTTGTCAAGATCCAGCTGTTTGAGTTCCTATCAGGAAATATGGAGGTCTCCGAGTTGCCCGACCCTTCAGTCCCATCAACACCTAGTAGTAAAGACAGGTCCTGCAGCTCACAGGTTAGCCGACTATGTCCTGCCTTCACACACTAAAAAGAGATGTAGCACATTTTAATTTATATCACGTGGTTGATGAAATTTTAGCAGTTTAATACTGTCAGCCAGCTCCTTAATTTTAGTAGTAAAGCTACTGTGCCGTTTTGTGATTTGAAAAACACAACGTGGACGGACATCTTTTTTCTTTTTCTTTTTTTAACATTGACATTTTGAAAAGTGCACTCATTCTAGCAGAGAGGGTCATGAGAAGGTGACAAAAATCTCCCCATTGATTAGGTGAAAGAAAAAATTCTCCTTGCACTTTCTCAATTAAATATTATATTATCAATAGGTAAAAATGGCAGTGAGAAGGGTTTTCTGCTCCTATCTGAGTTTGCTCGTGAACTCCAAGAACGACATGGCCATGGCGCTCACCCTCGACGTCCCCAGCCGCTCACTTGGACGACAGGCATTCACAGACATAAAGCATGCTGCACACAACAACAACACTTCTCTCTTCTTGGTGAGATGACGCCACATCCATCATGTTCTTATGTTTCAGTGCTGATGTCATTACACCTGGCATCATTACAAGACTAAAACTATGACTTTAAAATTGCATTAATCTTCTCTGGCACCACATTTAAATCTTGTTCATGCTTTTTGCAGGCTGTGACATCTTTTGTGAGGGCCATCCAGCTCGGAGGAAAGGGCTACGCTCCAGCTGAGTCTGACCCATTGAGGAAACATGTCAAGGGCCTGTCTGACTTTGTCCAGTTTCTAGACAACCTGGAAGAAATACTGGGGGAGATTCCTGACCCAAGGTACTGAATACTGATGAATACAGGCATCAATTCTCTCTCTGTATTTCTGTTGCTTTTGAGGTAATGCCTTCATTCCTTTGACAGAATTGCCTGTAAATGTTGGGAGGCAGGAATAGGCTCTATGCAAATTCTTGTTCAGTTTGTGAGTAGGAATCATTTAAGGAGCCCTATTAAGCCTTTTTTGTAGTTTCTGTTGCAACCTCACTGTTGTGATGGTGGGTGGCCATATCAAACGCCACCAAACTTCTGAAATGTGAGCTGAATGTTTGTTGAAGGAATTCCCAAAAAAAACAAAATCTCATATCTCTGTCTGGTGTTTCGACTCAGTCGAGAGGTTTCCCAGACTTTCTTTGGACCCTCCCAAAATGTTCCTGACAGTCTTTTGTACAAATGTCATCAGTCCGTAAATGGACCTCCATGTTTATTGGCCACACGCCCATAAAGTACACAGTCTCTGGTTACATCTATGGCTCACTGCTGTGCTTGGCTCTCCAGCAGGCTTCCTCAAGCTGGCCAATCGGAACAGACTCGGGTGAGGGAGAGCCCTAAAGAGACAGGAGCTAAAATGTTAGTCCATTTTCTTTGTAATAGGGTGTCCCAGAAAGCATTCATGACCTTAGCAGGCTGCGATACACACCCTATGTGCAGGAAAAAAACAGCAGTTGAAGTTACAGTTTAAAACAGGGGTGGGGAGCCCATGCTCCTCGAGGGCCACAGTCCCACTTGTTTTCCAACTATCCCTGCCCTGAACCACTGCTCTTCCAGCTTCTGATTGATTGAACCCACCTGATTATCAGCAAAGTGTAGGCAGAGTGTAGTGCAGGGAAAGTTGGGAAAACAAGCTGGGGTGCGGCCTTCGAGTCCTGCAGTACTTCGATAATGTAAAGATTTACAATATTGTATCTGTTGAAGTTCTCTAGAAGGTGACATTGGATCATGCTGGGGCTTAAAAAACTTTAGAAACTCATAAGGACAGTCTAATTTGGTGAACCGACTCATCATACTGAAAGAATGAAGCTATTTAAAGTCGCTGCAGTCTTTCTGTCTGTGGTCCAGGCAGAACCACTCCAACCAAACTCAGTTACAGTCTAGTGGGTTGTACCGGTATTCAATGGTTTTCTCCTAACCTTTCCACCTCGTCAGAATGACAAAATCTCCTATTTTCTAATAAAATGGTTAAAAAAAAAAAATTAAAACTAACCAGCACTTAGAGGTTGGAGAACCGCAGCACCAGCAATTTTCACTGTTTATGGCCAAATTTTCATTTATTTTTTTTTTAAGGGTGTTAATATTGTACAATTTTGTTGTCAACAAAAAGCCTCAAAACCGATAATGTGTTGTTCCATTTCTCAGTAGTTCGAGTTGCGTGCCGTGTCTTCATTATATAATATATACTGTCATTTTCATAAAAGGCCTAATTGTTACCTAAAACAGCTCGGCATTGGACATTTGTTGGAGACTATTTTCAGCTGCAGATTAATCCGCACTTGGTGCTGTTTGGGCCCAGTGGGAGTGAGTCAAAATAAAGTACTGTGTGTGTGTGTGTGTGTGTGTGTGTGTGTGTGTGTGTGTGTGTGTGTGTGTGTGTGTGTGTGTGTGTGTGTGTGTGTGTGTGTGTGTGTGTGTGTGTGTGTGTGTGTGTGTGTGTGTGTGCGCTCATTGTAAGGAAGGAACATGTCACCTGGTGCAACCGTGAGCCTCATGTGTTGTAGCTCTATAGTGAAAAGAATTATCAGGCTACAATCTGTTGTTTGTAGAATCTGTTCATTGATGATCTTTTCCCCCCCAAAAATTACTACTGAATTAAAGATATATTCAGGTTTCTACAGTTAAACCCATGACAACAGATTCACTGTTGATTATCCCAAACCATTCTGCATTATCCCAAACATGCTTACACAAACAGTTTGCTGGCACTTTCCTTCCAAAGCTCATCCCAAAATGCCGTGTTTAATTTATTGTGGCCTTAAAATCTCATACATGCATCCCATTTCTGGGGAAATCATCCTGAGCTGACGAGGGGCAATGCAGAGCTTCTGCGAAAAGTCAAGTACGCTTCAGTTCTGGGAGAGACTGAGGTTTAGCACAGAGAAACTTGTGATTTACGACTGGGCAGACTTTTCTTTGAATTGCTCCACTTGTTTCCTGCATTTCATTCCTGCACTGTTCGGGGCCGGGTGTATGAGCCTGGCCAACACCTGACATCACACCTGTGATCATAAAATCCACCTGTGCCACTGCAGCTTGTCATTATTTCCTTGATTTCCCTGTAATGACTCCCATCTAAGTTTCTCATGATAACAGTTGGATTGCTAAAGTATGTTCATCTTTGCTACATCAAAGCCTGTTTGGTTAAATAACCAGTTCCCGGTTTAATGCTCTTACTCGGAATTATCATCAAACCTCGAGCCCCACAGATCCTTCTCCATGCATTACAGATTCTTTGGCACCACAACAAAAGTGATTATCAGAGATTATTTAGCAGCTCAATCCTGTGACGTCAGAGCTTTGAATCTTTTGTGGCTGTTGTTACAAAGCTTGAGTCAGCTGAGCCATAACAAAACACTGATGTTTGTGTAGTAGTGGATTGGCGTCTCGCTGTTCTCCTAAGGTTTCACAGTTCACGCAGGCCGATCGCCGCAAGTCTGATGAGACTCTGATGAACTCAGCCATTGTGTCTTTCAGCAGTCTTGCATTGCTGTATTTCCTCATACAATCACCTCCTGTGGAGAGTTCAGGGCCTTTTGTAAAGTGAACGTCTGGTTTTTCCCAAATGATTCTGTTACTGAGCTGGGTGAGGGTTGAGCCGTCGCCTTTCCAGCAACTATGATTTTTAGTAATATGGCTGTTAAAAAGCGACAGAAGTGATACCTTGGTACAAACCACCTTTCCAGAAAAGCTGGGACACCACAATGTAAGTAAAAAGAAAATTTAATGACTGGTAAATTTTTCAAAACCTATATTTCATTGTAAATCATACAAAGACAACCTATAGAAATTTGTTTTTTTTTAAACAATATTTGTTTTTATTTGATCCTAGCAACACATCTAATATATTAATACGGATAATTACTGCAATAAAATATTGGGATACTATAATAATTTTTCAAACACTTTTTTACATACTTTTAGTATATAGCAATGTAATAAATCATAAACCATGTATTGTGAAATATAACTCGCAATTCCTGCTATTACACATTTACCACTGACACATTGATGTCATCAGATTCAAAGTGAGATTTACATTTTCCAAAAACTTCAGCTTCAATGTTTTATAATGTTGTCTTTGCATAATTAACAATACATTTCTTTCAAATGATTAGCATATCATTGCATAGTCTAATTTAGATTTTGCAAAGTATCCAAACTTTTCTGGAAATGAACTTTGTGACATTTTTTTTTATTTTATTTTATTTCTTTTTGGAAATGCAACCCAGATTGTGTGCAAGCCTGAAGAAAAATCCTCAAACTATAAAGAAGAGGTTTCTCTGCATCCAGTGACAGTGTCCAGGGTGACTTGAACAGGGATTGGAATCATATTTTCTGCTTCATAATTATTAACATTGGCAACATTTACAGGGAAATAAAGCTCAACTGGATGTTAGCGCTGAAACAAATACAATATGAGCCTTTCAAGTTAGTGTTCATTTAATTGAAAGTGAAGCTGCAGTATATCTTGAGTGAAATTCAGACTAAGGCACTGACTATTCTGGGTTTACAGTTTTTGGAGACAGTTATTCATGTTGGCAAAAAATTGGCTGAACTCTTATTAATTCCATCCAGATGAAAATATGTTTTGCAGAAACCTATTCTTTTCCAAATAACAAATGCAGGGTTGCCTCCATCTTCAGCGCACTAGATGTCACTGTGTTTAATTTCAGTGTATGTGGAGCCAGGCTGGTAACGGCCATCAGGGCAGCGCTGGTCAAGGGACGCAGCAGCGGAGATGCAGTGTATGCTGCGGCTGACGAGACTGCAATGGAGCTGAAGGAGAAGATCTGTCAGCTGCACCAGATACAGAAACAAAGTGTTAACGGAAGCCGGATGGGGATAAGCCCGGCCAGGGTAACGTATGACCTCTGCTCTCCAGCCAGGAAGCTATGGTTCTGGCTCTTGAGTCTAGCTGAAGTCCACACATTAATTCTGAAGCCACTTGATCTTGAGCTGACAGCGAACTCATTGTAGCTGTGGTGTTGTTGTTTCTCTCCAGCCGAAGGCTTATGCAGTCAATCATGCAACTGCATATGGAGGCTGGGACAGTGTGAAGGTTCTGATGGCGATGTTGGATGAGGAGGCCCTGAGTCCTCCTTGTCAGAACAAGGCAGACCTGCTGTCTGAGGACCAGCCTGTTCTCAGTGGAGCTGAGGGAACCTGCGTCCTCACGTTGTTCAGGTTGGCACAGATGGGAGCTGAAATGGTCTTTCTTGTGTGTTTATGTAGTATAATATATATGGTGTTGTGTAAATCTGATTCCTGTGGATTTAGATGATGCAAAAATCTGCACTTTAAAGGCATCACCTGATGGCATTGGGCATTTCTGACCAATGTTTACATTGTCAAAATTATGTTTTAGAATTGCAAAACAAAAATTAAAAATTAAAGCTACAACCTAAACTAGCATCAGCATAAGACCACCACACCACAGTCAATGCCCCCCGACCCACGAGCTTCATTAAACAGAGCTAATTGTCTTGGTTATTGTGACCATGTATGGTTTTTCCAACTTCCAAATCTTTTGTCTTTGCTTTCAATGTGCTGCCCTCCTCAGATCCCCTGAAGTGCCCACTGGATGTTCTCCAGAACCCCTAAGGAACCGAGTCCAGAGCCGCCTAGACCTGCTCAAACCCAAGGTAACATGGGCCCCTTTTATCCGAAACCCCCAAATCCAAACCTTGGGTTACATCAAATTGAATCAGATGTACAAACATTGAAAATAACATCTTTACATCCTGTAATTTCTCCCTGGTATTATATTATTTATTTGCTTAGCTGAAGTTCACATCGTAACCGACTTCCACTGTTCCCATTTGTACAGCTGTGTTTTAGATCTTGGCATTGGTTGTAGAATGCAGTTGTAATAGTGAAGAAATTGTAATAGTTAACCCGTCCTGATGTAAAGTATCCTATTGTCAAGGCTCAGCTCCGTTCGTGTAACTCCTTAACAAGTCTTATTGTCCTTTCTTTGCCCCTGGCTGTGACCTGGGTTGTTTCATCTTCTGTGGTCAGCGTAGACAGATCCTCACATTTTGGCAGACTGTATGTTGTCATGTTAATTGTGATTATTGTTCAGACTTTTATTGATTTAGTCCAGTATCATTTGGAAAATGCAGAAGAGCATTGCAACTTTCGTATGGGCACCACATTTTTTTTTTTATCGATGTGCAGAATCCACCTCGAAGCTGTGAGTCCTTGTGGATGACAAAGACAAAGAAATTGAAAGAAGCAGAGATAATCTCTGCTCCTGTTGCATCCATTTTAAAACCTGACGTAAGCGAGCAATGGAAAATTAGTGGAATGCTCTTAAAAAAAAAAATACTATCCACTAATATATTGTAACTAGATTTTTAGGATTCCAGTATCAGTTGGCCCTTATCAGCTATGTCAGTATTAAAACAGTTATACATCATTTAAAACAACACACGGGTTGTTTTGATGCTTGAAGTTAATTTCTTTGGAATGCGAAACGTATACTTGTAACAGCACTTTTTACTATTTGGAAATGCCACTGAGTATCTGAGTACTTGGTGGATCCATTGCGCACACACCAAGTCTGCTATGTCATCCCAAAACACTGATGGGACCAGTTTTCAATGCTGAGGTCGGGCTGTTATTTTAACACGAAGGAGCTCTGCTGTGTGAACTCCTCCTGAACATGTATGCTAAACACATTTTGTGAAATGCTGCCTTTATTTGATTGCGCTAGCAGATGTCATTTCAGCTCCCCACAATCTGGCTGGCTTCCTGTTTGAGTGCGCTGTAATGGTCCCCGGGCAGCTCACTGCTTCCTGAACTCGGTGAGCGGAAGCTCTCTGCATCAATTTCACTTTGAAGATGCCATATCAGTCGCGTAACTCGACTAGCGAAGGAAACTTGAAAGGTTATTGTTTCCTGTTGTCTGCTGAATGACTTTATCCTGGACGTGTGCGGCAGTTTCATCATGCACTGACGTCAACTGGCACTCGCAGAGATGGACAGATTTAGTTTCTGCTTTTGGGAGGTTTCCAAATCTTTTCCTAAGTGCCACAGATGATCCAAACATGGAAAACTTTTGACTAAAACTCTTCATTCTGGTTTCATGCAACTGTAGTAATGATGTTTGTGAAAAGGTCCATCCATTAAAACGATAGTACAGTGCAGGCGATCACATGTTGCTCATTCTCACTTTTATCATCTCCGTGTTTGTGAGAACACGTGTCAAAACACAACGCTGCAGAAATTGCTTGCACCTGCTTGTGGAAGCACCGTCAGGAATGTCTTGGTCAGGTGTCTCCAGCATGGGGTCAGACAGTGTATGGGGGTCATATCAGGACATCTATCTTCAGAAGAATGAGTGCTGTCTGACTGCATGGTGCCACGTAGAGCACCCACCTGTTTAATTGGATTAGATGTTGCCCGTCGGTCATAGTTTGGCCGTGTTCACTCTTCCACCGCCTCCTGTTGTTTCAAGGGCGTTTCAGATGAACTATGTTTTATTAAAATCCGACCGTCACAGCAGACATGTTTAGCTCCGTTATTGTGCCTCGGTCTTCACATTATTGTTGTTTTAGGTGCTCCTTTAAAAAATGATTCTGAGAAGCACAAAGGCTTTGATCCCTCCGTGTTTTACGGACCCACCCAGCTTTGCTCGCGGTGTTTTTTTCCTCCTCTGATTTCTCCTCCCTACTGTGGCACACAGGCCCGAAGGATGAAATCCGTGGATTGCAATAATCTCGAGCAGGCCTAGATCAAACAGTGGATGAAATGATCTATGTGCCCCAGGGCCAGGATTGTAGTATTCAGTATTATTCAATTTGTTAGAACTAAGTAGGCTGTCAGAAAAGGCTTTTCAATGAAGTGCGCTAGAGTCTTAAACATGTTCTTGTGGTAAAATGAAAGGAAACTGTTCTTATGTTAAAATGAGGGTAAGGTCAGACCTATTAGCCTGTCAGCCTACATCACTGTAGGGCTGCTAATCAGCATAAATGCACATAAAAATACAACGACTGTCATGTCTTTTCTTAAGTCTGGCTTGTGCTAAGTGGCTGTACTACAGTATAAAGGCCTGGTTGATGGAGTACTGCTGAGATGACCATCTCATCTCTGCAGCCGATTTCTGAGGCACTGTTGGTCTCCGGTACTGGATGGTTGCTCAGTCTAACCGGACACATTTCCCGATTATCCAGGCTGCTGTTCTCCTGCGAACATTTAAAGCTTTAAGAATGGTTTCATGTCCTTGCCCTGACCCATGACCCTGTACCACAAAATGTTTGTACGTGGGTCTGCAGACCTAATGGCATTATGAATTAATTAATGAAATGTTATTGTAATAACAAATGTAAGTAAGATATATTGACAAACTTGAGTGTAGATGGATGGTGAAAATTGCAATTTCATCTATGCAATGATTTAAAAGTGGCTGTAGAGAGTTTGGTGCTCTCTGAATGAGTTGTTTTAAAATGTGCCAAAATGGAAATTTACTTGTGAAGTGTCTGTGAGACAGAGAGATGCTGATCATAATATGTCTCATAATCTGCCCACATTCATTTAATCTTTTTCCCTTTTTTTTTTTATTCCAGGCTAGAGACAGAGCCATTCGATCCCAGTTTGCATGCACATACAAAGATGAAGAGCTGCCACTCAACCGTTTGTTGGAGTTCCCCAGCACCAGCCAGATCCCCACCTGCATGCACCCAGCACCCAAACTCAAAACCACCACAGCTGCGGCTAAGGAGTGCTGTTTTGATGTGGAGGAAACCGCCTCAGGTACAGATTCAAACTTAATTTTGAAAATATTTCAGGTACTTTTTGTGCTCCGTCGCACACAAAGTTCAAGATGTCAGCACAAGCCACGGAGAGTTCTGTCTGCTGGGGTTTCTGATGCCGCGCACCTGGACTGAGGCCCAGGCACACCTTCTCAGCCCCAGCCTTGAGTCCTTCCAGCCCTGGGACTGATATCAAATGAATCCCCATTTTATAAAACTCAGTCACCCCTACATCTTTAGTTCGAATCAAAAACCACCGAGTTGTGGTCCATTTCCTCCTCTGTCTTTTGTTCCATGAATCAGGCTCGACTCAATCAGGTTACGTGACAAATGTTAAACAGTTAACGTCAACAATTTGGTCATGATCCCCCCGCCACCCACCAGTTTGTCAAACTCGCCTTTGCTTTGTTTCATTCTTTCCAGCCAAGCCTACCTCTGAAGGTCCAAACATGGAGCCGCGTGGTGTACAACAAGGGGCTGCTCTGGGTCCAAGAAGTGGAAATGTTCAGAACACAGGTGCAGGTCTGAGCAATAAAAAGAGAAGTCGCACTCAGATGCAGGGCAAGGATCCAAACAAGAGGAAGCAGGCAGACTGTGACAAACATGGAGGATCGGAGAACGAGCCTCCGGAGAAGAAACGGCCCAGTGGTGTCGCAGTCAAAATGCCTAGTAAGAGTGTCGGCAAGGCCTCCAGTAAGAAGAAGCTGATAGCTGGCCAGGGAAAGCTGACCAGCTTCTTCAGAGTATAATCATCACGGCATTATTTAATGCCAGGATCTAAACTTTGAGTGGTGGTTCTCCCCAATTAAGGCTTTTAGTTTAGTTTTTCAAAAGTCTGGTAACACTTATCAGACCCACTCTTCTACAGTGTCTGTGTGCTAATATGTAGCCTTAGCTAGAATAAGTGAGCCATTAGCTTATATTGGCCCTTAGCAGTGATCACCAAGACGGGAAGCAAAAGGCAAAATGTGTGTTTCTGATATATCGTTTAGTAAAAAAGTTCTGACTGTAGCCAGGTTTGCAGTCTAACCTAAATTCCACTTTCTATGCTAACTAGCTGCTAGCGGTAGCGTCATTTAGCGTACAGGTTTGTTCTTGTACGGATTAAAGAATGTTAACTGAGCTTCAGAGATGCTAATTTGGGGTTTTATTACCTCTTTGAGTGATGTTGGTGTCGATGATCTGGCATGTGTAGCTCTTAGTTGTGTAACAATTCGCAAAATGTTCCAAAGAGTTCAAACTTTTACATGGAGGGAGAAAAGCTTCGCATTTCAAAAACAGGAAATGGCAAATGTTTGTTTTTTTTTTTTGCAGTTTCTACTTGCTTGGATGATTCACTGATTTTTGGAAAACTGTAGATCAATTTTCTGTTGACGTGACTAGTTTAAATTGCACTCTGTCCATTAGACTGTCTGGAAACATGAGTGGCTGCAAAACAAATACTTTATTTTGGTAGCAGATCATTGGGAGTCTGGATTTAATCAGGACACTTTGTCTCTCCAAAAAATGTGCCTAATAAGCCATTGTTTGCACATGAAATACATTTAATGAGTAGCTGTATATTATATTTAACCTGTTAAAAACAATGCAGGCTTTGTATTTTTAATAAATGTTTATTTTGGTTTTACATGTTTTTGCGCTCTTATTTTCTACAAGGAAATGCATTTGAGTGTAACACACGCAGAAGGTGTCTTCGAGGGGCACTGGGAGACAGAAGACCGCAGCCCTGGGAAGAACATTTATGCTTCCCAGCAGGGTCTGTAGACTCTTCCTATCATACACCGCAGCACTATAAGAAGAAAGGAAACATTCATCATTAGCCAATGTAAAGGTCAAGTAGTGAGATGTGATACATTTTATCTAACTTTTGCTTAGGAACAAAAGACTTACTGTCAAGGTCCGTGTCCCTACGATCTATTTTCAAAGTGTACTCTGCTGGAGTGTGGCTCAAGCTTTGGTCCGTGAGCAGAGGAAGGTTCCGGGTGAAGGCCGAGTTCAGTCCACGCATGCTGTGTCCTCTCAGCCTCATGTCCTGAAAGACAGCACTCATCAGTGATCACTTGTGACCCCGTTTTAAGACCCCACACACGCTGCTGGAGCTGAGCTCTGGATCGTCAAAGTTGCGGCAAAATTTGCAGCGACTTTTAAGAAGGAGCTTTTAACTTGAAGCGCAGGTGTTGGATCTGTCTGATCTGATTTATCAGCTATACCAAGCCACAAAAAAAAAAAGAAATGGAAGAAGAAACGCTTCCCTGTTTTTACTATAGCACCGTGGCCTGTTTTCTTCCTGAGCCTGGGTAAAACCACGTGGCTTTGTTCTCTCCGTCCTGGGTGCCTGTTACCCATTACTGCACAGATAACCACCATGTTCATGACACACAGGAGATGCAGCTGCCAGATCGACTCTTTAGACATCGCAGCCAAACGTTTGAGGGAGCACAGATATCATCATTCTTCCCACTGTGATTCCAATAAATCTTTATAGGCTTGTGATCATTTGACCTTTTCAGCTAACAGTATTTCCTGGTTTTCCAAAGCTGCTGTAAAATATTTTCATAGATGTGTATGAAATATTGACTTAACAGTAGAGAAGATGACGGTGGCCAATTCAGAAGGGTCAAATGTTCAGTCGCAGGATAAACATAATGTGCTCTTTGTTGAACTGTGGTTAGCTGAGGTTGTTTATAGAACAGAGTCTCATACAATGAAAAATTATGATGCATGACAGAACAGTCCAAGCTGAAAGGCTGCAACTGGATACTCAGATTATGTAGGCCAAATTAACAAAATAATTGAAGTAGAGTCTACAGTTAAACAATTTCAAGGGCCAATTTACCAGAAATGTTAACCTCTTAAACAATTCTGCTATTTAGCCATGCAGGTACTTCGGATTTTTAAGCCCACGGTGGTGACAGAGGTTACTGAAGTCCATTTGTGGTGTTCAAAGCACTGATTTCAATCCGCCCACCACCTCAGATGCTCTCTGCCAGTTATCAGTACCTTAGCTATGGGCCAGTGGGAAACCGGCTCCTCGTGCTGGCAAGCTCCGTAGATCATTATCATGCAAAGTTATGCACAGAAATATTCATATTTTGGCACGAATCCAAGAAGGTTGCACACAGATCTCAAAGGCCAGGGAAATATAAGTTAGTTATAAGACATCATTAACAAAAACAGTTGGGTTTGTCAACCAAAGAGCTAAAGGGATTTTTACAGTCTTTTCTTTATTTTTAAAACGACATATTTAACACATATGTAAAGCCAGTAGTTTCCCCTTAAAAGGCTTTAAACACATCACCAACTGCAAGGACACTTACTGAAACTATGATTTTCGGGCTCCCGTCTTCATCCTTGACGTTGTCCAGCACAAGGCTCTGTCTGTACAAAGGTGGAACCACAGCGCGCTCACTCATGACCTCATCCCTCAATAACAAACCCACGACACCTTGATCTGATGAGCCGTCCTCTAATTTAGTTGCGGGCATGGCTACCGTGACCAAATGCCTGTTCAGCTCAGAGAAAAGCACAAGAGAAAACAGGACGGAGATCATCATTACTACAGAACGTGGCTCCGAAGACTTGGGTTTAGGACCAGGACCTCGCCTACTGACTGTTGTGTCCGTGTTCTCAGTTGCTTTATATATTGATGAAGCGTGAAGTTTTCTAATTGTTACACGTTAAAACATTTCCTGCAGGGATTGAAGAACAGGTCAAAGGTCAGAGCATTTCATAGGTTTAATAGGCTTTTCTTTGTAAAAGGCTTCTTTTTATTGATACAAATGGACAAAGACGGACATCATAGCAAGCAAAGAAGTCTCACAGAAGGGCAAAGGATAGGAATTATTGTGGATCTGTTCCCAGCAAAATCCCCATGCTGAAATGAACCCAGCAGGTGACAGGACAGAGACCCATGACCTGGTCACAGTGAGTCACTTTCTCTAAATGGCAGTGAAAGAAAATCACATTATGCATTGCTGGCAAAGGTCAGCATCTCGTACAAAAACCTCCAAAGCGACACTAATACACACAGGCTATGGCAGAAAATGATGAGTAATTTTAAAGGACTAGTTCAACATTTTGGGGAAAAAAAAAAACGTTTTTGTTATTGTGCTGTGTTAGAACTGAAGATGGATACAGACAAGGTACAGCCAGAAGATTATTCATTTAGTGTCTTACAAACACAGGGGGAAATATAACATGTTAATTTGTGAGGTCACGTGTGGATAATTCTAAGCGATGCATGAAAGTTACAATGTGCGAGTGTTTAGGAGTCGAGCCAGTCGTAGCAGGAGGCTCAAATACGTTCTTCGACACCCAAAGATGTTGTGTGTACCTACCTTAAATAAGGATCAGTGAACTGGAGGCAGGCATCCTATGAAACTGGACCCCTTTTCAGCATATGGTGGATGCTGTTACTTGCAACGGTGCAATGGCTCTAAAAACTCAATTATGCCGGATTGAAAATGTGGAAACACAGCAGTTTAGTTAGGGTTAGGCACAAAAATATCTGGGCTAGGTTAGAAACGTGCACTTCCTTAATGTTTTTGTGGAAGTACTGCTGCAACTACAGCAATAAGAGGTTGTCTCACACTGGAGTCAAACCCTTGATTTGTGAACCATTCACTGACCCCACCTGCTTCCTGGCAAACTGTGAACGTCCAAGCGGTAGGTCTTTATCATTTTTTGCAAACGGGAGCAAACAGCACACACTCCTATTTTACAGGAGGACAGACTTAATCCTGACACTGTGTCAAAGCCTGTGGCATCGCCTGTCGCGTCCACGTGTGACTCACAGGGTTTGGCCTTCTCTGATTGGCTGGAAAGACCAGCCTCGCTCAAAATCATTGCATTCAGTGAGTCTGTCTCAATGAGATGAGTTACATGTGAAACTTTCCAGATTGTGGTGTGCAGGTAAACAGAGCCAAAGTTGCTGGTTCACCTGCATTTCCAGGTGTTGCGCTAAGCTACGAGGCCGCTGGCTGTGGCTTCATGGCAGTGGTGCCGGTCTTCACATCTACTCTAGCGCAGCATGCAACAAATAAGCCAAGTGTTGAGCTGTTCAAAGAAGAATTAGATATCCCACAGTATTGCGACGAAGCCCGTTTGATTGACAAGCACCCAAACTGAGACGTAGACGGTCAGCTGACCAAAGAGGCGTCATGTTGACATAGCTCCTGGCAGGCTTCTTCCCAGCTCAAAAGGATTACCTTATTAACATCACAGGAGCCACGGCGCAGGGGATGGAGAGCTGGGACATGAATAATAGCTATTGAACTCAGCTGAAGTGATTTTACTTGGAGCGATCAGCCTTTATTTTGTAAGTATTATTGTTGGAGGGCAGGGAGCTCTATTGAAGGACTGAACCTGTCCGCAGGGGCACGGCCGTTCCAGCAGAAGCACGGCTGAACTTGTGAGCTCCGTGCTCTGTTGTTGTAACCTTTCTTGCTCTCTCTCTCTTTCGTTTCTGATAATCTCTCCTTCCCCGTTCCCATATTTCTCCAGCTATTGGCCGTAATCATACTGATAGAGGCACTAGATGCAGTGCAAATCATCTCAAATCCACCTGATCCAAAGCTTCTGGGCTCTGTCAGCTTTCTTGGCACTCACTCTTAAGATTCGGTGAACTCTGAGCCGTGGTGAAGGTCTTTATCTGGTAACTGTGATTTCTCTCTGGTCTGAATTTCTGCGAAATCATTATCATAATGCTCTAACAAAGAACATTAGCAAAAAAAGGCCAAGAGTCAAATAATCTTATGAGGACCAGATGTGAGTCAGTGGGTATCCATGAACATTATTTACTAAATGTTCATGTTTCCACAACACAGATCCTCAAACTGTTGACTGACGCCAGTAAAGTTTATTTAACTACTGAATGTGCTGCTGCTGATTTACAGTCGGGCTTGTTTGTAAGCAGCCATAATTGCATCCAGATTTGATTGTACATGGTTTAAATTTTGCACTTGAGGCAGCTGCAGATGAGCTTTTTCATCAGCTCTGTCAGCTGCTTGCATCACCTGTCATTCGTCGATGCTGCGTTTCAACTAACCACCCAAAGCTCTGTGCACACAGAGGCCAGAGAAGCCTGGGCCCCTATGACATCGGTTGCAGCGTTGTTTTATAACCCTCCAGGGGTCAACACATTGTTTCCCCCCTCCTGTATTGACACACCGCCTTTCATCACCAAACACTCGTGTTCGTAAAGAAAATAAAAAGAAAGCAAAGACTAACACTGTCACAGCAGCAGCAGCAGAGAGGAAACTTAGGTTCCAAGGAAATGTGTAGCAGTGACGCTCCATGCATGATGCTTCATGTCAGTGTGTGTGTGTGTGTGTGTGTGTCGAGCTGTGCCAGAGGCCGGCGTGCTGCATTCAGCAGAGATGCGAGTGCAAAAAGGGGGGAACCACATTTTGGGCAGGATTTTTTTTGTTGCCCAGAGAACAGACCATGGTTTCCTGGAACAATGCAGCTGATGAGAGCCTCTCCAAGGAAAATAAGGCTCTGACATCATGGGTTCTTAAAGCACACAGCTGAGCCAACACTCTCTCCTGCTATAATCAAGGCTCAGTGAATTTCCACTGTCGACTGAAATTGAGAAAGAGGGAGAATTGCTAATTTCCTTGTTGTAGCATGAGGCTCGCAGTGCACTTGCTGGACTCTTGTGCCTCTGTTTCCTTTCACATCTGACTTTGGCTCACGACTACAATAAAATGTGACATAAGGCTACTTGTGAATTTGTCACTAACAACTCATCAGAAGCCGAAGCTGGATGAGGATATGAGAATATGTGAGATTAGAGACAACAAATGCTGACAGCAGGAGGAAAAGTTAAAACTAAGCAAAGCGTGTCCTGCTGGGGGGGGTTGAATGGTTGAAAACTGACGAAGTCTCGCAACCACTTTTCCTGTAAAACAACCAGTAGAATAAGTAGTAAAATTGGTGAGTGTAGTAAAACAGACCACAAGGTCATTCAAAAGACAATTGTGTGCTTAAGATGAGGAGTTGAAGAGTGTGGTGAGATTGTGTTTCAGGGCTCAGGCCAAAATCTGTGTCCTTAGATGCACCAGGTACTGAGTGCATGCAGATCAATGGGAGCGGATTGTGTTCTTTCCAGAACCATCCTGGTTCTTGAGGTTATCCAAACAGCTCCATGTTGCACTCCCGGATTCACTATGTAATCCAGAATTTGAATATATAAGAGGATCAATTCGGCATTTTGATGTGTACTATGCTAGAATAATTACAGCTGAATGACAGTGTACATCTGTATTCACTTTGATAATTGGCTAATTTGTTATGGCTTGGTTACCTGCCACTGCCCAGGCCTCTCTGCACACAAATTCTCTCTGATTTATTTGAACTTTAAATCTTGCAAGCTTGCAGCCTGCACAAGGACCATTAGGGTGAGATAATTGATTCTGTATTAGTCATCGAGAAGGATGAAATAACATCCAGGATGGTAGGAAGGACCGGAACCTTCGCCAGCCTCCCCTGCTGCTCCACAGTTTGATCTCGGCCGACTGCTGAGCGCCGGCCAGAGAACCAATTTATCTGGGTTTTGATTGTCGTCCCATATACATCTGTTTAAAAAGTGCTGACAGTGGTGGTGGTGGTGGAGGGGGGGGGGGGGGGGGTTAGTTCTGCGCTGTCACTGCTAGCATCCTCCCAAGAGTTGAACAGGGAGCTCTGGCTCGAGGGAGAACCACGCCCCGCTCTCCCGTTTGCTTTGGCAGACCCCCGATATCCGTCAGTCAGCACACCCAGTGCACGCAGCTTCATCCTGCACGGTGACTTATGGCTGCTTTGCAACTATCTGCTGTTTATGTGTCTGAATCCATAAATTCCCTCCTCATACAGTGGGATGTTGCAGACAGAGTAATGTCTTTGCAAAGTCATGTGTCCCCAGTGGCTTTGTGAATGTATGTGCATGCTCAGTGAAAGAAAGCTCCAGTCGTTTCTGTGATGTTGACGAGTGGTTTATTCAGCAGGAATGGTGAACAATTTGTCAGTATTTTATTCTCTCTACAGAAGGCAATCGAGCGCCATGAATAACAGCGCTCCAACACTTTCTTCGGCGAGCTTCAGGAAATGACATTTGCTTCCTAAACATCCCCACAGAGCTGTGAATTTCTCACACACTCCCAACATTTCAGGCTTATTGATCATTTCACACAAGTGATATGCAGAGACATTTGAATGATTCATAGTCACACGATTTGAAGACAGTTTGTGAAGGGCATAGTGTAGCTGCAGTGCAGTTGAGACAGGGATGGCATCGATGGATATTTAATGGTAGTTTATGATATAGTGATGCTTTGTTGTCATCAAAAAGTCTTTGGTTTGTACAGTTTATGTGAAGAACTGAGAGAATCAGGAATGTGTTCCAGCTTCTTTTACATCGCAGGCAGGCGCCAGGTCGACTGACTGAAGAGAGGAATACACAGCAAATACACACAGCATCCAAAATCCCGTTTTTACAAAACACATATTTGATTAAACGTGACTTAAAGTTTCAATTCTGACAGCTGCTAACAAATGTTTCGGGCAAAATAATGCAACTCGTGGCTCATTTTTAAAGCGAGACTATGGAACTTTTGAAAGAAGTTCATTTGTTTTGGAGCAATAGACGTTCTTGCCAAGCGCTAGATGTTCTCCTTTCTGCATGATGAATGTGAAAGTACAGCCATGTTAGCATAGCTCAGCATAAAGACCAGAAAGTGGGGCTACCCGTTTCCTCCAGGTAATGCTATGTGGCTGCTGCCTCCTGGAAACTATTCCCATAATCTGTGTGGCATTAATAAGCAGCTTTGCTGCCCATTACGCTGAAGTTTGGCGTGTTACAGGTTAACGTGTCTTGTTTGGGAGTAAAGCAGGTCTTGGCAAATTAAGGCAAATTCACTGTGTGGTGTTCAGGGATTGTCCTGCAATTGACACTGGTGGCCCGTGTTCAGCAAAAGTTACATAGTCTCACATAGATTCTACTTTGATATTGAACACTTTAATTTTCTCACAGCTCACAAAAGCGCACTTTTAACTTTTAGCAATCTCCGTACAATCAGAAGAATCCCAATTTATAGTACGTTTGTAAAGTTGTTTGGCTTAAATGGATCTATACTGAGAAATCACTTTAAAGACTAAAGAGCATTTTCCTTCTTCTTGGGAGCGAAACATTGTATTTTCTTTTGTGTGTGTGTGTGTGTGTGTGTGTTTTTTTTTATTCCCTCATGCATTCACAGATTTCACACAGACTTCCACATTTAATCGCCTGCTACCTTATTGAAGCAGCTTACACATAAAAACACTATTAAAATGGTGGCCACAAGGCTGTGCAAAAGGGAAGACGTCCAATGTAAGCCCTGCCATCTGTCTGTCTTAGCCGTCTCTCGCAAGTAACAAACTACAAAATAGCACCATTATACAGTGGATAGGATTCTTAATACATTTTTTTTTTTTTTGTTATATGAAACCATCATGTAAAATGAATGATAGTAATGCATAGGTTAACATAAATGGAAGTACAGTTTGATTATACACAGGCAGAAGAGGCTGAGCCAGAGATGAGATGTCTTGGGCGGTTTGTGCAACTAAATGACGGCAGAACTGGAGGCTTGGAGGCTTGAACAAACAGCCACTGCTGTCAGTCCTCATGCAAGGACTTCTTAGAACTGGCTTTTCCTAAAACGTGTGTATGTGTCTTGTCTGTGTGTGCTTGAACCTTGCTCACGGTTACACAACTCTCATTGACACTGGGTGCTTTGTGTTTGTGTACAGTTATACGTGTGCCGTATCTCGCATCTCCAGGAGGACTTGTTGTTTTGGTGTGCAATATTTACCAAATCGTTTAATCTGCGCGCGTCCCTGATGGACTTTGCAACGGATGTAGTGGAGGTTTTCGTTGTGCTGTCCTCACCGTGGCCGTGTTCTCTGCCTCGCTAACTTAACAGAGTGTCGCAGGGCAAGGTCGATCAAACATTACACTTCCCCATCTGGCCGACTACTGTCGTAGTCTTTTTCTTCAAACTTTGGCATCGACACATCTGGGAACATTTTGTTAACTCCTCATGAGATCAGGAAAACATTTTTTTGCAGTTGATCCTGGTGGGGTTATTTTAGGGCTTTTGTTGATTTGAAGCGACTAAACCTTCATGACGTGCGCTTAAACCTTGAACGCGGGCCTCCCTTCAGACTAAAATGTTGATCACCAGGCAACTGGATTGCTGACAAAAATCAGATTTGGCCAAAGTGGTGACATGTGAAAACGATGCAGACGACAAACATGTTGCTCGATTGTCCCTATTTGACTTATTCCACTCGCATGGGCCAAATGCACTTTGAATTTGCCAAATGACCCATTTTTGCCGAACAAACATGCACTGTGCACTGACTGGCCCCAAAACTCGATCATTCAATTTGCTTCTGGTTAATTTGATTCTTTGTTTTTGCACAATCTTATTTTTCTAGGACCTACTGTACTTTCCACCTTCATCAACATCCCCTCTAATGGTGCTCGAGCTGTTGTCGTACAAGTGTTTGGATTGTGGACTCAGCCCTCAGGATCTCAACACTTCCTGAGGCTTAGGAAGGATTTGGACGGGACTCAAACCTTGTAGCGACTCCATTTAAACAGGAGAACCCTGACTTCACCCACTGAGAAGTAGGGATTTGACTTGGGTTCAAGGTAAAATTATTACAACAATGTGTGATGATGAACCATCTGGTCTTTGTCCTTAAAGCAAACCGTGTTTTACTCTTTTAGAATTCTCCTCAGTCTGAGATGGTGCATAGAAATACAAACTTTAAAGACGTCGAGATAATCAGATTAACTGGGGCAATAACTGTTAAATGTGGCCGGTGATTAAATATCCCGTGTTTCCAAACGAGTGAATGAATCCACTCACTTGGAGAATTTTTTTTTTTTTTTACCTCCACAGAGTTCAGGGGACAGGATGCACCACTCATTCTCAGACACAGTCTGCCGCTCTGTGACTGGCTGAAGCCCAGATCCATTCCCACCTTTGCTGGAGCCAGGGGATGCTGCAGCTCACACATGGAGGTGTAATACCCTCCTGTTTGTGTCTCAGCAGCTAAACTAGTCTGTTAGATTTCATGAACAAAGTATTCCTCCCGATATGGAATGGTGCAGTGTATAAAATAATCACAAGATCCCTTATCAAACCCTTAAACACCACTTAACTTGTCAGGTTTAAATCGTTTTGAAGAGCTTGTCAGACCACTGTTAGCATCCTCCGGTTTGTTTTACAGTGAACCATTCCACAGGGGCACCGAGTAAGGCCACTGCCCTCTTTCTTCCCATGCCGCTGGGCATTTGTCCATTCGCTCCATCCCTACATTCTGTAATTTCTTCCCCCTGTGTTGCCTCGACTTGAGTTTTTCTGGTGCGCTTCCTGCAAAAAATGACAAACACTTTTTTTTAGACCTAATGGTGGGAAATACACAAACCATACTCTGCATTCACATCTCTTAAGGCTCTTAAGGCCTAATGTTGGTTGAGCAACAACATAACCGGACGAGCAAAGGAGTTGAAATCAAGGGGCACAAGTCCGTTCTAGTTGTTCACACTTTGATCATCTGCTGTCACCTATTGACAGCCAACACGAGCTGACCCTTAACCTGGAGAGCGTGGCATGTCACGGTGCCCACTGGCGTGGTCGCCGTGCCACAACAGCTGCTGGAACGTTAAACATTGTTTGCACAAAAAGTTTCATATGTCAGAATGCAAAATGATGCTAGTTTATAATTCCTGACACAAAAAGTGAGGGAAACTAAACTGTATCTGGCAGAAGACGACGACTCCTACTTCAGTGCCACTGTTCAAAGTGAGTTGCAGAAGGCACTGCAGATTGTGCCACACTGAACCCGATACGTTTCAAATGTGTGCTCCATCGCCGGACCGTGTACCCGTCAGTCTGTTCTGATGAGATGCCAGAATTTCAGCACATAATGTGCAGTGGCAGAGTGGAGATGCTCCCTGGGTAGCAGGAGTAGCACTAGGTCTACCACAAAAACCACTTAGTTCCTTCTCTTGCTAATGGTTTTCTTTTTTTAAGGGAAGGGTAAAAAGCACACGGTCAAATTTTAAAAGGATCACACTCGGCCTGCATTTCGACTTCACGGCTTCTTTATTTGGGGTGTTTTATGGAGGTTGGGGATGAGGTGAAAGGAACCCATGCGTACCTTGAAGGATGAATGACTGTGTCCAGGTAAAGGTCTCTGCGGGAGAAAAATAAAGCCACTTAAGTTGGTTTCAAACCCTTTTTTTCATGTTTGCATGCTCTGACAGACGCTGCCTAAAACATCAGTCCTATTCTTATTTTATTCTTCCACATGTCCTGATGAGTAAACCTGTTTTTAGAGTGTATCTGTTTGGTGCTGTGCTCACCTTCTTGTTTTTTGTCTTGTCTGGCTGCTGTGCTGTCCTACGCTCTGTGCCCTTGTCCACTTTGTGCCCTGCGGTACTAACCTTAGTTGTTCTCGGCATGTCTGTGTGGCGCTGTGCACGCACAGAGCGAGTTGGCTTGTTAGTCTTGGCAGGTGCACAGTACATCTCCAGGCGCCGCAGCTCACAGCTTTGGAAGCAGCACTCGTCCACAATGCCACGTGACCGCCGTGCATTGGGGCCATAGCCTGTGGGTTTACCTGTGTGAGGGGGACATCAGGAACAGGGTCTGGAACTGTACTACATTAGCTGTTCTGCCCCACTGGGTTTGCAAAAGTATTGTTACACGATCCAAAAGACTACGGCCAGTTCTTTGTGAAAGCAGCCAGAGTATGAAAATACAAGTAAACAGCAAGTAAACACACTTCAAATGAAATAGTCTTGGTTTTCTCAGGAAGTAGTGAGGTTATTAACAGAACATGCAACTTTCGCTTTAGTATGCAAAGACACAACAAGTCAACCAGAGACAGCATTTCTAACCAAGTCATGAAAATACCATTAGTTGAATTTGCCGGGAACTCGTTGGTAAAAAGATCTAATCTGTCTCTTCATGGACTGTGAAGGAGAAGGCTTGACAGGTGCAGAAATGACAGCAAAGTCTTCAGCTTCTATAAATCTGGTCTTTTTCCTCTTTAGCAGAATTAATCAAACAGAGACCTGATGCTGTGCTTGCACTGGTTGCACACTGAAGTGTGTGTGAGTCCTCGGACATACAAATCGCCTTAATGACATGGATTTCTTCCGTCTAAAATTTGCATTTTCAATTTCGTATCATGTTGCAGACTGTGGACCCATTTTGGAGGAGAATGTCACGTTCGCCCATTTTGGCCCCAGGTATCTTTTACACAGAGGCCCGTCCAGCAGGTCCAAACCACAAGCCCTCTGGGCCCGATCAACCTGCAGGAACAGCCAGGCAGGCTTTAAGACCGCACCCCCGTTGGCTATGCCCCACTGTTCATTCACATTTTCATTTGGCAGAAGCATGAACGCCACGAACGCTTGCTCAGAACATGGATGTCAAAGACAAGGGTCGGATCCACCTTTGACGCCGCGAAATGACCTCAAGAAAGTCGAGGCCAGTGTTATGAAGACATAATAGGCTATTTAAAGATGTGACACTCAATGACCACATCACCTGGCTGTGATGCCAATACTCACATTTCAACTTGTCCCTCGTTTGGTGGCCTTTACAAAAACACTCTCCAAAGACTCTCCGTTTATAATTCCCTGCTCACCTTGAGCAATATAGCCCTGATGGGCTTTTCCCTGTTACAAAATGAAATAATAATAATTTAATATGGCATTTACAAGGAGGAAATGCCTTTCCCTCTCAGAGTTAATAGCTCTTGGCTCAGAAATCTGCCAGTGCTGACAAAGTGCATTAACTTCTGCTCTCTGTCTGCTTTGTCCTGACAATGTCGTTTTGGCCAGAGAGCAGGTTTCAGTCAGAAGGAGCAGCCTCTTTCTCCTCAACCCCCCAGTAACGAAGCATGGAGGTGTGAATGAGAAAGAGGACAAGAAGGGGGTGGGGTGGGGTGGGGGGGGCATCAGGTAGAATGATGCTAAAAATACACAGCACACCTGCATTATTTAGGGGACAGGGGAATCGAATTTACCCAGATTTCAGACTCCTAAAAAAAATTGAAACAAGGAGACAATTTATTGAAATTTATTGACAGGTACACCTTTTATAGCCAGGTGGTGTTCTCGGTAAATCACGCCTGTACTTTGAGTACAGCCTGTACGATCTATGGCTATTTCTCCCTCGCGGCATGTTTCACTGGGGCCAACCGTTGCTGTTATTGTAGCACCTGATGTCAAGAAATGTAGAAAGAGAAATATGACGTTGGGGCCTGGCTGACGATTATATGACAGCTGAAAGCCAAAAAAGGGGCTGTGCCTTGCTGGCCTCTTTTACAATCCCTCCCAATAAAGCCTTGCAAATTAACATCCGCTATTATTCTGAAAATAGCTTGCAACCCTGCTGCACAAACAGCTGGAAGGGAGAGAAAAATCAGCTGGCACCGGTTGTAACATTTAGGATAATCAGCTCGAGCAGGTTGGGGAAAAACACGCATATAATAATCAGGTCTAAAAGCTTTGGAAGGTTTTAAATGCTTCACTTCCATGGATAACTGCTGTAATCCCTCATAACCAAAGACTTGTTCCTCTGACTGTTGTTAAACAAATTGAGGGTCAACGCCGGTTCCTGCCAGCGCTTCCCACCTCGTCACCCCTGCTGTTTGAAGTGGTTCTGTAGGACGTAAGCGTCACGCATGTCCACAAGTTTGTGGGTTTTAGGTCACGCTGGAAATGCTCTATCAGTGGTTCGGCCAACTTCAAGAAGTAGCTGTTTTCATTTTTTGTCCTCAGATACTGTGTCTCTGTGTGCCATGAGACTAGAGTATAACAATTACTCGTTTACAGAATTGCGTAAAGAAACGAAGAAAAGAAAATTAAGAGGTAGCTTGGATTTTTCCAAACATTTTTCACATAGAAACTTCAGATATCTTTCAAACGCTACGATGTTTTATTACAATAATACACTTTTCGCTGTAGCTTTTTAAACATTTGTCATTGTTAGTTGGAAAAGTACGGGTGCACATTGACAGCGGTCACATTTACTGCTTCTTTGTTGTGCTACTACAAAGTTCCATGTTATGTATTGTATTCAGAGATTTGGAAAGTTGTCAATGATAAGGATGTGTCACGATGAAATACACTCAGGGAATTTGCCCTGTGCTGCTCTCAGTGGACATTTGGTTTTTCAAATGAAAAACCCCCAAAATACTATTTGACAACTCTTCAGACGAAGCATAAATCGCACTTTTTGTGACTTGACTTAAATTGATCGCCTCACCTGCAATAATTCCTTTCATACTTTTTATGAAACCGTGTCGGACTGGGACCCACGCAGTGGACGAGAGCGTCACTGACACACGTGTCTGTCTCATTCTGCTATGTTCTGGCACTTAGATAAAGAAGATGTGAACTCAAGCATCTGCCATCCTCCATGGATGAACACGCTGCACATTTTTCAGAACCGCCCTTCACGTACTGTATGTATGAGGAGTGTTTCTTTGCTGTGGAGGTAAATGTACGTCAATCTGTCAGCTCCCTTCTCAACAGTATGCAACTACTCTATCTTCATCATGTTGGAGTTGAGTTTTTACTAAGTGTTTCATCTGATGTCACCACATTGCTCCATCTAACATATTTGGTTTGGGGTTTACAGACTCAGCACACATTGCGTTCATTCCTCCAAGGAGCAGCAATGGAGAGAGATGGCTGAATTCCCCCATTCCAAAGCAGTACAGAAAGCAAGAGTTTTACAGCTTGGTCATGCTCAATAAAAAACCTGTGGATTCTTGGAGCTGGTGCACTGCTCTTCCTGCAAAGTGTCGAGGAGTTTACGGCTGGGCAGGGACTATAAGAACTGCTAAAGTACTGGAAACTACCTCTTTATCACTGGTACCACAAAGAGTTTATGGCGTTAGTGAAGTGTTCCTCATATTACTACGCTGCGACACCAAAATCTTATGCAAATGTACTGCAACTGGTATTAAAAGTGCTGTTTGTAGCATTATCGATATCGATTACATGGCTTTATTAGGGGTTGTTCGGCCAACACCTAGGACATTTTTGGGAAATATCTGAGTAATATTGAAAGAAATAATACATCCAATGCCCAGGTTTTGAGGCTGATTTTGAAATTTAATGATAGGAAAATGTTGTAAGCATCAGGTTCTTTACCTTTGGTGGTTCCTAAATAAACTCAATGAAAAACAGGTCCAGGGATCTCGGCCGTTAGATTATAAATAACGGGTAGCACTGAGGGGCATTAGACTTGGTTGCACGATATTTTGGTTGGAAAGCACAGCACTGACAACAAAGGTTGATTGTCTCCTTGCTAAAGTTAAAATCACTGGACCTAACATGTCTCAAAGTAGAAAAAGTGAGTGTAAGCACTCAAGAGCCTTTACCGATTTCTTTACAGTTCCAAACTGCAAAACCATTCATGGGTCAAAGTCATAGGACAATCGATGACAAAATGTTCAGGATATCAATCATAACTGTTGGCGATATCTGCACTGAAATATACACCGATCAGCCACAACATTAATGCGAGAGGGGGCTCTCTGGTCTGTCCCAGTGCAGCCGCATATGCTGTGATGCACAGTAGGTCTTCAGTGGGGCTGGACTAGGTGGGCTACCCTTCACTCCCCACATGCATCAGTGAGCCTTAGGTGCCCACCAGTTGTCCTTCCTTGGGCCTCTTTTTTGTAGGTGCTGACAATTCCACACACGACCTGCCATTTTGGAGAAGCTCTGACCCGCTCATGACAATTTGACCCCCTGCCAAAGGTGCTCAGGTTCTTACAGCTGCCCATTTTTCCTGCTTCTGATGCATCGAGAACCAGAACTGACAAATGACCGTTAACAACGATCAGTGTATCATTTCCTGTCTTTGCAGTTTCAGTGTTGTGAGTAACTGGTGTGAAAAATGAAGACTGGACTGTGATTGAATTAAACTGATGACGTGTTTCTGAGGCAAAATACTCTTTTTCTTTTCACCTCATGTCCTCAAATTCCTCGTGTCTCAACTTCACCTAATGTACAGATCCCAATCTGCAGGATGCCTGCCTGTCCTCTTCATGAGGTGCCTCTTTGTTCTGCTGAGCACTGATTCACCGAATGGTCTGAGATCTGTAGTTCAGGTCTTAATGGGAAAATGACACCTCTTCACAGAGATGGAGAAGACACAGGAGGTCTTTCTTTGGTCCACCATGCAACTAGGGAGGGAGATGAGGTGGGGTGTCATTCTGTAATCCACATAATCCCCTTCTGCTGAGGGACAAAGCTGAGCTGGTTGTGTTTAAGTGTGCAAGTGTATGTAACACGCTGTGTACATAGTCTATGTGTCTGTGTCATTCAAAGCTGCTGGAGCTGCAAACTCTGAAAAAGGACATTTCAGCAATGGCTGTTAAAAGCATCTGTCCATGCCTATGCAATTAGTAAGAGCAATAAACACCTACAAAATGACCACATTTCATACTGGCTACGCTTGTATTATAAGAACTTCAGCAGCTTGGCCCAAGCTGAAGGTTGGATTGTTCCATCTGAGAGTTTGGGCATCGCTCACTTTGCATAAAGTCAACAGTAAGATTATATATTTAATGTTCACTTTAAAATAACTGAATATTTCAGCGTGAACTAAAAATACCTTAGGACAGGGAGCTACTTAATGCTCACACTTTGGCCATAACAACTCCCATGACAGATCTGCTACATGGAATGAACAACCCAGTGAAATCACCCACCAGTCCTGCTAAAGCATTACAAAGACAACTGAGGATTTCTAGGTCAGGCTAATAATTGGAAAAACTGACTACGGTTGTTTCTGAGACCGCAGTTTTATTTCATTACCTTAGAAATATTCCACCAACTAGTATTTAGCATTTCTGTCAGGGCAGGAGAGCTGCAGTCTTAAAATGAGAGTGTGCTACTTGACTGCTTGCATGTGTAAGGTGGATTGGCAATTGCACTTTGTGCACAGAAAGCCCACTGTCGCAGCAACAGAGTCTCTGGCCACATTATCAGTCAGAGGGCTGCCAGACTGGAGGGGAAGAGTTCAGGGAGGAGAGCACGCCTCCTTTGGCCAGGCTGTTACGCTTCAGACGATGACAAAAACGACAAAACCCAAATGGATTCTCCAGATATTTAAAGCAAACAGCTGCTGGGACGTGTGGCGACTAAATAAAAGGAGACGAAAAAAGGAATAGCAAAGAAAATATGAGAGAGAGTGAAACCGAGTACGATGGGGAACATTTTCCAAGGCGCAGCACCCTGCTGCTCAAACCTCATCGTCTGCTCAGAGAAAAGATGGAGTGTTTCTAAAATTCGCCTCGTTTTCAACACGGGGAAATATGGCAATAATAGATGGAGGCTGTGCAGCCCAGTGACTGCTCGGCTGTAAGGTAGTGCAGGAAAGACAAATGCAAAGACCCTACCACAAAAAGGTCTGGACCCGTTTAAGAAGTGCATCCTGCATGTGAGGTACATGGCCTCCATTCAACGCTTTCTCATGAGATATCACATGGACAATAGAAACATTTATAAAACTGTCAGTTGCCAAACCTTTGTCACATTCTCACATCATCGAAACTTGAGACACTGTCATAGTTGTCAAGTTTCTAAACATTTCATCCAGTTTTAGCCACAGCTGCGGACACTTTTGGCAACCACATATGCCTCGTACGACCCACAGATGCGCTTGTGGCGATAGCGCCCCCCATCCCAGCAGGAGTCGGTTGAAACTGCACCCCTGGGATGCACCAAAATGGCGGCTTGCCTCACACAATTTTTACTGTTAAACTCTCACTGGATTACAACTATGCAAACACAGTGGTTTAGGCGCCAAGACACATTGTACAAAAGTTGTGGGTTTAGCTACAGAAGTTGTTTCCCACTTGACTCCATCTTCAGTGGGGAAGCGCTCTGCTATGGACCAAACCACCAGCTCCCACCTCCTTCCTACAAGGATTTGCGGGTTCAAACACTACGCGATCTTGTAATGTGGTGCTATGCTAGATACTGTCCAACTGTAATACGTCTCTGCTGATCATGTGGTACAAACAACATACACAGTGAAATTTTACAGGAAAGTCTCACTTTTTGGGATCTTTTTTCATAAAAAAAAACAAAACGCTTTGCCAAAAGTTGTTCAAGTCTGGTGAGTCTTGACGATTTTATCCTTTCACCGTATGAAATCATTGGCTGCGCACTAAAGGAACAGTTGTTTAGCCAGGATCCAAAAAAATGTCTGTCGATTACGGACGAACTGAGGTTACAAGAAAATTTCAAGACCCGGATTTATTAAAATGTAATTGATCATGTTGTCCACAGTCTTCCACTGCCTTTCAGCCTAAATGAAGAGAACATGGCATTTTATACAAGAGAAGTGCTGCTGCAGAGGGAATCCAAAGACCAAAACGTCTTAACTGGCAGAATGCTGTCAAAGCTGTCATGACCACTTCACAGCGTTTGTGCGTTGCCAACGGCATCTGGATGAACGAGGCTCACGGCTTTGCAGCAGCTTGGTGGCTCTCCAAAAGCTCTCTGGCAAACGCCGCACAAGGGGCCTAATGCAGAGAAATTGTGTTGGCTAGTCCTGGAAAAGCTGCATGCATGGGTGGAGAGATTGGGAATGGGAATAGCGGGACGAAGGTGCAAGGTGCATTGTAACTCCACTGCCAGTAGCAAACAACCCCATTCCATTTTTTAACTTTCACTCACCTTAATGCCACCTCATGCCATGGATTAGTGGTTGTAAACCCTGGTTTCACACCCATTAACAATCCCAAAATCCACAGCCCAACAACCCCCTTTTTGTACTAACACATTTTAAGTTCTGTGAAAACCCACCAGTCAAGATGAGCGTATTGGCTCCGGGGTCGGTATTGTCATTCAGCCAGTCCACCACAAGATGATGAACATGGTTAACTTAACCCCCCCCATTGATGTCATTTGTCCCCTTTATTGGACTGGCTGCGTCTTGTGTTGAAAGAGCGCCCCTATGCCAGCAGGTCTCTGTTGAAATTGCACCAAAAGAGTAGCTGCCATGTCTGAAACGAAGCGGCTGGAGAACCACAAAACTTTCTTTTTAAACACTCACAAATGCTGGATTACAACTGTTCAAACACAGCAGTTTGATTGGGCCGGGCACTAAAAGACACAATTAGGTTTTGGGAAAATATCAGGAAAAGGCTTAAAATCACGGTTTCCTTTATGTTATGTCACGTAGGTAACATCCCCATGGTCACAGTAACGTAACGTGTTAGATTTGACGGGTTCTGCTGCTGCCACAAACAACCTACGAGAGGACAGTCTTGTTCGTCGGCATGTTCATGTTGGTAGCATGGTATCAGAGTCCTAGCATGAATTCCATAAACAGCACACTGGCCTCTATCGCATCCCTCTCCGTGCTGTACGGAGGCTGGGACTCAAAGGCTGCCCCCTTGTCATCCCTAATCTTCCATCATTCGGTGTGTTTACAGGCTGTTCCAGGTTCAGGCTGAGGCTAAAGCAAGCAATTACTGTTCAAGAGAGCAGCTGCAAATGCACTATATGCTGCTGATTTCCCACAGGAATCGTCTTCGTTTCTTTTTGAAATTGGCAGCTGATAAATCCTAGCACATGTGGAAAATCTTTCATAACTTTGGTGCTGAAACAAACCATTAATTATGGATTTTTTTTTATTTTGAAAACTGCAGGTTAGATGGACTTGTCCGTTTTGATGTTCCTGCAGGACATTTGGTGCACACGGATTTGACTGATGTGTGTCAGCCAAAGCATTGGGACTAATTAGGTAACCAAGTTCAGCCCGATGCAGCCAGACTGCTCATCTTTATAAGCAGGACACACATCGTGAGAAACATCAGCTGCCAGTGGAACTGTACCTAACCTTGGTAGCACCATATATCCTGTGGTGTCCTGAGCTGAGTTGGACCCCTAATGGAAACATGTGAGATTTAAATACTGGATTCTTGGTGGAGTTTGGCTTTTCTTTTGCTAGCTTTCCATTCTCAGGAGGAAAGAAGAAAAACTTGCAACTGTTTGGGTCCTACTCAATTTTTTTTCTCAGAGTCATCCAATTTCCACTTAAAGCCCTTTCTCCATGGGCACGACTCTAATTTGCCGCCAATGATATAGCTACTGATCGTGATTCTTGTTCAAAATCTGCAGCCTCGGCCCATAAATTAGAGCTGAGCAAAGCAAAGGGGTGAATGTGAACCTAATGAGTGGATGTAACAGTGGAAGAGGAATGAGTGAAGGAAGGAAAGAGAAAACACTGATGCAGGGAAAGTCAAGACAAGACGTCAAACTGGCTGCTTTTTTATTTATGAGCTTGCTGGAGGTGGAGAGCTCTGGGACAGATACAGCCAACCTTTATGAATAAATAAAAAGGTGCACTTACTGAAATAAAAGCCTCTTTCTCCACACACAAACTGCAGCGTGTCGACCAGCTCCGCCCCGCACAGGGTCTCTGGACTCTGTGTGGGGCGGAGCCTGTCGCCGTCGGAGCCCGTTGCCGTCGGAGTCAGGGTGAGGACGCAAAGCAGCAGTGAGAGGGTGTGGCTACAGGAGATACAGCCCATGATGCTCTGCGCACAGGGAGAGAGGGACAGCTTTAACATTTCACTGCTGGAGAAGGAAGAGCTTCATCATCATCATCATCATCAGAGAGGGAGAGAGAGAGGGAGAGAGAGAGAGAGAGAGGGAGAGAGAGGTTAATGAAATGCGTCATTTAAGCAAGAAAAGTCTCACTTTAAAGTCCATTTTTCTCAGCGCACTGATTAAGCAAATGCGCTGTGACAGTTGGTAGCTCGGTGCTTGGCTCAATGGCAGAAGTCAGAAGTCGCAATATTACACATTTTTTGTTGTTACAGCCTCCCTCTGCTCTAAAAGGGTGGAAAAGAAATACAAGTGGCGGTGGCCACAGATGGTAACTTTACAGGCTTTGGGAAATGTGGAGGAAAATGTATTAAATCCAGACTTTCACTCGTTGCCAAAGTGAAACATTCAAACATGAGGTTGACCACCTCTGCTGCTGCGAAGCGCCTGTGCGCAACTGACAAGAGCGCGTCCAAAGCTGGCAACCCACGTTTTTTTTTCTCTCTTGTCATCCCACTTCACGCAATGTGTCCAAATAAACGGACGCGCCATAAAAATCTGTGAAATGCAAAAATCTATTACTTGTTAGTGAGGGTGCAGCATGTCCCCTGTGCCAAAATCCAACTGTCGGCACATGATTACGCACAGAGCTACCAAAAGTCCTTCGACATAATATAATTTTTTAAAAAAAGGAAAAAAAGAAAGAAAAGCTGAATAAAAGGGGATCTTTCTGATCCAGAATGTGAGATGGAAAACTGCTCTCTCGCCAAAGCCAGTGGAGGAAGCAGAGTGAGCCGAATATATATATAATACAGAGAATAAACACGGTCCAGGCTATTTCACGCGAAGCTCCCCCGTCTCTTAACCCCGCAGCATTAGGTTAGATATTTTGCACTTCACAGTGCGGACTCAGCAGGAATTACTCTGCATTAGGGCTTTGTGGTGAAAAAGAGCGCAGGACGCACGCAGAGGCACTGAGGATGAAAACCCATTCATGCCAGCAGTGAAAGTCATGCCCGAATCCAAAAGACAAAAGTCAATCAAAGCAAAAGGCAACATGATCCTGTTATCTGCAGAGAAAGAAAAAGAAAATACACAAGCCTGACAGTTGCTCAAATATTGAAATAAAATCTGAAGAAATCCTCATTTGGCGTGCATTTCAAACCTGCCAATAAATAACCGATTTAAATTCCATCTAACTGTTTGATGTTAGACTGAATAAGGATGTGAGCAAGTGAGCAAGCAAGGTGATAATCTACAGTGTCAAAGGAAATCAGGTAAGTTACCTTGAAGGCATCACATAAATGCCACTGAGAGGAAAGAGCGCTAGACATCCCCACGGGTCCCCGCAAGACAAAGCCCGGCGAAAATCAACTTGTTTGAAGTCATTAAAAAACGGGGAGAAAGAGGATGAGATGCGGGCAATATCACATCTCAATATTCCCACTTTGTTCCATTGCGCAGGCTCGTTTTGGAGAAGTGAGATTTAGCGAACAGGAGACGGATTTAGAGAGAAAATCCCTCACATTTATCTACATTACACAGACATTTTCAACAGGAAACAGCTGGGGCAGCATTTGCCTCCTACTCGTCCTAAGTTATTCATTAAGGATTTTGGGCACATTTTCAAATAACGTCATTTCTCTCTCTCTCTCTCTCTCTTTTTTTTTTCTCAGAACGGGATTGAATTCTGATCTCTCAGTTGGTTAGTAGTTCAGATCGGTGCTGCACCACCACCACCACCACCACCACCAGCAGCAGCAGCAGCAGCAGCAGCAGCAGCTCCCTCTCACATAACTCACCGTTTTATGCGCTGAAAAGCCCATGAAGTAGAAGTTGAAGACAAGCTGGAAGTTATAATAAGACTGTTGGTTATTGTGCGTAATTTGGCACAGCGTCATCCAGCAGCCAGTCTATCCAAAGTCTGATCTGATTAGCGGTAAAAGAAATCATTAAAAATACATTTCCACTTAGTCAACACACTGTGCTGCTAAGATGAATGCCTAATAAAAAGCGAAATAAAAAGCTGCATACACATGCGTTGCAGTGAATATGGAAAATCCTTTTTTTTTTGGTCAAACAGATCAAATATGAGCCAGAGATAACCAGAAACACATTGAAAGTCCCGTTCCCTCTAAACTGTTTGCCTCTGTGCAGGATTTGCTGCTTTTCTGCACATTGTCACAGTAATTTTTGGTCATAAATCAAATTTTCTCAGCTGATTTTCAGTTCATGCAGCAGGTTTGTCTTCAAGTGACATCTGATGCTTCTGTGAACTCACTGACTTATGCGAAAAATCGAGTGGAAAAACACAAAAACTTAAGAAATAAATGTTGCCTGTGCCATAAAGTCCCATATTTTAAAGGAAACTCCATAGCTGGATGCTTTACTGGTGCATTGAAACACTTGATGGCACCCGCTGCGCAGATCCACCCACCGGACCCCCGCATTCCAGACCGTGGCTTCACATGAAGCAAGGGCTTAAAGAGAGTGGTTTTCAGCGGGGACAGGATATCAACACTGATCCAGTCACTAAATATGAGATCAGTGCTGTGACCCAATCATAAAACAGGACACCAGTGTGTATCCCAGCAGGCTTGGGCTGTGTGTGCAAAGTGCATCACAAGCAACGTTTGGATCCAAAAGGCACTAAAGACACGCAACAGTTTGGTTTGTGGGGGTGAAGTGGGTCACAAACACCAGCACGATCAAATGCGTCCATGATAAGACCAGCAGCACGGAATAACACTCCCGCTGCAGAGACTGCAGAGGCCGCTCACATCTGAAACCAGGGGTTCCCAACATCAGGATCGGGGTCACAAAATGAACAAGAGGGGTCACGAGTTGATTAGTGTGACAGAAGTCTCAATACACTGGTTCATGTTAAAACATGTGGAGAACCAGCTAAACGGTGGATGCAGATTAAAGCTTCACACCGGAGCTCGGGGAGAACAATTAAAAATACTTGGTTACAGGCCTTGTTCTGCGTAACCAAGTTTCTTAAATCCGTGTGGACATTTAGAATCCGCATTTAACAGATAAACGTTTCTCGCCCACAGCTCTAACCTCGGGTTTACTGCCACATTTCCAGGTAACCGACGTAGGCCGAGCAGCGGCTACGTTCGCCCCCCCCTGGTGAACTGCACCGCTTTCAGGAGCCGCTGATGCAGTGTGAAATATGATGATGGTGCTCCTCTGATTGGAGGGACAAAGCAGCTTTCAGACCAGAGGATGACCTTGTTAGCGTCAGATCGAGGACAAGGCCGGTCACTGATGCTCAAAAGCCTCTCTGTCTGTGGCCGATGTGTCATCTTTCACTGCCTCTTGAAGTGAACTCACCCCCACCACCACAATCGAGCTTGTAAATGCATCCTCACAGATTTCCCCTGTTATCACTGTAGCTGTGGTCTGGCAGTATTGATGATGGGCTTGTACATCTGCTGATGCAGTAGTAAGAAGAAGAGGAAGAGCGGGAAGGGGGGGTTGACCTTCCCTTGTTCGCTTCAGTGTCTCTACTGCCCAGTGCTCCAAACTGTCTCGGTGCCAGGTTTCTCTCTCTCTCTCTCTCGGACTCTCTTTTCTCTTTGGTTGCAAGACTTGAGCCCACCACCACCACCAACCCCCTCCTCAAACCCCACACAGCTTTGTCTAAGGAGACGTCCGCCCCAGTGAACTCATTGACCAGGGAAAGGCTTGTTTTCACTCTCTTCTGGTGTAGGAAGGAGAAAGTGATCGCTGCAAAAAATGTCCATCCTTGCAAGCAAATCTGATCAGGAGCGAGTCTCAAAATCCCATTTTGCCTTTTGAGCAAGTGCTTAAAAGTGAATCTTACGTTCACATACTTACTACACATTCAAAGGCGTTGTTGAATTTACTGCCACTTTATTGATAACAGATGAGTGATCTGCCTCATTGGAAGACAGCTACACTTAGAGAAACAAAAGCACACTTGCAACACATTTGGCAACAAGCAGAATTATATCGCCCCATTTGGAATAAAAAAAAAAGCAGCAGAAACACTCGCAAACACGGACATTTTTTGCAGCGTTAACAGCATCCCGTCTGGTCTCTGCTGCCAAACAAATGTCCAAGTCAGAGGGATACACAGATAGAGACAGCAGTGCAGAATGCAAATGAATGCGAGGGGATGAAAGTGAGAGAACGGAGGAAGAATTAAAGTGAATGAAAAACAAGCTGAAGCCTTTGGTTTTTGCAAAAAAAAAAAAAAAACCTGTGTGAACACCACAGCAGCGAGGGGAGGATGGAGGGCCGGTACCCAAGATGGGAGGGAATGTGTGAGGCTGGGGATGTGTCTGGGCACACATGCAGGTTCACTTGAGGACACACACACACATGCAAGCGCACGTACGTATACACATCTGATTAGGAGAGCGATTCTTCTCTATTCTCCTGATTAGTCTGAGGGTTTTTCCAGCTCAATGGGTTCTCTGTGTTAAATTTCTCCCTTTGCCCATTGACCAAAAACAAAACAAAACCAAAAAAAAAGCTTTGCAAAAACAATGAAAGCAGGCTATCTATTGCAAGAGATTGCAGGGGTAATTTGTGATCCCCTCCCCTCCCCTTCCCCCCCCCCCCCAAGCTTGGTGGTTAAACAGAGTGGCACTGTTGTCTATGCATTCAGTTATCAAAGCTCTCTGCTGTGCCATATGCTGTTCATATGGAAGAAATAAAGGTGCGTCACGGAGCAAAAAAAAAGGGGGCGCTTGTTTTGATACGCTATGTTTCCGTGGTAACGCACAGGGGTCACAGTACAGTATTTTGGCAAACGGGCCAGGAAATTCTGTGGTGCCTGTTGATGATCAAAACGTGGTTTTTCAAAAATATCTCTGGGACAGTTCAACTGTGTGTGATTGCTGAACATATTTAGAGTGACGGGATTTTCAAAAGCTGGATGTTATCGAAACCCAAAGCAAAGAAAGAGGCAGATTCTTCAGAGGCGCGACTCCTTTACGGCGTGTCACCGTTCTGTTCGGATTTTTAGAGTAAAAAGTTTATAGTAAAAAATCCGTTTCTGGCCACCGGGGGGGTCGGAGGCACAGCAAAGCCGTAACGCTGTGTCCCTTCTCAAAGCGTTCACTGCTACTGTGACCGCAACAAATGCGTATTGACTCATTAATCAAAGAGCAACATTTCTTTTCAGATAAAACATGTCAATCCAGCATTTGCTGTTGGGTCTTTGGGGCATTGTGGGGCCCTCCGGGCAGAGCTAGGCCGGCAGTTTCCCTTTCTGTGCTAATGGCTGATGTTGGTAACTTCTTATTTAGCGGACACGACCCTGACCCTGTGTTAAAAATGCTCCCGCTGCTGGTCATGTGAGCGTGCTACAGAAAATAATAATAATAATAATAATACAGATAATTGCGCACTAAACTAAAACCAGTATTTCAGCCTTGAAAAAGACCATTTGTGGTCAAAAACGTCGGCCGTATTAATAAATGACTGGTGTTCTCATCCTCTAATAACAATACAGCCCGAATGTTCACCAGATATAAGACACCACGGATGAGCTTTGCTTCCGAGGTACAGTGAGGACCGATGTTTGTCTTCCAGTGTCATTTAAATTGAAGTATTAAGTTTTCCAAATAAAGTAGGCAGGTCCATTGGCCGACACACACTAAACATTTTGTTTACAGCCCTGTGTACTTGTCAGACCCCGGTGATCCCAGGGCCTGTTGGAGCGTGCGAGCATTCCGCGTATTACAACATCCAGGAATGTCCCATTGTGAGTCAGGAACAAAAACACAAAGCAAATAATCAAACGGAGACGTGAGCAGTAATTGCAGCCATAATGTGGACTTTCAGTAAACACTAGTGATCCTAGAGGGACAAGCCACAGAAGAGAGCTAAACGCCCCCCCCCAAAAAAAGTGCACAAATTCAGGAGCTTTTAGTGAGAGTGGCGTTGCATCGAGCATGTCCACGCGCTGTTCAGTTGCTTGTGCGAGATACTGTTTTCACCGTTTACATATCCCACAACGCACAAATGGGTTTTGGGGTGCGTGGCCCCTGTTCCCTGGCTTAGGAATGGGCGCGTTGCTCCTCACTACCCGCCACTTGGCATCGGGGAGGCTATGTCTAGGAAACCGACCTCTGCCAGGCCTCAATTACGGGGAGGAATAATCCAGGACACACTGAAGCAATTACAGGCTCATATAAATCAATATGCTTTGGGTTAAAAAAGTGATCTGCTCCCAACACTCCGAAGAAGCTCTGCCGGCCTTCGGGTTTTCTGATGCTGCTGTAGCTGCTGCGGTGGGTTCAACTGTAACTCGGGCGGAGTAAACAGTCAGGTGACAGAAGCAGGAAGCGCAGACGATGAATATCGACTTGCAGCCACTGAGCTTTGTATTAAACAATTGGTGGGAAATTTATGTTGCATTAAGTAAAACGCTGCCTAAACATCCCCCACATATTAAAACGGAAACCTCATGTATTACTTGGAATATTTATGGAGAGTTGAGATACGGATGTTCATTAGGTACAAACCCTGCATTATTTATGTGTGAGGAAGCTCGCAGTCGACATCCTCTAACACAAGCTGTGGCAGCAGGGGGGGGCGGCAACACCGGCAGCCTCCCCCAGGGAACTTCAGCCGTGAGCCTCGTTAGTGAGACTCCACTGCCATCTTCTGGTTGAAAGCAACTACACAGTTTCTGTCTGACGTCTATGTTACTCAGCAGTTTCACACAGGCAAAGTAACACAACAACAAAAAAAAAAACCTTTGTGAGTGTGAAGGAGCATTTACAAAGTCTAATCTTTATTTCCATTAAGACTTGATTGATAAAAATCAATCAAGAAGCCATCTTGAGCTCTACAAAGATATTGAAGATAATCCTTCCATGCAGGACACAGGATAAAGCTGCAGCTTCGGCCTGTTCAACATTAAGTTACTTAAAACTGCTGCTCGAGAAAATGATTCAACTTATTGTTACAGCATGTTCAAAGACGAAGGCAAAGTGACTTACACTCAACGTTGATTTATTTCAAAAAGCAACTGAAGCAGAAATAATTAATTGGCTTCCAATATTTACAGCATAACAGGCCTTATAAATCATCAACGTACCTGACAGGACAAGTGAATTGACGCAGTAATGCAAAATGGGAGAACAAAACAAAAACACCAACACACACACACTGGTCAAAACCAAATAACAAAGAGCAAAGTAAGAACAAAGAACTAAGAAACCTGCATGAAAATAAACAGTTCCTACTGAAAGTCAATCCTGACTTCATCAGTATACGAAGGTTCGTTTTTCACATCGTGAGTGAGTGCGTGTTCCCAGAGGGACTTTTTCTGGAGGAACGCTAACCCACAGTCCTCACACACGTAGCTCTTTGGCTTCCCGGCGTGAGTCCGCCTGTGTTTCTTCATGTGATACGACAACCTGAAGCCTTTGTCACAAATGTCACATTTGAAAGGCTTCTCCCCTGTGTGGATCCGCATGTGCGACTTCAAATATCCTGACTGGATGAAGGCTTTGCCACACACTTCGCACTTGTACGGCCGCTCCCCGGTGTGATACCGGTTGTGAAGTCTCAGCTCGTTGGCGGTCAGAAAAGTCTTTCCGCACACTGTGCACTGGTGAGGTCTCTCTCCTGTGTGAATCAACTCGTGTCTCTTCAGGGACGTCTCCTTCATGAAGGGCTTCCCACAGGTGCTGCAGGGATACCGGACCCCGATGTGGACTTGTTCGACGTGGTTGGTCAGCTGCAGCTTTGTGCGGTAAGCCATGTTGCACTGCGTGCACGCCCAGGGTCTCTCTTCCGAGTGGGTTCCCATGTGGACTGTGAGCTCTGAGGCCGAGCGGTAACACTTTCCACACTGCCAGCAAAGGAAGGGCTTCTCTCCGGTGTGCTTCCTCTGGTGAACCGTGAGACAGTTCGACGACCTGAACTTCTCTGGACACATGTCACACACGTATGGGAACTCTCCTTTGTGGATTCTCTGGTGGATGGCGAGGTAGGACAGCTGGATGAAGGTTTTGTCACACTGTGCACAGGGATACGGTCCGGAGAAGTTGTGCTGCTTCTCGTAGTGTTCCCTCAAGCGCCTCAGTAAAGTAAAAGTGTTGTCACACATTGTGCACTGCATGGGCCTGTGCATCAGTTTGTGCCTCTCAAAAGCCGGTTCGTTTGCGAGAATCTTGCCGCACTCTGTGCAGTAGAGCGGATCGTGAATCCTCTGGTGCACTTTAAGCATGGTCATGCTCTTGAATTCTTTCCCGCAGTCGTCACACTTCATTATTTCGCCCACTTCCACTTTACAAACGTTCTCTTGGTGTTCCTTCAAAGCAGACAGATGTTCAAAGTGTTTGCCACAGTTTGAACACCACACAGGTATCTTCAGAGGAGGCGCCTGTTGGGAGTCGGTGCCGGTTATTTCGCTTTGGCTGGGTCCTGCTCTCTGCTCCTTTTTCCACGCGAATCTGGCGATTTTTTTGTGACAAATGGCATAAATCTGGTGTCTTTTTAGCCCGTGCATGTGTTTGAAACGTTTCTTGCAGTGGACGCAGTGATATGGACGATCATCTGTGTGACACTGTATGTGCCTGTTCAGGGTTTTGACGCTGTCGAACACCCTAGAACAGACGGGACACAACTTATTGGCTTTTTGCACAGGTGCAGATGGGGACTCTGTAGATGTGTCTGCAGATCCTTCTGGATTACCTTCCTTTTTATCAAGGCCACCACTGTCGTCACAATTCTGAGTGTCAGCTTCAGCTAAAATCTGTTCCACTGTCTTACTCTGTTCCTCTCTGATCCCCTCGTGACCGTGAATAATCTGATGCTTCTTCAATGTGTCTCTGTATTTGAAGCCCTTCTCGCAAGTGATACAAATAAAGGGACGCTCTTCTGAGTGAGACCGTAAATGCTTTGCAATGTCTGCAGTGCAAGGTAAGATCCTGCTGCAGATGGGACAGACTTTACCCTCCGTCGTGGCCCCTGAAGGTGGCTGTGGATTTGATCGCTGAGTCTCTCTCCTCTTTGGCTTTTTCTGCTCTCTGCTTTTACAAATCTCCTTCTGGTGTCTCTTCAGTACATAAGGATTTTTGAATCTCTTCTCACAGAAGGAGCACTGATACGGGCGCTCCTCAGAGTGGGACTTCATGTGTCGCTCCATGTCTACGCGGCGGGCAAAGTACTTCCCGCAAAGAATGCAATTTTTGCTTTCAAAGATCTCTGATGTGCTGGGATCTTCTGAGTCCAGATCTTTATCATTGTTGCCGACTTCTTCCTTTTCATGAACACGAAGGTTGTGTCTGTTCATGTCGTAATGATCCCTGAAGCGCTTGTCACAATTGGTGCACTTGTACCTGAGATCCCGATTTGCAGAGTGAATTTCCTGGTGTCTTCTCATGGCTGCAGCTCGCAGGAAAGTCTTATGGCACACGGGACACGTCTTATTGTTGGAGTATTTATTTCTTTGCCTCTTAGCTGTTGCCGAGTCTTTTTCTTTTAAAGTTTTCCTCTTTAACTGGAGCCTTTTGCTTTGTTTCAGCGGTTGAAAAACCGCTGGCTTTAAGTTGTCACTGACATCCTCGTTTGTTGCATCCACAGCCGTTCCCTCCACATTACTTTCATTTTCTTCGTGATCATCAGGCTCAACCAAACTTGGCGGCTGATCAATCTGTATGTAGTCCAGCAGTGTCACGGTTTCTCCCTCCACCTGGACAGTCATGCAACTCTGCATTTGCTCGGATGGAGGCTCCAGCTGCATTTGGTCGGCATTGATTACAACCTTCTCCAGCTCAGGGAGGGACAGTGAAGAGAGGATGCAATTCCCAAAGGACGAAGGAATGGTCTGAGATTCATCTGTGGTGAAAAGAAGAATTCCATCAGGTCTACGGTTACTGACTTTTTGGGGAGGGGGATGGGGGAAATGAGTTCATTGGCAATCATTGTTGATAACGGAGATGGTCTGACGTGCTTATGAACTTGACCAAACCTGGCTTAAGTACATCTAGAGCTCAGTTATTCATAGTTTGCTCCATCACGACAAAGACTTTTAGGGCAAATATATACACTCATTTCTGCCAGACTGGCTGTCATTTGACATGAAGCCTGAGGGGTTATGGTACCTTAATAACTGAGGAATGAATCTGGCAAAGTGACTCTTGGAATTTTTTCCATGTTAACATTTTTGGTTGACGGTCTTGTGGTTTGAGCAGTTCCACCATCTGGTTTCCCTCACAGCTGTGTTCTAAAGATCCATTATAAACTGTAGCAGGCTTCTTTTAATATCAGTGGAGTAGTATTTTACATGTTGTGGTTAAAAGTGTAGTCTTGACTGAAACTGATCAAGAAAAACCTGAAATTTGTGGAAGGACAGAGTCCAGAGTTTCTGCATCTTCCAGCCATCTGCAGCTACAAATATTTTATTAATTTAATTTTTCCTTTATGGAGGAGAACTTCCCAAGTTACTGCTGCCTTTTTTTAATCCAAATAAACTGTATTAGAACTGTGAATCGACAAAACCAAGCACCCATGTAGTACAATCTATTAAAGCAGTGTGGGTAACAGGGTCGTGAAACACAGTGTTCAGCCAGATTTGGAGAGAAATATGATGAAAAAAGTTTTATTATTATAATTGTTCAATTTAATTTCCTAAATAAAAGACCTTGTTAGCTTGTATTGATGTTTTATTTTTCATTAGGAAATATTTGCCATTTGATGCACATACCAGCAAACGTGGAACTTTTGTCTTCACAAAAACTGCATTTCATCTTTTCTTTATTGTGAATTGATGTAATCAGTTCATCGTGTCTCAGGTTTTGGTTTTTTAAAAAAAACATAATTAGGCTTTTTTAAAAGCCTAATTATGGTTTGCTAATTAAGTTTGGGCTTTCCACAATGAGCCACCTTCAATAAACTTTCAACAAATTCTTTCAAACACTCTAGCTAAACTCCAGGTTTTTACATTGCTGGAAGTACTTTGGCAAACAAATGCAGATTTCTGAAAACCTGAACAGGAATGTTGGGACACTGTGATCGGTATTATAACAGCGTAGATAATACTTGCAGCCCACATGAGACTCACCAGATAAATCAAAATGTCCAAGTGTTGTGTGGTACAGGAGCACGGTTTTCAGATGCTGCGGGTCAGGAACTGAGTGCACACACTCCTCCAGAGCAGATGGGACAGCACTGAGCATGGATGCAGTCTTGGGAGGGGAAAGGAAGTTACATTACAAACTTTATCGAAAGAGATCATGTGTTCTGTGTTGTTCTATTCCATCCTAATATTAACACAAGCTAAAAGATAAATGCTACTAGAATTTGGCACTGACTGCACAATTGTTTACTCTACCTGTCCACAGTCAAGTTCCCCTTAATTCCTCAAATAAATGTTCCATGTATTTGATAAGCTAGCTGGTTACTTGATGGGGAGTTTCCCATAAAGGCTGCAGTACCTGCTGGATGTCCGGTACTGGAAGCAGCTTCTCAAGTCTGGACAGAAAATCCAGCATTAGGACCTGTAGAGCGCTGTCAAATTCAGGCCCAAAATCCACCGGGAAGACATCCTGAAACAAAGGACAAGCCCTTGTAATTTACTGCTGAAATATTAGACAATGAATGTATTTTATATATTGTGTTGCTGTTTATAGTCCAATAAAAAAAAAAAAAAAAAAACATCCCATCAACATGAGGAATTTTAAATAATACATTCAGCCCCATACAAACCTGGAAAAACTTCTCCTTCTCTTCAGGGTCTTTCAGCAACAATTCAACTTGATCCACAAAGTCTGACTCTGGAAACTCTACTTCTGCAAAACATGGCTGAAAGAAAAACCAAAGAAAAATATTTACCACTAAACGTAACCACGTCGCAGACTTACAAAACACATTTTAAGAAGCTAACCTGTGCTGCCCAGGTGGATACAAGGTTTTTGATACGTTCAAGATGCATCTGGATGGTTTCTATATCTGTTACCGGCTCACTTCGACACAATTCAAGGACCACCTGCAACAAAAGGTTTCACCAACTGGTAATCTTCACAGTGCAAACATAATCTGATCCTCCAAGAACTGAGTCACATTATTTACAACTGGAAAATCTTTTCAGATGAGAAACAGAGAAAAAAAAAAATTAAACCCTTTTATCAGCTGCACCTTTACTGTCAGTGAGGACAAACTTGAGCTCTTTATTGTTGTTCAGGTGCTTTGAAATTGGAGTTGATGTTGGAGAGATAGTAGCCTTTACCAAGGGGTGATGGCTCTACTGCATGATAATAGGCGTTTAAACTTTATTTTGCCAGCTTAATATTGGCAGCCGATAAACATTATCTATCTTGCAGCCTTACCCGTGCTCTGAGTCCCAAGAGGAGCTGAGCTTTCTGATCTGCATTTAACAGTTCAGGTACAACTTCTGTAACTGTGCAGATGAACTCCTCCACCATACCGTAGTCTTGCACACTGCCCCTCTGGATGACCTGCCACATAGCTGCAGACACCAGACGAAGAGGAGGTATGAAGAGGCGCAGAGACGGCAACAGAAGAGCTGTTGAACCTGGAAAGTATATTACAATTAAAGCCTATTAGTATTGAATATGTATGGCTGGTGCTTCTGTAAATACTCCAAAGTTTACCACAGGGCAGATTACTGAACTTTAATGGCACTGATTAAATTGCTTAATTAATATAGAGTATCAAAAAATGCCTTGTCATTCAATATCTGAGGAGTAAATCTTATTAGCATCAGTGAACCAATAAACATGCAGCAAAACTGCTTCAGGTGTAAAAGAAATAAATAAATAACCCGCTGGTGACAGTAGCCAAAAAACACAACAGGAATTGTGGAGTATTGGGTAGAATATACTTTGTTAAAATGGGTTTTATGAAATTGGTATAAAAATGCTTCATTAAGGAACCAGCATCAAAGTCAAAGTGCTGGTATTGGTACACGCATTGAATTGATTTCAGCCTTGGACTGACGACTGAGCAAAACAAATGACTTCAGTGTCAGCTTAGGGTTGTGAGATCTTGTGGGACACTTTTCATCACTTTCTGACAGTGTGTTGACTGTTGCAACGTAACAGTAGTATAATACACAGTATACAGAATAAATACAACCTTTAGAAACCTCTAAACCTCTAAGTTTAACTATTCTATCTTGGGATTTGCTAATATGGAATATTTTCCCCCGATGTTCCTTGCTGCAGGCTAACTGGACAGAGACGCTGCGACCTTCAGGGGCCCCAGTTCGCGCAGGTGAGGGGCCACTAAACACTCCCACCACCTCCAAGCAGACGCGAGGCTGCATTCGCGGACTCGTAACTGTGTCGTAAGTACGTGTCACCCACCATAACAACCACAACGCCGCGGCGACTACATTTGTGTGCAATCGTTGTAACCAACGCTATCCACGCTACTAAAGTGGTAAAGGCAATCAGCTCCCTTTAAGTTGCCATTGCGGTTAGTTTACGTTGTTATTTGATATAAAAGTTCCCTGCTTCACAAATATTTTAACACCCAAATGTCTGTGTATTAACGAGGCAAAGCCCGCGAATGCAGCAACCGTCAGCCGTTCTACCGTTAACATCTCCACTTCCGTTGCTAACAAACCTGAGAGGACAGTTTACTGGGTTATCGTTAGCTGCCTCTACCAGCGTTACAAAGCAGCTCTGTAATATTAAAATAAAAAGGCAGCAACTTAGCTAACTAGCTTAGCTCACGCTAAAGTCCGTCCAGTAACGACCGCGTACACATCTGCTCTCTGGCGCTGTAGCGTAGCATAGCCACCGCCATCTCAGAGCGGGGTACGCCATGTTCCAAATCGGGCGCACACAATCCAAAAGCAAACCTGATAACTCGCGCTGACTAATGTAACGGTGAATTCTCCTCGGCTTACCGTTTTCGGTAGCATGCAGACTCTCCATTTTATCTAGAAAAGTGTTCAATTAGGCGAGCAAATCAACTGGGGGTTGTTGTGAGTCGACGTCCGCCCGACCCTGCGGTGCAAGTTTGGCAGAGAAGAAGGGCGGCTAGATACTAGAAGAAATTTGGAGTGCGCAGGCGTAGTGGAAAACGTTCGTTTCACTTGGTTCGGTTCCGTCACCGCGGTCCGTTAAAGGTTCGTGTTAACTTGTATGTCCGGCTAAAACAGCTGCTCTCTTCACTTTAATCAAGAAAAACCCGCTGTGCATTAATTTGTCCAACTTTGGAGCTGTTTGCTAAGAACGGGACCTTCTTCTTCTTCTTCTGGCTCACATGACGCTGACGGGTTTACTCCCACCCCCTTGAGGTCATTTGAGGAAATGCATCGAAAATCGAAATATTATTCACATGTATCCCTGCATTAATCTGTATAATTTATGGTAATTAATTTTCAAAGAGCTACATATTTAAAAAAAAATGTAAAAACGTTAGACAAAAGAAACACTTTAAATAGGTTTACATATTGGGTTTCACAATTTTATTGTAAATTGTTGTTGGTAATGCATGATGTATTAATACCACTTCAGTTAAAGGACTCTGTGTTAATTATGTGGGTATTTTATTGATTTATTTCTGTGTTGTTCATGGATTGTTGTAGTTTTTATCATTTTAATCTACATTTGTTTTACAGTGTTGCTTAAATGTTTGTAGTTCTAATTACAGCAAATGAGGAAGAATTTACTAATGTTTTATTAAGAAACATTTCAGGGTGCAGTTCATGTTATGATTTTCAAATAATAAAGTCTGACATTTAAATGTTCATCTACTGCCACTTACCATGTTGATAAAAATAACCAGCATGATGTACTTGAAAAAAAAAATTATGGTAACGTTTTGCATCAGATTATTTTGTAGCAAGACTAGTATTTACTACTTGAATTTCCATATGTAAAAAATACTTTTTGCTAGTAAAGTGTGTATAATTCAAGCGTTTCCCTAGTTATTGTTTTGTGCTACTACTTAACTACTACTCTACTTAACTTTAAGAGTGTATTTATTTGAAGCTTTCTTAATTAACTTTAGTTTCCACATTACTTAATTTGGAGTGGGAACTTTGTTTTTCTAAACATGCTAAGAGTAACGTGACATGGCGTGATGTGCACAGGGAGAACCTGAGAAAAGGCAGTTTAAAATAAACAACTGCAAATCATCTCAGACAGAGCTTAGCGTAGCTATGTAACCACCGTCTTTGTCATCTGTGTGGCTTTTATACTTCCAAGATGACCTTGATATTATGAACCTTAGAGGATGTTTTTGCTTTACATCCTCATCTTGTGCAGCGTTCTCAGTCCTGGCTGTTGAGGTCGCCTGCCCTGCCTACTGATTACCTGGATCAGAAGTATTCAGTGATCAGAAGCTGGAAGACACCATCTCCAACACAGAGAGCTACATTTACATAATCTCAGATTTTTTTTTTTTCAGTGCACACATACTGTGCATCGCCCTTATTGCCTCCGTGGATTCAGTCTTCAGTCTGGTAATGGTCTACAATCCCATGTTTAAAAAATGTCCCAAAAAAAGCTGCAGCCAACAAATCGTTGCTGTTCAGAAACAGTGGAAACACTGCTCATTGGGCCACATGTTGAGAGTCCATCTCCATCCATCCTGCACCAAATTGGTTTTCATCCTCAGCTGAAAATAGTCCCCAACAGTTACACAATTTACTCTTGTCACATTTGTAAAAAAAACAACAAAACTGTCCAGCTGACTTAGGTTGTTACTGAGGCTTCTTTAAAACTCTAACCACAGCTTTGTCAAATCCACAACTTACAAGTGCCCAAAGGTGTTAAGGAGCCGTATCGTTGGAGCTCTGGTGGAAAGGAAATTTGTTGTTAAGTTGTATCTAAATTCCCACAAATATTAATTATGTCTAGGATTAGCCTGGAAGATAACAACTCACTTTGTCTTGTCATCCCGTGTCCTCTGTCATTTATTGGGATCTTCCAGCTTCTGATTGTATGAACACACCTGATGCAGGTGATCAACAGTGGGTAAGGTAGAGATAGATTGGAAGGGGGTCATCCTTGAGGACCAGGATTGAGAACTACAGTTTTAGATGGCCAGGATTGCTGGTGAAGGTTCTCAGTCATCCAGGCTTGGTTTTCCAAAGGTTGAAGCGTCCTCAGAGTAAAGAAGCCACTTGGATGATTTTTCAAAGCAGAAGAAAGATGTCCAGTAGACATGATTCAAGCTTTAGATGTTTACGTTTGGTTTGTCCATTCTGAGCTACTGTGTTTTCTGTTTTTTTTTTTTTTTAAGTGATTAATTTAAAGATGGCAAATTCCCTCTTGAGCAGAGAGCAGCTCCCACGTGGATTCAAAATGTTCTTTGGATCTTGAATCTTCCGTGAGTTGAGAAGGAACAAATAAGAACTAGATCAAAGTTGAGGTCCAACCATTTTTTTAATCTGAAGTTTTTGTATCAGAAATGTAGTGACAGGGTGAAGTCAGAAAATAAAAATAAAGAAAAAAAAGTTGCCAAGTAACTGTAAAGACCTAATGCCCCATCAGAATCATTAGTTGGTTACCAGTTGCTAACGCACAGATAAAAAGTCAGGTAACCACTTGAACTGGGAACGTTCTGTGTAATCTCTGTGCCATCTCCAGCGGTGTCATTAAAATGTCTGAATTAAACAAATTAAAAGTCAACCAGTTTAAAGTGTGGTTATTTATTAGCTGTCCACAAAAGCATGTCATGAAACCACAAACTGTAGCACGAGTGTAACATTCCTTTGTGTTGTTATACTCCACCACGTCCCCGCTTCTCACATAATTTATATTTCTTATATATATATATTGTACAATATACATGTTTTCATCAAAAGAAAAAGAGAATAGCAAAAGTTCAACCCCCTGTGGATTTGAATTCTAGTGACTATCCCATGCATGTTTCCACTGTGTCTAGGAGAAATGTTGTTTATTACCAGGAACAAATACGCAGGCAAAGAAACGCTCAGACAGCTTGAGGACAGAGTCCTGTGAGACAAAGCTGGTGCACAGAGCACATTCGCAGCAACATTAAACGAGAAGAGCCATGCGAGCCCACATTTACTCTATGACTTTGACCCGGTTTGGAATCAAAAGCGCCAGTACAAGGCAAGCTAAAGTCCGTCTCCTGCTAATGGCGTAACATTAAGACTAATGGGAACAGAGATAAGCTTGGTGTCTTTTGGCTTACTCCCGGATTTTAATGTTAAAGCCATGTTCAGCTGCAATTGAATCACAACAAGACTTCAACTTAAGCTCACTGTTAAAATACTAATGCTTTTGATTGTGTGAGGCTACAGTAACACTGGCACGAAAAAGTGCTTGACATCATTATGAACCTTTTCACCTCTGTAGAGACAAAATGGTTTGCATCTTTAAGTTACATCTCACATTTAAACAGCAAGTTTGATTTCAGTTTGTTCAACAGTTTCAATTCAAATGTGGTCATGTATACGATTATGGTAATTATCTCAATCAGCTTCATTAAAAGTACAAAATAGTCCTTTAAAATGAGTAAGATACATGTAAAAGCAAATGCACCATGAGATAAGAAAACAAAATAAACCAAAACACTGTGTTTAAAACGTTTTTCCATTCACTCGTTTGTCTGTGGTACGGTGTCTTTTAATTCACACGTATAGTCTAGGTCCATATCCTGTGGCATATTATTCACTGCAATAAGTGATACAATCAAACTGGAAATTGGAATTTTAAAACATCTTTTTATATCATCTTTTTCACTTTTGTAAAACAAAATAGCTGTGGAATGTAAACTAAAATATATAGTGCTATGTATGTAGGTAAGAAAATAAAGCTGTAGGTTAATATCTCTATTTAATCTTCTGTAACTATTTACAGAACCTAAAACCAACTCTTAAAAGTCTGCATGTTTCTAATAAAATGCTTTTTGTTGGCCCAAAACAAATATGTAAGTGATTCGAGTGTGCTACAATATTTGAAATAAGATTTGTCTCTAATCTGAAGTCAGATTAATATAGAAATAATTGCCACAAAGTATTTGGACACTTCAGAGAAATTTGCATTGAAAGCTTTGAGACACAAAAGGAAGCATTGCTTTTTTTTTTTTTTTTTTGGTTTGTTGCTGGACTGGAGACATCACACACTTTTGTAAACACTCAACTTCTGTTGCCTTCATACATTCACAATATATACTGTAGGTATGAGCTTCTCCTTAAGCTGGAGTCGTTCTATTCAAACACTACATTTAGAGTTTGATTTGACTTTTTGAGCAAATTCAGCGTAATTTGGCATCTAGTTGTTTCCGATTTGATGAAAGGACACGTGATGAATGTTGGAAAAATGCGTCACATGGAATAAACGCTTCAAACAGCTCGGTAAGCGACCTTGGTCGGGCATTAAACTCACATCATGAAACAACCCGTTTTTTATACTAAAACTACAGGCTGCAACAACCAACCAGAAAGGAGAAGCAAACCTCACACACCTGCACCACATCTGAAAACACCTGAGCTAATTAGCAAATCTGATACACACACTGAACTTGGTTTTAAACTCGCACTTGTTATTGTTAATCCGATAAAAACTGCTAATTCTACTTGAGCCAGTTTTCCAGCTTTTATTAGACAAAAACAACACTTTTTCTTGTCTAATTCTAAGGATATTTCATCTGGTCCCTTTTTGGGTTTCAGTTTGAGGAAATATTGTTCCACACTAGGAATTTGGAGAATATTACAGGTTCATGAACTGTAAGAATAGTTTTTCCTCATGCTGTAGTTCCATTTTAAAGTTTTGTTAAACATTATCCTCAACATTGTTTAACAGAAAAACACTGATCATTTCTCTACATAATTTTCCAGGTAGGACTGTGTAGGACTGTGGTATCCGGTTTGAAGTTTAATTACTTTAGCTTTGGTTCTGAGAGATCGGGTTCTAGTCAGGTTTCAGCTGCCATTGCTTTGAAGAATGTACCATCCAACAAGTCGGATGGGTGGCAAGAGAAAGACGCTTTGTTGTTGGATCTGGGAAAACAAATGCAGCGATGTTGTTGACCCAGAATTTAAATGAATTCAAACTGCAGACGGTGTCTTCAGTTCGTGATCCGTAGAGATTTTTTTACGTGATATCATCAGGTCACGTGACACCTGAATGTTCGCGTGTTGTCATTTGTCCTGATTTAAATCGAACCCTGCTGATAACGGTACAGTGCAGGCGTGTGTGTGATGATGGGTTGAACACAACATAATAATACAAACAGGTTAATCAAAGTGTGAGTTCGTCCATGTTTATCTCTGCCTGCTTTTGTCATCAGTAGACGAGTTATGAGTCCAGTCTGTTCTGTTTGCAGTCACTTTAACATTTATGTGTGACCCCAGAAGCTAAGCAGTGTCCATGAGCAAAGCAGCTATGACAAGTCCACACGTGCACAGCAGTCCAGTCAGCGACGCATCCAAATTGCAGTCAAAGCAAAGCACCATGTGTCTTGACATGATGGAAATAACGATATCTCTGTATTAATGTGGAGACGGTTACAATCTTCCCATTGCTCCGTGCAGATTTGATGTTTTTGTCTGCTTTTGGTTTTAGTTTCTTCCGTGGAGCAAAGGGCTTTGTTATATTTCGATCTTTTGTTTTGAAATTTCCACATTATAACTGCATTTTAAGTGAATATGTCAGCACAAATAAAATGCACATTAAAATGTGAAAAGGTAGCAGGTGCTCTAAACATGGGATTCACACTAACATGAAAGTCATGTAACATAGTCTATTGTGTGTCTCTAACAAACTGTGTGTGTTCAACCTTTCTGTCATAGACTTGATAGTAGTTTCACTGAGGTGGAATCTAAAACAAAAAGGACTTTAAGATGCCTCCGCTGATCTACCCTGATTATTTGGAATATATGAGACGTAGCAAAAATAATTTAAGGGAACCAGCTACTCAGGCCTACCGATCTACACAGAAAGCACACCTAAAGCCAAACTGAGGATTTGTACAAACAGATTAAACATGCAACTTTGCATAAACAGAGACACACAGCAGGAACAAACCATTCAGGGAGCACATTCAGTAAGACTGGTGTAGGAGATTACTGTACATCAGTTTACAAAAAAGCAAAGAAAAAGAAAAAAAACAACCAGCACGATGACTTTCGGGGCATATTTACACTTTGCTTTAAATATCTTTAAAGAGAGAGTCCCTGCCATTTGAAATCCATCTTCAAATCCTGCTCGTTCCAGCCTGTTTTGCAGTGGATAGAAAGTTAATACACAGCATCTTTTCCCCCCCTTTAAATGGTCCGTGAAGTAAGCTCTGCATAAAAAGCAATATCAGGGCAGCTCAGTTGAGAAGGTCATCATGCAATAAAAAAAAAAAAAAAAAAAAAAAGTCGACCGTGTCCGTGGAGTTATCACAAGTTAATTTCCCAGTTGGACATCCGTGTTTTAAGCGTTTGTCAGCATAGATTTCACTGAGTGGGCCGCCTTTAGTTGGACCGGCGCTGCAGCGTCGGCCTCGATGGAAGTTCTTGTGATAAGTTTGGCCTCTGCACACAGTAAATATAACACAGTGAAATGTATCCAACATACAGTAGAAGAGACAGGATCAGATGTGAAGAAGTTCAAATAAGTCCACCTAAAATCCTGTCTGCTGGCATTGCTACTAATCACTTTTATTGGCTGTATAGTAGGATTATATTTATGTTTTGGCATGTATCAAACTTTACTGCAATGGCACCGATGTCCATTAAGTGATCTTATTTGTAAACCAAAGTCTCATATCAGAAATGATGAGAAAGCTGCTTTTATTGAGTTAAAATCCTACTCTACCCCAGTAAGCGAAAACAGGTGGACAGTATATTTCATGCATGTATCCTATATGAAATACAATAGAAAGATGGGTTTTTTTTAATCACGGTTAGGTCAAAGTGATAATGCCGGGTTATGTCATTTGTGTTTTTTTGTGGGGGGTTTTCTTACTGTATGGGGGTGAAGTGAGCAGTGGGAGCCTCTGACAAAAAGGCCAAACAGTCTCATCTGCCAACATGAACCCTCAGTTGGCTGCGACAGGCAGAATTAAAGGGAATCCCTGACATAAAAACATCTGACAGCTCCTCCTCAGCAGCAGGGTCGGGACACGAGAATGGGACTGTATGGCAGGAACGCTGGGAGTTGAAAGTGGCATTACGTGGATGTGGTGGCCGGAATCGCAGGGGCTCCGGTGGGGGACAGGTGTCACACCACGGAGCCCTTGGACGTGGAGAGGTGGATGGAGTGGATGCGCGTGGCCAGAGTCTTCTCCAGGTCGTGGAGGATGTCGGAGCAGATGCCGGGGCTGGACACGGGGCTCTCCGCTGGAGTAGGTTCGTACAGAAGCTGCTTGAAGCTGTCGAGTTCTATCAGCAGCACCATGTTCTTCAGGAAATAGCCCTCGATGAAAGCCGTGAGCTCCGAGGCACCAAGGAACTACAGCGGACACAGAGGATGCGCAGACGTGGGGAAACACAAACATGAGTGTCACAGTGGCTGAAGCCTCTTTCAAATGATTCTAACCATTTTTGGTTTGTGGGAAACTCTGGCAATCTGGGTGAAAACTGATGTGGTATCACCACATCTGTAACAGCAACTTTGATACATTTATTTGTTAGAAATCTATTCTTACATGGAAAAGGGACAGTTGTGTATCAACTGGTTACTAGCTGTGTTTGTCATTTGGTACTAAGTACTAAGAAGTCTGCCGTGGATTCATTCTCAGAATTTCCCTCCCTGGGGGATCAATAAAGTGCTGTTTATCATCTATCAATAATAACATTATTTGAATAAAATACCTTTAACAGATTACAAACATTCATTTTCACATTTGTTTTACTGTTTACAGAGATTACTACCAACGACAAGCTAATAACTAACTATCCGTGGTGGGTTGGGACTCCTCACCTTGGCGTGCTTGTAGAGGTCCACACAGGTTTCCGTGGTGATGTTCTTGGAGCAGATGATCTCACAGTGTCTCTGAAGGGCCTCTAGTTGGAAGAATTTGGCTGCAGACAGGAGCTGCGGGGAACAGAACAGCCACACAGAATGAGGCAGAGCACTCAGGATTAGAAATGCTAATACATGTGCTGTTGCTGAGCAGGCTGTGGCTAAGTCGCTCCTACCTCCATCACTTCAGTGTTGCGTATGTGCAAAGACTCAGTGCCTCCACAGTACAGATACTGCATGACCAACTGAAACAGAGGGCGATAACATTTCGGTTTAGGTTTTAAAGTAATTGCGCTGTTATTTCGGTCCATCTAATCCTACGTGTTCTGTCTCAGACGTTGCGTCCTTTCTGGTCTTATTATTGAAAGTCCTAAGCAAAAGCAAAACATCTTACATGGAAAATACTGTACTTGACATGGCTGATTTCAATACAGGTGTTTTCGGCTGCTGGTCGGTTCTGGAGCAGTGACTTGAACCTGGGTGGACAGAAGAATTCCATTAGAGTGCACATTTACCAGAACCTTTGTTCAATTATTCAGGGGGGGGTTAAGAACAAAGCGAAGACACGATAAAGGAATAGCAGGAAAAGGTTTCCTTTACCTGGGTGAAGCTGTAAACAGCAAAACTTTGTGTGCATAAAATGGTTTCCCCTCTACTAGGAAAGTAACATCAGACATCTCCTTGTTGTTCAGGAAGTGAGGGTCTGAAAAAAAACAAAAACAACCCAAATGATGCAAAGTACAAATGCAGGACAGCAAACAGCAGATTAAAATAATGTGGTCATTAATTGCCCAGAGAGTGATTCATCACTTAGCTATCAGCACTGACTTATCAAAATACAAGTCCTATTTCATTAGTATTCAAAAAGGAGGCAGTTTGAATTTAATATCCGGCTCTTTGAGGCTGCTTCTCAAAGTGGATCTTTGAACGTCCTGATTAATTAAGTTGTTGTCAAAGGTTTTTAAACCATTAATTCCCTTCACACACCCACAACACAACAAACCATTTGTCTTCTATTTTTAACACCTTCTTTATCGAGTAAACACTGGGTGGTGCTGCAGCACAGCCACTGAACGTTCCACAGCCTCCTCATTCTCTCATTACAAGAATAAATTGAATAAAATGGAAATTTAAAAATGTCTGTGACCAGCTCTTCATACCAGACCAGTCCTTTAAATTATATCAGTATATCATGTGAATACGGATCATAAATGTTAAAAGTCAAATCTGCCTTAAGAACTCATGAAGCCTATAAGGGGCAGTTGTAATCTTACAGAGTGAACCACTTTAAGGTGGAAATTCTAATTATAGTCATAGCAAAATCAAACTTGAAGCCAAGATGTCACAGAACAAAACATTTCTCAAATCTCTTACAGCAAAGCTCCAAATAGACTTTACTGGAATTTGGGAGGGTATAGATATGCAGACCTTTTTCACCCATAAAGTATTTTAAGTGCAGATGTGCGGATACTTCAAACAGAAGTAACATCCAGCAGAAGAAATGTAAGATTAAAATGTAATCTTGGTAAGGGAGTTAATATGTTATGCTGATAGTAAAAATATGTGTCTTCGGGGTTTACAAAGTTACACCAATGCTAAAACTTTGAATTCATCATTTCACAATAATTAATTAAAACCAAAACAGAACAGAACAGCTAAAAACCGCCACTTTGTGGCGGTTTTTAGCTGTTCTGTTTCTTTTCTGTTTCTTTTCTGTTTCTTTTCTTTTTCATTTTACACCTCTTTTGGATAGTGTCCATCCTTTCTGAGTAATTTTGCACCTTTTGTGGTCACTGTGTGCTCTATTTGAACTCTTTCAAACTAGAAATATAAACAGTAAGGTCAGAGGCTCCGGCCCATGGCTCCCCCTGACCTCTTGGGCCCTTGGGCATGTGGCCAGTTGACCGGTTCAGTAATCCATCAATGGCCAAAGGACATCTTGACATGATAAGCTTTGTTGCTGCAGCAGCAGGTTGTAGTGGTGACTTATTTTTGGTCTGATGGTGCAACTGAAACTCCTTCTGCACAATTCACACTGGGAACACTTCACACTTATTTTATAAATGTGTGATGTCTCTCAACAGCCTGAAACTGGACACAAATATTTTAGATTCAACATAACTGCCTGCAGCAGACACATGGAATTTGCCTTCTAAAACCTTAGGCCACATTATAGTGCTGTATTCTGCACGTACGTGCACGTTTTGACATGTACACATCCTTTATGTGTTACTTGTATACTTGCTTGGTATAAATAACGTATGTTGGACTATGTACTGTAAGTATGTTTAGTAAACCAGTATTTACTGAAGTAGGGGAATAAAAAGGAAATGCAACCACAGGGGGGCACAGGTCAGTCTGGATAAATGCAGAGGGTTGTGTCAGGAAGGGCATCCGACGTAAAACACATGCCAAATTAAGCATGCGAATCATGACTGAATCTGACTGAATCTGACTTCCATCCCAGATGGGTCAGGGCCCTGGTTGACATCGACCGAAATTGGGCTGCTGTTGTTTGAAGAAGGGGAGGAGGAAGGCCTGTTCATAGGCAGAGAGAGACGAGGGAAAGCCAACAGTGTAGGACTGACAGTAGGGACTTTGAATGTTGGGACTATAACAGGGAAGGATAGAGAGTTGGTTGACATGATGCAGAAAAGGAAGGAGGTGGACATACTGTGTGTCCGGGAGACCAGGTGGAAAGGTAGCAAGGCTAGAAGCTTGAAATTCTGATGACTGGACCACTACAGTTAATGTGATCAGGGAGACAGGTAGGAGTGTACTCATATCATCGGGAAAGAGGAAAGTGGACAAGAACTGGGACACTGAGAGGACTGAAGAGGTAGACAGAGGAGTTCAAGGTGGAGACAGGAATCTCCAAGGACTATGATGTTTGCAGATGACATTGTGATCTGCAGCGAGAGCAGGTGGAGGAAAATCTAGAGAGGTGGAGGTCTGCTCTGGAAAACAGAGGAATGAAGGTTAACCGCAGTAAGACAGGTCAACGGTTCAGAGCAACGGAGATGTGGAAAAGGTGAAGAGGCGAGTGCAAGCAGGTTGGAAGGGGTGGAGAAAAGTGTCAGGTGTGTTGTGTGATAAAAGAGTATGGTTTGGACATGTTCAGAGAAGACATTGTGAATATATCGGTAGAAGGATGCTGAGGTTGGAGCTGCCAGGCAGGAGGTCTAGAGGAAGAGCAAAGAGGAGATTTATGGATGTAGTGAGAGAGGACATGAAGTTAGTTGGTGTGAGAAAAGAGGAAAAGAAGAAAGAAGAAGTAGAATAAAACAGGAAATGGAAATTAATATTCCCCCTGCATTAACAATTCACTATGCTTAATTGTCGAATGGAAAGGAGGAGAACAAAAGTGCAGGGGGAAACTGAACTCAGTTCTTTTTATTTCACGGCCTACAGATACTAGAAAAAAATAATTACAAAATCCGCCCCCTGTTCTGACCCCCACCTGCATACTAATTGTCATACAGCCCCTTAGAAACTTGAATGTTCACTCCTCAGTGTAGCCAGTCAGAAAAACTAAGCTAAAATGTCACTGCAGACTAACATTTCCCAAATGTTAAAAGTAAATAGCCGTTTTTGGAAAGTGATCCAATTGAGGTAATGTCGCTGTAATCTTGTAAGATTATGTGTTTGACCTGTATATATCTTCTCCTCCTGTCACTCAGAGGCAGTTTCTAAACGCTTTGTTATTTGCTGGACATCGTCTGACAACCTGAGATGAGTGAGCAGAGTGCTACAGAGACTTTATGGGCTAAAAAAAAAGGAGTAAAAGAAAAAAGAACTTCCTGTGTAAAGCACAGTCTGATTGGCGAGGCCTCGCCACACATTTACCCCCACCCCAAAAACACGAGATCCTCTCAGTCTGCCACTTCCGCTCTAACCCCGCTGTCACTCCCTCATCATTCGGCTTCGTTAAATGCTGAAATGTGCAAGAGAAGCTTGAGAAAAAGCCACTGCATTCTTACCTAAGCGTGAGGTCTGTTTCTTCTTGATCTCTGTCAGTTTAGGGATGGGGAAGGGCCCGTAGCACTGGGTGAAGATGACGGACAGCTGCTGGCTTATCACCTCATTCTGCAAACACATGCCGCCAAAAGTCAAGACAAAAACTTTGCACAGAGTAGAGTTTTGTGGCCTCTGTTTTCCATGAGCTATCTGGGACAAAATTTTATGCAAATGTATGATAATATGGTTTGGAGTGCAACTAAATATATGCAAATATGAGTGTTAATGTCAACCCAGCTCATGGGCACAGGACAGTTTGTATTCCCAGCAAAGCAGCCGTACTTTGTCTGATGCTTCTCTAACAAGCACTTTGTTTACATGCACATGAAAGAAAGCCCAGGCGACCTTGCTGGATCGGAGGATCTGGAACATGAGTGGCAGGCCGTGCGTGATCAGCTCCTCTGTGTACTCCTCCTCCTGGATGCAGCTGAAGTCTTTGAGCAGGCCCTGGATCAGTGGCCGGCGGTGCTGGATGAAGCAGGTGCGCAGGGACTCGAGCCAGGTGTGAAGCGTCCACGGAACGCCTGGGAACACCAGCACACACACACAGTGAATACACGCTTATGCGCGGCCAAGAGGGTCTGAGACAGAACCGACCATGTTTCCATCACTTAGTGGTGTTAGTTGAAGGGTGAATAGGAAATGTAAAGGCAGGGCTGGAATATAATTGGAGACCGTCCTGTGAAAACAAAAATTGCTGTAATGTTCTGTAACGATGTGACAGGCACTGAATGATAAATCATGACATGGCAGTGGAAACTTTGTGTATCCAGAGCTCTACTCAAATGATTAGTTGATTAACTGAGTGGAAAATTCCTCGATTAAACTTTGCAGTCATTTATCAACCAAACATTCACTGGCGGAGCGTCTCAAAAATGGGCTGCGTTTTTATTACGTTCCCAGTTTGTGTCTCTGCTGCTGCTCTCCAATGAAAAAGGGGAATCATGCAAAAATAACTCTTCACCAAATTGCAAACATCAGAGGACATTATTCTTTATCTTTTAATAATTTAATAACCACAAACTCAATCCCTGAGATTAAAAGTGTGGTCCTCGACCTTACAAGCACTGAGGCAGCAAAGTCGCCTGTGTCAGGAATAAAGTCTCCGTTCTAACTTGTACACCAAATAGGACAAATAGGACAAGACATCCTAATACAAATTATGCTCATTTGCTTTCGTGCTCAGAGGTCAACGAGACAATGTTGCTGCACGCAGACTTTATGTTGTGTTATGTGTTATGAGTTTTCAGTGATGCTTACAGTCTTAGTTAGTCAACTATTAGAAACTGACATATCATTTTATTTTAAGCCATTTTTGGTTCTTTGCAACTTTTTAGGAGAAAATGTGCTGTTCATTCCTCTAATGACCACATCACTAAAGTCACATCTATGTTATCGTGATTAGGGAGGATTCGCCAGAGGATTTCTCTGAGCGAAACTTTAAATCCAAAGTGACAAAAACTGATGAACTTGAACAAGCAGTTTTTACTCACTCAATATGAATTTGGTTGAATAAATCATACCAGTAAAACTCACCGTATAAAAAAAAACATGCTGAATGTGTAGTATCCCATTAAAGTACTAAGAAAAACAGCCGCCAGCTTTCGAGCTACTGAGTGAGATTGTTCTGTCTATTAAAATCCATTAATTTGAATCAAATCATCACACTGGCTATTGTGTCCAATGAGCTGGACAATCTCGGGGTACAGTCCTACACTATCATCGTCACCATCTTCACACCTTTGACCTGAGCTGGTGTGTGTGCGTGTGTGTGTGTGTGTGTGTGCGGGACGGGACAGGACGGAACAGGACAGGCACAGCACGAGCACATCTCCAGGATGGCTGAAAGCACCAGGCATGTGTGCCAGTGAAGCATGTATTAGTAAATCTGACCTAAGCTGCGGATGTCTATGGTGATGTCCACATGGCTGTGCTCTGCACTATGGTACATGGCCTCTCTCAGGGCCCTCAGTTTGGCCTTTCCTGTTCGCAGGGTTCCTCCGCCATTGGCCTGCGGGGCCAACCTCTTCTCCCCGGGGTCCGAACCCTCGGCTAGAATCTCCTCCAGGGACAACACATCCCCCTTTTCCTTCTCCGAATGGGAAAGGAGCTTCCGAAAGACATTCCTAAAAGATGAGAGGGGGAGTAAAAAGACACAGACGGAACATTAGAGGGAAGCAGGGTGACGCAGAAAGAACGACTGCGGAAGGTCGGGGTGAAAGGTACAAAGGGAACGAAGCTGTGAGGGGAAAATGCACAATTAGTAGCATGACTTGGAGAACAAAAACTGTGAAGTGGATGATCACAGATGTAAAATGCTTCTAAATTAGAACTACACGCACTGTATTAACTCCACATTAGGCTCATTCAGCTCTCCAGCTCTGATGACTGAATAATTTCATGTGCTTAATTAAACACAATGGCATATGCTGAAAAAGAAGCCAAATCCGATGAGCCCCTCACGAAAAAAACGAAAAGATAGTAAAAATGTTAAAATATCAAAATATCACCACAAGCAAGTGTTTCTGCACTTCTCCTCTGAGAAGACCGGACCTCAACGTGGAACATATACAGTGTGATCTCAGCCTGAAGATGCATCGCTGCACCATCTGCTTCAGTAAGCGCGGGCTCAACTAAACATCACATCGCGTTGGGGCGATTGTTTGATCCCTGATGGAACGTCAGTGGGAGGCTCACCGTCGTCACTTTGACGATCACCAACAGCCCTTTGGGTTTGACTGACGAGCAGATTATAGGTGCAGTTTGCCGGGTTGTGTCCATGGAGCTGCAGTACATGGCCAAAAGCAGGCCGACACTAAATGTTCTAAACATTTCATTTCCTGACTTTTAACTTTTCACTGCTTTAACATCCTCCACTTTTGTTAAACCTGACTACAAGTATTATCTCCCATTCAGCCTGGAGAACACTCAGTGAGGTCGGTTGCTAACACTGGGCTCCTATTCATCCCAGAGTTGCAGGACGGGGTTGAGGTCAGGGCTCTTTGCAGAACAGTCAAGCTTTTTCCACACTGTACTAGGAAAACAATTTCTTGCTGAGCTCAGGGGCCCCGACATTTTGAAACCGAAAACTAATCTTCCTCAAAATGTTTCCACAAAAATGGAACAACACTATTGTTTTAAAACATTTTTTTGTCCTTTCGGCTTTATCCCGTGAGTTCAGTGTCGCCACAGCGGATCCTTGTCCGCATGTTGATTTGGCACAGTTTTTACCCCGGATGCCCTTCCAGACGCAACCCTCCCATATTTCTACCGGCCTTGGATCAGCTGGGGAGGGTAAGGGCTTTTGGGGGTTAAGTGTCTTGCCCAGAGACACTTCAACATATAGCCGTAACCGGGGATCGAGCCACTGACCCTGTGGTCCGTGGAAGACTGCCTTAACATTATTGTTTTAAATATTCTGCCTAATTTAGCTTTAAGATTTTCTCTAACCAACCAGCACAACTGTAAACTCAATCTGCCCCAGAACCAAGGGTACACAAAGTATGAAGGTTCAACAAAGTGTATAAGAAATGTATTTAAGGAAATACAGTTATTAAGACACTCAGTACGGATCCCAAAGCTTTTAGCCCAGCTTGGCATTAAGACTGGAAGCTGGGAAACAGCTAGTCTACTGTGGCTCCAGCGTATTGGATTGTAGCATTTCCCAGGTCCCGTCCTCGCTGTGCACACTTTTTAATCTCTGAACACAATCCCAGTTACTGTAGGATGTTTCAGCGACTGGCTCCCTAACTAACTAATACAATCTAATAAATATAAGCCCAGAGAAGTTGCAAGATTATTGTATTTTTTCTTCTTTTGGTGAGCGATATCTAACTGCTTGCTGCCGGTCTTTACTCTGATTTATTCTATTATTCTTTATTGTAATTCTCTGTATTGTAATTCTGTCTCTTTCACAGATTATTTTTAATTCACTCAAACCTTTGACTACAAGTGATCGTTCTTTGGCATGAAGACGACTAATCTGTCCTTAAATAAAAGAGAAACTCAAACGCGATAACTGGCAGATTTTGTCCGTTTCCTCCTTTTGTACAGATAACTACTGCTCAGCACCTGCAACAGTTTTATCGATGGTTTGTCTGCCTCCCGGTGAGAACTTTTACAACCCACCATCTCGCAACTAATCTAAATGTAGCTTTAAACTGCTCACGCTGCTGCGTGATCATCACACTATAACTGATTGTCTTAATAATGCTGCATTCTGTTGCTTGTGTCTCCACTCCAGTTCCCGACGGCTCCCGCCGCCTCTTTCTGAATGTTAATGGGCTTTATCTCGCTCAGCTTAAGGGAAATGATGTCAAACTGCTGCTGAATAGACGGCAGCAGTTATCGTTGGCTGCCGTCTGACAGGGAAACCCAGATATCTTTCTCTAAAACCACTCTGCAAGAGCTGGTGAGAGGCAGATGGACCAGTGAAGAGTGTGTAAATGGATCAATACCGTGGTAATGGATATATCTCTGCTGGCTGACACTGTGTGTGTGTGTGTGTCTGTGTGTGACATTGCCTGCATTACCTGTGGCCATGTGCTGCTGCCAGGCTGTAAGAGTTCATGTCTCCCAGCGGAGTGGAGGAGATGCCGTTTCGAGACATGGTCCCAATCATGGGGTCGCCCCCTCTCTCCAAAAGCAGACTCACCAACTCAAAGTTACCTAATCGGGGAGGGGGGGGGGCAGATACAATAGATGAATAAAGGGTAAATACACTCAAACACAGCAGTGGTCAGCGGCTATGCCGTTAATTCTACTTTTACAATGTTAGCATTTCTCAGTTTTTGAGTTGAAACTGTCATAAAGTCATTATAAGTTGAGGTGGTCCTAATGTTTTTGTCACCCTATTTAAAACGAATGAGGGGGCCAAAACTTTAGAACCCCCTCATAGTATGGTGCACTCCATTACAACTCCACCACCAACTATGACCTTAATAATAAACACAGAGTAGAATTATCACATATCTGACAGCTTCGACTTATGAGAAACGAGAAATTATGACCTTGTAAAAGTAGAATTCGTAGCAGTAACAGTTTTTCTGGACTTTTGTCTTTTTTCCCATTGAATCCCTCGGCTCTGTTGGTCTGAACTGAAGAATCTCTTCCTCTCGCCGCCATTACTCATCTGAGCATCTGTTTTGTGACCACTGCTTTGACCCGATCACATGGTGCAGCCTTGCCCTTGTTTGCTCTGTTGGATGACTGTTTTAATCCTGAACAAACTTTCAGTCAACTAGATTTATTTGATAGCTGACGTGAGCTGTTGTTACTGTGCAGTTCACATTTTAACATGCAAATCGTAGTCATCTTCTTAAATATCTAATTAATCTATCAAACTAACTTCCACACAGTTAAATTTTGCTCTGCCTGCACCAGCAACAACACTAAAATGTTGATTAATAATTTATCATTTATGCAAGAAAGTCGTTTTTTCTCTCATTTTTATATCAGGAAAAATTCTGCCTCGAACCAAATTTTATTTTGTGTGTTTATTTAAACCTGCCTTATGTATTAAGTTAGTTTAACACATGCTACATTTTTCTTTCTCATGTAGTTTGCTTCAATTTTTTGCAAACATGGGAAACAAGATGTAAGAAAATGAAAAATACCTTACAGGTCTTTTCAGAGCGTGGTATTGGTACTTTGCCTCGAGTAAAGGATGTTTGTCCTAAAAATGTCTAGTTTCTGAGACGAAAGGAAAGTTGAAATTGAGTGGAAATTCAAATGGATGTTCAGGGTAAAGCGTTCTCACATTGCCACCTTGGATTCCACGCGGCACCTTTAAATTAAATCGAGTGACTGCAGCAGTGAGATGGGCTCTGCTGGGAACTAAACAAGTCATAACTAATCCCCGATGCACTTTGTCAGGCACCAGAAGAACAGAAACCACTGTCGGTATCTACAGTGACTACAGATGAGATTTTGTCTGATACTGTTGAGAAAATGGTCCTTTTTAACAACGAACCTTCATTTTTGGAGCTTCAGTATCCCAGCACAGTTAATGTGACAGGAGTGAAAAAATGGGCCTGAACCAGCATAAAATGATTCCGTGCTCAGAAAGTATTTCATTCATCGCTGTTCATTAAGAAAATTAGCACTAGGACTATGGTCTTTATTTCATCTGCATTATTTATTGTTTCGCGAGCATCATTTCACGTTCAACCATTATCCGTGCTGCGTGTTACCATGGCAATGTGGCTAATGTAGTATGAAACTTGACAAAAAAGTAAATGGGTTGACTTACTAAATTACCAAACTGTTCCTTTAAAGACAAAACGTCCACAATGGCTAAATAGCTGAGACTTGAAACTTAATTCTTGACCTCGCAAAGAGCCAACAAAACAATTTCATCATAAGATCTATTGTGTAATGACACTAGCTACTGAATGAACCCTGTCTTGACAACTGTTTCAAAATCAAAAATCAAGAATGAACTGTTCCTTATCGTATTGCTGAGCTGAGCATACTGGCTTCACTTTAATTTGACATTGTGTTATTAATGTTCTTACATGACTTCTCCAAATGTAAATCTTTCCAATTAATGGCACGTTTAGTTCTGCTTCATCAGCTAGTTTAAACTGCAATTTCTGCTTCAATTAAAGCTGCACATATCTGCAGCAAAACAATCACGAGAAGCAGCAGTTTTAATACAAATTAGTTCGATGAACACGACAATGGAATATGACAGTGAAGCTGAATGTGTTTATTACCGCTTGCATGTGATTACCTGCAGCAGCTGCCAGTTGTAGCGGGGTCTCAGTGTAGTTCTCCGCCCCATCCTGCAGGGCGCCCTCCACGTTCGCTCTGTTATCCAGCAACAACTGTGTTGGGGATGGGGGGAGGTGGAGAGCGAGGGAGGAAGGGGGAAAACAAACCAGGAGGGAGAGTAGGGAGGCAGGGAAAACAGGCAAAGGGGAGATGGAGTGTTACAGTTCGGCTTGGGAAGAGGAAAAGCCTCAGCTGCTGGAGACTTAACCCACTGGCTCAATTCTGGACACTAAAAACACTCCTAGCTACACTTCCTCTTTTTGTCTGGGGAGGTCATTGTCGGTGTGGAGCTGAGGAAGGAAAAATAAAAAGGGTTTCTGTCTTTTTCGCTCCCCCTAAAACTCTGATTGCTGTGGTGCAGATTAATTATTAAGAAAGATCCTGAAGGCGACGGTGTTCATCGGGCTTTCAGCTGGTGCTGCCTCATACAGTTACAACAGCAACAAAATGTATTATGTATCAAAAATGGAAAAAAGGGAACAAAACATTGGAATTTGGTATCTCTGAGGCTGTATATCAGGCTGGCAGAGCCCCTGGAAGTTTCTCTGTGCTGCAGTAGGAGTGATGATGCAGTGATGGTGAAAACTAGGCTGATGGTTGACTTATCTACACACCTTAAGTCTATACATCATTAAAAACAAACTTTATCTGGGGACAATCAATTGGACGGGATCAAGAAGGAGAAATATAAAGGTCATATGGCATCATCATTGATATTATGATGCACCATAGTAATATTCATCATTATCATCTTCATTGTGGTGCAAAGGTCAGGACTAGGGCCAAAGGTTAATGGTTACAGGTCATAAACATCACTACCTGCACAACAGGGACGTGTCCGTGCAACACGCCGAAAGTGAGCGGCGTCCCCTGGCGCGTTTCAGGATAAACTGAGGGGTGCTTGTTTACTGTGCTTGGCACCTGGGAAGTCATAGGTGAAGTTCAGGGAGAGAAATATATACAGCCGTTAACATTCACAGCTCAAGGTGGGACATTGGGGGGGAAGGAGGAAGAGGAGTCAGAAGCAGCATGAGAAGTGTAAGCAAAGGAGGGCAGGATGGCAGGGGAAGATTTTCCTCCCGAGTGTCACAGAAAATCTCGAGCAGCTTGAAGTGAACCTCTCATCTCAATCCGCTCTCTAAAAGTGGCCCCGGTTACTGCATATCTACCTCAGTGTGGCTGCCTGACCATATCCTGAATGATCCGTCTGGTGTTTCGCTTCAAAGGGGAATGAAACCACACAACACACAACACTAGAAAACTACGGTCACGTCAACATGGTTGATGCCGACTCACACACAAAGCAGTGGTGGATTAAACAGCCACACAGCCTGATCCTGCTGTTCTTTCATTTCTAAAGTGGCGTCATCACAGAGCAAATTATAAAAACGATCTCTAAATGTCGTCCTGAGGATACCTTTTTCCAAACAGACATGATGATGTCACATTTTATTTAAGCTCTAGCTTTATTTAAACTTTCTATCACTCACCTACAGCAGCAGGCGAGTGATAGAAACGTCATCAAAATGCCTGTTAAATCCTGCAGACAACTGGGGACAGTGCTGCACAAACTCACGCACCAAATGCCGACTTTGTACCAGGGGGCTCGAAGGATAATTCCAGTGGATGTGTGAAAGGGGCTATAGTGTGTACTTTTACTCCCCAAACTAGAACCACAGGAAGCGGAGAATGAGAATAAGTAAAGTCGCTTTTCAATTCAGTCAAGGTGAATCAAATTATATTTTTTGTGTTCATGGTGTTGAAATTCATGGAAAAAACAAACAGCATCTCTCTACTGAATCTTCATTGAAGGGAAATTAAGGCTTAACAACCACTTTAAATGAAGCCAACAGTGTTAACGTAGTATGATGTAGATGCCATTTTAAGATTGGTCAACTCGGGCTACTTGTGAATTTGAAAAAAAATCTAATTCACTGTACTGGTCTGACAGCAGATCAATTCTGACCTTGGCAAAAAAAAGCCTAAACTCTTTGCATGGCTAGATTTGACCATCTGTATTTGGTAATACAGATGAAGTGACCCTTCAACGACTTTGGACTACAAACTTCACTTTTGAGCCAGAACACCTGCACTAAATAGACGCACTGAAGCAATGGACTGACCACAACAACAACAACCCTGTGGTCACTATGGTGAACGAGGGTCTGTGAAGCAGATATGCTTGAATAAAGCAGCTACAAACACACGAGACACATATCAGACACACGAGCGGGTTTTAAAACAACACAGTGTCACTTTACAACAAATACACGCATTGACGTTCATGCTACAGGTGGAGCCTGTGGGAGCAAGTTACACTAAGTGCACACACTAGTACAACAGCGATGCATTATTGATGTGGCATAAAGCAAACTGCTGCTGGATGTTATGTTACAGGACTAAGGTGTAAGAGTGGCTTATTATTGGATATCAGCTCAGAGAAAAACATCACCGTTTCTGTGCAAATGATCCTCGTTTATTGCCTATCAGTGCACTTTGTGTAATGAGCTGCCAGGACATCAGAGAGCATGCTGGGAGCAGGTGAGACAATGAAGACAAAGAGAGGGGGGGTCAGAACAACACAAAGTGGGTTCATCGTTTTCATTGGTACAACAAAACAAATGTCACATAATTAGACACACTGGACACGAACAAAAGTGTGAGAGCGATGTGACAGAATGACGGCCAACACTGACCTCGCTGTTGATGTCGGCTCCGGCGTCGAGCAGCATCTGGACCATGGCCTCATCACCACGCACGCAGGCGTACATGAGAGGGGTCATTCCCTGCAGGAGGGAGGGAGGGAGGAGGGTGTGAGGGGGTAATTACAGAGTTTGGACTGGATTAAACATTTCCACAATGATTTTCTGTCACTCACTAAGTGTAATAAATGTCCTCTATGAAAATGGTCAAATCCAATTTATTCGCCAAGGTTTAGCAATTTAACATCCATCACCATCTAAAATGGGAATTTCCAGACTAAAGATCACTTTGATTGACCATTTTATACTTTTATACAATGTTTCTCTGCTAATACTTGTGCACTTTAACTTGAGTGGACGGTAATGCTGCCTTTTTAATTGTCTGTGTTTTTGGAATATGAGTGTGTCTTTCACCACTGTGACCAATAAAATAAAGATTTATTTCATTTAGCCCTAAATTATGGCCTGGGATTGGCCACATTTATATCAAACCACTGGACCGTAGATGGACAGTAGATGCTGAAGAATTTACGTGGGAATTTTGGTCTCTGGGAGATTAAATATAAACCAACAAAACAAAAGATGTCAAGACAGAGGTTGAAAATGCTGAACCACATCTGGGTTTAGTCTTTAGCAATAAAATATAGTGTCAAAAGTAAATAAACAAGTAAATAAACAATAATTACTAGAATAGACTACATAGAAATAACTTCTATACTATGTAAAAAACAAAAGCAATGATTATAAAACTGATAATTGTTTATCTCAAAATTCAATCATCCATTTGCAATAATAAAGCCCATGTAGTTTGACTGTTGGTTATACAAGATGCTATATATGATGGACAGACAAACCTCACATGCAATTTGTCTGAAAGCTGTGTTACGATTTTAGACTGGGCTTAAAAACGAGTGTTTTCTCCATGAAAAATATCGTTTCCTTTTTATGTGTTCATCAACAAACTGTCTTGATTGAAGTGCTGCTCTACTTTTATTTCAGATTTGTTGATTTTTTTGTTTCTTTAAAGGAACCAAATAAGAGTAGTCACCAACAGGAGGTGAAAAATATATATTTTAACTTTTAATTGATGCAGAGGAGTTTCAGCGAGACCCCTTTTACACATAACCAATTATAGGGCTGGCTCAGAACCGTTGTCTAAATTTGGACCTGGTTTTTGCATCTCAACAAGCAAAGAACCAGAAAAACAGGTTCCAGTGTGGCATCAGCTTTTGATGCAGGTAATGGATGGATTGGTGGATAAAAACTGGTTTGACATTTCCGGAATTTAAAAAACTGAAATGTGATTGGTACCAGCACACTTGATGCTAGTTAGATAACTAAAGGCTAAGGCTAATAAAGGTTAGCATTAACAATGTACGTCCAGTGTTATTACCAATCCAAAAATGTATCAGGAAATTACAGTTCTTATCAATCACCGGGCGAAGCAATTATGACAGGCTGCATAAATGCATTTGATAAGTATGAAGCGTTTAAATGCCAGTGTAGACTCACAGTAAGGAGTAGCATTCATAAAAAGACACTGTGGTGCTTGTCATTGTGCGATGTAATGTCTTGGCTCTACGGCGCCTCTCTAGTCTGGGAAAAGGCAAAAAGGTTGAATCACCAGTTGAATTAGCCCTGAATTGGCTCTAGCACCGAGTTCACACTGGTCAGAAAGAGGTGTGAGAGCCTCTACTGCAGGAACATCCAGATCACATTCACACATTAACGCCTGGAAGCTGCCCAGTAAAACCACAGCCTGGCCTGAAGCCACTGGTGCCCCTGGGATTCAAGGCCTTGCTCAAGGGCACCACAGTGGTGTTGATGAGCGAGGGCCAGGTGCTGCTTTTTCAATGATCCCTGCTGATATATTATTACCACACCTGACAAACACCTACGATGAAGGAAGAGGAAGGAAGAGCAGACCGATTTCCCTTAACCCCACTGGAAACAACGTGAATGCTGTGAGCTTGGCCTTAAGAGACTATTAAAAGTTCTTTAAGAAGCTCAACAACAGCTGTGCTCGTTTGTTCTATAGGAAACCAACACAAAGTCATTTAGTCTTTACATAGTGCTCCTTAAATTACTATTTTCTCATCAGGGACTTGAGAAATGCCATATGTGCGTTTTGTGACTCATCAGGCTCATGTCTACAGATTGCACTAATATAGACTCAGTGTTCATACATACATGAAACTCAGATTCTCCTCATCCGTCAGAGACATTTCCAGCAGGTTCTAATTTTCCAGACATAATCACAACTGCCTCAAAATAACCGTTTCCTTCCAGTGAGATCGACAGCTTAGGTGGGCAGTGAAAGTCCCAGCATAACATGGCACTGCACACCTCTGCGTGCCACCATATGCACCGAGCGCACTGGAGCCTGACACGCCCACACACATTATGCTCCGAGCTGCAGGGTGAAGCTTCACTCAAGTGTTATTGCACAGAGAAAAATAACAAGAACTTTATTATAAACCAGGCAGCGAGTTCTTTGCATTATCTCGACTAAATCGAAGCACATTTTAAAGTGTCTTGGGTGAGAGATGCATAAAAGACTTCAATCATGTGTCTGATATGGGCCATTATGTTCAACAGAGGCCTTTTATGACTCGCTCATAACACACCAAAGCACTTTATGTTGAAGACTGATATCCCTTTGTAGTGATTCATTTTTAAATATTTCCTGGACACCGATCTACTTAATCAGCACACAGCCAAAGGGCAATAGACAGTGGACCCTGATGGTGATCGTGATGAGTTCAAACGCCTCTCAGCCGTGATGACAGACTGCACATTTTACTTCATTGCTCCTGTAACTCTGTCTGGTCCCCTGCGCCATTTAGCTGCTTTTACAAGGGAATAAAAGCCTGTATGTCACCACATTGTGTTATTTATGTGACAAGTGAGGAGGAGAAGTGTTAGTCAATACCATTTGTTATCCTGATGAGGACCTGTAAATAATTAAAGAATTCTGTTCCAGTCAAATGATCTGACTGAATGGAATATGAATCAGCCACCCAGGATAACATGAAACCTGTTTCTTTTTTTTATTTAATAAAAGCGTGAGCTAGAAAAAAACATCATTCAATGGGTTTTCTGTACAAACACATATCCTCGAGCCGTGGAGATTTCGAGAGTGTCTGAATGGAGAACGGTCAGCAGTTTCTTAATTGACTTAACCAGACAAAGCTTTCTGGCCGTGGAAAATCAGATATCGCTATTAGCCTCCACTTAGCAGTGCAAAGAATAGCCCGCACTGTACTTCCACTGACTCTAATGACATTAACGTTTGGAAGCAGTAAGATTTCAACCAAAACAAATTCATCAAAGCTTAGTCCCAGTATAAATAGAACAACAGATCCGTCCTCTCTTCTTCATTGTTTCATGAGATCACTGACAATAATCAGATTCATTTCATTTTCAATTATTTCCTCCTGCTATTTAGATATTTTCTCCATAAATTTAGCTGCCTACAAATTACATCACATAATAAAGCAGCAGGACTTGTGTTTAAATTTGAAAATCTAAACAGAGAACGCAAAAGCAGACAATATGACATTAAGTCAGGCTGTGTTAACCTGTGTTTCGGGGGATGCAACGCCATCTCCTTACTGACACAGTCTTTTTACCTGTGCCTGCTAGGTTACATCGGCCTGACCACCTGCATATTTTTAGTTCTTTAAATCATCCAAAAGATTAAGACCTCCTTGGGAAAATAAAACAGCGTTAATTGGAAAAACGGATGATAATTACATGATAGCAGCAGCACTTTTCAGAGCCACAAAAGGAAGTCAAAACACACTCCCTCACATTCACCAGGGAAAAGGCAGGGACATCCTCACGCGATGGCGTCCTTGTCCCCACACAGTTACTATGGCGTTATGCGAACCTAACATTCTGCACGGGCCCACACTAGGAACTTCAAACCAAATCATATGTGGCATTTCTGCAGTGGGCAGATGCTCAGATGAAATTAAAGTCTAAGAACACGTGGCGAAGCTGTTGACTACAAGTGCTGTGGCTTTGCAAATATGGCAGCGTGGTCCATAAATCTATTGAAATGCTGAGCTGTAGAGAACTGTTGACCTCCATCGTGTTAGGTCAGGAGCAGAATGAGGGAGAAATTACGTTTCTTTCCCATTGATATTAAAAACCCTCACTTTTGATGCTATTTTGCTCTGCTAGCTACTGTAGTTGGACCTGAGCAAATGCCATTTTAATGATGGCAGATTAAGGAATGATTTATTTTATACTTTAACATGTACTCTGGGTGTATTTCAGTCGAGCTTCATAAGACACTGCCCGAAAAATCTGTTATTTAAACATCCAATCCCTGTCATTTTCGGCCATTTCTTCCCATTTTGGTAAAATGCACCATGGAAAGTCAAGCTGCTATCTCACTAGCAGCTCCTGTTTGCACCATACAGACAAAAATCACTGTCAATTGATACTGAAGAAAAGTCATTCTTGCAGTTGAGTGACAGAACATATCATTGATTTTATTGCAATAATTTCATTCTGTAATTACTGTAGTAATCAAGCTATTCACCCAACAATGCTTTTTTTCCCCCCAACTGCTTTGAGAGCATTGTCTGCAACTGAATGTTCGTCGCCTTTTGGAGCATGAATTTGACAAATCAAGCAACACGTTGAGATCCCCTTGGGTGTATGAACAATGCAATCTTACTAATGAATTGATCTATTAAAAAAAAATCAGCAGTCCTTATTTTCAGCCTGATTAAGGATCTGAAGGAGGTAGCGACTTTTTGATATGATAGTGAGATGGATGTATAGTACGGGGATAACCGAGGTCCTGACACTACTGTGTGATGTCGGTGTGTTTAGATTTGACTGAGTTGTAACTAGGATTTGTGAGAGAGGATGACAATTAAAGCAAAAGTTTAGTTTATCTACAGTGAATGGTGGAATATTCACGGTCATGATATCTTAATCTTTATTATTATTCTGATTTACGTGTTCTGTACGTTTTTTGGGGAATAACTTCTTTAGGCTACTTTCAGCCAGAAACGCCGTTCAAACTTCAAAACGTTCAGCTTTTTAAGGACATGCGGGCAGCTTTTTAATATCTTTTATACTTTTTCAAATATTTGCTGTTTTCAGCCATTTTCTTCTCATTCATATGAATGGAGAGACTTTTCAGCTGCTCTTCAGCTTTGTCCCTTTTCACCTGTAACTAGTTGGGCATACTTCAGCTCAGAGAGCCCATTCAAACTTTCAGCAAATCACAAGACTTTCAGCTACGAGCCGTGTATTCTGCTTTTTAATATCCTTTATGCTTTTTAAATAACCGTAGTGAATTTTCAACATCTCCATTGCAGAATGTTGGCCCTGTGGGTGACATCACACGCACACCAACTTCTAGCTTCAACCATTGTCAACTTTTTTCTACTTTTTCTTCTTTTCTTCAGTCAACTTTCATCTTTCCAACAACAAATGAAACATTAAAACGTAGGTATTTTTATGTTCTTTCACAACAGGATTTACAGTTCTTTCAGTATTTGGCCAGAAGCGGAGACTCCCATTGAACCCCATTATAACGGAGCTCCAGAACTTCTCCTCCAATCCCAAACAGTAAAATCGCTGTAAAATTGTGGAAAAATCACTGTCCTGCCTTCATTTTATTGAGTATCTTCAAATAAAGTGTATCACCGTGTTCGTGAAGCCTTCTGCTGCTCACGGTTTTTTAATTTCGTTCATAGGACTAATACTTTTTCACGTTGTCTACATTTTGCAAGGCAAAGTCTGAGCAGTTTATAACAGCATATGTGAGGGACTCAGCTTTTTTTCAGCTTTGCTTGGAAAATCCTGAAGCATTCACAGTGCATTTTTATTTGTATTCCCTATACTCATCCCTACATACACAGAAACCAACATTTTCTTGAAATTATGGGACTTTTGCAACGTGTCAGAACAAGAATCTATCACATTGAGTTACTCATCGGGAGCAGCCTGCGGCCTGCATATGTGTGAACTGTTTGCCAGGTAACAATAGTTGGAAATGTGCTTCTCACTGTGTTTGAGTCTGCACTATGTTAATGCTGTGTCTGCTGTACGTGTGGGAGTGTGTGTTAAGCGCCCGAACCTGTTCACTCATGCTGTTGATGCCATCAGGCCCAAGCAGGTTCACGGCCTGCTTGACCAGGTCCGTCCGTCCACAGTTGAGCATCCTGAAGCCCAGGTCCTGCAGGAACTTGGCCTCTGTGGAGGATGCGTCCAGCTTTCTGGTGGCACAGAAACAATCCTCCGCTCTGCAGATGGAAACAGCAGGTCCATTGCTGGGATTAAGTGGGAGCTTATCTCTGAAACGGATTTTGAGGTCTGTTTTGCACAACTCAAACACTTGGCATTTTAAATTAACTGCATCTTTGTAATAACTATCTGGCTGTTTGTACTCAAAGCCAATTCACAGTTAGCAATTCTCGTATGATTTTTCTTCACTTGCTTGAGGTGCTCTGCTCCCCCCATTTCCTGAAGTAGCTTTTCTCCAGGTAAGGCTTCCGCTATGAGTCATTATTAGTCTTTCATGTCTGCTGGAAAGCCTCTTAATCCAGCTGCGAGCAGCTGTCACAGCCGAAGTTTCCACAAGTTCACAAAGGAACCTTTTCATGATGTTTGTCCAACGTTATGTGACAATCAGATCTGACATACGTAAAGAGGTGTTAATTGGCAATTCACACCTCTCAGTGTTTCAATGATTATCTCTCTGCAAGTATTTGAAATGTGAAAAGACTCTTAACCACTGACACCAACGCAAAAACTGACTGAGCTGCCATGTGACAAATATTGTGCACAATGAGGTGGAGTGCACAAAATCAAAAGAAAAGAAAGGGAGAGGGAGAGAGGAGGCAAACTGTCTGAGTTTACGTGCACTTAAGTAACCAGGTTATGGGACTAACCTGATTTCTCCTCCACCTCTGACAGTTTTTAACTGTATAATGACGGAAAAAAGAGACGAGAAGCTGATCCAAAACAGGCGGAATTTTTAAAAATCCACGGGGGAAAGTGACTTATTTGGACGTCTTCGAGACACTTTGTGTAAATTACACTTTGTGTGGAACCACACGCGGGGGTTGTTTTAAAAATGAGGCTGCACTGCCCCGTTAACTCGTTAACGACCTCGACTTGCATTCATTCTTTCACTCAGCTGTCTGCAGCCTTTGGTTAGGCACGTGCGCAGTTGGACAGAGCTGATTAGAAACCTGGTTACACTTATTTGCGGCCGAGTAATAGAAACCAGGTTTCCCCAGTCCCCCACTCCACCAGCTTTCCCGTATACATGGCCCTTTCTCGAGAAAGCTGACTGCAGCTTGGTTACTTAAACATGGTCATTAAGAAGGTTCCTGCAGTCACAAATCCAGCAGACCCCTTTGTTTAGTATCTACCAATTTTCACGGAGAAACATTTTAATTAGATATTGCACTTAAGAGCCTGCAGCCATGGCAGCAGCTGTGTACCTGAGCTAATTGGCAGTGAACATGAAGTAGAGCTAAAGCTGTTGACAACATTAGTAGTTTTGAAGGTTTGAAGGTTTGACCTGAGATGTTAAAGGATCTGAACTAACTAAGCCAGGTCTTCCTATTAGGTAAAGCATATTCAGACAAAGTAATGTGGTTGCTGTAAATGCATCCTCACAAGCCAGACTGCCACCAAATTGTGCCATTGGTCCACAACACTAAACATATAAGTCCAGAAAACTAAACCGCATTATGGGCTGTCAAATTGTATGATGCCAACATTTTGTGTTGACTATTTTTTTTCTTTTTTTTTTCTGGCTGAGAATGAAAACACGTCCTTTTAGCATCAAGATGTGTTTGGAGAACAGTTTTAGTGGACTTTGTTTTCAGAATCTTTGTTCAGTGAATGTATAGGATGTTTGCTTTCTTAGTTCCTAATAAAGCCTTGCTATTATATTAACAAATTAGAATCTCTTTAATCATGTGTGTTTAAGCATGTGACAAATATATATATATATATATATAAAAAGAAGATAATTCAAATATTAATTCTTTTCTAACTATTAAAGTAAAGAAAAGCAGTTATTTAAAGTATATTTCTATATGAGGATGTCATGAATTTCCCATAAACTTCCTACAAAAATCCTACGAATCCTATGAATCACAGATGAAAAAGAATCCAATGTAAAATGTATCAAATGTATCAAATGTAAATCAAATGTAAATGTAAGAAATGGAAAATGTTTCCCTCTTCAAACTTGCTCATGCTTTATTTTGAATATAGGTGTTTTAATTTGCTGGTGACTTGGGTTTAATTCCCTTGATACTGTATTCCAACGGTTTAAATTTCAGGATTTCATTTCCCACTGAATGATGACTGTAGCTTTAGCCACCCGTGTATGTACTGTGTTTCACAGGGTCCCACCGATGATTCCATTTCCTTGACGATTTGTTTGTCCGTATTGAAATGCTGCCTCTCTGAAATGCTCCTTTTATACCCAGTCATGTTACTGACCTGTTGCCAATTAACTTGATTAGTTGTCAAACGCTCCTCCGTTTGTTTTTGATTTGCAGCAATTACTTTTCCAGCCTTTTGTTGCCCCTGTTCCAACTTTTTTGAGACATGTTGCTGCCATCAAATTCCAAATGAGCTAATACTTTCCATGAAATGGTAAAATGTCTCGGTTCCAACATCTGATATGTTGTTTATGTTCTATTGTGAATAAAATATGGGTTGATGAGATTTGCAAATTATTGCTCTCTGTTTTTAATTTGGGGATTTTCATAGTAAAATCCAGAATTGTCCAGTGAAAATGTGGGAATATAAGCCTATATATTTTGTTTTCGCTGCCAAACCCTACAGTCGCGTGACATGGACACAGGCTGCTGTTATACTGTGATAGATATAGAAAAGGCCATAATGTGAGACTTGTGCGTTTTGTGTTGAGCACCAGCGTAGCGTACTTTGAGCTGGTAAAGCAGAAAAAGCATCTACGCTCCTAAACTAATGCTTTAGACAGATTTATTACAAACTCTTCTATCATTGTGATATGACTCACTCAGACACAGCACAGAAACTGGCATTTTAGTGATAGCACGATAAACATTTTTAACATTTTTAAGTGTAAAATTCTATTTTCTATTTTGTGCTTCTTTTAACTCGTCGGTTGTGTGTTTTGACGACAGAGGGACTATCTTAGTTCTCTTGATTTATATGTTCACTCTGTAACTTTGTTTGGGGAAAATTTAATTAGGATTTGAACAGCTGTGAATATACACCACTGAACCTTTTGCACCGCCTGCGAGATTTCTGAGCTGAGATAACGGGCCCAGTGTAAAGGTTTTGCAAGACTTCCAGAACAAAGCATGACTCACACCTGCTTGCTCATATTCACATTACAAGTGTTTGTAAATGGCATTAGACTGAAATCACCTCCCATTGTTAACAGTGTGGCTTCACTCACTTGGGTTAAGTTCAACTAAAGCGGTGTGATTATCTCTGCCCCCGGAGCAGTTTCCTTGTCAAAAAAACGTACTTTATTTGTCGTGGTTCACAGTCCACACCGGGGAGCAGCAGCCTGGCCGCCTGCCTCACATCATCGCTGTCCACGGAGAAGCTTCGTCGATGCTCTGTGTGGGCGACCGCCACACGGATCCACTCCATCAGCGGAGGCAGAACCAGGAACGGCCTGCAGGGGAAAACACATGTTTTACTGTATGTTGTAATTTGGAAAAAGTCTGACTAGAGGAAACTTTCCACATAAGATTAGATGCTATGGTAACAAATATGATGCAGCACAAAGGATGTCAATAATACATAGAGCTCCGATGATTAGTCATGTCAATGAATTAGTCAAAAATGAATCAGAAGCTGTTTTAAATGTTCTTCTTTAAATGGTTTCACATTACAACAAATATGATATTTTCTGGATTTAGACTCAAACATTTAATCACATTCCGTCTGCTTTAGGATATTGTGTCGTGCATTTTTCACTACGGCCTGATGGTTTATTGACCCAAAATGAATCATTTTTATCATTTTTTTAATCAGTTTTGGCCCTTATAGAGTGGCCAAACCTTTAGAACCCTCTCTTCTTATCATGCACTCCAGTATGACTCCACTACCCACTATGACCTCAGTTGTGAAAGTAGAAATCCTGCCAGAGCCGCTGCATTAGTTTGCATTAGACTGTACAGCTGTACCTAATAAAGTGGCCAGTGACTGTAAATAGACTACAAAAATGCACATCATATGCAGACATATCCTCCCTAATGTTTTCTATTTACAAATATAGACTGTAGCATGTTACAGACCGTGTCAGAACATACATACATGTCAAAATAAATATCACTTATTGCTGTAAAACAAATCGCTGTTTCATGCTCACTGTAAATCACTAACAAAGACTTGCAAAGCACGAACTTTCTCGTTAAAGATGCCCCTGCAGATAATTAAAGACGGAGCACCACCAGATCGATATTCATAACTTGGAATTCAGAAAGTCCAGAACAGAAAGAGATCTAGATACTGCAACCTCCCTAAATGCTCTTATTACCTTCTTTAATCAAAATCAGTAATGGGTCCTGCCTGGCTGACATGCTCATAACTCACTCTTTGCTTCTAGGACTAGTGTGTGTGTGTGTGTGTGTGTGTGTGTGTGTGTGTGTGTGTGCGTGTGTGTGTAGGCTTTAATGACATAACCTGTCTCTAATGACATAAATCACATAATCTCTCTCTCTCTCTTTCTCACATACACACATACACTTGTATTACTTCATTTAGCTTTTCCCCCACAGTATAACAGCAACCAGATTCAGGTGAGTCATTCATCACCATCAAAACTATCAGTTGTTTTACTCAGAGGAAACTTGATTTTACTTCATGCTAAATTAGATTATAAAATAAAAAACAATTGAGCAGATACAAGTTCAAGTGTCAACATAGACCATAATTAAAGCTACCTGAGCCCGGAAGTCAATCCACTCTGCTCTACTCTGCCACACTCTGCACAGAACGTTAGGCATGGATGGATTACTGATACCTGAGAGGTCAAGGGCCCAGGGGCCAGAGCCTGTGGACTTACTGTATAAATTCTGACTTGTGAGCAGCGTCGTAGTTTTTATGAACAGTTCGAAAGTGCCGCTCCACATTTCCACATGATGGGCTGACGTTTACTTTGTTAATTCCATGCGATCTACCCACACGATCCTTCAGAGAGTCCAACCTGGCTTTGGCCTGCTGGGTAAGCTACCGTTTGCTCTGAGTTCGTAGCCAAAGTCAGCTGACTTTTAAACATGTCCATTTTTTCACCAACCTTGTGTTTTTACATATGCACTTGATGGATGCACATTGTGCCAAACAACCGACGCTACAGATGCAGAGAATACAATCACCAACCCTCAAAAGCTAATGACATGAAATAAAGAAGCAGCATTGTGCTTGTACTGCAGAATATAATTAGTCCTGAGAGTATTAGAAAAAAGAAAAAGAAAAGAAAAATGTGTGTTGCTGCTCTTTGTTTCAAAAATCTTATTCAGCTGTCAAATACCTCCTTGTGGCTCCGCATTTAGGTCTAATTATTCCAAAACCTGGACACTTTGTTATTTCATTCTTCAATATCCCTGTTTGGCACACATACATCATATTTTTGTTTCCGTTTTAATAAAAAGCAACGGGTGTCAGAATGAGGGGTGTTTTCTTATTTATTTTTTTAATAAACCTAACAGTATCTTGGGTGACACTGACTGAGGTTGCTGGAGTGTAGAGATCTCCAAATCCAATTAGGAGCACGATGAGGCTGCTACCAGCACCCGAGACTCTGACAGCTTTCAGGAACGGCTTCCACACGCAGCGAGGAAATACTGCGGATGTTGAGAAATATGGAATCTGACCGACTGAGTGGTTGTGTTCAGAGGGGGTTTAGCAAAAGACCACAGCTAAAAGTGACCACTTTTTAAATTACGGCAGCATCTCGGTGGTAATCACTGTTCTACTGAGTGAATAAAGCAATGTTGGCAACGTTACCAATCTTTAGTGCTCTAAGGCAACAAAACGGTGACTCTATTACTTTTGAATAAGACTGAAATTACAGTATATTAAATGTTTCCTATTGTGGAAGCGTCTGCTGTGCGCACACACTGCACAGCATCTGTACCTGTTAAACCGGAGCTACACTGAGACCACGTTATGATTTGGTGCCTTAGGCCTGCTGTGCAGCGCCGTGGCTTTCAGTATTTAATTCTCTGAGGATTTGATTACAAAGCCTCACATGTTCCACCAATCAGCAACAAGCTCCACCAAAAACAGTTTGTCAGGTATTTATAATGAGTGAACGGTGACTAGCCACAAATTGAATTGTCCCTGGACAAGACACCGAAGCAGGAACCAATTTCCCCAGGGGGATTAATAAAGTATATCAAATTCAAAATTAGCAGCTTGTTGGTGCTCTCAATATCAGTTCAGTCACGTTAACTTTACACCTCGTCTCACTAAAAAACCCAGAGAGAAAAAAATACCAATTATACCTTTCTCCTGTTCCGCTGGCTCTTAACTAGTCAGTAATAATAAATTGAATTGCTTATGTGAAAGAGGACTTGATTATGTTTTTAAAAGTTTCTTTAGAGACCTAAAGCTGAAGCTAATGGGTATATTATATTGGCTTTTCTGCATAAAAGCATGAGCATGACACGACCAGAAGATCTAGTGTGATCGTCCTTTAGCCTAAATCTTTCAAACTATTTTTCTGATTGTGTTTTTAAAAACCCTGATAAAGAGCCAGAGAGATGAAAGAAGGAAGTGTGCAACTTTTGGATGTACAGTTTATGTTTAGGTTATATACTTGCAGAGATGGAACATAAAGTTATAAATAGTTTGTGTCTTGCAGCTCAGGTATTACAGTATGTGTTGTCAGGATACATAGCATGTAAACACAGTGTCTACAGCCCCGTCCGGAGAACCTTTACTGCATGTCCTCTTTCTCTCTACCCTGCATTATGGCCTCTCTACACTGGCTGCTGTCAAAACAATGTTCAAAATGCCCCAGAAACAATCTGTGTGTTTGTGTGAGGGTGTCTGGTACTGCTTGCTTAGTATCTTCACTGACGCATAACATCTGGCCTTGGTTACCTGGATATCACCAACTAGCCCTGTGAAAAGTCACTATGTCACAGAGATTTAGGAGCCAGATATTTTATATGTATGTGCAGTGGACACATTTCACTATGTCTGTTGTCACAATGCCTGCTTCACTACTTAGCTGTAATACTCAGCCATTGTGAGTAGAAACTCAATGATTCAGGCTACTTTGAACAATAAATGTACTTATTCTTCAACGAACATTGAATATATTTGTGTTAGGAGTAATTGTGACTCACTGTATACGTGTTTAGCTGTTAATAAAACAGACTGTTCTGCTTGAAGGCTCTTAAATCCATGAAGAAGTCGCAGATGCACATTAGAAAAGCTTTAAACATTAAATGAAATTGACTGATTTCATGTTGTCAATATGTTATAAATCCATACTGTACGTAAAGGTCCCTTTAGACCTTTTTCTCCATTGTGACCCTCTGGCAAGCATCATTTCTCAAAAAAGGATATCAAACAGAAGCACGCAGCAAACTCAGAGGAGCCCTTTGGGACTGCATGTTTACTGTGGATGCAGCTGTGTGGTCTTCTGTAAATTTGCTGCAAGCACATGTTTAAGCAAGGCAGCAGCTTTTAGATCTTGGCACCCTGGACTTGACTAGACTATATCTTACTTGCATCAGTTTCTCATTCCGCAACCAAAAGACTCGTCATCTTTACAGTTTGCCAGGAACTTGAACCCTGGCCAGGTCTTCGCTGCTGTTTAGCTGACTAATGTGACAACGTGGACCTCCGCCCTTTTTCCCTGAACTCATGCTTTAAATGATGCCTACTTCTTAGTGTTTGAAAAAGAGGGAGCCCCAGTCTGGAATAAAAACACTGGGGTTAATGTTATCCATCGATACAGACCTGCAAGCCTGCAGCGACAACCAACAGCCAAAGCTGCCAGCATAACAACTTCTCCTTTGAAATAAAACTCTGGGCCAAATACTGAACATATCATGCACCACAATCTACTGCTCCTCGGTTACTATTCACCTTCCTCTAGAGTTTTCATCTTTCTTGTGTTAAACCAATTTTCTTCTAGGGCTAATTTAACATCAAGCTGATATTTAAAGCTCAGGTGCACAAGCCATTTCAGCGTTTTACTTCCATTTCAATCATTTCCACCTCACGGTGGCTTATCTCAAGCTTCCCAAACAACCCTAAAAGATTATTTTATCTCGTTTAATCATACTGTCTCCAGCTCATCCCGCTGTATTATTCAGGCCTTTTCTACTTGTCTTAAACCTTTCAGCAGAATGTTAAAAGAAGAATTTTCTCCACAGGGACTCGAGAGCCTGCTGGCGTGTCACTTCGCTTGACATTCCTTCTGCTCCCCGGGGTCGTCAGGATGGAGTTTTATCTCATCAGAGCGGAGGAGAGATGTTGGAATATCTGTCCATCCGTCCATCTAAGTGAAGTCCCTGCGGTTCCCATCAATCTTCTCCATGCCTAGGGAAGTGTCAGCATTGACCAGCCCACGCAGCATCTTATGGGATTGCTTGTGTGGTGGAAAACATGTGGAAGAAAGTGGGAATGTCTGTACTAACCTTTAAACCCATTACAATGATTCTATCTGTCATGCCTCTAACTGACAGCTGTGACATACTGTACGTGTCTGTGTATCAAGATGGAGAGCATTTGGAATTCGTCAAGCTTTTACAGTGTGTAAAAGACTAGCCGAAATAAGGTTGATGGACATTTTAGGAGATTGGATTTTAACTTTCACAACCTCTTAGAAGACACAAAAGTCATCTTGCTGGTTGAGTGGTCACCATATATCACAGTGTGCAAATTTGTGGTTAAGAATAAATTATCGTCAAAATGAATCATTGTTTTTGGCTTTTAAGCCCGAATGAAAGAGACAACTTTCTGCCCAAAGCCTGTGCCAAGAAATGTTCTCTATTGATTGCACTGCGCCTCACTGCCCAACACCTCACCATCTTCCTAAATGTTTTTACTAAAATGTGTTCATAAGGAAGTCTCAAGAAAGTGTATTTTCCTTTGTGCACCTGGGTTCCTAAGGTGAGGAATCATTTTCAGTAGTGGATATAAAATAAAACACACACAAACAGATGCATGGAGCACTAGTACTCGTTCAGTTAGGCTGTACCCGGAGAATCACAGTTGCCGAGGAAAAAACCTTACTAAGGTTTGCAAATCGACAGCAGAATGTGACCATGAGGTGGTAGAAGTACACAACCTTAATGCTTAAATAAAATCTAAGTTGGCCAAAACATTCTCCACTGCTTACTTCAAATGTTTTACCCGGGAAAAAGTACTAAGTAGATTAAAAACATGTTACACACAGTACAAAGTAAAAGCACTCCACTACTTTCAAACAAGACTTATTGTGGTACTTAGGGCAAAAAGGTACAGTAATTAACATTAAATATGGGTCAAAGGTCACTGCTGGTAAAGGTTTAGTTAATTTAACCCGCTCTGTGCTGACAGGTGGTTAACTCATAGTGATACTTCAGCATTTATTGGTTCATGATATTTGCATGACAACAATGTCATATTTTTATATTAAACCACTATTTATGTTGTGGCTGATGGAGGTGATACCAAAAAAGTAACATATACAAGGTAATATCCACAACTATTGCTCAAAGGAAAAGAAAATAAAGGTGAGTAGGTGCAAGCCAGTACTGCAGTGTGTGGTGGAAAAGCGCTATTAGTGAGCCAGACAGGAACTTTACACTCTAGGTTTAGTGTGATTTGGAGACAAAAGGTCTATTTCCACCTGTAAAACCTTGGTACTGTCTTTCCAAGAACCTTCCTTGGGGTAAAAGTCCCTCCACCACTGAAGGATTAAACAAAGTAGCCCCTGATCCTCACTGATCCAACTCACTATTTGTATTCAACTGACATTGTGGGAAGTTACTGCTTTTTTGTAGGAAGAGAAAATGCCTCTTTGTTCAGGTTTAGCACAGCAGGCCCCACCCTAATAGTTGCTGAACTCCAGAAGAGGACTATAATCAGAATAGGGACTTGTAGGGTGTAGAATTATAGCCTGGAACCCTGGTTCCTCCGTAGGACATGCAGGTGGAGGAACAAAACGTGGCTAAATCTAGTTCCAGAAACTGGTTGCCATTCCTATCAAGCATTAGCGTTAATGAGCACGGTGTGAAATCACACACAGTGGTCTGAACAGAAATGAACACAATAGCAAACAGAACTAATCACATTGCTTCGGTTGTGGGACGTTTCAGAAAGCTCCAGGCTACAGTTCAGTGAAGTTCCTGCAGTGGAAACCCACCTAGTCAGCTCATGCTCTTCTTATATTTGGACTAAACTTCTGGTATAAAAGCAGAACAATTCTCGTGATTACTGTTGGGCTCACCTCTCAGTCTGTAAGGTGACTTTGGAAGGTTCAACGTTGGGGTTCTCCCATTCCATCTGCGGGCAATGCATGAAGTAACACAATGTATAGAGGGCCTCGGGCTCCCAGTGCACCGTGGTGTTAGTCTGGTGGTGGACCGGGGTCCCATTGCTGGGGTTCTTCATGTGCAGCGGCTGCAGGTGGTGCATGGCCCGGGATACCAAATCACCTGGAAGATATTTTTAAATGTGAGAACAGTGCACGGATGTCATCAACAGGATGTGATTGAGATACTTGGGGACACAAATAGAATTTCATTAAAGACGAAATAATAATTCCGAAGAAAGATCTGGTCTTAATAACAAAGTCCTACGCATTACTCTCAGAGCAAAAATGCATTTCCTACACCACTCATTTGACAAGTGTACTCCCAGCACTTCTGTGATGACACCCTGTGATTCACCGTACATTTAGTCATACACATATGCCCACACAATCCTTGCTGAGTAGGAAATTGCTGCCTTGAAATGAAATCTTATGACACAGTGTCTCTCTCAGACAATCACTTAGAAGTGTGAGCTCTTATTCTAGCGCATTTTATCTTTAGCTCTTATTTTTCTTTCTTTTCCCCATGTTTTCTTATGCAACCACTAAGAGAGTCGTGGGGAAACTCAAACATCTGTGTCACCGAGCATGCGTGTGTGTGTGCTAAATTTCAAATGACTGTGTAAAGTATTTTTAAGCCTTATGAACTGTCTTCAAGCAGAAAAATAAGTCTTGCCTTACAATTCATCACGGTACATAGAGAGGGATGCATTACGCCATCTTTATAATTTTCTTATTTTATAAAATTCATTAGTTCAGTAATGTGCTCCTACTTTGAGAGATGTGGCTTTACAAAGAAAGTTCTTCTTTTGCATGCAGTACAGTTGCATATTGGCAGCTTTGCACTAGAAAGAAAGATTGGCACGGTGCACGGTCCCAGTATTGATGCACAACATGACAAGCTTCCTTCTAAGCACATTTACTGGAGCTGAACTACAAAGAGAACAAACCCAAAATGTCCTGAACAAGGATCCCACTCGAATATTACGTGACAAGGTGAACGCTGAACAAGAAAGTCCATCTGTAAACTGGGACAGATGTTAGCAGCACAAACTACAGGGTCACCTTTGTTTTATCTTTCAGGGAAGTTTGTTTTTCACTTGCCAGTCAGTAGAAAATGTTTTTTTTTTAACTTTCTCTCTGAGGATCAACGCCACTCTCAGATCTGTCAGTTAAATATGACACTAGTGCAGCTGAGCTTATCTAAACACCACAACTCAAAATTGGGTATCAAAAGTAGATAACCCAGGCAGCATGGTGGTGGAGTGGACTGAGGAACCACCTCACAGCTAGAAGCTCCCCAGTTGGAATCCACTGGCTGTGTGTGTGTGTGTGTGTGTGTGTGTGTTTGTGTGTGCCTTTCTGTGTGGAGTTTGCATGTTCTCCCCCTGCCTGTGTGGGTTTCCAATGCGTACAGGTCAAAGACATGGATGTTAAATGGATCGGTGACTCTATGTGCCCATAAGTTTGGACATGTATGTCTCTCTGTGTTGGCCCTGAGATAGATCAGCAACCTGTCCAGGGTGTAACCTGACTCTTGCCCAGTCACAGCGGGGATTGGCTCCAGCCTCCCCCAACCCTGATCGGGAAAAGCGGTTACGATAATGGATGGATGGATGGATGGATGGATGGAAGGAAGTATATAACCCATTGTAAAACAGCAAAGTACCATTTCAGCTTTATATTTATTGAATGTAACTCTCCAAACAAAGCAATGTAAAACTTTACTTTAATGGCTGCAATGTATGTGGACACTTCTTAAAGCTACTGTATGTAGTGTTCTTAATCCCAACTGCACAGCTGTGAAGGATTGTTTCTTCAACTCAACTATTTATTATGCCTGAGAAATCTGAAGATGCAGGCAATTATTCAACACAGACGGGGTTTTTATGTCGGGGTTCCATTAAGGCTCGGGTAGAGGCAATGTGTTAATGTTAGTCTGCAGAGAATGAGTGAAAGTCAGTTCAATATTCTCTCCACTGACATCAACAACAGTGTGTACTTGAGGCAGCATTTTGACAACAGTTTTAATACTAGCTGTTCGATTCTTCACGTGTCAGAAAATCCTGCATTTTTCAAGAATACTTATATAAGTATTATAGTATAAAAAAGTAAATGTCTGGGCAATGTTGAGCACATTTCCTATCTTCTATTTTGCTTAAATGTGGCCTGCTGGTTTTAGTAGGTGCCCATTTCAAGCTGTGTTTGTGCACAGCAAGGGCAGAGAAAATTAAAGTAAGAAATAATTAATGCTGAACACTGAAAGGGGTATGAAGTTCAAAGTTTCACATTCAGTGCTCGTGTTCTGCAGGGAAAGAGAGTCACAGTTCTCGGATTTAGCATGTAGGCAACGCCACTGCAGTTTATCACTCAGTTCATTAGCGATGCGTTTAAGAATAACGATGTTGCTCAGAGAAGGAATGCTGCAGTGTGAGCCTGCAGGGTGGACTCCTCAGAAAATGAATCCCTGTATTGATCTAATTATTTACTCTTTTAATTGGAACACTGGCGCTGCTGAGCTTGTACAGGAACATGGGAGTTTGACACTTGGAAAACACTCTACCCCACTGTCTGAATCCTATTCCACATGCATGGATTCATGAGTTATATTTGAATAAAACAATATGTGTGAAAGTCAGAAACTCTGTGCTGCAGTGGAACAGTAAACACATCACTGCACAACACACACACACACACACACACTCTCTCTCTTGATCTTGTTTGATTGTTTGCTCCAAAAATACCCAGTCTGAGGAAGGTTGGCTGTCTTGAAACCTCATTCTGTAGACAGAATGACATGGTGAGTCTAAGCCCAAGGTTCTCCATCTGTCAGAATAAAGGCCCCTGACAGAGTTCACGGGCAGTCAGACGTAAACAAAGCATGCGGCTCACAGCACAGTTTGCACTCAGACTCCAAGGAGCCTCAAAGACAGTTATTGAAAAGGATTAAATACATCAATAAATAATTGCATTGCATTGACTGGATATGTGCTATAGCATGAGGCTTCTGCTGTCAACATAATTATGTATCAGTCAGTGCTAGGAGTCAGAAATTAGAAGTGGACCTGCTCAGCCTGATAAAAACATAAACTACCATCTGTCTTACAGTTCCAATTTAACACATCATAAATCTGAATTTAATAAATCTGAATTTAGTAAAGCTGAATTTACTTAATGTAAGTGGTTAATGAGTGTCCCACCATATGTATCTGCAACGCAGACTTCAAGCAGCATCTCACCACCATTCAGATGTGTTGTTCACTAACCCCAAACGTTCCCATCCAGTTAAACAACAAGCCAAAGCAAATTACAAATTAAGTTTTTGTAGGAATGTATGCATATTACAAATCACCAAATCTAAATGACCTAAATCTAAATGGCATCATGTTTCCATACATTCCTATTTGGCCCACAGAAGTGTGGTAAAATAGCAAACTTAAGGTGCCAGGCACCAAAATTCTGACTCATGTGTCTTACAATGGCACCAGAATTGGACCAAAATCGCGGCTGACAGAACATAACCTTTTGAGTTTAGGCACAAAGACAGATGGGTGAGCTTTAGGCACAAAATAGATACGGTTACATTTAGTAAAAATATTATGGTTTGGCTTAAAATCCCTGCTTCCTTTACAATATATGACTTAAATAACATATGTCGTGTCTTTTATACAACGCCCTTGTTGCTGCAGTAACGAGTAGACAAAAATGTTTAAAAGCGGAATCAAACTCCAGTCTCCTGTGGTAAAGTCCTCGGAAGTTCCCAACCATCCACACAAAGGTTTGCAAGTTGTAGTGCTTAGCAAAAGTCTGAATGTGCTGCTGATACACAAACCTAAAGAGTTAAATCTTACAGAAAGACAGTGTTGGATTATGTTTCAATAAAATGTATTGTTTAATTAATAACTAACACAACGATAAAATAAGTTTCCTCCAAGATTAGATAGTTTGGCAGAAAATATATGTTATGCCAATACATTTAAATATATACGATATTAACATATTCAATGTCAACAACTTTCCATTTACATTAAGTGGCAGCATCTCGTCACTATGTCAGGAAATGCAATCAGGTTGCAATTATGCTCCCTGCAAAAACATATCTGTGTTTATTTCTGTATAAACATGGTATTTAAAAGACACGGTGGTGAACATGATCAGGCCCTATTGTGCTTTGACAGTAATTTTCTGTGCATTCTTTTATATATTTGTTAATACGGTGTTCATGGTTAAAGCTATATACATAACCTTGTACTTCACCTTGTCTTATTACTGAAAATAATAAAAATAATTCCATTCATTTGTCATGTTTACCTTCTTAATTTGCTCCCATTAGGTGTGGTGACTTAAAGGTTTGCAGAGTAACAGCTTCTTCACACAAAAATCTTTTAATGAAGAAAACACAATAAACCAAAGCTGACCAATTAAAATGCTTAAGGTCTCCATGTGGTATCTCTATACTTTTTGAGGAGCCCCACAACAGCTGTTACTGTTGGACAAGCATAAGCTTAGTAGTTATGGTGTGATCCCTTAACATAAATCCTGATGTGACCTTACCCTCCTCAAGATGTTGATCATTTAATAAATCTACAGAGGTTTGTTACCTGGGCCTCCAAGAACCTCAAGTAGCTCCACTTGCCAATGAATAGCACAAATAAATATAAATCCAGGTTTGCACACAGGTTGGGGAAAGAGTTTGGTCCGGATTTATGTGAAATCAACAAATCCTTGAAAATGGTTAAAATTACTGTCTGCATACCTTTATGATCTCTGCTTGGTTTGAAAAATGACCCCATCAGATTTTATAGAAAGTGCCCGAATAAACCGCAAGCTCAGATGATGTTAAGAGCCACAAAGCCTACAAAGGAAGGAGGAGGGGGTGGACGGAGGGATGGACACAACAATGAACTTCAACACAAGAGCTTCGCCTAAACATAACTAAACTGAACTATTGCTTATCAATCAATACTGGATGTGTGCGCTAATCAAATGGTTTTGATCTGCTAATACAGGTGATCAGAAAACTCCTTATTTGCGTTGTTCCCGAGGGCCAGTGGTTTACTTTATTGACATAAATGAACACATTTAGTTGTAATGCAGCAAATGATGATATTCTGCAGGATAGTAGCGTTATAAACTGAGCAGAGAAAACGTTTCTATTCCAGGTACTCAGGAAGTCCCCAAGGCACTGAGTGTGTGTTTACACAGTGGATGAACTGGCCTGAATATTAAAAGAAGAAATACGCATTAATAAATATTAAGCAGATAAACAAGACGGGCTGAATTATGCATTTACCTGCTTAGTGAGAAACAATATCAGCAAGCCCTATAACTGACCACAGACAAAATGACAACACTCCCCTGGGGGTTGCAGAGCTTTTCTGAGCCAAAACACAAGTCTGTAACCCACCACATCCCTCAATGTACTTTTTTACAACAGCAAACATTAGATACAGTCGCCATACAAACAACTTAACCACCACTGTCTCACTGAGCTGCAGCTATGATCAATAATCAAGCTTCTTTGTCTTCATTGTTTTTGTGACTTTGTTTTGTCAGCAGGACAACATTTAATCCCATCTCGTTTGCTTTAATTATCTAAACAACATCCTATGGGGTTCATGCTTCATCTCATTTGAATTAATCATACTGGAAAGCTTAGTGTCTTCCTTCCTCCCAGCCAAGTCCTTCTCGTTTGGAAGGACTCGTTACCGAGCAAAACTTTGGTCCCTGCTGCTGTAAACTTCCTGCTAGAATGAAATGTCAAAACTAAACTCTTTTGTACAAAAAAAAAAGGTTTTGTCTTCTGGTACATTACAGCCAACGTATAAAAGTGATGCTTAGGATTCAATATTTAGGACTCATCTAACTCTAATTATCATCAAATGCACTTAATAAATGAATGTCCAAAGTTTGCTATGAATTTAATCACCACAATAATTACTATTCACAAATGTCAGTAGCACAGATCATGTTAATCAATAGTCAGAGGACAAAGTTGAGCACCATGTTTATCTTTACTAGATACTGTGGCAGTTGATCCTGTAGATTTTCACTAAATTCACAGGAAAAGTGAGAGTTCCACAAGATAAATGGATGGAGGTCATAACTAAGTTTCGACTCATTCTCTGAGGACCATGAATGTCTGTTCCATGGATATCCTCCAATACTTGTAAACATATTTCAAAGATATTTCAGTCTGGAAGCAAATGCTGTCAAGTCTGTCAATTGACTTTGTGCAGCTATGTAAAAAACGCTTAGTTATTTGGCACAAAATGTTCAAACTCACCTTAATCTCAACGTTTCCTCGATCTCAACTGCAGAAGAAAATGGCGATTAGCGGCAGGAGGAAACGTTTGAAATGACAAAGACGTCATGACGTTATACGCATGCTGTTATGGGAAAACCAACTGATGTACTTCCACTCAAATGTTAAAGTCGGGTTAATGGAATAAATGGAGGGTTTAAGTTGATAGAAACCACAAAACTCAGCAGTTACTGAAGAATCACTAAACACAAAAAACATGAGTAAACCTATATTAAATACTTTAGTTAGACCAACAGTTGCTGAAATACACCAAACTAAACACACGGTGTGCATGTAGCCCATAGCAAGCACCAGCGCAGGCTGAGCGCATACATCACATACATAACACCCCCCGTCCCCTGACAGATACCACGGTGTGACGTAACTTCACATTCTCTACAGTTGACCTGATGGACAAAGACTTTTGACGCATAACCCGAAGAGCACTCTAACACCTGAAGCTATGTAATGTCAACTCCAACAGTTGTTTTCTCTGCTCAGTGGCAATAAGGGGACACATTAACATGTCTTCAAGTTAATACTGCTTTTATAATACCTTTCATTTCACAGTATGTGCTTTTTTGATCTATAATTGTCTTCTCCTCAACAGGTACAATAAAGCATAATGTAATTATGTTCCAATAATGAGAAGCCACAGGAAATGGAGTTTGAGTTAATGTACTTGGAAAAGTGTGTTTACTTTGATGGAAAGTAATTGAACTGTGTTAGGTTCTTCTTACAAAACACCATATAAGCACAAAACTCAAAAGTATTTTAAAAACTAATTATGAGTCTGATAATAAGTGTTGTAAAGCAATTAAATTTCACATTATTTTTGGCTATAGTAACACAATACCAATATCGCCAGCTGGTAATAGAGGCACATATTTGAGTTGTTTTGTAAAATTCTATGTTCTCATCATTCAGTTGACACGAATATTATATTTACAAGTGCTGTTTGCTGGGTCTCTGTGGTGTATTTTAGTCAGGACATTGGCATTATTCATGTTTTAAATATGCTTGTGCATGCTGCCACTAACATCAGCAGAACTCAGAGCTTAATAGATGCTGTCTGACATGCACAGGGAAACTTATAGCCACTTGTATTGCAAAGTTTAATTTTTCTGCTTAAGCCTTCGGTACCCAGGGGACATGCGCCGTATCGTTAGTGAATTATACTAAATGGTAAATGGTTTTGTATAGCGCTGCCTTATATAGCACTTTTCTACCTATTGGTACTTTACACTGCTTCTCATTTACACATTCGCACTCACACACACACACACACACACACACACACACACACACACAGAGACCGATGGGGGAGCTGCTATGTAGATCCTTATTTGCATTTGTATTTTTGCAAAACTCTGTTGGTTTTATTGACGTTTTCCTCCTCCACTGGTAGAAAGAGGGAGGACGCTGTGGAAATCGTTAGCGGGACTTGTGGTGGTATTCAAGGTGCAAATTCAGTCGACTTATCCCCTGCAGCTGCTCAGCACCAAAGCCCTTCTGGTGAGGAACAAGCCTATATCCATCAAAAGAGCAGAATGTTTAATGAAAATGAGATGGATGAGATGCACGGCCACACTGGGTGTCCTTTTATCAGGCTCAGTACAAATTACTTGGGAACAGCAGACTGTTGAATGTTCATGTTGTATCAGTACATGGTCCTTTGATTTTAGTCTCCGAATCTGTGGGGTTTAAATGTCTATACTACACAAGGTCATTCTAATTATTGATGAATAAACTTCTTTAGATTGGGAAGCAGTTAGAGCAGTGAAATAGAGTTTAAATCTGCAAAAACTCATTTCTTGGTCTTCTTACTGCTGGGGCAGCGGAACCAAGTTGTTAATATGAAACCGATTTTGAGTGATCTAGGAAATGTGATAGCAAGGGTTGCTCATTTACATACCCGGCAGCAGTTTTGGAGCAGCATTAGCATTCACTTGAAGTGGTGTTTCTGGCCACATGATGAAGGTGAATCTAATATTCACTCTCTAGTAGCAGTTCACCATTACTGTAAATCTGGAATAGCTCCTCTGTGCGTCACTGTGTCCACTAAATGCGTCTGTCTGCTGTTTAGTGCTGAGCTGGTGTTGTTTTAGAGCCTGTTTGCATAAAGTCACAATATGAGGCTTAAGCATGAGACTCAAATATAGTCCCCTCTGCTTCAATCAGTCCCTCCCTCTCTCCGCTGTGCTCTGCTCTCATACGCAGTGCCACACTCCACCACACTCTGCACAGGCCTTCGGGTATTGGTTAATAATAAATCACAAAATAAGAAGCTGCAAAACTCACGAGAAGAAACTGTTTAAATGCTTAGAAGGGCGAGCATCACTCAAAACGCTTAGAACTGCTGCCAGTACTGTCCTGTGAGTCCGGCCTCATGGGAAACACCGAGAGCACCTCTCCACACTGAGACGTGTTTGGGAGCATATTTTTAACAAAAAGAAAAAAGTGACATTGTGTAGCTTTAAAGTAGCTGAAAAAAGACTGAGACTGAACATGAGCAGTAAGGTCGTGGGTCCTAAGCTGAGCTGAAAGGTGCTAAAATGTCTAATAAGTATAATGTATAATTCAGTTTATAACCATAAATGACATATTTTAGATTACAGTCATTTCAAGCCATCGCCATTTTTAAATTAACACTAAAACATGGCCAGTTTAAATTGAGAGAGATGTACAGTACATTAACCCCACTTTTAACCTCAAAGGTGTTTTTTCTACAGTACATGAAAAAAACTGGTTCTGTTTTTTTAATGAAAAAAAAAGGTTCTATTTTAACCATTAGATTTTAAATGAAGCACAAAGATTCTATATTTTGCCAGTAAACAGGTCTATAACTCAAGCAGACAAAGTGAGGTGAGCCAAGTTCCTCTAAAAATGTGACCCGAGATTATCACTGCGAGACAGCTGTTGTGTCCTCTAATGGAGGGCTGAGATGGAAGATTCCTTCGCTGTCCTCTGACACACTGTCTTGGCCTACAGCTCCCCAGGGGTCAAACTGGGGACATTTAATCATCACTTGGTAATACGAGCGACTCACAGCACTGCCTTGGGGGCACATTAGCAATTCCTTGGCAACTATTAATCACAGTCAATTACAGGACATGTCATCATCAACATAGAACTAGCAGATACTAGCACAAGTGGAAATTAATCACCAGTAGACACGTTTAATATGGAACACGTGAAGGAACATCAGCGATGGCCTCCTGTGTTTGAATAGATGGGGATAGATAACCATATTTAACGCTCTCAGCTTGGTGCTTTAATAATGCAAACTCACACTTATATAGTATCCTGCATGCAGCCGGAGGCTGAGCTGCTATCTGGAGTTCTGGGAGTTTACCCACAGGGCCGGTCAACATGTGAATCGGCAACAAGCCAAACATGAATGACGCAAAGAGTAAAAATATATCCAAATGTGTCTTTCTGGTTCTTTCTACTAGAAATCAGGCTCCGCAGAGGGAAGAGAGCAGGGCCACCGCTGACTGATCTTCTATTCTGTTTTTATAGACACTGAACTCAGCAATCGCAACACAGAAAAGCAGCAGGGCATCAACTGCAAAGGTGGGGCTGAATAAAACCTAAGGGAGAACAAATAAAGTGCCCCTCTACAAACCATGCACAGTGATTCATTCATTCTGAAGCACCGGGCATCAGTGCAGCACTAGTTTTGTTCCGCTGCTGAAAATATCATGTAATACGGTGTTCTCACAATAATGACTGAAAGAGTAAGTAGAAATACTGCCAGAGAAAATAGCAAAGATGAGATATAATGGAGGTTTTTCATGCTGAAAATGTCCTCGTGTAATATAACCGAACTATCTCCACACAAATAACTCCACATTTTAGGCCTTTATTAATCCAAACATCTGTGTTAACACTAAATGTCCACTGATGACTACATGTAACAAAAAAGACAGAGTTAATGCGAAACTTTGCGCCGAGCCTTTTTCCAGCAGGTTTGATAAAAGGCTGGCTTTCAGTAAACCATCTGCAATTGTTCCACATTTCTGGGAGCAAGTCCTGAAGCACAAATACACATGGATTTTTACCAGTTGATAATCCATGAGGATGATATCGTTTTGCTAGGTTTCTTATAAAGTTTGTCATCGCTTCTGTAGAATCAAGGTATGATATTGTAGTTTCTTATACAACTCCAGCAATAAATAAAATGGAATTTAGGTAATGTACACTTTCTATCCAGCCATTGCACACACAAAAAGAAAGAAAAGAGTTTATATTTAGAGCCAAGCACTTACAACACTGCAACAGCAGCATGTCACCATCTGTTTTCCCATCTGCTTTACCCCAGGGTCCTTCGAAGGGGGCACACAATAATTCACTCAAATGTTTAATTTAGATTTACAAATGATCATCCTGTTTCTAAAAAGACTAACTTTGCTATGTTCTAGCTGGCTGGATGTCTTTTTTTTTTTGATAATTCTCATCTTCATCACTGAAGATGAGGAGTTAGACTACCTAGTTAAGTATATGTGGCCCACAGAAGGCTCTACCTCCTGTCCACGTGTAGACTGATGGCTCTGAGCAACAGCATTGAAATGACTCCACTAAAACAAACTGTGATGGCTTAAGAAGGTGCCAGGGATTTCTATATTTAAACTGTTTAATAAAAACTATTATGAAACTTAGGGGCAGTCCTCTCAATCTAAAAGGGGGGTTTTGAACCATTGCTTCAATTGGACTCATCATGTTATCTTAGTTATTTTAGATATTTCCAGTCTGTGGTGGAAATGAAGCAGGAGATTAGACTTGCTCTCCCTTTTGTTCTATTGTCATCATCTTTTCTGCAACTCACAGGAGGGGACTCCTAAATGGATTCCACTTTATTCTGTCTAATGGCTCTTTTAGGGACTTTAATGGCTCTTCTGTGGAGATCTGCAGAAGCGCCACTGCAGATTACTGCACTGTATTATAAATAACTTTCTTATGTGTGGTCTTGATTATTCACTGTATCAAATGTGCTTTGAAAGTACTGCGCCATTCTTATTTCAGTTAAAGGCTTAGCTTTCCTCCCCCCCCCTTTTTTTTTAGATAAGCTTCACAATTACAGTACGGCTGGAAACTACTAACCCTGCTGTTTACTAAAACAGAGCAACGAATCAAATCAGAAGTACATTTTGTAAAGACAAATTTGTGAGCGTGTGTGCAGTGCAGGGCAGCAGCAGCTAATTTAATGTGGGAAACTATGGAGGTAGTAAATAATAAAGACACATGTCTATGTATGACGTTTCTCTTGCTTTTTAGTGCTCTCGCTCAGGCTAACCATGCCACAAAAATACAATAGCATCCATGGCCGTTCTCGGCTTCTGTACTGAAGTTAACCTGCTTCAACATGGAACTAGCACCTGGGCAACTAACTTAGCAGCTAAAAACCCACCTATTCATGCTTTGTCCCAATCCGCTTCGTCTGAAACACAGTTTACACGCTCTACACATCCTCCACCACATAGACCGAACCAACTACAAGCCACTTTAGTTCCTCCAAAGATGCTGTTTCTACTCAGCTCCAACTTTTACTGCTCCGCACCTTCCTGCTGCGGGGAGGTGTTCGCACTTCTGCAGAGACAAAAAGTGATTCTCTTATAGAAACTCGTTGTCACCCACTGAAGGAGGTTTGCACGAACTAAATGAACAGACGAGATGCATGAGGAGGTTCAGTTGGTCTAGACTACATTAAATACTTTTACATAGTTTATAAATGCAGTAACATGTTACTGTATAAATTCCCTCGTATTGATATTATTAAACTTATGAGGGATCGTTGTCTGCGTTACTAAAAAATATACTATGTAAAGTTTCACCAAAAGTAATATTCAGTAATTTATATAAGGTATATTTGCCATTTTCTTTTAGCATGCTGGCCAGCTAACTTTACTAAGCACTAAATTGGCCGTGTCAAAGTGTTAAACCCATTCCAACTGTGAGTGCTGTGGTGCAGTTTTAAAGGGTTTGTGCTGCAGCACGCTGCCTTACTGAACAGCCAGTCAGATGCCGGATCACACGGCAGCATCATTCCATTCATCTGCATCATTGAGCCAATGTAGGGGCATGCAGGGGACAAGGTCTGTGTGTATAAATATTTCCTTAATAGCTAACTTTGAGGTCACTTAACACAGGAATTTGACTATCATAAAGCTAATTCCTTCATTGACTCTTGTCCAATCACCCGTTGTCATAACTGCTTGTCCCATTAGGAGATGTGGGGGGACTGGAGCCAATTAACCTTAGAAACACGTCTTGGGAGTAAACCCACGCAAGGACGGGGAGAATATGCAAACTTCTTACATTTACATTTAGTCGTTTAGCAGACGCTTTTATCCAAAGCGACTTACAAGTGAGGGACAAGGCCGCAAGAATCTAAGTCAAGGAGGAAACATCAAAGCGACGTCCTATCGGAAAAGTGTTCACATTTCACAAGATGCAAGTGCGAGAAAGAGCAGAAAGGAATTTTTTTTTTCTTGCTGCAAGGTGACAGTGCTAACCCCTCATCCTCTCTGCATCCCCCCACTCTTGTCCTTGGTCCAATTTCAGAAAAAAAGGCACTATGTTCACATCCATGTATGCAATCAGTCTGCATGTTGACTCAGAAATGAAATAATACCTTAACCACCTCTTATACAGTACTACGTTTTCAAATATTCAGCACCAATGTGACCTTGGGATAATAATCCAGTGTGTAAGGTCTAAAACCTTCTTATCGTAATTGAGTGATGAGCCAATGACAAACTGGCGCTGGACGGGTTTGGAGAATAAAATACTCCTTGATGTTCAGCCAAAATACCGACGGCCATTAGGCCCCTTTTTTATCAAAGCAGTGCTGCAAACAGCTGCCGGTATTTGTCTCCAAACAGCTGTCCCGTCTTTTCTTTATTTTGTGGAAACACTGAGGTGAAAACTAACAGCAGTCTGTTTAATTCACCGCCTTATTACCTCAAAACTTCCATTAGCCTTCTCCTCCAAAACAGTCAATTACTGAGTCTGCATTATCTCTCCGCAGCGCTGCTGCTGAGGCACAATCTATGGCGTAATGTCTGTCTTATTGCGGTAGGACTTGAGTGCAAAGTGGACGTCAAACTTCAGCTTGTCCCTGAGCCACTAAAGGCAGTGGAGGAGCTGAGAGAGCCCGACTCGACTCTCCTCAGCTCCTGCACGACAGGCTGATGGGTAATAATTATTAATGACGAACATCTGCCTGTGGGTGTTGAGCCCCTCCAGAGAGGTGTCGCACACTCCAACACTTACTGTAGGCATGCTGCTGCAGTATCACACACACACACACACACACACACGCACATCTGGCTCATCGGAAGTGCAACACATTCTAAGGATTTTAATTAGAATCCAACTCTTGGGAGAAACGATAACATAGCAACGGCATGATCGAATGTCCGCATTGACAAGATGCTCAAAGTGAAGCCGCTGACCTTACGCATCAACAGGAAACAAAGTAATCCCCACTTAATCTCCAACACCCGCTAGTTGGTGTTATTAAATTCAAGAGTCCTCAGCCGGTGTGTTTGTGTCCTTGTGGAACAAACCTGAGTCAAAAAAAATCATCTTAGAGTTTAAACGGGGTCCTGTGTTTGATGCTGTATAATCAGCTCGGCAACACTGCTGTTCAGTTTCCAGTAAAAATGGCAGAGCACAGTAGCTGAAGCACGGTGGCTCATTCTTTAAGTGAATCTCTGGCTCGCCCTTCATTTTTCCCCTTCGCAGCTGCTGGCCAAATCGCCATGTGATGCATCCTCAGTTGGCAAGTAAACTCCTGAGATCTTTATCTACTGTCTGTCCTTGTTCTTCCTTTGTGTGTTGGAAATGTACAACAGCCTTTATAAACTTGGTCAGGGGGATTACAGGCAAACAGAGAACGCCGAGTAATGTTTTTGCACCAAAACCAAGCTGAGAGGCAAAGCCAAGAATGCAAAGTCGGTACGCGTGTCCTTGTTGGAAGCCTTCCTTGTAAGTGTTCATAGTGAGATGGGCTATGTGCTCTGTGTTGCAAGTTCAGGTTCTCTGGGACACACGCATGCTGTCTCTTTGTAGCAGCTCACTTATCCTGCTGTTTGTTTTGGCCAAAAGGTTCTTGAATTGTGTTGAAAAAAGAGGCACATTTTGGAGCTGGTGTGATTGCAAACAAAGTCAATGCAGAATGAGAATGGATGGGGGCACACAGACGAGCCCGTGTGAGTTTCTATCTCGGCTGTCACTCACACTTTCACACCTCAGGTCCCACTTATTTTGTGGACATTTCAATGAACTGTCAGACCTTCAGATGTCGCCAGACATTCTCCTTGTGCTCGATCACCTGACTCTGCCCTGCCCTCCTTCCTACCTGCTCGTCATTCCCTCATTGCTTTGCCAGCACACTGTACATGCTCTTTGGCAGATGGTCTTGTCAGCCACATTCACTCATTTATGTCGGCCTGGTTTTGATCATCTGCCTGGGATTCGTGGATCATTGAGAGCACTGCTCCCATACGTGACTAGTTCTAAATGTTTCATATCGAGCTTGTTCTGAGGCTTTATATGCAGTAACTCCAGTTCGTGAACACATACCGAGGAAAAGAGCTTTTGATGCTGTGTGCACTGGTCCATCCATCCATCTGTGACCACTTATCCCGTTCAGGGTTACGGGGGCACTGGAGCCTCTCCCATGGACATATCTCCAGTCTGTCTCAGGGACAACGCAGCGAGACATACACAGAAATGATGCCCTTTAGCTGTGAGGTAGCAGCGCTAACCTCTCCACCACTGCATTGCCCTGTATGGAACGGTGTGAGAGCGAACAATAAAGTTGTTTTGTCGGAAGGTTGTGGCAAGCGTTTTACTGCACATCACACTATTGTTATTGTTGTGTATGTGTAAATAAAGTGGGATTTTTAAGTGCAGTGTTCGGTGGGATCTCTCCCACTCCACAAAGTAAAGACATTGTAATATGTAACACTAATCAAGCTGGACACTAAAGATAAATCCACGCAGGGCCATAAATAAACCTGGTGGGGAAATTGCCCAAACATCCTATTGAAACCTTAGCCATTAAATTTTACAAAGACAAACAAACAAAGACCCTCTATGCCTGAATTCTAAACATTTTTGAATTATTCTATTCTATTATTTCATCTCTATTTATCTTCGCAGCACTGGGCTGTGATGAGTGAGCAAGATGCTGGCGCAGGTATCAAGGGACATTAAACCATTATACAATAATGAATCCAGCCTCACATAATTACTGCAGCGTGCAGCAACAGTCCACAAGATTTTCCAGCGTGTGTCTTTTGTGCCAGAGGAAGAGGTGTGTGTGCTGCGTGTTTGTATCAGCATGCCCTCACCGTCCTGCTAAAGGTGCTGGGAGACCGATAAGGAAAATGGCTGCACCCTGTTCCAGTGACTGAATGAGCCAGCCGCATCTTTAAAATCCAGTCAACAATTTTAAAATTGTTTTTGGAAACCACAGCAGCTCTAAGATGGACAGACATGAGGGGCACCGAGAGGACGGAGAAAGTGAAGAAGACGTAAATGACAGCAGGAACCTTTTCCAGCACATTGATGGACTGTCCTGCTTTGACGTGTCCATTAGAGAGACACTGGAAAGGTCATGAGGGTGACACTATTATCAGTAGCTGAAGTGGTCAAATGGTTACAAATGGGCCCATAACTTGTTAAAAAAAACACACACATGAAACCCTTAAGCCCGTGGTTTGAACATTACCCTATTTGCAGACTAGATAATGTGTTTTTATCAAGTTAAGAGAAATTATGTCTGACTGACTCATCTTCTCTTTCTATCACTCATGCTGAGAAATGGGTCAGACTGTATGAGATTAGGACGGATGATGCATGGAGAAGTAGGAGAAGTAGTTTAACTCTAATATAATGAAAAATGAAAATAGCATGGACGGTCTCGAGATGAAATGTAACACCTCCCTCGACCTGCATGTGTGTGAAGCTATCCCATTATGCTGTATTCATATACGGACTGTGGGATAATGGAGCAGAGATGATGGGATGAAAGTCTGAGTCGCAGCTTTAAAAAGCAATGATATTAATGAAATCTCATGGAGACGTACATTAGGAAGGTTATGCTTTCTAATAATCATTTATCCTGGGTTCAGAAAACTGAACCATATGGTCCTAAAACAGCACCCGGGCCAAACTCCTGCTACATCAATATTCAGCGGCAGTCACTTCCTGGAAAAAAAGAGTAATCACAGCCGATCCAAGTGCAATTTTCTGTACCCTTTCTAGCCAGCGTAACATCTCCTGCAGCTTTGCAGGTGGAAAGGGATTCCTCTATTTGTGAAACCCACTCAGCCCTGAAGAATAAGCACTTTTCCTCTCTGTCTCTGCACAGCACAATACATAATGACTCATTCAAGCTGGCTATTGTCAGCTTGGGGAAATAGAGTGTGAGTGATGCACGAGTGTTAAAAGTCCACACGTCCTGTGCTAAATATCAATATATCCTGATGAAAGTGATTATTTATTTAGTTATGAATATGAAATTTAAAAAAAAAATACATTTCAAAGCAAGGGACAATTTGGGGCATTTTTCCTTTAGGATGTCACCCATTCAATTTGGCAGTATCTCTGGTTACCATGGCAACAGGAGGTGTGGTTTATTATTGTAGGGTGCTGAATTCTGGGGGCTGCAAATGCTGACTGATGAGCCAATTTGACACAAATACAAGAGTAACTGGTGTGTTTGTTTACAGTGAAGCCAAAAGGCTGTAATTTCACTAAAAACACGTGTACAGACCTCAGAGCTTCACTGGTTGTGTCCCACACAACAGGAAACTGTAGTTACAGGAGGCTTAATGTGCAAATTACTTTGCTAATATGAATTATTCTTCCCGGTTAGTGTGTGTGTTACTAAAGTAAAGTATCTTATTTCGCGTTACAAAGTCAATGATTTTGAATCACTATGTTGGATTATGGAGAAAGTATCGTATTATTTTGAGTTACTAAAAAGGCCTTAGGTAAGAAATAATGGACCGTGAATCACAGTTGAGCTAATAACTGCACTCTTTATCACTAATGAGCAGCTCCTCTGCTAAAATCTGCTGCTTTAGTCGGTTGGCTTGTATATTCTGAACACCGTGTGCAGGAGTTGGAGCTGTGTGGTCGGTGCCCATCTCTTCATTTAATGCTCCTTCTAACCCGTAGCTTTTTCACAATAAAAGCCACCCCGTGTTCTGGCAGCCAAATGCTTTTCCTCAGCCCGTGAATAAGAATTCAATGTGGGAATAGCATATTTTTAAGTACAAAGAACAGACTGCATCTTAAGGCTATAACTCTAACAAAGATTATGCTTTGAATTGTTCTCCCAGCTTCAGGGATGGAGGGCCCCATTGTTAGAGGCCTGCGCTGTATTACATTACACTGTTTATTTAACGAGTGGCTGCTCTCCGACCCACAGGGCAGCGGCGTTGCTGCTCTCTGTCACACCTGGTCGCAATATGTCAGTTCAGCCGCACCTATAGACCCTATACACCAAACACTATGTGGCGCGTGATGGAAAACAGGCAGAAAACACTTTGTGGCAAAGTGTCATGACAGATGAGGGAAAGTGCACGTTCCTGGGAGCTACCACTGCCCAAATCTGCCACTGGCGATCTGCCCTCCTCCACTGAACAAAGACACGAAATACGATTCTGTAAGATGAGCAGGGAGATAATGATGACCTCCGAAATAAAAGACTTATTTTTCCACCTCGGGCGAATGAAATAATGAATGTAGTGATAAATGCTGCTCTTTAACAGCCTCTTCTATTATCCATTAATTACTGAACAAGCCAGGCGTGAAATTGCCCTGACAACTGGGTCCGTGCAGCCACTTTACTTTCAAGTGATCTTGTTTATTGTCCTGATATGGAGCTAATAGGATAATATTGATTTTAATTTAAAGGACTTGGATGTGTTGATATCAAGCGATTCTAAATGCTTTACATAGGGACACAGTGTGTGAAGCTCTGCTTCCTGTCACTGATTTGTTCCAAGTCTTTGCCATGACATTACAGCATTTTTACATTATCACTAGCACAGTATTTCTCTTTATGAACATTAAAGCAACAGCTTTCGGCTTGTCCCTCCAGGGGTCACCACAGCGGAACGTGTTCCACACATTGAGTTTTATGCCGGGAAACCTCAGCCGACTCATACCCTTCCCGGCTTAACCGTGCCAGGGGGTGGCCCTTGGTGGCTAGGCAGGGCCACACCTAGGGGGGATGGGATACGAACCCGTGGCCTTCTGCATCCCGACCCAATGCTGTACAACTGAGCCACCAGGACCCTTATTAAGAACATTACAGCAATTACTGTAAATGACCCAGAACACCATTGAGATGACTGGCAGCCTTCTCTGCATCCCTGAATGCCACCAGCGCTACATTTACACACACTTGGAAAATCTGCTTGTTAGATCTGTCACAAACCTAATTTCTGTAATGTAAAGGAAACCGATGTCCTTGGGTTCTGCAGAAATTCTGCTAAATGGATGATGGGATGGTTTTGCAACACAAATACTGATCTGTCCTTTACTTGCTATCAGCTCTAAGGGAACTAACATTTGCAGTACTTACAATAAAGTTGCAATTTAAGTCAAATGAATGTTTTTACTCGATCTCCCAAATCAGAAAGTTGCCTCAGTCATGCACTTACGTAACCAGGTTACAGTAGCTTTTTCTCAGGAAAGCTGATTTCTAACTGCCATGTAAAACTGGTTTCCAAAATCTTCTGCTGTACATATACATGGATTTCACCGAGCAGACAGTGCAGCGTGCAGTGATCTTGAGGAATGATTTTGCAAAATGAAACAAAACATTCTGTAATGTGCTTGTGGAGACTCAGTAACCGTCTGCTACATGTAAATGTCTGCTTGCCTGTGACTGCTCATTATTAATTGTCATGATTATATTAATACATAAACCACGGTTAAACCACCTAATTGCTCACAGTTTCACTTGTCCTCGCACATTTTTGTGCAGTCGTCCCTTAGAGCACAAAGCTGGAGCTACTGTATATTTGTTTCCTCCCTAGTTTAAATACAGCACGCTCCTAAATCAGCGTAGCACATGCCAGTCAAACATGAGCAAAGTGTGTTTGTCGAGGACTATTTTCAGGTGCGGATTAATATGCCAAGTTAAACTACACTTAAGATGCAGAAACATCCAGTGCAACAGTTTGGCTCACTGATGTCTTTTAAAAGTTACTTAGAAACTAAGGAGTTTGATTCATTGTTGGTTCTAGCAAATGCTGGCAACTAGAAAAATATATGTAAATGCATGAATTAATCCGCTGAGACCTCTTAAATGAACTATTCTGTATTGTAAAAATGTCTGAAACAAGATGCACAAGTTCTAGCAAATCTTCAGTTTTAAGCTTGTTGCTACGACAGATGGGGGAAAACGCTAAAAGTAGCGCCCGTAATGCAATCACCATACACTTGATTAGCGCGCTCTCACTTATGTTATTCATTGATTCGAACACTAAAGATCAATCTGTTCACATAATGCAACATGAGGCAGAAAACCAAGCCACAGAGGAATCTGCCCGAAATCCTCTAAATGACTGCGAACAGTTGGCGGCCACATGTCAACCGCTGGCAGCGCTCGACTGGTCGACCCTGGAGGTGACGAAGCCCAGCTGAGGCAGCACGACAGTGGTTGGCAAACACACGGTGCATCAAAGAGGAATCAAACAGCAGCCAGGGCTGCTCCTTCCTCCCTTCTCATCACACAACGTTTCTGACTCATATGTTCACATTAGCAAACAGAAAACACAGGACAGCTGCTCTACTATAATGCACATTTGCATTTCCACCAGCAATTAGAGAGGGTTTGTGTTTATCTTTTATGTGCTGTATGTGTTACTGGGGTATTTCTTGCTGTGTATGTTCAGAATCATTTATTTGCTACGAAAGAAAAGCTCTTACATAATGTTACTAAAGGCTCATCTTTTTCATAGCATATGTTAATCATGTTTTCTCTCTCGCCAGTTCTAATGAGCAGTCCTTTAAAGGGTTAATTTTTTATTTTTACCTCATTAATTCTGTGGGTATATGATCATTTCCCCGGACAGATTTCCCACGTCTCCTTGCTAATGATACTGCAAACGCCAAAAGACTTCAACAAATGAAAGCAATGAGTTTTATATATTATTTAGTACATAAAAATATTCCAACTAGATCTCAATAAAAAGCCTAATTATAGATGATATACAGTATTAATAGTTACTGTTATTGTCCATCTAAAATGCTACTTTTATATGTAGTAATCCACTGTATGTCCAGTGAGCAGCTCGCAGGCCATGGTGAATTTTTTTGTTATTATTGTAAATGTTTTTTTTTTTAGTTCAAATGGTTTAGACAGCTATGAACTGAGAGTAGCTGGTTTTGTGTTTAAGAGCAACCCTCCGCTGTTGTATATGACTTTTCACCCAGACGTTCAACACAATGGCACAGATGCTGTAAATAATGCAAATGCATTTTTCTTTGAATGTAAAGTTAGACCCATATTTTGAAAACTGTTGGTTTTAGGGCCTTATATTTTAGGAGACTCAGAAGTGAGCTGGCGAAGGCCGACAGGGACGTTAAAGTTAATGCTACTGTCACTCTACCCGGAAGGTTGTTTACAGAAGAACAGTTTCTGATGTCAATAAATTCAATAAAGTCAATAAGTGGCAATGAAAGGCAAAGGCTTTCAGTAACGATTAGCACTATGTATTTACGATGCATGTAGCATATTTGGCCTCTCTTGAGCATTTGAGAGCAAATGCTGTTGAAAAAAAAACAACATTTTGAAAACTTGAGACTGATGTTTTCTAGTCCTGCTTAGGATATTTGAGGATTGGTGGTAGTGGGCTGATGAAAAAGTCCACGCTTTGTTGTTGCCCTGCTGTGAGGATGCAAAATACACTGGGGGAACCTTTAACCCTGGGTACTCTGCTACACATTAGTGCTTAATAAATTAAAACACACACAGACTAAACCACCATTGTCTCCCCACAAGCAGTGATGGGGATACTATTTGCATACATCCCTAGTGCACAGTGAAATGTGCTGTGGGGTCAAACATTCATCAGGCTGGATGTAGAGGGTAGGAATGTGCAGCCCTTCCTTTCAAGTGTGAGGTTAAAAGCCTCTGAGGTTGCGACCTTGGATCTAAACGTCCCTAGGCGAGCTTCACAAACAGGTGTTAGAACAGCTGTAATAGAACGATTCCTGGCTGCACAGTGTCAAGGGGTGAGCGAGAGGGGATGGATGAAGTGAGGGTTGAGGGGACAGTAGAATAGCAGTGGTGGGCTGGCCTCAGACCACCATGCATTCCTTCACACTAATGGGTCTGTGTGGCAAATAGACATGAAAATACGTCCTTGAGTAGATCAGGTTTTAATGAGCATAACAATTACAGCCACATTCATATTATGATAATATGCTGGGCTTTTTTTTTTTTTTATACACTGTTGCATTTATCACACAACATTAGCTTCTGAGGGCCAATAAGTTGCTAATGTTCAACGTGAATATATAATGTGATTTTAATGTCATTTTATATTTAATAGAACTCGCAGAAATGTCAAGAATTCAATGTGGAAGGAAGAAAAGCATAGAAAACGAACTTATTGAAGATTACGGGTCATTTAAGTTCTATCTTCAAGTACAGGCTGTGAATAACATTGTGTAAATTTAATAGAGCTGTTAACAGCTCCGTGTACCTGCATCATATCATATCACGTGCTGCTAAATCAAAGGCATTATGGCGTGTTGTGCATCACTATGTGTCCCTATGTGCACAGTCAAGTACAATAGAAAAGAGATTCAAGTTTTAAAAAAAGTCAAGAATCGGTGTTTCCTCCCAAATTGAAATAAATAGGAAGCAATTACAAGTATTTGTTGAAATATTCTGGACTACAATTTATACTTAAAGTCCTTTTTGTCGCCCAAACACACTCTGAAGATAAAACTGTTTGCAGACCTTTTTCTTGCTTTATGCCTGAGAAGTAATGTGATAACTTTTAGTTTGGCTTCATTCCAGTGTTTTGGTGCCTAAGGTGTGCGTTTGACATGTTGCTACGGTTTGTTTGGCCTGGTGAGAAAGCTTTCCATCAAACCCTGGAGTGGATCAGCCAATTGGAACAAGACCTTTGTACCAAGGGGGTCTTAGTCTGCTTCCACTTAAACTCTAGAAGCAAAAGGAGAAAACTGAATACTTTTAACATGGATTTAAAAGCTAAACTATTAATAAATCTAATAAAAATATGAAAATATGATCAGCAAGTAATCCTGCTGAATACAGCCTGTATAAACTGGTGCTTTTAATGTTGTGGTGGATGGACGTCAGCATGGACACCGACAGTGTCCATCAGTTATTTTCTTGTTAGTCTGTTACAGCAGGTTTAACTCCCTAGTTTAACTTGTAAAAAAAAAAAGCCTACACTCTTACAAAGGGTAATTTTTTTCTTTCATCCAGACCAAAATGAACCAAACTGCCACTGTTTTTCCCCACGTCGTGTTTAGTAAACTGCAGAAAGTGAACTCACTCAGTTCGGCGATGCTCCCCACCCGGGTTGCGAGCAGCGACTGCTCCAGCGTGCGGAGCTCCGCCTGGCTGTAGCCATGTCCCTCACTGCCCCTCCCTGAGCGCTGCTGGTCCCGGTGCAGATTCAAACTCTCCGGCAGGCTCAGCACACCTGCAGATGGCACAGAGCAGCAAGGTCAGGAACAGAAAAGATTTCTGAAAGCTCCCCAGGGGGAAAAAGTTTTCATCTTCATCTTCACTTTATGCTAATGTCAAGTTAATCACCAACTCTGTGAAACAACGGGGGAATTCAAATGGTACCAAATGTAGAAGAGCAGAGAAAACATACATCAGCACATTCAGTTAAATATCAGAAACACAGTTGGTAGGTTGCATTTTACATCCCACGTTCATTTCACATGTAGCAGCTAGAGAGCAAACATTTGTTTAATAATTAAACGTTGAAACAAAGTGATAGTACATTTGATTTACAGTAGCTACGCATAGGATTTTACCTGCTCAACAATTTCAGGGCCTCCATTGTTGTATTTTGTGCCTCACAATGTTTAAATGTTTTCAGTGGTTACCAGATGTGGACTGCAAGCAGGTCATTTGAGCAGCCAGACTCTTTTGCTCCTGAACCGTGTTGTTCTAATAGATGCCGAATGGTTTGGAATGGTATGTTGTGTTGTGGTGTTGTTGTGTGGATGGGCAGCATGTTGCTCCAAAAACTATATGTATATTTATTCAAGCCTAGTCCGCGCTCACAGATGTGCATGTGACCCATACCGAGTGCATAGCTCGCCCACACTCAGCCCTATAGATGCTGGCATCTCACCATGAAATCATTGCATTACAGCAATTGTTGCTTATGGGGTTTTAGGCTCACTGGACAGTCAGGACCCCTGAGAGTGAGAAACAAGCTCTCCATGTTTATGCATTCCTGCCCCATGTTATTGATTTTGAATAGGTCCATGCAGCCAACGGTTTATTAAAATGCACAGCTCAGATACACAGCCTCTGGAAATGACAGTGTGGTGAGTGAGCGCTAGTAAAATATGTGCAGCATACTCTGATATGACAAAGATGGATTTTTAGTGCAGGAGTTAGCTTCATTTATTGTAAGTTCAAAATATGTTTTAACTATTTGATTTCACTGTTGCGAAACACTACTTGTAGTTTAACGTTCTCTCTTCCTGGCTTTACAGCCAGCTTTGACTTGTACTGTAACGGAGCCAGTTAGGCTGCGAGCCACATTTGTTACCTCAAAGCTGTACATTTAAAGCCCCATCGTGAACATGGCAGTGTTTTGGATGTGCATTTTCTTTTTACGTGTTGTTTCCCCTTCAAACGAGGTGCGGCCGATAACGTTGGCGGGAGAAGAGGAATTCATTTAGGTGCAGTTACTGCAGTCAGGCTGTGTTCGGCTGCAGAGAATGGCTTGTGACAGATGAGATATTGAGTTTTTTGCTGCAGGAGAATGGAAACCAACACCCTGCTGAGTGCTAATCCTAACGACACGGCACAGGGGGATATGCTGTTTCTCAACAAACAGTAATTACAACATGGAGCAACTTTGTCAATTTGTCTGTTTGGTGCCAGCATATAAGACAAAAGAGCCAAACAGTGGACACAGTGCAGGCTCTACTTGTGGTTTTTCCTCCATGGAACAGGGAGCAGGGAGTTCTCCAGATCCACATTTCTCCCACAGTGTTCAGCCCAAGATTCCAGTATTCCCCAGTCAGCGTCCCACTCCCTTTCCTTCCCACAGCCTTTCCGGGGATGTCTTTTTTTTTTTTTTTTTAGAGAGAGAGATTTCAATAATTATTATAACAGCATTTTTTCCATTGCTATTTAACCGCTGAACAGCACTGACAGAGCAGCTGGTAATAGGGTGTGTCTCAAATTCCTCAAGCGTAGGATGAAACAAAAAATGGATTATTTGTTTGGTCTACAGTTTTGTAGCTTTGGTTCTTTTTCCAAGAAGTAAAAAGATTTCCCATAAAGCACTGATCTGCTGGAAAGTGAAAACTGCACGGGCTACTTTACATGAAACTTTTAGACAGTTAGGAGTTAGTTAGGAGTTGCTTCACTGATATATACACGTTTAAACACTAGGTTGTCTAAAACCTAGATTCCTAAAACATTGCATTTGGCCCAATCATTTAGCCTTGATGGCTACATTTTGACCTGTAAATTACCGAGTCAGGCTTTGCCAAACAAAGTGTTTTTGTAAAATCATTATTTTTTCATTGCCGTGGTAAAAATAAAAAGGCAGCTACCACTAAGGCAAGTGGGATGGGGAATGACATGAAAGGTTCACACTGCAGTTCATTGTTCCCCAAATTAGAGATATTTTCCAAGGTGTCACTGCTTTAAAGGCTTATGTCATTTGTTCTACAAAGATTTTGTCTAAAGATGTTAGATAAAGGCTAAGGGCCTCAGTGTGCTTCAGATGATGGCATTTCGTTTCCCTCTGCGAATGTCATGCATATACAGTAAGTGTGGAAATGAGTAAACCTGAACCTGAACCTGTTTGATCATCTGAATGCATTGGTGTACTTGAATTTAATTAATCTGTACACTGTGTCATCTAACCACGTCAGAAGTGATTATAGTTGTTCCAAACACCCACACTCAAAGGTGGAGTGAAAAGTTGGCTGTAGCAGAGAGGAGGCAGATATGATAATCATGTAAATATGGCAATAACGGCACACATTTTCCCTCCTCGAAGGCATTTATGGAGTTTGTACATTTGTACAGCAACAGAAATAGATCTGTGAGGAAGAGAGAGGCCAGAGCTTGAGAGCAAAGTTCAAACTCTGGCCATTTGCATGGAGCTGGCATGAATCTCCAGTTCATTCATGTTGACGAGCGCTTGGGTTGGAAGATCCTGGAGCCCTAATCGCGTCAGAGAGGACAGAGTCGCCCTTCAGATCATGCATCTGTGCATCCTCATTTGTACAATTCACTATGTCAGGTTACCAAAGATACAAAAATCACATCACCAAGCCAGCGGGACACAGCCAAGACAAACCCTTTATGCTTCAGACATGGTGGGATGGTTTCTATCCTTTGAGCTGTACACAAATCCAAACAAATTTAGCATCTTAAAAGTCGATGTAGCAAAAGGTTGTTTATTACACGTTCAGCAAATGCAAAGCATCATTAGTATTCATATGAAGTCATGTGTCTGGACCTGATAAATTTAAGTTGCCCTCCACCAACTCCTGCGGGGGATATCTGGCTGCTAAACGCTCCACTGTGTTCACCAGCTACTGGAATTTCTAATTTCTCTGGCGCCGAGCAGGTAAATCTACACAGGCTTATTAGAGCTTTTCTACACAAACACTGAGCCTGTACATCTGGAACCAACACAACGGGACCAATACGAGTTAACCTAGAAGGGCTGTGGGCTGATGAACCATAGATTCCATCCAGCTGAGATTAACAGAACACGCACCGTGTTACACATCACAGTCAGAGTGCAGGTCACCTTGCGGTTCCCAGGGTTTCCAAAACCCCGTCTACCTCACTCTAGGTAGGTGGATTGTACAACCAGGCAAAATGACAAACATAACCGTGTTACCGCTGAGCAACGCACAGCAGCTGCAGCAAACATAGGGAGCTCAGCGGGTATTTAAACGCAGAAACATTTGCCAGGACGTGGCCAGGATGGATGGATGGGTGAGTCAACATAGCAGAGGACTGTCCCACAGGAGACCAGAGTTCGAGCTGAGTGTAAAACAACACTCGCTTTGTTGTAACAAGTCTTGAGTCATGTGGCCTATGAGTTGAAAAAAAACAAAAAATGACATTTTCACAACACATAACCATGTTTATTTCATACGTAACCCAACCATGGTGTCTTTGTGCCCAACCCTAAACCTTCTATTCGACTTTTTTGGCACCATCGTAAGTAAATGTCTGCATCCTTTTCTTTCTTGGTGCCTCAAGCAGTGCAGTGCCCGCAGACCCCTGCATTCCTACGTGGGGACCAACATGACAGGATAAGGACAAAGCACCTACGAGCGTTAAGGTTGGAGAACTTGTGGCCTTTTTTTGGCCCGTAGTTGTACTTTGCTCTGTCTGTACCCAGTGTTTTATCTGCTGCCTGGTTTTGTCTCGCTGCTCTTTTCTTTCCTCTGTCCACTCTCCACTCACCCCCAGCCAACTGAGACGGATGGCGGCCCACCCTGAGCCTGGTTCTGTTCCTTCCAGTTAAGGGAGTTTTTCCTCTCCGCCGTAGCCTAGGGCTTGCTCAAAGGGGATTTGTTGGGCCTTCTCTATAAGTCAGTAAGGTCTTGACCTTACTTTGTAATGTGCCTTGAGATTACTTTTGTTGTAAGCTAGCGCTATATAAATAAAACTGATTTAAAGTCGTCATTCAAGTAAAAAGGGTTGATTACTGTAGCTTTATGTGTAGAATCACATCTCTAACTGTGATGAAGTCAATGATTTCTTTTCCATGAATATGTATAAACACGATCCTAAGAAGTTACATTGTCAAACTGGGAATAATGCATGTTTTTCTAAACAAAAGGTCACAGATCAAGAGGAAGGAAGGAAAAAAATATGAAACTGCAGAGTAAACAACATATCAATTCTGCCCTGCTGCACTGTGTTCAGCACTGCAAATCTTTAGGGAGAGCAAAGCCTAAAAAGTAAAGTTTAAATCCTGAAAAAAAGACTTCAGAATGTCTGCTGGCAAATAGAAAAGTGGAAATTTCTCAAGCCTCAGGTAAAAGAGGAGCTGTCAATCCCTCCCCATCTCCTGTCCCACAGTGAGGCAGAGGATCTCTTCTAATCACTAAAACCATTTTGGCATTCACAGCTCGAGAGTTTCTGCTTGCCTTTGTCGTTTTCTTTGGGGGGGGGGGGGGGGGGGGGGGGGCAGGTTTGAATAATTCGCTGCACTCTGTAATCAACGCCTTCCATTTCCATGGTTGTCCAAAGTGCATCTCCCCAGCTTTTTTTTTTTTTTTTTTTTTTTTTTTTTTTAAATTCCCACTGCCCTAACTATTCTTTAAATATAATCATGGGGTGCCAGGAAGGCCTTTGCTGAATTATTCATCCAGTCAGATCAAGACATATAAACAAGTCTGCAGCTCTCTCTTTCCCCACCTCCCACTCTTTCTACATGTTATCTCTCACTAACACTTGGCTTCTCCAGATAGAAGGGAAAAAAAAGTTGCAATATTTGATCCTAGGTGCTGTATGTGTAATAAACATCAGAGGTGAGAAAGAAGCCAACCTGGCCTCTTGGAGATGAGGAATAGCGGGGA